>NC_136975.1:36600102-36630102 GCF_032717465.1 Coenobita brevimanus | reverse complement strand
AAGAAAAATGAAGAAAAGACAAGGTGTGTGTGAAAGAAAAAGGCGGTGGTAAGTTAGAGAGAGAGAGAGTGTGTGTGTGTGTGTGTGTGTGTGTGTGTGTGTGTGTGTGTGTGTGTGTGTGTGTGTGTGTGTGTGTGTGTGTGTGTGTGTGTGTGTGTGTGTGTGTGTGTGTGTGTAGTAAGAGAGACTGAAATGGACAGGAAAGAAGGGAGATGAGGTCAGGGGTTACGAGTGAGAGGGAGGGAGGTGGGAGACAGGGAGGGGAGGGTATAGGAGATGTGGGAGGGAGAACAGAGGTGGAGGGAAGGAGGGTAGGGGGAATGGGGGAGGGGGTAAGAGTAGGGGGCATCTCCAGGGACGACAGGCAGCTTTAGTGGGGGGGAGGGGGTTCAATGCAATAAGATGAAGGAGGGAGGGCAGGCGTACGCGATTCCTTGTTTACACTCCGAGTTGATTAGTTTAGTCACCCCCTCATCCCTCACCTTTCACCCTCCCCCCCCCTCTTACCTGGCCGAGGGAAGGCGAAGAGCTGGTTGGAGAGGTGAAAACAAGATGTGACAGAGAGATGGTGGAATACTGGGAGAAAATTGGTAGAGATATATAACCTTGTATCTGCCCGTAACAGTTCAAAATAGGACCAATGATGTCAATGTATTTTCTCCCCGGAAATGAAATGATAACCAGATTTTAGCCCTTCCTCATGCTGGTCAGGTGTCAATTGGAAAGGGGTCTATGAAGGCAGGGAAATACATGTGCAAGTCGAAGTGTTAATGGCTATGTTTGTGTGTGTCAGAGTTAATATACATCGTCAGTAGAAAGCATACGAAGGGACACACTACCGGCATTCACTTACTGCTGCTACATTTGGGGCTGAATCCTAGAAACATCGCCCTTGCATCACGATACCAATACGCCCACTATGGAGCCACTGCAGCACCCCCCCCCCACCCTCCCCGATACACGAGAGAGAGAGAGAGAGAGAGAGAGAGAGAGAGAGAGAGAGAGAGAGAGAGACAGAGAGAGAGAGAGACAGAGAGAGAGAGAGAGAGAGCAATAAACACCATGGCCTACATCCGTCTTCATGCCACCGTTTAGTCTTCAGTCACGGGTGTGTTTCATGTTGTTCTGGTGTCCTGCCTTGCATCATCCTGCCTCCCTCACCCCACCCCTGCTTCACTCACCCCTTCCTCATCCATCCCTGCCTCACCTTCCTCTGCCTCTCCCTTATCCGTCATACCCTTCCCTATCTCACTCATCCCAACCCCTGCTTCGTCCATCCCTAACTTACCCACCCCTTTCTCACCCATCCCTGCCTTTCCCATACTTATCTCGCCCTCACCTGTCTGCCTAAGAACAAAAGTTTGTGAAAGTACGCGCGCGCTTGTGCGAATGTGTGTGCGTACGTGCTTCTTATTTGGGACACTAGCTAGGAGGTCATTTTCGGAGGTCCTGCAGTCTACCCACGACACACCAACGGAGTACTTGCCACCTGCAGCCCTCATATTATCACCTTATTCTCGAGTCTACCATCTCTACTGTGATACGCTAGAGGCATCATTCACATCTGGCGGTACGATACTAACGAAGGTGTTTTTACGGCGTGTGGGATGGGCCAGATGGAAGAGCTGTGAACACAGTGATATTGAATTCAGTCCACAAAGTGTTCCCTGAAAATGCTGGGATCGAACCCAAAGTACCCAGACCTACACCACCACGACCTCCACCTTCCACACACACACACACACACACACACACACACACAAAACCTCTCCCTACACCCTCTTTACTCCTCCCTATCCACACCATCTCCTCCAACTTCTCCTCCCAACTCCTCCTCCTACTTCTCCCAGCACCAGTTCACCCCTGCAGGAATAAACTCCAAATTAAACCTGCTTAACTTGGTCTATTACCCCCTCCCTGTTTTCCCCCACCATTACTCACTTCTTCCCTAACTTTCCCGGCTACTTAGGTATTTTCTTGAGAAGTGCTTAGTGGACTTGTGTGACCTCACGTTTCCTGCTGAAATTCATGGTGCTTGCTGGGGGGCAAATATCCTTTACTTGACGCGTTTTGTTGGGGAAGAAAAATGGGGAAAGGGAGAGTGGGTGTGGGGATTGGAAGTGGCAGGAATTGGGGGAGTGGGGGATGGGGATGGGTGGTATAGTATGTGTGGGGGGAATGGGGATGGGTGGTATAGTATGCGTGGGGGGAATGGGGGTTGGTGGGGGATGCGAGTGTATGAAGGAGAATGAGAGGTGGTGGAACGTTGGAGAGTGGAACTTGGAATGGGTAGGGATCAGGGAATTAGGGAGGGGAAGTTGAAAGGGGGAATGTGAGTGGGGAAATGGAGGAGTGTGGGAGCTGGGGTGCGCGGGGGAGTTGGGGAAATAAAAGGAGTGGAGAGAAAGTATGGTAGCATGGAGATGGGTGGGGGAGTAGAGGGGCAAATGAGGAGTGTGTGGGTAGGGCGAGGGGAGCTGGAGAGGTGGGAGGAGGAATGCAAGTTGAGGTGGAGAAAATATTGTCTTGGAAAATTTCGTGAAGGTTTGGAAATTATATGAGGCTACTGCAAAGCGGAATATAAATTTGACCCTCAGTGGAAGGAAGAAAATAAAGTACTGTTTTTCGTACTCCTTTTGAGGCTTTATGTCTTCGTCTTTATTTTCTTCATTCATCAGTCTTCACACCTCTTTTTTCTTCCTTTTAGTTTTAGTCTGTTAATATTTCTTTGTTCTTCCTTCCTTCATTCTTTCCTTATTATTATTCTTACTTCTCGTCCTTCCACCTTCTTTCTTTCCCACCTTCTTCCGTCGTTCCTTCCTCCTTTCTTATTATTTGTTCGTTCCTCTCTTTGTTATTTCACCCGTTCATCCCTCATATAGTTCTACCTTCTTACTCTCCTTCTTCCTTCTTTCCTGCATTTCTCCCTCTCTCCTTTCCTTCCATCCATCCACCCATCCATTTATCCATCCATCTGTTTTCTGTTCTTGTCTGTATGTCAACATGCCTACTTGCCTTACACCCTTCCTTCCTTCTGTCATTCCATCCATTCATCTACCCATTCATTCATGCCTCCTATATTTGTCTGTCTGTCAGCCTGTCCTTCTTTCTTCCTTCCCCACATCATTTGTCATTAATCCATCATTCTTCCTTCCTGCCTTCCCACCTTCTTCCACTGTTTCTTCCATCCATCAATCCATCCGTCTATGTTCTTTCTGTCTCAATTTCTTTCTTCTCGTTTTATCTTACTATTCATATATACATTCATACATTTCTATTTCTCCCTTTCTTTCTTTTCTTTCTTCTTTCAGCTTTCTCCTCCTTTTCATGTATTTATTCATATCCTCAGCCTTTCAGTACTACACTGTCTTCTCTCTTGTCTCCACTTCCCCTCTTCCTTCTCTCTTCCTTACTCCTTTTCACCATTCACTTTCACCCATTCATTTTTACCCATTCATTCATCACAGAAACATCCATGCCATCCTTTAATTCATTTTTACTCACTCAGTCATTCAGTCTCTTATTCATCCTTCATACAATCTACTGACTATCCATGTTCTCATTCATCTTTCTCATCTTCTTCCTTACTCATTCGTAAATTCATTCACCTTACTCACTGCTAATCCACTCATCTATCCACATTCATTACTCACCCTCTCAACTTCCTTCAATCATTATTCACCCACTCATCTATCCACATTCATTATTCATCCACTCATCTGTCCACATTCATTATTCATTCACTCAACTATCCACATTCATTTCTCATTCACGCATCATTTCACATTAATTACTTATCCACTCATCTCTACATTCATTACTCATGCACCTGCCTATTCACATACTTAAATCACCAATTTACCTATTCATTCATCTCTCTCTCTCTCTCTCTCTCTCTCTCTCTCTCTCTCTCTCTCTCTCTCTCTCTCTCCAATCACTCGTCTCACCCTCCCATGAATCTGTTCTCATTATCTTTCCTTGACTCATAAGACATACAAACTGACTCATTCACTCATTCATTCATTTAGAGAACCACTCAATTATTTTCATTTATTCTCATTCATTCATCCTTACGCCATATAACCAATCATCCCTCCATTCTTTCCCTCCTTTCTTCATTCATTCATTCATTCATGCATTCAGTTCATGCATGAAATAGCTCATTTTTTCATTCGTTCCCTCATTCACCTCTCCAACACAAGCATTCATTTCCTCAGCCACCTGTTCATTCACGTATTCATTTATTCATTAATCCATCCATCCAAACACCAAACCATTCACCCTTCTCTTCCTTCCTTCTCTGTCTTCTTTCTTCCTTCCTTCCTTCCTTTACATATTTCCTCTCTCTCTCTCTCTCTCTCTTCAATTTTCTTACATGGGTAATAGTCTCTTCCCAAGAAAGGAGAACAAAGGAAAGCCAAAAATGCAAATACATTCGGTGCAGGATGACTGGGCAAATTGTTCAACCTCTTCCATACGATGACGTCCTTTTTCAAAAGATTTCCATCTCCAGACGATTTTGCTCAGTTGCAGAGAGATTTTTGGAACCGGCGAGGTTAAGTATAGCCTTCACTAACCCCTCCACTGCTACAGGGATCTAAGATGAATAAAACCGTCTAAAATAAGCACGCACACACACACACACACACACACACACACACACACACACACACACACACACACACACCATCCATCCAACCAACCATCCCTCTTCCCCTCTAATCAACTCGACAGGGAGGTGGTCTGCTAATAATGGACGCGAGTTCGATTCTAGGCTGAGACTGGTAGCAAACTAAGAACTTGTATTTCATCAGAACAGACTTTACTGATCTGCCAGAAGACCCATCGACATGTAAAAACACCCCCATCAGTACCAATACATCAGTCCTGCATGAGACAGCCTTAGCGTGTATTCAATAAGGACGGTGGGTGTTAGCGCTGAAGTGGTGACATTTGGTGGTGTGTGGTACATAGGAGGGCTACTGGGCTTTAGAGAAAGGGTTGTTCTGCCTATATCCACAGTAGGACACATAAAAAAAAATAGTAACTAATTATCTAACCATCAATTTTGATCTCTGAATCTTCCTACCCTTCCTTCCTCCTTTTCAACACCGTCCGTTAATTCATCTATCCACCACTCATGTTTCTCTCCCTCCCTCCCTCTATCCATACATACAGACTCGCACATTCATATAGTTAACCTTCAATCTCAAACCCCTTCAAACACTCCAACCATCTATCCACATCCCCTCCTTCCTCCCTCCCTCCCCCTATCCATCCATCCAAACACCCGTCCAAATATTCAATAGCTCACTACTCTTCCCTCCGACCTCGATCCCCCCCACCCTCCCTCCCTCCACCCTCCCTTCTTCTCTCCATCCATCCATTCTTCCTCCCTCCCTTCCTTTATTAACCCACTAAAATATTCCAAACACAAATTCCTCTTCCCTCCAAACCACCATCCATCCATCCATCACTCTATCCTTAGCTTCGTTTTTCCCTCCCCCTCTATCTCCATCCATCCAGTTATTCAACCAACCATTCCTCCTGTCTCCAGCCCTCCATCCTCCCACCCATCCATCAGCCCCTCCCTACCTTTCATCTACCCGTTCATCAATCCCTTGCTCCCTTTCAACTAACCTTCCATCCATCCATTCCTTCCTTCAAACTCCCCTATCCATTCCAATCCTCTGCCTGTTTTCCCTCCATCAACTATCCCCCTCCCAACCCTCTATTCATCCATCCTCCTCCTCCTCCCTTTCGTGTATCTGTTCCTCACTCCCTTTCAACCAACCTTCCATCCATCCATCCCTTCATTCCTTCACCTTCTCCCATCCATTCCAACCTTTTTTACTCCACTTTCCTCATCCATCCCAGTCCTACATCAATTTCCCTCCCTCCCTCCAGCCATCATATCCATCCATCCTTGTCCTTCCCTTCCTCCATCCATCCCAATCATCCATCTTTATTTCCCCCTCCCCATCCCTCCCATCCTCTAACAATCCTCACCCTCTCCTACCTATCCCCTTTCTATCAGCCATCCATCTACCTCCTCCCTCCCATTCCTCAACCTTCCCCATCTTCCTACTCATACATCAACCCCTCTCAGGAAGCGGTGCCAGGCAACAAGAAATCAAAAGAGGTGTGTGTGTGTGTGTGTGTGTGTGTGTGTGTGTGTGTGTGTGTGTGTGTGTGTGTGTGTGTGTGTGTGTGTGTGTGTGTGTGTGTGTGTGTGTGTGTGTGATAATGGAAGATAACGCCAGGGAAATGAAATATCGGTATTTTTATGCACATGTGCATATAAATGTGCGTATGTGTATATATTTGTGTGTATGTGTGTGTATTTGTAAGTATGTCTGCGTGTGTGTGTGTGATATATTAGAAGATAATGCCAGGAGAGTGAAGTATTGATCCGGGTCTGGCCAAAGGTTAAAGGTCACGCACGCGGGGATGGGTCAATGGGGTGGGCCTGGCGTGTGGGGCGAGGGTGGGATAGGTTGGACTGGGTGGAAATTGAACAGGTGCGTTAGGTGTACTGGGTGAAGGGATGGGTGAGTGTAGGGTGAGAACTGGACAGGTTAAACTATGACAGGCTAGGGTAGGGTGAGAAATGGGGAGGCTGGAATGGGATGGGTTGGGTTGGGTTGGGCTGGGATGAGTGGTTGGGTGAGGACATGGTGAGAATTGAGCACGATAGGGTGGTTGGGTGAAAGCTGCGTGAGGGTAGGATGAGATGAAGTTGGCTGGGTGACTGGGTGAATGTTAGGTGAGGGTAGGGTGAGAACTGAGCAGATTGGATGCAGTGAGATAAGGATGGTGAGGGTAGGCTGGTAAAGTGTAGGGAGGTGTGGTAGGGTGAGGACTTGACAGGCTGAGTGAAGTGGTTGGGTGGGGACTGGTTGGAAGGGTGATGGTAGGTTGGTAGGGTGAGAGGAGGGCGGTAGAATGAGGGTAATAAGGTGCGGACTGGGCAGCGCAGAATGGGTTGGGTAAAGTGTTATGTGTAGGGTGGTTGAGTGAGTGGGTTGGTTGGACGGTGGGGTGAGGGTAGGGTGAAAGTAGATAGACAGGGTGAGTAGTGTAATATGCAAAATAAATAGCTAAAGAGCTATTACGAAGCCTCCTATACCATCCAAAATACTTTAAGGTCCATCATCACTTACACCATCAATCTACCTTCTCCCTGGCCTCTCCACGTCTCCCTCTACCCTCATACTCATTCAGTTTACCTTTTCACCATCAAATTCCTTTCTAGTCTCTTTATCCCGCCTTACCATTTAAGCACAGTGTTTTTACCCTCTGGCCCACAAGACTCCCTACCTTCATATGAGAAACGATAAATCAGAAAAATGTAAAAAACTATAAAAGAAATGGAAGGAACGAGAAAAGGAAACAAAAGATGAAAAAGTCAAAGCAAGAAAAAAATTAAAAAAAGACAAGAAAAAAAAAGAAACAAGGACCGAGATGATAAAAATTAAAGAAGAAAATGGTACAAGGAAATTAGCAACATAAAGGACACCGATGATACCCGCACTCACCCGTTCAGCATTCTACGGGGAAAGAAATAATATAATACCGGCGACTGTTAAGGATCACGGGACATTTCAGTACAACTCAGTGCTCTGCCATGCCACTCTGTTAAATTTACCCTCTATTCAGGCACGACGCAGATACACGGGCAACCATTACTCCTGTACTGTATATTTCTATGTGTATATCTATGTATCTACGTATCTATCTACACAATATTACGCTCTGCCCATCTGTTTTGTACATGGCTATTCCAGTGCAACGCTGGTACGACGTCAATTTGTACTCTTATGGTGTGTGTGTGTGTGTGTGTGTGTGTGTGTGTGTGTGTGTGTGTGTGTGTGTGTGTGCGTGTGTGTGTGTGTGTGTGTGTGTGTGTGTGTGTGTGTGTGTGTGTGTGTGTGTGTGTGTGTGTGTGCACCTCTACTCTTCAACAACACCTCTTAAGGCATGGACTTTATCCTTCACAACGGTACAGTAAGTGCGTGAGTGAGTGACACAGTGAGGGACACACTATATTCGCCGCCCCGGTGAAAAAAAAAAAAAAAAAAGGCCAAATAATAGAAAGCTAAATATTATACACATGGAAGAAAAGACAGGGAGGAAAAAGGGGTGAGTAAAGTGGGATGATGAAGATTAGGACACGAAAAAAAGGGAGACTGAGTACAAATTAATTGAGAAAGGATTTTGGAATATCATCTGCCAGAATCTCCCACGAGAGAGAGAGAGAGAGAGAGAAGAGAAGAGAAGAGAAGAGAAGAGGAAGAGAAGAGAGGCAACAGACGATAAAGAAAGAAAAAGGGATAGTAAAGAAAGTGAAGGAGGGAGATAACAACGAAAGCCATAAAAGCAAAGGGACGCTGCGCAAAAGAAGGAGAAGAGAGGAAGGACAAAGAAAGAAAAAGAACGATGAAAAGAAACAGAAAAAGAGAAGAAGAAACTAAAAAAGAGAAGAAGAGGAACAGAAAAATGAGAAGACACAAAAATGGAGAAGAAAAGGAACAGAAAAAGACGAAACAGAAAAAGAGAAGAAATGAAACTGAAAAAGAGAAGGCGGACAATGAAAGGTAAAGATCAAGGAAAGAAACAGAGTGAAAGGAGAAAGCAAGCAAAGAAAAGCAAATAAGAAACAAAGGGGAAGGACAATGCACGAAAAAGAACAAGGGTAGATTTTTAGAGAAAAATGAAAGAAAAGGAACAGAAAATAAAAAAAAGAATGGAAACAAAGGAAGAAAATAAAGGAAGCAAAGGAGTGAGAGGATGGAAAGAGAAATGTGAGACGAAGAGAATGAAAAGAAAAACGAAAGTAAAAAAAATAATGGAAAGGAAAATAAGAAAGAAAAAGAGCGGAAAAATGAAACGAGCGAAAAAAAAAAGAAAAAAAAAGGAAATGACAGGCAAAGAGGAAATGAAAGGAGGCTGTAGATGAACGGAAGCTGAGAGGAGGAAACGAAACAATAAAAAACGAGAAGAAAGGAAAAGGATGCTCAAATGCAGGAACGGAGAATGAAAAAAATGGCTGAATGAATGAATGAATAAAAGAAGGACGAGTGGAAAGGTGACAAAAAAAAGATGGAAAAATGAAGGAAGGACGTAATAAATGAAAAAGGGAGCGGGGGAGGGAAGGGAAGGGAAGGGAAGGGAAGGGAAGGGAAGGGAAGGGAAGGGAAGAGAAGAGAAGGGAAGGGAAGGGAAGGGAAGGGATGGGAAGGAAAGGAAAGGAAAGGAAAGGAAAGGGAAGAGAAGAGAAGAGAAGGGGAGGGAGGGGAAGGGGAAGGAGAAGAGGGGGGAGGGAGGGCAGGAGGAATGTAAGAAGGAAAAACTAAAAAATAAAAAAAAGCATAAAAACAAAAGGAATGCGAGTAAAAAAAAAAAAAGGAAGAAATTGGAAAGGGAACGAACAAGAAGGAAAGATGGCAGAAAGAAAGGCGCGAAGAAAGCAGAGAAAACACAGCAAACAATGGAATGATTAAAAAGAAACAAAAGTAAATATAGGAGGAGGGGAGAAAGGAAGGAATAGAGGTACAGGGAGAGAGAAAGAAGATTTGATGGGAAACGACAAAAAAAGAGAAAAAACAGAGACGAACAAGAAATAAAATATTGAGAAAGTTACAATAAGAAGAAGGGAAGGAGAGAGAGAGAGAGAGAGAGAGAGAGAGAGAGAGAGAGAGAGAGAGAGAGAGAGAGAATCCACCAACTCAACCATCTGAAAAAAAATATCCAATCCAAACTCCAAACATGAAAATAGTAAACCAATATTAAAACCCTCACACTCCTATGATTCACTCAGCTGAATAAAATCGTCTGCCGTGGCTGGAATAAAACACTGAAGACGCGAGTGTGAAGAGGCTAACTACTTCAAGCCAACGACGTCTTTTAAATTTCAATCTTGTTACCTTCAGACGATTTTGTTCAGGGTTGGAATAATCTAAGGAGCTGGAAGGGTTTATTATGCATTCGTCAACCCCTTAATTACGAGAAAACACTCCCCGATTGAGAAAAATCGTCTTAATACGTCGTCGGGGTGAATGGTTAGCAGCCCTCGTTATCGGTGGTCATCCCCGCCTACTGACTGGCAGCATGATTAAGGACAAGGTTCGTTACTGGCTGCACCTGGTAACGCTGTGTGTAAGCATTACTGTACTAAATTTTTGGAGAGTTTAGTAGAGCAGGGTTGATTGGAGTACAGCAGAGCAGAGCAGAGCAGAGTACAGTCGAGCACAGTAAAGCAAAGCACAGCAAAGCAGAGCATAGCACTGCAGGGCAGAAGAGGGCAGAACAGAGAATAGCAGAGCAGAGCACGGCAGAGTAGACAAGAGCACAGCAGAGTAGACTGAGCAGAGCAGAATACACAGCAGAGCAAAGTAGGGTAGAGGCGCGCAGAGAAGATTGGAGAAAAATAGGGTAGAACAGAGTTGAATAGGGTCGAGCTGAGTACAACCGAGGAGGATAGGGTAGAGCAGAACAGAGCAGGATTGAACAGAGCAGGGTAGAACAGAGAAGGGTGGAACCGAGCAGGGTAGAACAGCAGGACAGAACCGAGCAGAGTCGAGTCCACTACAGTAAGGCACAGCAGAGAAGAACAGAGAGTATAGGAGTAGGATGGAGTAGAAGAGAGCTGCGTAAACTAGACTGGTGCAGTGGAATTGAGTGGAGTGGAGTGGGGTGGAGTTAAACCGTGAGGAACTGGTTGGACAGGCTAGGACAGTGTAGTGGGGCATGAGTGGGAAAGTACACCCTGCCAAAATAGAATGGTTTAGGTCGGCCAGTCATGTTTTAGTCCTTTATTTCTCATCGTAATTCAATATGAGGAGTACTGGGGGCAAAAATGGGTGGGATGAGCGGACAGGAACGGTCAGGACGGACTGAAATGGTGGAGAGTGATGTGGAACGGCAAGGAGAGTATGCCCTGTGAAACTGGACGTTGTAGACTGGACGGTATGGGCGTGGTGACAGCTTAACCCCTTGATTAGGTTGAAGTATTATTTCATCCAGTCTTGTTCTTTTCAGACGATTTCATGCAGTTCTGAGAAATTTGTCTAACTGGGGAAGTAGAAGAAACCTTAGTGAAGACCCTTAACCATGAAGGGGGTCTCCTAAGCTGAATGAAATCGTCAGGAGAAAGTAAAAATAAAATGTGAGGAGATGCAGTACTTAAAGCGGTCCACCCGCACCCTACATGTCTGACTGCTTTGCGACCTTGAACTATGACCAACTGTTCTCATAATCGAATCACAACATTCTTGCCTGACCCTTAACACTTCCACCAAGTTTGGTCCATATCGGAAAAAAAAAAATACTGGGTTGATCTTGCCTTGTGCCTTTGACTTTTGACATAATGTACTCAAATCGAATCACTTCATCCATGACTGACCCTCAACATTCCACCAAGTGTGGTTCAAATCGGATAAGTTTTATTGTTTACTTGCCAACAAAAAGGCATGCAGCGCACAAACACACACACACACACACACACACACACACACACACACACACACACACACACACACACACACAATGATTCAATGCAATACACCCCATGCCCTTGTAATAACGTCCTCTGTCTGATGGGGATAATTTGGGCTGATGAGGATAACTGCCACTATCAACGCAAGTGCACGCGCCGCCCTCGTTCTACAGTATATCTAACGGAGGTAAAGACTTGTTCACTCAGGTGGCTCCCCATAGTCAAGTTAGAAGACAGACAGCATCGTTTTAAATGTTTTTGGAGTATTCGTGACAAACCTTTGAGTGCGATTTATTCAACATACCTCATTGTTTTCTTGATACTGATGCAAACGAACTCGAAATTAAAACGATATATATATCACAGATAAGAATGTTGAGGTAAAATATGCAAAACAAATCACCAGGGAAATGACGCTGCGACGCCTTGTATGCAATATACGGCGATATGTTCACACACACACACACACACACACACACACACACACACACACACACACACCGAGATGAGCTACACAGGATGAACCACTTGCATTACCGGTATCTTTTATCACTTCCCATTCAATCCCGTGGCGAAATCTTTATCTTATTCTTGCTATCTCCACACGACACTACTCAGCTTCTGCTAAACTAGTCTATCTGGAGAGGTTAGGTACTGCTTTCATGGACCCTTTCCGTGCGAGAGACGTTTCCCGAGACACAAAAAATCGTCAGGGGATAACAAGAATCAACCGTAAAATGACCTCACCATACTGAAGGGGTTTAGTTCGACCTCTGTAAGAATAATCTATCTATCTATATACCTAGGCTGCTTCCCCCAAGGAAAGGGAGGTAGCCGAGACAGGACGACACACTCCCCATTACTCATCCATTCAAACACATTCATTCGCATCTTAGCCCCAAAGGGGAGAAAGAACAGATCCTCACCGCATCACACCGCACAAGGGTCAACTGCGAAGTGCAATTAGTGACATCCGCAGCAGGGCCCGACAGCAGAGCTGGTTTACCCCTGCCACATCATAATAGACCCATCCCCTTACCCGCACCTGACCTGACTAGCTGATCAGATCAAATGCGGGAGAATATCCCCTCAGGGCTGTGTCATCATTTATTCATTCACAATTTCTTTCCATTTATTTCTGTCATGCACAGCCACTCTTCCTTGCTCAACAGACATCCCTCTCGCATCCAGCGCTCTCTTCACACTGTCCATCCATCCTATTCGTGGTCTCCCTCTCAGCCTTACACCTCTCACATCAGATCTAGTTACCTTTTTCACCAATCGCTCATTATGCATTCTCTCCATATGCCCAAACCATCGCAACACCCTCTCCTCAACTCTACCAGCCATCTCCCGAACAACTCCAGTTCTCCTTCGCACTTCATCATTTCGCACTCGATCCATACGCGTCACTCCACACACACTCCTCAGACACCTCATCTCCATTACATTCACACTTTTCCTTTCTGCTACACCCATATTCCATGTTTCAGCCCCATATAACGCAGTCGGTACCACAACACCCTCATACAGCCTTCTCTTTACATCCACTCTAAGTGAACGACATCTAAACACTTTCTTCATTCCTCCCAGCACCTTACCTACTTCATTCATTCTAAACTTAACTTCTGCATCTATTCTTCCATCCACAGCAACATGTGACCCTAAATATTTAACAAGAAAAAATTACAAGCCAGCCAGACGGTCAAGAGAAAACAAGCAAGGTATTTATTTCCACTACATTCAAAATAAGGGGAAAACTGCTAACCACTTACACGCCGAGCAGGTTAAATATTTCATTCTTTGCTGCTACCAGACGATTTTTTCAGCCAGGAGAGCTTTCTGGTGGTGAAGGGGTTAATTAAGGCTGTATCTAACACATCAAGTTTACAGCTAATTAAAATCGTCTGGAGGAACGAAGAATTCGTTACTGGAGAGAGAGAGAGAGAGAGAGAGAGAGAGAGAGAAACTGGAAGAGTATGGCAGACGAAAAGTCTCAGGAGTAAGAAAAGATGGCGCATGCGTTGGGGGGACGCACACTGACGAGCATCTTCCATCTTCACAACGCATTTGACAAACATCATTATACGAATGGAACTCTTCACTACACATGCTTTAGCTTACAACCCCTATGATGGTTTAAGAGTGCATACACAGACCCCTACTGCAGGTAAAAAAAAAAAAGAAAAAAAAAAAGAAAAGAAAAGAAAGCCATAATCTTATACAGGCAATGCTGTACCTTTCTCCCTTCTCCAGGGTTCTGCCTCCACCGTTCCTTCGTCTACCTACCCTACTCCTCCTCCTAAAACCATCCTTCAACTATTTCCCTCCTCCTCACTTCCTCCCACCTATTTTCATTCTCTTCCGGCAAAATGTTAAACTGTTGTTCAGCCATTCAAAACTTCAGGTAATATCTCCTCGGCCAATGAGGAAAAAAAAAACGAAACAATAAAAATAATAACCTACTTCGGTCACGCTTGCTGAGTGGCCATGCTCGATAAGTGGCCCAAACAACACGGGCATCATGGCGTCTGACAGCATCATACATTTACGAGTATCATCGCATCACAATTCACACATCCTCCACCCTTCACCCTTCTAAGCTGACGGAACGAAGACTAAGGGCACCAAAGTAACTGAGCATAAGGGTAAAATAAACAAGGTACGAGCACAACACAGAGGCTGGTTGATGCAAGGCGTTCGTCAGTGAAGACACACCAGGTATCACTGCAGGTGGTAAACACACCCACTCACCTTGGCTCCCTGTGATGATAACTCGGCTCACTCCTCTCTGCTCCCTCTCTTGCCTCGTACAGATGTCCTCACGTTTTTCCGCAAACATACACTCATGTCGTCCATAAAGCACTCGGTAAACAGGAAAAAACTTATACAAGACGAGAGATCCACACACCACCGGCGATGTCAGAAGTGGAACTAATATGGGCAGGATGACAGGCATCAGGCATGACGTCACGGGATGCAGCCAATCAGAACCTCAGTTGCTTTTCTATACATCACAATAATTGCCCGCGGTACTCGGGATGGCGGAATCTCAACAACTGTGTGATTCTGCGATATTTCAAAGGCGATGAGGACTCAGACATACAGTACATGCCATTCTCTCTCTCCGACAAATGTTGTTGTCATCATCATCACAATCAGCTTGAGACTCCATTGTAGGGTGATACCCTCCCATTTTTCCCCGATGGCTTGTTGTTTGTCGAGTTGTTCTATCCAGTCTCTCTCTCTCTCTCTCTCTCTCTCTCTCTCTCTCTCTCACGAGAGTCTTTTCCCTACGAGCGTATTACAGCATACACCACATAAATAATCTATGTCGGTATTAAAAAAAAATCTATCTATCTATCTATTTCCAGACGCCTCAATCCCGTTTGGGGTGGCCACAAACAAATCGCCTCCAAGTCGCCCTGTCCCCCGCCATTTCACTGCCCTGCTCCCAACTCACACCCCCCTCTCTCATATACCTCTCCACCCCATCCCTCCATTTCATCCTCGGCCTCCCTCTCCCTCTTCCCCCCTCCACCTCACTCACATACACTCTCTTCGTCAGTCTTTCACCCTCCATCCTCTCCACATATATATATATATATATATGTATATATATACTGTATGTATATATATATATATATATATATATGAGAATATTTAGATGCAGATACAAAATTCATCCACAAGAAAAATGTGTTGGAAGACCTCCGATGATGACAAGAATACGGCTCTAACTGACCTGTTAAACCCCTTCACTGCGATGATGTATTTCTTGGTTTGTGCTTGTTGGCAGTGCTGGAGAGGGACGCCTACTTGTGGTGGCACTTATAACCATACGGCTCCACTGCACACACACACACACACACACACACACACACACACACAGATAAGCTACACAAATGGGTGGTGAACTATGCGCTGCCGGCATTCTTATCGGTTTTAACATTTTCATTCGCTTGGGGTAATCTTTATCTTCGGAGGGACTGGTCGACTTGGAGAAAGGTTATACGCTACTTTCATTAACCCTTTTAGTACGAGAGACCTTTCCCAAATTGCACAAAATCGTCTGAAGATATCACGAAACAACCGTAAAATAACATCACTGTACTGAAGGGATTTAGTTCGACCTCTATAAGAATAACGGACAAAAAAGTACAAGCCAGCTACAATGTCTATGAGTAAACAAACCATTTCTACTGCATTCACAGTACAGGGAAAACTATTAACCACTTCACGCCGAGAATGCTACATGCCTTTCATTCTTTCTGCAACCAGACGATTTTATTCAGTGTAAGAGCATTGTAGTGGTGGATTGGTTAGTGGTCTGTTGCTAATTGTGTTGACGTCTAAACAAACTTGCCTGGATATAACTATCATAATTGAAAAATTCCTCACGAGAGAGAGAGAGAGAGAGAGAGAGAGAGGGGGCAAAGTAAATGTCAAGCAACAGCAGGAAGGAAGGATGGAAGTAATTGACACATGCGTTCAGAGGGGCGGAGGGGGACGCACACACCTCACGCGCACCTTCCGTCTTCACTGTGCACCCAACATGCAGCATTGTTTAAGCAGTATCCTTCGCTACAGTCGTGTTGCCAGACAGCCTCCATGACAGTCTGAGATTGATTGCACAGACAGCTAGTTAAAAAAAAAAATCTTAATACGGGCGTTATTATTCAGTACCTATCCACTCTCTCCCCTGCTCCAGCTTTGTCCCCATCATTCCCTCCTCTACCTCACCTACTCCCCCTCCCTTCCTCTTTCTCCTCCTCCTCCTCCTCCTCAAACCATCCTTCAACCACACCCGTCCTACTCTCCCACAATTCAAATTATCGTCCGCCATAATGTAAATTCTTGTGCAGCTATTCCAAATTGCCACTGAGCTAAAAAAAAAAAAAAAAAAAAAAAAAAAAAAAAAAAAATACAGAGCCAGTCACGCCTGCTTAGTGGCCATGCTCGGTATGTGGCCCAAGCAACACAGGCATCATGGCGTCTGACAGCATCGTATATTTATCAATCAAACAGCTTTTCAAACATCCTCTACCCTTCACCCTTCAAAGTTGACGAAACGAAGACGAAAGATGCCACAGTAACTGAACATAAGGATAGATAAACAAGGTACGAGGATAACACTGGTTAAGGCAAAGCGTTGGACAGTGAAGACGCACCAGGTATCACACTCTACGTGGTAAACAAACTCACTCACCTTGGCTCCCTGTGATGATAACTCGTTTCACTCCATTCTACCTCCTCTCTCGCCTCGTACAGATAATATCCTCACGTTTTTTCCACAAACACACACTCAAGTCGTCGATAAAACCGGCTAAACAAGAAAAACTTATACAAAATGAGAGATCCACACTCCCACCGCGATGTCAAGAGTGGAACTAACATGGGCAGGATGAGGATTGAAGGGCATCAGGCGTGACGTCACGGGATCCAGCCAATCAGAACCTCAGTTGAGATTCTATACATCACACTAATTGCTCGCGGTACTCTTGATGGCGGAATCTCAACAACTGTGTGATTCTACGTTATTTCACGGCGATGCCGATACAGTTATTTACACCATTCTCTCTCTCTCTCTCTCTCTCTCTCTCTCTCTCCGATGAATGTTGTAGTCATCATCATCATCATCATCACTTGAGACGCCACTGCAGGATGATGGTCTCCAATTTCCCTTATGGTCTGTTCTTTGTCAGGATCTCTCTCTCTCTCTCTCTCTCTCTCGTTCTCGGACCCTTTTCCCTACGGGCGTACAGTATTTCTCCATACACCACGTAAATAATCAATATCGGCATAAGAAAACCTGAATAATGAACATCAGAACAGTTGGATGCAGTACACAAAATTCAACCTCAAAAAAATGTTAGACAACCTCCTAAAATGACGAGACTACGGCTCTAACTGCCTTATTAAACCCCTTCACTGCGATGACGTATTTCTTAGTTTATTCTTGTTGTCGGTGCTGGAGAGGGACGCCTACCTGTGGTGACACTGATATAACCATGCAGCTCTCCTGCCCGGTCACAATAATGTCATCAACCCTCTCCCTAACCCCCCAAATGGAGGATGGTGGACTGCTGGATGGGGGTCAAATTCAGCCTGCAGTCCACTAGGTTCATGTTTCAGATGAATCTCAGGTAACAACAAAACAAAAACAACAAAAACAACAGCAACAACAAAAACAGCAAAAAAAAAACACTACCACCACCACCAACTACTACTACTACTACTACTATACTACTACTACTACTACCACCAGCACCACCACCATCATCACTACCACCACTACTACTATTACTACTACTACTATTGCCACCAGACGATATGATTCAGCTCAGGGAAGACTTGAGGAGCTGGAGGGGTTAGATACAGCCTTCATTCACTCCTCCACTACGACAGGTCTATATGCATGCTGAATAAAATCGTCTGGAGGAAGGAAGCATAAAATGAAGTAGTAGGTCATCGCAGTGAAAGGATAAAACCTGAGATGGCGAAAAGAAAGGCAAACCCGTTCCCAGGCTTTGTGAAATTTGCTGAAACATTTTTTTGACAACTGAAACACGGTGAAAAATAAAAAAACTATCACTCCACTCACTGCTGATTGCGTTATGTGTAATGGAATGCAGGTTAATAAGTTCCTATCATCACCGGTGTTCTATTTCGAAGTGGGGGCATGCTTTCATCTTAGCGTCCTGAGTTTTAGTCAACATTATGTTACCAAAAAAAGGGCGCCAGGAGCATAGCACACTCAGCATCAAGAGATCTGTTACTGGCTGATTTTCTTGGCACTTCTTATAATTTCTGGTGATGATGATGATGATGATGAAGATGATACCAACACTACCATCCCCACCAATACCACCACCACCACCACCACCACCATCATCATCATCACCATCATCATTATTATTACCTCCGCCATCGAAGTTGGAGGAGGTCATGTATTCACTTATGTTTTGTCTGTCTGTTTGTCCACACGGTATCTCAATAAGTTTTCAATGAATTTCAATGAAATTATGAGGAAGGGGTGGGCCATGGGTCACGAAAGAATTGATTAAATTTTGGGGCGGATCCGGAGTATCCCGCACAATACCTCCAAAAGTTCTCAATGAATTTCGATAAAATTTTGTGGAAGAGTGGGCCATGGGTCAAGGAACAACTGATTAAATTTGGGGGCGGATCCGGATCCCTTTTAATGGCAATGGCATTAGCGCAGGTATGCGCTCTCTGAGGGCTTTCTAGTTGTTGTTATTATTATTATTATTATTATTATTACCACCACCACCACCACCATTATTATTATTATTATAATTATTATTATTATTATCATGGACAGTAACCAACGCCACATTCACTTCTGTTTCCTCCTATTCACTCACTAGTGGTGGTAATGTTGGCCAAATCACAAACCATCAACACAATCCACTGTCAGACCAGCTACCATGCAATCCTTAATAAGCGCCATAACCCTCCCTAATCAAGATTACTATATCGGCGATTATTTTCGTAGAGATGCCAGACACCAACTGTGGAAGTGGCCCTACTGATATTTCTCTTTGAACAAATATTTCTCCCAAAACAAATATTTCTCCTAGAACAAATATTTTTCCTAGAACAAATTTACGACAAATACTTTGCCAAGAACAAATATTCTCCTAGAGAAAATACCTTTTCTACAACAAGTATTTCTCCTAGAAGTTATTTTTTCAAGAACAAATCTTTCTCCCACAACAAATATTTTTCCAAAACAAATATTTCTCTAAGGACGAAATTTTTCCTAAAACAAATATTTCTCAAAAAACAAATATTTTTTCTAGAACAAATCTTTCTCCTAAGATAAATATTCCTCCTAGAACAAACGATTCTCCTAAGACAAATATATCCTAAAACAAATATTTCTAACAACAAATATTTCTCCTAAAAGAAATGATTCTCCTAGAACATACATTTTTCCTGAACAAATATTTCTCCTAAAGCAAATATTTTTCAAGGACAGTATTTTAGAACAAATAATTGTCCACAACAAACATTTTTCCCAGAACAAATATTTCTCCTAGAACAAACATTTCTATTAATACAAATATATAATTCTCCTAAAACAAATATTTCTCCTACAACAACCATTTCTCCCAGAACTGTTCCCGTGTACAACATGATAAAAATTCCATCCCAGCACTGATCTGACTAATGGTGACACTTAGAACTGTAAGAGGATTGTGAGACCATTACATCAGAGTTTATATTTGACTTATTTCGCCTCCTTCCTCCCTGTCCCCATCCTTCATCCATCTCCTTTGCCTACTTTCACTAACTTGCCTTCCTCTACCTCCTTCCCTTTCCCCTTTCCCTCTCCACTACCCATTCCCCCCACTTTCACTTACTCCCCTTCTCCAGATCCTCCTCCTCCCCCCCCCTCCTTCAACTACTCCTTCCGCTTCCTTTCATTTACTCCCCATCCCCCTTCCCCTCATCCATCACCCTCTCCGCTTTTTTTTACCCCTTCATTACGGTGATGTCTTTTTCATAGGTTATTCTTGCTCCTACAACACTATTTTATCCAAACTTGAGAAAGATCTAAAATAGGGAGGGGGTTAAGGAAGACCACACCTCACCCCTTCAGTGCGCGCGCGCGCGCACACACGCGCGCGCGCGCGCGCACACACACACACACACACACACACACACACACAAATCGTCTCTAGGTAACAAGATTGAAACAGAAAAACCTCGTACTGAAGGGTTACCTCTTCAGTATGACGACATGTTTTAAAAATTTGTTCTTAGTGCCACCAGATGATTTTATTCAGCATAAATCTGTCTGTCTGTCTGTGTATGTTGTCTGTCTGTCTGTCTGTCTGTCTGTCTGTCTGTCTCTCTCTCTCTCTCTCCTCTTTTCTTCTTTCCTCCCCTTCTCTTATCCTTTATTTCCTTTCTTCCATCCCCTCTCCCTTCTCTTCATTCATACTCTTTATCCATGTCTAAGCCACCCTTAACACTCCTCTTCCTTACCCTTCCTCTCTCCCTTTCGCTTCTCCTCCCCTCTCTATCTTCCAGTCCATCTCATTTCCTTTTATTCATAGTCTACATCCATCTCTAACCATCCCTTCTACTCCTCCTCATTACTCTTTCTCTCCCTAATTCTCGCCATCCTCTCTTCATCCATCATTCCTTACTCTTTTCCCCTCCCTTCCTTCCCCTTTCTCCTTCCCCCCCTTCCTTTTCCATATCTAACCACCTCTTTCCTCACTCTCCCTCTTCCTCCCCCTCTACCTTCCCTTCATCCATCATTCCACACTCTCGCCTCTCACCCCCATCCTTCCCCTCCTCCTCATCACTCACCCAACTCCTTCCCTTCTCCTTCAACTCTCAGGTTATCCGTCGTCATCCCCTCTCCTCTCCCACCCCTCATTATCCATCACCTAAACCCTCTCCCTCTTCACCATCATCAGGAAATTTGCAGACGAGACCGACGTTGCAAGAATTATAAACACAATATACGACAGAAAATGTCAAGGGGATCTGGACAAATTATTCGATTTCTCAGTACTCTGGCAGAATGGGTTTAGCACTCTCCTACTTCCAGGATTCACTCTCAATGATACAAGGATATTCGTCGACAGTGTCACTTGCGTCGCGCCACGAAACCATCAAAGGGCGATAAAAGAAATGAGAATAAAGGATAAAGGATGGGGAACATGGGTCGAAACTTTGGTGAGAGGCTGAGCTGTCACAGAAAAGTGAAATAGGATGTTGCAGAATTAGTGGTTTGGGTGCAGTGAAGGTTGATTTCGTAACATCCTCTAAGAATGACTGGCGAGAAATGGGAGCTGGACAGGAGTTAGAGATGTGGGATGAGCCAAAGGAAGTGGAAGAATGAACTGAAAATTTGGTGGACGGTGGGGCTGGTGTGGGAAGGTATGCCCTGTGGAAATGGGTGCTGCAGGATATGCGGCATGAGTGCAAAAGTTTACTTCAAAAAATTCTCGCCAACGAGTGTTAAGAGGTAGAAAAATTGGTAAGAGTCCCGGAGAAATGGGTGGAATTAAGTGAAAAAGTGTTGTGAGTAGAGAGAGGCTATGAGGATATTCTATGTGAAAAAAGAGTGCTGTAGGATTATTGGTTGCGGTGAAGTGAAGCTATATTTCTAAGCTTCGCCAACATGAACAGGAAGTATAACAAGTTCGCGTTGCTCTCCGCCCTGCCTTTTGCGTCGCAGATGAAAATCGTGTGGCGTTAGCTGGAATGGATACATTAGAGCTGTTCCAACCTTCAGAGGGTTAATGGTACATGTATTAACATTCTCAGGTTCCAACAACCTGCTCTTAGCTCAATAAAGTCGCCTGGTGTTAGCTGGAATAAAAAATACATTACGAGTTGTCTAGTCCTTGTGAGGGTTATTGGTGTCAGTATTAATTAACATTCTCAACCCAAGAAACACTCAGCCGAATTAAAATCATCTAGCGTCCGCAAGAATAGAATGTGAGAGTTGTTCCGACGACACGAGGGTTAAATCAACTCACTGGTGCAACAATCTGACACTGATGCTCTGAGTGAACAACATAAAAGAAAAAAAAAAAAACAGTCCAATGACTTTATTTTTAGTTCTGCTGCCCCCAGACAATTTTATTTAACTTGGGAGACACACCAGATACTGAAGGGGTTAAATGAGGCTACATCCAACCCCCCCGGTTAATAAAAATCTATCCTACTGTTAAAAAAACCGTCTGGATATGGCAGGAAACAATAGAAAGTGTATGTCATGAGATCAAAGGGGTAAAATTGGTAAACTCTCTCCTTAGGCCTGACAAGCTCGATGTAACAGGAGTACAGTTTATAATTTGATTCTGATATTGTAAGTTTAAGTCTCTATTCGTAGCTATTTCTCTTTTTGTTATTTTCTGTTTGTTCTCTTATTATCTATCTATCTATCTATCTTATATCTCTATTATCTATCTTTTATTAGCTTCCCATGTTTCGGCAGTTCGCTTTCGATAGTGGATGCAGTGTTTGTGAGGTCGTAATCAATGGGGACGAAAATCAACGTCAAACTTCAACAGCTTACCATTCATCCCGTAAAAGGCTTAACTGCAGTAATAAGTGAAGTAAGTTTTATATTTCCCCCTCACATAAAACATCCAGGTCAGTTTTTCCATAATGCATATTTCCTCTCTGTCTGTCTGTCTGTCTGTCTCTGTCTGTCTCTGTCTGTCTGTCTGTCTCTCTCTCTCTCAATAACTGCAATTGGAGGGGACAATGGACGTCGGAGAGGCGTTCCGTTGCAACTGTTTACTCAGCCAGAAAATTACGTTCCTCTGCTTACAATTAAACCCCTTCACTGCGATGACGCCTTGCTTCAATTTACACATTTTAATTCCAGACGAGCTCGTTCAACTTAAGACCTCTTGTAGTGAAGGGTTAAATGAAGGCTATATCTAACCCCACCAACTTTAAAAATATCTCCCACGCAAAAAAAAAAAAAAAAAAAAAAAAAAAAAAAACATCTGCAGAGAGCAAGAAAAAAAAATGTCCTAGTGTTGAGGGGATGAAATTACGAAGAAAAAAAGAGGACCAATATTTTACCTGCTGACATTTACTGAAGGCCTATGAGTACTAATTAGCCTGCATCCCTCATTACAGTGCAGTTAGCAAAGACAGAGAGGGGTCAGGCGGGTCAGGCACTTCCTATTATCGACACCTGCTTCAGAAATTATCGTCGGCATTGGGGTCTGCTTTATTTATTTATTTATTTCAATTAATGACTCAGGTGTATATTTACTGATTGGAGGTACCTCGTATGGGTCAACAGGTATATTGGAATTATTCTCCCCCCCCCTCTCTCTCTCTCTCTTATTGTGATAGCGACATTCAGTTTGGCGAAGGGAGGGAGCGGCAGGGAGGGACGCAGCGAAAGAGAGAGAGAGAGAGAGAGAGAGAGAGAGACTAAAAGATTAAGTTTCAAGACATTTCCAATCTCCGAAGCCGTAACCTGAATACGGCATTTTTTTCTTTTCGTTCATTTTTTTTTTTTTTATCAGCATGACCTCAATCAGCCTCGGTTGACCTCACTAAACGCACTGGACCTTAAATGTATTGCTTCCTGATTCTCGGTGACGTCATTTTCATTTTAGGTTTGCTGCTCTCTCTCTCTCTCTCTCTCTAAGTTCCCTAGCACCTCTTCCTTAGCGATTTATTTCTGGGTACGGCTAGGTAATATCAATTTAAATATTACTTATGCTCAGTGTGGTGGCATTCGATTCTACTTACGGAAACGACCCTCGCACTAAAGGGGGTTTCTTATGGAGAGAGAGAGAGAGAGAGAGAGAGAAATGCTTGAATCTCAAATCACACACACACACACACACACACACACACACACACACACACACACACACACACACAAGACAGATGGCCTATACAGGGTCGCGCAAGAAGAGGGATACGTGCGTCTGGCGTTGGCAAATAGGCATGAAATAAATCACACTTATGCAAATGTATTATGAATGAGCTGAGAGGGAATGTGGCAAATACCTAGGGTGAGGGGGTGGGTGAGGGGGGTCTAGAGAGGGTGAGGGGGTGGGTGAGGGGGGTCTAGAGAGGGTGAGGGGATGGGTGTGGGGATCTAGAGAAGGTGAGGGGATGGGTGTGGGGGGTCTAGCGAGGGTAAGGGGATGGGTGTGGGGATCTAGAGAGGGTGAGGGGGTGGGTGTGGGGGTCTAGAGAGGGTGAGGGAGAGTTACATAGAGTTACGGAGCACATTGGAGTGGAGGTGACATTCGTGGGTGTTTCCGCTTCAATAATAATAGAAAGACATAGATGAAGAGAAAACAAAGCAGACAGACAGGCACACACACACACACACACACACACACACACACACACACACACACACACACACACACACACACACACACACATACATGCACATACACACACGCATACAATATATACTGTATATATACAGTATATATATATATATATATATATATATATATATATATATATATATATATATATATATATATATATATATATATATATACACGCCAGGAAGAAATGACACATACCGGTAATTTAGAACAGACGAGGTAATTCTAAATAAAAACGCTGTATGAACATGGGTGCAGTTCTCAACTAGTACGGCGTTACGGTTATTGAGAACTTTGTGGGTGAATTATGACTCAGACCATTTATGCCTATAATGTCATCAATAACTGCAACTCGATAACCGCTGAAATTTGGACCCATGCTGATGTAGCATTTTATACTTGAAATTCCCTCATGTTCCATTTCCCAAATTTATGCCCTTTCTCCTTGGACACCACGTATATATTGTATATATGCATGCATATTTTATATATATATATATATATATATATATATATATATATATATATATATATATATATGAGAGAGAGAGAGAACAATGAGGAAGTAAGAGGAGATAGAGTGAGACTGAGAAACAGAAAGAGAGAGGAAGATACAGAGACAGAGAGATGAAAGAGACACGCCTCGCCTCTGGCTTGTCAAGGGCAGGATATTAGACGGCACCGGGAGGAGGAGGGGAGTGGAGGGGCGGCTGGGGGAGAGAAGAAAGGGGGAGAGGAGGACGAGTCTGCTGGGGAGAGAAAGAAGGTGAAGTGGTGGAGGAGGAAGAGAAGGAGGAAGAGTGGGCTGGGGAGAGAAGCAAAGGCAAGAGCTGGAAGAGGAGGGAAAGAAAATGAAACTGAAACTGTGCATCGTGCTTTTAATGGAATGCCCACCATTACCACCACAACCAAATCATCATACAGCTCTTCTCAACAAGGTGAAGTCAAAGGATTTTCGTCTCACTAACTCTCCTCCACTTACTGGTTCCCTTCAAACTCTGTCTCTTCGCCACACTACTGTATCTATATCTCTTTTGTAACGCTACTTCAATGGCCACTGCTCCTCTGAACACTCTGCATGTACCCCTCCACCTCTACGACAAGCGCGTAGCACCCGCCTGGCAACAAACTCTCATCCCTTTTCTCTCCAACTCTCTAATACAAAAGTTAACCGTTACTCACAGTCCTTCATTTATGCAACAGGTCAACTCTGGAACTGTCTCTCTGTCTGTATATCTTAGTGCCTATGATCTCCAGTCTTTCAAACGCTGTGTGTTCTGGCATCTCGAAATAAACGGATCTTGAATTTGTCTCTCCGTTGTATTGTCTTTTTTTTTTTTTTTTTCTTGGAAAGAACGGTTTGCGGACTCCTGGCCTCTGCTTCCTTCTTCCTTGCAAGCAAATGGGAACAAACATCCTTTTTTTTTTTTTTTTTGAGGTAGTTTGTATATAAAAGCTATGACTATGATATGTATTTTATCAATGTAAGTACGATAAGGATGGCATACGTAGCTTTCTCCTTCTCACCAATTAGACGAAACCGGCAGGAAAAAGTGAGAAGGACCGCCGTAAAGTCCAGATAAACTGTCATGGAAAATTAGAAGGAACGTCATGAACAGTCCCGGAAAAAGGGTCATGATGATGATGATGATGATGATGATGATGATGACGATGATGACGATGATGATGGTGATGATAATAAAGCTGAGGACTAGAAATTAAATCATCATCATCATCATCTCGTTCTCGCTTTCCCACTCAAAAACGGAATGAGAGAGAGAGAGAGAGAGAGAGAGAGAGACAGACAGACAGACAGACAGACAGATGCCTTTAAACGTTCGTACCGTAAAAGACTGCCACTCTTTAAAGTATTTTTTTTTCTCCTTGCTGTATAACTCGACTGTGGAACAAACGTTAGTCTTTATTTGATTGGAAACGTTCCCAATAATATTATAACAATTAGCTACAGCGTAATTCGACCAGGCTGGCTTTAGCTGATGATGATGATGATGATGATGATGATGATGGATGATGGCTGTTGATGATGATGATGATGATGATGGATGATGGCTGTTGATGATGATGATGATGATGATGGATGATGGCTGTTGAAGATGATGATGATAATGATGGATGATGGCTGTTGATGATGATGATGATGATGATGATGGAGTCGAAGGGGAAGTACTAGCAATATTTCCCGCACACCGTATTACTACACAACGAATCTTATCCTCACTATCGTCATCACACACACCACCACCACCACACTATCACCACCTCACTATCACAGGCACCATAACCACAATCACACTACCACAACCACCATTACCACCACAACCACCACCGCACTACCACAACCAAATCATCACTACCACCACCATCACCATCGCACCACTACAAGCAAATCATCATTATCATCACAACCACCACCGCACAACCACAACCAAACCATCATTACCACAATCACCAACATCACACTACCACAACCAAACAATTCTTTCCACGACCATCACCACCACTCCACTACCACAACCAAATCATCATTACCACTATCACCAACATCACACTACCACAACCAAATCATTACCACATCAACCACCATCGCATTACCACAACCAAATCATCATTGCCACCACAACCACCATCATTATCACCACACTACCACGAGCACAGCCAACGTCACCGCTATGCTACCAACACCACAATTGTCATCACACTACAAAAATCACCACCACAATCATCATTACACTATCACCACACTATCACAACCACACCTTACAATCATCACCACCACCACCATCACCACCACAACAACAACAATCACCACCACAACAAGCACAATCACTACCACATCATCATCACATTCACCACCTCACTGCCAGCTGTTACAAGCTGGGAGTGTGATGCTGCAATAATAACTACCACCACCACCACCACCACAGTAATACCACACCACAATCGAAACACCCACGCCACCATCCTCACCACTACAATCAAACACAATCTTAACACAAACACAAGAATCCCACAATTCCAACTACCAACACAAACATCACTACCACCTCTATACCCACCACACAATCACAACTACAAAACTATCACTACAACCACCACAAAACTATCCCTACAACCACCACAAAACTATCACAACCACCACCACACAACTATCACAACCACCACCACACAAATACAACACAATCACACCTCCTACCACTGTTAGCCTATCCCACCACAACTACTACCACAATGATCACCACCACATCAGCATAAAAACATTCGTACCACAACCATCACCACAGCTCCCACCACCACCACATTACCACACAACCGCTTCAGTACAAGGATCCCATTACAACTACAACCACCACAACTCTACCACACAACCATACCATCAAAAGAGCAGTTACACCACCACATCGATCCAGCCCCACAACACAACCACAACTACCAGCACACCACCACCGCTGCACTACCAAAACCACGACATCACAATAATCCTACCACAACAATCACCGCATCGCCACCACATTACCATACGACCACTACCACCACCACCACCACCACCACATACCACACTACCACACCATAACAAATCATACTACAACTACCACCACACCATCATCACACAAGAACATCACAACAATCCTACCACAACTACCACCTCAACACCACACAGCCACACCACATTAACCTTACCACAACTACCACATCACCACCACACAACCACACCACAACAGCCTTACCACAACTACCACGGCACCACCACATTACCACACCACCACAACCGCCACACCACACACAGACACACCGAGGCAGCAGGTGCATTACGGGTGGCGTGAAGCTGCAATAAGTGATAATCCCCCTCCCCCCCTTGCAACCTGCACGGGGGGCCTTGCAAGATGAGGGTGTTATTCCCACACACAGGCTAACCATACAGATTTAGGCTTATGGCTGTGTGCGGGGAGGTGCAATCCTGACTAAACGGGCACTGCAATATAGGGATGTTGCAAATTATAAATAATCTTGCAAATCATGAAAAAATATTGCAATAAAAGGAGGGTGCAATTTATGAAAAAAAATGCAATAAATGGAGGGTGCAAATTATTGAAAAAAAAAAATGCCATAACAGAAGGGTGCAATAAACGATAAAAACCTTGCAGTAAACAGAGGTTGCAATTATGAATTAAAGCTTGCAATAAAAGAACATTGCTACCAGAACTCTAAGATTAAATGAAATGGTACAGTCACAAAAAAGCTGCAATCAAGACTAAATGGAGGTTGAACCAAGAAGGCTGCTGCAGTGATGAGGAAAAGACGAGGTATAACAACCATAACTAAAACAAACTGCAGTCATAACTGAAAGGATGCTGCAATACATACTGGCTGGCATCAGGAATATACTGTAAAGGAGGATGCAATCACGACAAAAATAAATAAATAAATACGCAAATAAAGCTAGAGGCATGAAAGATCATCGTCATGACTAAAACGTTGAAATGGCAACAGAAAAGTTGCAAAGCATGGAATCATTACTGAAATGTTGCATGCGTGACTAAATGCTCACAGTCACGAATAAAAACTAGAAAGCACTCAGACAGCGTATACCTCCGCCAATGCCATTGCTATTAAAAAGGATCCGGATCCGGATCCGCCCCCAAATTTAATCAATTCGTTCTTGGCCCATGGCCCACCCTTCCACACAATTTCACTGAAATTCACTAAGATCTTTTGGAGATATCGTGTGGAAAAACAAATAAACATAGGTAAATACATAACCTCAGTCCCAGATATCATGTAGGTTACTAACATTAAATTATGAATCAGTATCGTGATAATGTAATGAACCTACTGACCTAGACTAAAAAATAAAGGAAATCAAGGTGGCTCAGTGGTAACGTGTTCGTCTTGCGATCTGTGTGACCTTATACATAACAATAATCGAAATCCAACCCGTACTGGACATATGATGTGGGTATTAGTAGTATGTCCATTCGTGTGTTTGTATATGTTCACACCCTGCCTACTTATACAAATACACAGCGGCTCCCGAAATATGCAATCGTACCCATTATAACAGTTCCTCTTCCGTGTCTTGACAAGGGTCCAAGTTGAGTTGAATATTTTGCATCTAGTTTATAATACCCATATGTCCAAAAGTTTATATAATTCTTCTAATTCCACTTCGACATGCATCACCCTCACCACAGACACTCCCTACCCATTCGTACTTATCATGGGCAATAATTCTGCTAGCCACTACTTTCGTTTCGAGACGGACCGGCTCTACAGTCAACCTCATAATGATTTATTACGTTTAAAAGAGGTACTCAAAATTGAAACGGGGTGCGGCCACAAATAAATAGAGGAACAGCCACACTAAAAGGGGAACAACCACCCAATTGGATAGAATCACAAATGAATGGTGATACAATCGCGGTACAATTACAACTACGGTACAATCGGAAATAAATCAAGGTACTATTATTACTAAAAGGGGATACACTCACAATCGCGGGACAACGAGGACGGTGGAACAGAGAAAAAAGAACGCAAAACGGAATGATTAGCTAACCCTCTAAGGATCAAGTCAGTTAACCTCAGCTGAAGAAAACCGTCTGGCGTTAA
>NC_136975.1:36535102-36595102 GCF_032717465.1 Coenobita brevimanus | reverse complement strand
GTACTTCTTTTACTACGAAAATATTCCTACCACTACTACCACAACTACAACATTTAAAACATCACTTCTACCACAGCTACCATCACAATCACCCCCACTACTGCCAACACTACCACCATCACCACCACAATCACAACCACCAACACTACTACTACAACTACCACAATTACTACCAGAACAACAACCACTACCTTAAGTACCGCTCACACTGCCACAACTACCACCATCAGCAAAACTACCACCACAACTACAGCTCCCACTATCACCATCAGAACCACAACTACCACCAACACTACCACAATCACCACTATTACTACCACAGCTACCACCACTACCACAATTATCAGCTACCAATATTTTCACTACTAACTCGGTTGCCAGAAGAAAGAGTATGTACGATCAATTTGCTCTCCCTCTCTCTCTCTCTCTCTCTGTTATTCCTCCCACACTTTCATGTTGCCTTTTCTCCCTCACCCAAACACACATTTCCTCTCCTCTTCCTTTCATTTCCTGTTTTCATCACTCAACCACTGTCTGCAAAGTCTCTCTCTCTCTCTCTCTCTTTCCTTTTAACTCTTTAAATAGTTTTCTTTAGTTCTCCCTCCTCTCTCTTTATCTGTCTCCAACTTCTCTTTTTTTTTTCCCTACTTGTCTCTACTTTTCTCTTTCCTTTTTCTCTAAATCTTCTATCTCTCCACCATACCCCCTCGTTCTCTCCCTCTCCCCTTTCATTCTCATTACTCTCTCTCTCTCTCTCACCATCCTTCTCCTTTGACAGTGCCATCAACATCTTCCTGGTTCTCTCTCTCTCTCTCTCTCCATCCTTCTCCTTGGACAGTGCCATCAACCGTTTCCTGGTTCTCCTCTCTCTCTCTCTCTCTCTCTCACCATCCTCCTTTGACAGTGCCATCAACCTCTTCCTGGCTCTCTCTCTCTCTCTCTCTCGTTAAAATATTACTAGCACATAAACCTTTCTCCGGCGTCCCCCCCCAGGTGTCAACGCCCCACCCACCTGTTTCCCTCATGGATGCTCCTCTCTCATAAATTTCCTCCCAACGACCTCTTTCCCCCCATGGGTCTAATTTTACCTCAGGATCTATTTCCCCAGTTGGATCTACTTTCCCCCATGGATCTGTTCTCCCCATGGACCTAGATCTCGCTCAGGGATATACTTTTTTTGACAAGCTTTTCATTTTCTTTTTTTTTTTCCAACAGACGTATATCTCCAATGGTCCTGTTTTTCCCCTATGGATTTATTTTCCAACGTGGACCCATTTTCCCCAAGTCTTTTTTTTTTCGTATGAACCTATATCCGAGGACCTATTCGCCCCATGGACCTATCTTCCTACTACTCATCCACCCACATACTCGTATCTCATCCACTGTAGTCGGTCTGAGAAGGCCAATGATATAGCACACACACACACACACACACACACACACACACACACACACACACACACACACAGCAGAAATTTTGATAGCACAGATTTCACAAACTTACTATTTTTCGCCGCTATCTTTCCACCACCCCCTATTTTTTGCTCTCTCTCTCACTCTCTCTCTCCCTCTCTCTCTCTCTCTGACGGGGACTGAAGGCATCTCAAAAATTTAATAAACGGCTTCCCAACTACGTGATCTTATTTATTATTATTATTATTATTATTTTTTTCTTTAGCATAATCTATTTTTTTCCAGCCTCGAATTTTTATGGAATTGAGGACAGGGTTCAATGTGAGGGGGGGAATGGGAGAGGGGGGAGATGGGAGGGGGAATGGGAGAGGGGGGAGATGGGAGGGGGAATGGGAGAGGGGGGAGATGGGAGGGGGGAATGGGAGAGGGGAATGGGAGAGGGGGGAGATGGGAGGGGGGAATGGGAGAGGGGGAGATGGGAGGGGGGAATGGGAAAGGGGGAATGGGAAAGGGGGAGATGGGAGGGGAGAGGGGGGAATTGGGAGGTGGAATGGGAGAGGGGGAGAGGGGTGATGGGAGATGGGGATATGGGAGAAGGGGGAGATGGGAGAAGGGGGAGATGGGAGAGGGATGAGATGGGAGAGGGGGAGAGGGGTGATGGGAGATGGGGATATGGGAGAAGGGGGAGATGGGAGAGGGATGAGATGGGAGAGGGGGAGAGGGGTGATGGGAGATGGGGATATGGGAGAAGGGGGAGATGGGAGAAGGGGGAGATGGGAGAGGGATGAGATGGGAGAGGGGGGAAAGTGAGGAAGAGGAAGGGGAAATGAGGAGAGGTGAAAGAGAGAGAGATGGAAGAGGAAGAGAGGATGAGAGGGGAAGACGGGAAGGGGGAGGGGAGAATAGAGGGAGGGAGGGGAAAAGAGGGGGTGAGAGGGTAAAAGGAAGGGGGGGGGAAGAGGAAAAGTGAGGGACTGGTAAGAGAGTTAGTGGAAGAGGAAGGAAAAGAAAGGAATATGAAGAGAAAGGAAAAGTGAGTGAGAGGGAGGGAGGGGAGGAGAGGGGAGGAGGAAGAAGGTGGGGAGGTAGGGGGACAGTAAGATAGGGAGTAAGGGAGTAAGAGTTGGAGGGGAATGGGAGAGAACGAAGAGTGAGAAAGGAAAAGGGAGAGAATGAGAGGATGAGTAGTAAGGGAAATGGAGAGAAAAGGAAGGGTAATGGAGAGAGAGAGAGAGAGAGAGAGAGAGAGAGAGAGAGAATCTATGGCAGGAAAGCTGACATATGAGTTGCCTGAGATACTTATTCATACAAAGCTTACGGCCCCATCGAAGTGATCTGGCTAAAACGGAAAGGGGGGCAGTGGTGTGGGGGTGAAAGAGTGGGGTAAGAGGGGGAGGGGGGAGGCTTGGTGTTAGAAGGAAGGGTTCAAAGGAGCAGAAATGGGAAAGGGAATAAGGGGTGGGATGGAAAGGGTGAAACTGAGGGAGTAGGATTGAATGGGAAGGGGCGAGGTTAAAGAAACTGTGGTTGCTAGAATTAACCCTTTCAATCTGGTGACATTTTTTTATATTTCATTGTTGATGTTGTTTCAGTTGGGTTGGGCTGGGTTGCGTTCGGCCTGGAGTGGTTTGGTCTACCTTGATTTTGGATGGCTTGGTTACGTTAGGTTGTGCAGAGATGTAAGGTGAGGTTGGACGTGGTAAGGTGGTGAAGGAATGAGGTTTGAAAAGGATGAGGCAGGGCATTTGTGAGGCAAGGAATGGGTGAGGCAGGGAGTGGGTGAGACAGGAAGGGGTGAGGCAAGGCGTGATGAGTCAGGGAGGGGTTAGACAAAAAGATGCAAAGTAGGCATGATTGGGGCACGAAAGAATGATGCAGGGCGAGGAAGACACACAGAGGTAAGGCAGACGGCAGTAAGGCAGAGTGGGTGAGGCAAAATGGGACAGGAAGGGATGGGTACAATATTGCTGGGTGGGGAAAGGTTTGATAGGGCAAGGAGGACTGAGGCAAGGAGAGGTAAAACAGGCACTGATGCAGCAAGGATAGGTGAAGCAGGGACAGGTGAGGGGGAGAGAGATGGGGTTGACATAGGCGAGGCAGAGCAAGGTATGGTACGATGGGGGTGGGTGGGCACAACGTGGTTACCAATGCCAGAGAGGGAGGTGGGTAAGGCAGGGATGGTGGGGGGTAAGGCAGGGAGGGTGGATGTACGGTAGGGAGGGTGGAGGTACGGTAGGGAGGGTCGGTGGGTAAGGCAGGGAGGGTGGGGGTACGGAGAGGAGGGTGGGGGTACGGTAAGAAGGGAAGGGCCAAGGCAGGGAGGGTCGAGGGGTAAGGCAGGGAGGGTCGAGGGGTAAGGCAGGGATGGTGCGGGTTTAAGCTGAGACGAATGAGACAGCCGAAGTAAGATAGAGTGAGCCAAGAGGAAGCTTTGGCGTGACAGGGTGGAAGGAGGTGGGACAGCAGAGTGGTTCAAAGCAGGGCAGGGTGTGGTGGGGTGGAACAGAGTGGGACAGGGTGTGGTGTGGTGTGGCAGGGTGGAACAGGGTATGGTAGGGTCGGGACAGGGTGGGACAGGGTGTGGTGGGGTGGGGTGGGGTGGGGTGGGGCAAGGTAGGACAGGGTAGGACAGAGTATGGTGGGGTGAAGCAAGATCGGAAGAGGTGTGATGTGGTGAGGTACGGTGGGAAGGAGTGTCGTTGGGTGACGCAGGGTAGAACAGGGTGTAGTGGGGTGACGCAAGGAAGGACAGGAATGGGACAGAGGTGTTGGGGTTGGTAGGGGGGGCCGGGTAGGACAGGGTATGGTAGGGAAGGACAGGGTGTGGTGGAGTAGGGCAGAGTGGTATACTGTTGGGTGTGGTGAGGTATGGTGGGACAGGGTGTGGTGGAGTGAGGCAGAGTGTGATAGGGTGTGGTGGAGTGGGGCAAAGTGTGATAGGGTGTGGAGTGGTCGGGTGAGGATAGGGTGTGGTATGTTGGGACAGGGTGTGGTTAAGACGAAAATGGAGTACAAATGAGTTCAAGGAGAGTAAAATGAGACAGCTTATGGCAACGGGATGGGGGAAGGGGCAGAGGGAGCAGGGGCGAGGTAGGGTGGGGTGAGGTAGGTCGAGGTAGGGATAGGTAGAGTTGCATGGGGTGAAGGAAGGGACGGGTAGGGTGGAATGAGGCAGGGGCAAGTTGAGGCAGTGATAACAAGGTGAGGTGTGAAGGTGAGATACAGTGTAGGTTTGTGGATGGGGTTGGAGAGGGATGAGAAAGTGGGAGAGAGGTGTATAGAGCGAGATATCAAAGGCAGAGAGCAAGTAGGCAAGGGGTGAAAGGGAGGGAAGCAGGCAAAAGGAAAGAGGGAGACAGGCAGAGGGATGGGGGCAGGCAGATAAATAGTCAACAAGGCAGACTGATTGCGTGAGTGAAGCCAGCAACAGACAGACAGACATAACAACACACGGAGGATAGAAGGCAAACAAGCAGGTAGGCAAAAAGGCAGGCAGGGGGCAGCTAGGAGGGCAAACAGACAGGCAGGAAGGCAGGCAGGCAAGCAGACGACATGCAAGTACATACACAAACAGAGAGTCCGACAAGAAAGCTGGCAAGCATGCAGGCAGGTTGGTTGATTGTCAGACAGTGAGATCGGAAAGCAGTCAGAAAGCAGACAGACACGCAGTAAACGCGCGCGAGCGAGCGCTAACGATAGAGAGAGAGAGAGAGAGAGAGAGAGACAGACAGACAGACAGACAGAACGCTCCAGGCAACGATCCATCTCAGTGACTAAATTCTCTCTTAATTCTCCCTCGTTGTGACTAATACCAGCACTCAGCGTTTAATCCCCCACTCGCCCCCCAATTACTTGTTATGGACCGGGCTGCCGCTGGATCTCAACCCATTAGGCCAATTAACTCCTTATTAATTGGGGCTGGCGGGGGGTTTATAGATTGGGGTCTGAGAGTGAGTTTTATTAAAAGATGGATGGATGGATGGAGGGAGGGACAGATGACATAAGGTGTGTGTGTGTGTGTGTGTGTGTGTGTGTGTGTGTGTGTGTGTGTGTGTGTGTGTGTGTGTGTGTGTGTGTGTGTGTCAGCTCTTCACGGACACAGTTTTCCAGCAATAGTGTTAAGTATTTGCAAGGGTATTGATATGGCTCAGAGGAAGGTCAGGAACACACTCTGGACAGCTCTGCCCTCCCTTCCCCCTCCCTAGCTGTCAAAATAAGAGTGCACAATCTTGCGTGGCCATACAAGAAGTAATTAACCGGTACCACATAAACTACGGGAAGACGACGAGGGATTGGATACAGCCCTTGATCCCCAGTCTTGACCCGGGAAGAAGATACAGTTTTCCAGATAAAGTAATGGAATTTTGCATGGATAAATTCTGACACTACACTTGAGGGTTCGGAGAGGAGGGGAAGATCTCATACTTGACCTTCATGAGATAATAACCAAAGATTTGAAGAAAGGAGTATGAATTTTTATGTGTTTATAGATACAGGTCATGAGCACCACAGGAACTTACCGTGGATGGTGGAGGCGTGAGACACCCTCTAGAAAATATTCGCAACTGAGATAACACGAACACTGCTAGGTTCCGCTGCTGGTGGGGCATACAAAACGTCCTCAGGCATAACGGGTTAAGAGTAGACAGATATAATGATAGACAGACTGACGGATATATAGATAGATAGACAGGGGAAAAGAGTGGGGCGAATCAACCTACAAACTTTCCACATAGTCACAAAAATAATCCACAGGCACTGCAACAAAGCACCAGAACCACCTCACAAAGCAAAAACCACCTACAGAGCAATGGGCAATTATTAAATTACCTATCCAATCATCTCACCTCCTTCCACAATAACACAAACCACTCACACAATCACATAGGTTACTCACAAACAAACAATCACACACGCCACACAAACGACACTACATCTCACCCAATTCGACAGTCCAAGAAGATGTGGGTCAGTGGATGTGAGAGTGAAGGGAATGGAGGGGAAGGGGGACTGAAAGGAAAGGGATGGGGAGGCTGAAGGGGAAGGGAGGGGAGGGGAGAATGAAGGGAGGGGAGGGGAGAATGAAGGGAAGGGAGGAGTGCGGGGGACAGAAGGGGAGGGGAGGGGGCAATGAAGGGGAAGGGAGGGGTGGAGGGGACTGAGGCGGAAGGGAGGGGTGGAGGGGACTGAGGCGGAAGGGAGGGGTGGAGGGGACTGAGGGGGAAGGGAGAGGAGGGGAGTAAAGGGAATGTGAGGGGGATTGAATGAAGAGACGAGGAAGGAGCGAAGGGGGAAGTGAAGGGAGAAATCAAGAATAAATGAAATGCAGGAAGAGGACAATAAAAGGAAAGGAGAGAAAGAAGGTTGAGAGGGAAGGGAAAGGGAAATAAAGGAAATCACTCTGAGTTTGAACCAATGGAAAGGAAAGGAAGGGAATGGGAAGAGATGTAAGGGGAAGGGAAGGGAAGGGAAGGGGAGGGAAGTGTTAACGTTGGGAAGAGAAGGGTAGGGAAAATAAGGCTTTGGAATGGAAAGGAAGGGATGGGAAGGGAAGAGAAGAAATGGGATAGGATAGGAAGGGAAGAGAAGGGAGGGGAAGGGAGGGGAAGAGAAAAGAAGAGAAGGGAAAGAAAGGGAAGGGAAGGGAACCAATCTGTAAACTTTCACGGGGCAGCGCACTCGTACCCAAGGGGACAGGGTCCAACTTTTACCGGGGCCCTTTACGGGGGGAGGGGGGGGACTGGGAAAGGAGTCTGGAAAGGGGACTGGGAGGGGGATTGGAGGGGGGACTGGGGTATGCAGGAGAGGGGGACTAGGGGACTGGAAAAAGGGATTGGAGAAGAGACTGAGAGGGGACTTGGGGAGGGTAGAGGGAGGAGGTTTTAGAGGGAAATGGGGGATGCAGGAGGGAGTGGGGAATTGGGGACTTGGAAAAGGGATTGAAGAGGGGATTGGAAAGCGACTGAGATGGGTATTGGGGAGTGGGAATGCGGAGGAGACCGGGAGGGATATTGCGGGGGGAATGAGAGGGGGACTGGAGAGGGGACTGGGAGGAGGATTTGCAGGGGGATTGAGAAGGGTACTGGGAGAGGGACTTGGAAGGTGGAAGGGGAACTGGAGGAAGCAGGATGGGGAGTAGAAGGCATGATTGGACGGAGAGGGAATTAGGGCATTGGAAGGAAGGATTAGGGAAAGGTCTGGGAGGGACAGGAAAAGTGAAATTAAAAAAAAAAAAAAAAAAAAAAAAAAGATAGGAGGGGGGACAAAAAAAAGGATAGGAGGGAGGAAAAGACAGAAACACTAATGTTGGGAGAAGGAGGGAAGGAGGGAGGAAAGACTACAGAGGAGGAGGGGAAGGAGGGAAAGATCTGAGGGAAGGGAAGGGAGGGAATGAAAACTGAGAGAGAGAGAGAGAGAGAGAGAGAGTGTATGTGTATGTGTGTGTGTGTGTGTGTGTGTGTGTGTAAAAGACAGGGATGAGAGAAAATTTTTAAGAAGAAGAGTAAGAGTAAATAACAAGACTGGTCGCTTACTCTTTCTCTTCAATATATAGTTACCAAACAGCTTCACAAACAAAGAATGATAAGATTATTAATTTTTTTGTCTTGTTGGATTAGACATCAGACACATCCCAACTCCGTCTAGACTACATACTGTACCATATCCCTTTGAAGAGATAACGCATTATATATTTTATTCTTGTTTTCAACAAAGACTGCTTCTGCCTGGGATGCGCTTTTCGAACTGGAGGACTTAAATGCCTCCTTCATTAACCCCAGCATCACTAGAGATATTTCCTTGAACTGATTACAATCGTCTGGTGGTGGCTTTAATGCAAGTTAAAAAGGCGTCATGGTTGTGAAGGGGTTAATAATATGGAGAATATGTTACACAGTAAAAAAAAAAAAAAATGGTTATGATCCCTTGCGAATTCTTCCCAAGGTAACCTAAACCTCTCAACCCGATTACAACTTTATTATCCTTGATGCAACCAAACGCTTGGATACACCTTTAAGGAAATATACTGAATGGAGTCATGAAGGCTATAACTTACCTCACACGTTATAAAAAAGCCCTATTTACCTCGATATAATTTTATATATATATATATATATATATATATATATATATATATATATATATATATATATATATATATATAAAGAGAGAGAGAGAGAGAGAGAGACTCGTTGAGGTGTTTCATAAACGTCAGGGTGAATTTTTTAGGCTTTTAGAGACAATATTACTCTATCAGCATATGGCAAAAACACGGTCTTTTTCTCATAATGGCTAAGTCAGAAATACAGTACCTGTTGGGAAGTGGACCAAAGCAGACACTGAGTTCTTACCACATTAAGAGTGTAGTCAGTTTGCCCATTATCACAACAGACTCTCAGACTGCCCCCCACCTAACTGAATCCACGGGTCAGCACGTCGATGCACTGACAGTCGGACTCTTTCCAACAAACCTGGACTACTGTACTGTTTTTCGGATCTGCTGACACCAACGCAACACTCGTACCCCCAGTTCATCTTGTGTGTGGACTTAGATTCATAAACAAAGCGCTTTCGATGGCCTAACATAAAGCCATCGAGAGGACTGGGGTGTGATAAACGTGCTGATCATGGAACAGGACTGCCACGTCCTGCCCATTTGTTAGGGTACACGCCATGACGGTGGTTGATAATGTGATGGGTGAAATGTGCTGGAGCTCAATCATGCATGAATCACATATTCAGCTGAGACATGACTGGAATATCTTCAAAAAGCAATGGCAAATACTCCTTCAGAAATATCCAGTGATATATCTAGCTATGATGTTAGACACAGGCACAAGATGACTCATGGATGCCACAATGTAGTGCCTGTAGAGTAATAATGAGACAGTCCGTGGAAATACATCCAGCAATAATTGCCCACTGACACGTGCACTGACACACAAACAAGAGCACTGGTTGCAATACTGTATAAAGTGGGAAAAAATGTGAAACCAACGACTGTTTCAGTTCGCTGTCCAACGCGTCTTTATGCCTGGCCATTATGTGAAAAAGACAGTAGTTCCTCATATGCTCATACAGTAATGTTGTCTTTAAATATCCTCAAGAATTAATCCTGACATTTATGAGAGACCATAACGAATTATCCTGTGGAGAGAGAGAGAGAGAGAGAGAGAGAGAAGAGGGAGGAGGAGGAGGACGAGGAGGAGGAGAAAGGAAGAGATATGGGAGGACGAATATATTTGGCGAGATTCAGAAGCTTTCAGGAAATACAGTTTGACAATTGATTTACTTGTCTGAGGAAGGGTGGTGTGTGTGTGTGTGTGTGTGTGTGTGTGTGTGTGTGTGTGTGTGTGTGTGTGTGTGTGTGTGTGTGTGTGTGTGTGTGTGTGTGTGTGTGTGTGTGTGTGTGTGTGTGTGTGTGTGTGTGTGTGAGAGAGAGAGAGAGATGGCAGGAAGGCGGAGAGGGAGGAAAGACAACTGGGAGAGGGGGAGAAACAGGAGGGAGATCTTAAATAGAGGTCAAGAAGGGGAGAGACTGGGGTGAACTTTCTTACCTCCTAACAGTGACGGGTGGGGTGGGGTGGGGTGGGGTGGGGTGGGGTGGGGTGGGGTGGGATGGGGTGGGGAGGGGAAGGGAGGTATGGGGATGGTAGTAACAGAAAGAAAACGGGAAGGGGCTTGGAAGGGAGGGGAGGGGAGGGGAGGGGAGGGGAGGGGAAGGGAAGTGAAAGGAGAGAGGAGGGGAAGGACGGAGAGCGGAGGGAGGCGTGGTGAGGGGAGGGGAGAGGGAAAGAGAGGAGGGGAGGGGAGGAGGAATAATTGGGGTGAAGGAAGTTCAGTGGATGAGAGACTGGGGGAAAGAGAGAGAAAGTACAGAGGAAAGCAAAGGGAGAGAGAAAGCGGGGAGGGGGAAGGAGAGGGAAGGGAGAGAGGGGGAAGGAAAAGGAGAAACTAAGACACTTGTGGGAGGAAAACGAGAGGGATAGATGGAGACAGGAAGGGAAGAGAGAGAGAGAACAGGAGAGAGGACGGGTTGGGGAGGGGAGGGATGAGAATAATGGAAGGTTGGAGAGGAATGAGAGAGAAGAGCGAGAAGATATTAAATAAGAGATAAAAATGGAAGAGAATCATGTAATTTTCTCACCCCTTACAGTCGCATCTTAAACACCTTCTCCAATGTTCTTAATGACGATAATGAAACGATTTAAACATATATGAAAATGTTAAGGTATAATATGCAAAATGAATCACTAACTACCAGGTGTTACGAAATCCCCAAATCACCTCAAATATAACCCTTAACCCTTTCAATACGAAGACGATTTTTAGCAGAGCCAGACGATTTTATTCAACATAGGGGAAAGACTCTTGTAGTGGAGAGGTTAGAGCCATCACGATTATACACATCCACTGTTAAAACTCGCCTCAAAGCTGAACAAGTCCCAGAGAGACTATATTCCACTTCGGTATAACCTGTAAATCTATCTGTTGAAGTGATGGACATAAAAAGGATTTAAAGTTTCAAAAATAGAAAAATGGTCATGAGCCGGCACTTTTTTTTTTTTTTTCCAAAATTTCGAAAAGACGGACATCAACCTCCTATATGGCCCTACAATCATACAAAACATGAGAAAATTGCAAAGAATGGTCTCCGAGATACAGCGTGGAACGGACGAACGAACGTACGGACTAACGGACGGACGTACATGACCTAACCCAAGATTCCACTTCGACAGAAACGAAGTGGAATAATAAAATCGCCAGGAGGAGGTGGGAATAAAGTTAAAATAAAGGCTTGGGGGCTGAGGGGCTTACCAGTGACGGGGTGGATGCTGGGGAGGAGGAGGGGGAGCATTTAGAGAGGAAGGGTAGAGGAGGAGAGTGAAAGGGAGAAGAAGGAAGGGGAGAGAGAAGGAGGAAAAGTAATAGGAGGGGGAGAGAGGGAATGAAAGAAATGAAGAGGATCCTCGGAGGAAATGGAAAGAGGAGTGGTAGGAAGGGGAGAGAAGAGGGGGGATAAAGAGGAAGGGGAATGGGTGAGATGAGAGAAGAGGGACGAAGGAAAGGACGGAGAATGAAAGGATATTCGGAGGGCGAGAAGAAGGGGAGGGGGAGGAGGGAGGGAGACATGGGAAGAAAAGGATGGGGTGAGGTAAAGGGAGGGTGAAGTGGTACAGGAAAGGAAGGGAGGGGAGGGGAAAAGGTGGAGGAGGTGAGTAGGGGAGAGCGAGAGAGAAAAATGGGAAGAACACATGGCGAGGGTGGGGGAGAGGGAAGAGATAATGGGAAGAAGAAAGGAAGAGGAAGAGATAAGAGAGGAGGGGAGGAAAAGGGAAGGGAAAGTCTGGAAGGGGAAAGCGAATGAAGAGGGAAAGAAATTGAGGGGCCAGGAAGAATGGAGGAAAGATCGAAGTGGAGGGAGAAAATGAAATGCACAAACATGGATAGGAATCAATAAAAGATGGAGGGGCAAATGTGAATGGAGAGAGAGAGAGAGAGAGAGAGAGAGAGAGAGAGAGAGACACACACACACACACACACACACACACAGAAAGCGAGAGAGAGAGAGAGAGAGAGAGAGAGAGAAAGCGAGAGAGAGAGAGAGAGAGAGAGAGAGAAAGCGAGAGAGAGAGAGAGAGAGAGAGAGAGAGAGATGGGAAGAAGGGAGGACAACTGAGGGAAGAGGTGAGGCGAAGGGTAAGAAGCCAGGACAGGTGAGAAACCAGGACAGGTGAGAAACCAGGACAGATGTGTGGACAGGACAGGTGAGAGCCCAGGACAGGTGAGAAGCCAGGACAGGTGAGAGGATAGGACAAGAGGGGAAGGAGGTAGATTTACGAAGGACGAGGACGGATGGCGGGGGGGAGCAGAATAGGGGGACAGGGGGTATGAGGTCAGCAAAGAGGGAGACGGGGGAAGAGGAGGAGTGGTAAGCGGACAGACAAAAATGAAGGAGGAGAGGGATAGGGAGGGTAAAGACGGTAAATGATATGGGAAGAAGGAAGGGAAGATAAAGACGACAGAAGAGGAAGGGAGAGGGGAGGAGAAGAGACGATGTAAGACAAGAGGGAGGAGAGACGAGAGAGAAAGGTAGGAGGGAGAGGGACGGAAGGAGGGAATATGGAGGGAGGGACAAGAGTGAGGGGGACAGGATGGTGAAAGACGACAGGAGGGGAAGAAAATAAGACAGGAAAAAAATATAAGCCAAGAGGGAGGGGTGGGGGAGGGGGAAGAGGGATGGGAGACGGAGGAAAATGAATAGAAAACACAGGGGAGGAAGACAGGAGGGGGAACGGGGGAAAGAACGGAGGGGAAGAGGCAAAATAAAAGTCAGGAGACAGTACAAGGCAGAAGGGGGAGATGAGGGGAGGTGGAGGAGTCAGGGGAGGGAGAAGAGAAAGGGGATAATGTAGCGGAAATAGAGGGAAGGGGCAGAATATGGAACCTGAGACAGTATAGGATCAGAGAGGGGAGGAGGGAAGGCGACACTGGGGAGGGGGTAAGGGAGGGAACAGGATGAGGATAGATGGAAGCAGATTACAGAGCAGTAGAGGATACACAAGAAGAGGGGAAGGGGGAGGAGGGACACTGGGAGGGACATGGGGAAGGAATGGGGAAGAGGCAGGAAACGGGCAGGTGAAGGGACAGGGAAAGGACAGGGGAAGGGACAGGAAAAGGGGGAGAGATAGGGAGGGAAAGGATGGGATAGGAAAGGAGAGGGGGAGGGGCAGGGGGTGGGAGAGGGAGAGAGGGAGAGGAGAGGAAGGAGGGGGAGGGGAAAAGGAAGGATGGGATGGGAGGGACGAGGGAGGGAAAGGGGGAGGGAGCGGGGAAAGGACAGGGGGAGGGGGCGGGGGGAGGGACGAGGGAGGGACTGTTAGGGACACGGGGGATGGGGAGGGGAAGGGGGTGGACACAGAAGCTGGGACTGTCATCAGCTTTAAGAGTTTCCAGAGAACGGCGGGAGGGAGGGGCAGCATGTCAGGATTAGGGGAGGGGAGGTTTGGGAGGGGGTGACGAATGGGGAGGGGGAGAATGAGGGGAAGGATGAGGAATGGCTGAAGGATGAGTGGTGGGAGGTTGAGGAGTGGGGAGGGGGGGAGAATGAGGAATGGGGAGTCTGGCGAATGAAGAGTTTGGCGGGGGAACAGTGAGGCATGATGACAGAATGAAAGTGGGTAGGCGAAGAATGAGGAGTAAACAGCAGTACAACAGAATGCAAAATAACATCAACAAACTTATTGGTCCTTTCGAAGCTGTTTGTTATAAGGAAGGGCATAACTAATGCAACTATTCTGTGAGTCCAAGACAAGGATAGGACGGCAGGAAGGAGTGTGGAGGAGAAAGGATGGGCAGCGGGAGGACAAGGGGTAGTGAGGAGAAGAATGAGGAGTGGTGGGTGCAGGAGGAGTGAGGAGGTGGATGAGTGAAAAGTGGCTGGAGAATGAGGAGTGTGGAAAGCGAAGACTGGGGAATGATGGGAAGATGAGGACCTGGGTATGATGAAGAGAGGGAAAGAAGAATGAGGAAGGGAGAATGAGGGGTGTAGGATGAAGAGTGAGGAACTGAGAGGGCATAAGAACTGAAAGGTGTATGAGGAGACGTGGGAATGAGGAGTGGGGAGGGGAAGAATGAGGGGTGGAGGACTCTGGAGAATGATGAAGGGGCTACATACGAGGATGAAGAGGGGGGGAGAATGGGGAATGAGAGAGGGAGAATGGGGAGTGACAGAAATGGGAGACGTAATGCCGGAGGGAGAATGAGGAGTGACATAGATGGGCAGAAGTGTGTAAAGTACAGAGAGAGGATATTGGAAAAGGGGGGAGGAATTTGAAGAGATAAGTGTGTGTGTGTGTGTGTGTGTGTGTGTGTGTGTGTGTGTGTGTGTGTGTGTGTGTGTGTGTGTGTGTGTGTGTGTGTGTGTGTGTGTGTGTGTGTGTGTGTGTGTGTGTGTGTGTTTTACGCAGAATGAGGAGTATAAGTGAATATACCGTAAGTAGTGGATGTAGAATTATGAGAAGATAATGAGGAACATGAGGGGTGAGGCACTGAGTCAGAAAAGGAGAATGATGGGTGGGAAGGAAGAGTTGGGAGAAATGTGTAAGGAGGCAATGTGTAAGAAAATTCGGTGAAAAGAATGGACACAAAAAAAAAACACATAACAAACACAAAGATGAAAAGCGAGTAATAAAAGTAAGGAACATGAATTGGAAATCATTAACAATTATGTGAAAAATGAGTGACAGAGAACGAGTGAGAAATGTAAGAATAATGAATACAGGGCTAGGCAATGAAAATGATTAAGACTAGTGAGTAACGAAAATGAATAACAAGTAGCCTATTGGTAAAAAAATAAAAAACATCGAGGAAAAAAGGGTAAGACTAAGGAACAAGAACAATCTAAGATAAATGAGCAACATGAACAAAAATAAACAACAAAATTATTAACAATAGAGAAACAAAGTTGTTGTTGATCAAGTAAGTCTGGTCGAGACGACCCATCAACCTCCGGCAAGCGGTCGCCCCAGCAGGGTAATCCCGTGCTGCGAACTGATGTACTTTTGCGACTAACAGCGCCTCACAACAGCGAGGCGTGGAGAATAGTGTGGAGTTTGGTTCCTGGATGGATGACGCATTTGTGTCCCTCCACCGAGTAATTGGGGCACCATAGTTGTCTCCACCTGACCCCGTGAAAGGGTTATTTGGTTACACCCAGCGGTATAAATAGTTTCCTGGGTTCCAGGAAACCATTAGGCTTGCCACTCGGTGTAAAAGAGCAACCTGAAGTGGAAAGAAGAGTGAAAGAAAGTGACAGGAAAGAAAGGGAGAAGCAGGAAGAGATGACAGAAGACACAGAAAACATGAGAATGGAAGGAAGAAGCAAGTAGCACTACATCAAGTGAGTGAATAACAGTCTCCACCACTTACCACCAGGGAAACTCAGTCATCATGACGAACTAATAAAAACGAATAAAAAAAACTATGAGTAGTGAGTCAAAGAAATAGGGAACACAGAATAAGTAAAAAGCAAAATGGTAAAAATGGGCAAGAAAATGAGTAAAAACAATGAGTAAAGAAAATGAGTGAGAAGAGAGACACGAGGGTACACTAAGCTATTCATGTCATCAGGACCAAAGGGCATAGTTTACAAGGGAATGAATAATAACGCTGCATAATGAAGCTGAATAACGATGATAAGGCATTAATATTAACAAGGACTATAAGTGATAAGCCAACATCAAACGATAAGGATAATGACGAAAATGAACATCTAAAAAAAACGTTCTTGTGTCGCTCTTCCTCGTGATTTATTATTATTATTATTATTATTTATTCAGATACTACTACTCTCTTACTTAACCCTTTAATGGTTGGGTCAAATCGAGAATTCTATTCCAGGTAACGCCAGACGATTTTATTCAGCTGAGAATAAGTTAACAACCTGAGACTGTTAATTAGGTTCTCAGAGGTTTGGTGCGCTGAACCGACTCTGCTCTCATTAATCTTGCACAGTTGCCGACTCTTTGCATGGGCCATATTCCCCCTACCCCCTCTTGTGTGTGTGTGTGTGTGTGTGTGTGTGTGTGTGTGTGTGTGTGTGTGTGTGTGTGTGTGTGTGTGTGTGTGTGTGTGTGTGTGTGTGTGTGTGTGTGTGTGTGTGTGTGTGTGTGTGTGTGTGTGTGTGTGTGTGTGTGTGTGTGTGTGTGTGTGTGTGTGTGTGTGTGTGTGTGTGTGTGTGTGTGTGTGTGTGTGTGTGTGTGTGTGTGTGTGTGTGTGTGTGTGTGTGTGTGTGTGTGTGTGTGTGTGTGTGTGTGTGTGTGTGTGTCGGGAGAAGAAGAAGTGTTCACTGCATTCAGGTCTTTAAACAGGGTTAAGTCCAAAGCTCTTCGTCACTTCAGCTCATCTCTTCTTACTGACTCATTATTAGTCTCTTCCCTTCGTCGCAATGTTGCATCACTCTCTCATTACAAGCTCTTATATCTTTTGAAATGCCCCTTTTAGGCGAGCAAGCAGCACACGTCTGACCATACATCTCACCACTCTGGCTGGCAACAGTTACAAGGCATTCTCAGCTGTTCAAACATTACTGGTCATCCGTGGAATAGTGTCCTTTCTTCTACCTTTCCCCTTGCCTACGGCCTCCATCATTTTAAATATATTATGTATAGGCATTCTGAAGTAAGTGCATCACGATTTTAGCTCTTCCTTGTTCGATTTTTTATTGACTATAGTTTTCGATTTATCCTACGAAATTTAGTTTCACGCTTTCACTTATCTGTCTACCAAACAATCAATCAATCTATCTAACTATCTATATCTATGTATGTATCTATCTATCTATATCTATCAATCTATCTATCTATCTATACCTTCCTACCCCAGAGTTCATCCAACACGGCGGTGATAAAATTATCTCCGACCCTCAGATGTCATATATTTCATTCTCACTAAAGCTCAATTCAACTTGTCGCATGAAGTTCATCCTTTTGTAGCATATTACTGGGAGCTGAGTGGCAGAACAAGACAATGCTACAGTTCTACATCCTTCCCACAGCACATTATCAAGCCTAACACTATACTCCAATGTTACTCCCTTGCTACAGCTCAGTATTCAAGATGGAGACATGACAATATTATGCCAAGTTAAAGTGAACAGAGTATAATGCCACATGATTTTACTTCATTTGGGAAAGACTTACTGAACCGGGAAAGTTAGATAGTCTTCATTAACCTCTTCAGTACGGCACATCTCAATGCATTACACGGGCTGAAGGCGTTAAAGCGCACACACACACACACACACACACACACACACACACACACACACACACGCAAACGAAATAAAAAAAAATACTGGAAATGGAGGCGTTACATATTCCTCTACATACAGCCTGACCTCTCTCCAAACTTCGCGTAAAATCGTCTAGGGACACCAATAATAAATCAAAATAAATAATGAATAAATATAATAAAATAAACAAGGGGTTAAGCAAGAAAACATATCGCCCCACAACACTACATAACATTCCAAGAGGGTTCGGTCAAAATCCTCCGTAAAGCAGCTGGAGTGTGAAATTCATCTTTATTCTTAGTACCACCAGGCGATTTTATTCCACCGTAAGAGCTGTGGTTCCAAAAGAGTAAATAAAGGCTACATTCAACCTCCCCCCTCCCCCTCGATTCCAACCGGGTCTTCCTTGAACTGAATGAAATTTTTGCAGCTAAAAAGAATTGTAAAAATAGTATACGTCCTTGAACCGAAGAATTTGTGTATATTTCGTGAGAGAAAAAAAGGCAAATACGAGACGAGAATAAATCATAATTTAAAAAAAATCCTCCATTTGGGAACCTCTGTCTTTCAAAAAAAATCCACCTGGTGGTAGCAAAAATAAAAGTTTCCTGCCTGCTGGTACGACATTCCAAGAGTGTATTCGGTCCAAATCTTATGTAAATTAGCTGAAGTGTGTGCGAGTGGTAGAGCAAAAAATAGCCGGATTTTTGCTCAGTGTAAAGAAGAGAGAAGTGGGGGAGGAGGAAGAGGAGGAAAGAACGGAGGGAAGAAGGAAAGAACGGGCGGGAAGGAGAAAAAAACGACAGCAACAACAACAACAGCAAAACCAACAGCAGCAGCAACAGCAACAACAACAGCAGCAGCAGCAACAGCAACAACAACAACCAATCAACCAACAATAAAAACAACAACAGCAACAACCAATCAACCAACAATAAAAACAACAGCAACAACCAATCAACCAACAATAACAAAAACAGCAAAAGCAACAACAACAACAACAACAGCCGCAATAACACCATCTCCGCCACCACTACCATCACCACCACCACCACCAACAACAAGCAGTTCTCAGCACAACACCTGTACCCTGGAACTGGTCTAAAGGCTGAGTATCTGACAAACACCTGTCAGCAGCAGCAACAACAGCAGCGACAACAACAAAGAACAACAATAACAACAACAGCAATAAGCATTCTCAGTGCAACACCCGTACCCCCCAACTGGTATACAGGCTGACTATATTTGACACTATACTGTGGCCTTAACCTCTGATTTAATGTTCTACAAATCGAACTGCTGCATCCATGGCTGACCCTCCGTTCTTCCACAAAGTCTGGTCCATATCGAATTCAAAACTACTTAAGTTCTAGGGTCAGTCTTTGTCTTTGGCCAGTGACCCTAACCCCTGACTGACTACCTTTAAAGGCAAATCATGTCATCCATGTCTTACCTACAACCGTTTCACCTAATTCGGATAAACGTTTTTTATGCTGACTTTCCTCTGTGACCATGAACTTTGAAATACTGTTCCCAAAGACCTTCCCTTAGGTGAGCCTCACTCCTTCTACAAAGTCTGGATGGTTCCGATGACATCAAAACTGCTGCAGTTACTTTGTTCATACAGACACGCGGGTCGTTTTGACCTTCCCCTGTGACACTGACCTTTCAAAAATCGAATCCTTTCATCCTTGCCATACCCTCAGCCCTAAGTTAGGTCTAAGTCTGATCAAAGTTGTTTAAGCAGGCCTTACCGTCTGACTCTGACGTCATACCAGGGTTGTTATGATTTAAATCAGTGAAAAAAATCATGACTTAAATCAAAATGGATTTTTTTTTATAAATACAGTAAAAAGGAAGAAGGCAGAGAATGTGATGGATGTGTATTATACAGATGCGTCAAGTCTGCTTGGCCTGTACTCTTCCTGTACTGATCTTGATCATGTCAGGCACCAGTGATTGCCTTTTGTTACAAGGCAAATATTAATAATAAGAGAAAAGAAGGCTCTTTGATAATAACAATAAATGTGATTATACTCAGTGTTAACATATGAACTAACCTCTTCTTTGAATACACAGTAACATGATTCAGTCTAATGATTATGATCCTAATTTGACAAAATATAAAAGACAAGTTGGCAACTTTCTTCAGTATCTGAGCGTGTGAGTAACCTCCCCCCTACCAAGAAGTGCTGCCTGTGGTGCACTGCCTTACTCCCACATCCCATTCACATTATTATTTTCAATTTTGTAAGTCTGTTTATTTGAACAGTGATATATAATCATGCCTAATGGACGCACTGCAGCAAGTGGGAGGAAAAAAAAGACCCAGTATGGTACTCTTTTGACAGAATTCCCAAAGGCACAAACAGGGTTGGAAAAAAAATCACAGATTAAAAAAAAAAACTGATTTAAACAAAAAATCCGATTTATAATATATATATATATATATATATATATATATATATATATATATTTGACATAATTCCCAAAGGCACAAACAGGGTTGGAAAAAAAATCACAGATTTAAAAAAAAAAAACTGATTTAAACAAAAATTCCGATTTATAATATATATATATATATATATATATATTTTTAATATGTGATTTTTTCCAACCCTGCATCTTACCTAGTGTTTCTAAAAACAGTGGGTCAGTGCAGTGGCTCCCCCTGAACCCTTCCACCAAGTTTGATTAAAATCAGATCAAAACTGCTTTTGAGTTACACTGTTAACACACACACACACACACACACACACACACACACACACACACATATCCAAACAATACACCCGTCGCTTTGAAGCGCAAGCAGTGTAACTGCGACATCAAAGAGGAGGAGGAGGAGGAGGAGGAGGAGGAGGACGAGGAAGAGGAGGAGGAGGACGAGGAGAAAAATAAAAAAGAAAAACAACAACAACAAAACGATGACAAGGAGGATGAGGCGGAGGAGGAAGACGAGGAGAACAAGAACTGACTCAACAAAACCAGAACGCAAGCAAAAAGTAAATAAATAAAAGATGCTTTACTCCACTCACGCGGGTGGGGGGAGGGGAGGGATGTAGGCGGCAACAGGGGTGGTAGTGGTGATGATGATGATGATGATGATGATGATGATGATGATGATGATGATGATCATGGAGTCTGGCCAAGCTTTCTCTTAATCATTCTTACATTCCAAACACATTTATCTAATTACTACCATAACTTACCTGATGTCTCTCCGGATTGAAAACATCATTCCTCGACCGCGTACCTGCGTCACACTGGCGTACCCTACAGCGACATAAACAATCAATCATGCAGAATGGGGTCGTTAAGGTCCAGTGTACTTCATTCAGACCACATAATGTTCACTGAGGTCTTTTATATCCTCCCAGATCAGACAAATTTAGGTTCATTTACGACCAGTTATGTCCATGAACAAGTAATTAGATCCATTTCAAGTCATCAATGGTACTACAGGTTTCGTCAGGCCCATTACCATCTACTTAGGCCTAGTGGGGTCATTTCAGGTTACGTTACAGCAAATCACATCCAATTAAGTCCATTCCGGTTCAATTAGATCCACTCTAGTAATTTAGGTCTAATCGGTAAGCTGACAATAATTTAGGCTCTGGCAGGTCACTCTAGGTCGTCCAGGGTCAATCTCGTTAAATCAGGTCAGCTTACATCCATTCAGGCATATCAAACGACTGTTTTGGGCAATTCAAGTCTTCTTAGGTCACTTCAAGTCTATCAAGTCGATTTAAGTCAATAAAGATCGATTTACGTCATGTCTTTAAATACGTGTGAAACAAATCAGGTCAAACAGTGGAATGATGTCTGAGTTTGGAGAGTTCGGGTATTTCAGGACTTAGTGGGATGGAAGGAGATGACTATGCAGGATGGGCTGGGGTTATGGAGGAAGGCGGACGGCGATGGCAGATGGATACTCAGTGAATAAGGGCGATGTAAACTGCATGGTGGTTTAGAGTTACGATAATTACCCCTTCAGAGCAGAAATGGGTGGGGTGGGTGGAGTGGAGTGGGAGGAATGGGCTGGCATGGTGGTAGGGTTTGCCTGACTGTAAGAAGTGGAAAATGGATGTTGCAGGTAGGCCAGAAGGATGAAAGCCAATGGTAGGGAAGGGTAAAGAGGGGTGGGGTAGGAGGAAGGGAGTGGGTGGGGTGGGTGGGAAAGCCTAAAGTGGTGGGTTGTGGAGCAGGGCAGGAGGAGTACACCCGGTGAGGATGGGCGTTGTACGAAGGGTGGCATTAGGTACAAGAACATAATTTTCTCACAAAACAAGTACAGGAAGGTCAGGAAAAAAAAAAAAGTGGGTGAGAGGAAAGGAGTGGGCGGGATGGGCGAGATGGAGGCGGTAGATGAGGCTGGGCGGGGCTAAGACACCCTGTAATGATGGGCACTGAAGATTGGCTAATTTGGGTGTAGCGATAAAATCCTCCATAATTTTAGTCAAGAACAAGAACAACAAGAAAGTAAGCACGCCTCACTCTCATTTCTGACGTCTCACAGTGCTCGTAAAGAAATGCTAATATTCCTATTTTCCTGGCATATGAGAGAGAGAGAGAGAGAGAGAGAGAGAGAGAGAGACAGAGAGAGAGAGAGAGAGAGAGACAGAGAGAGAGAGAGAGAGAAACTTTTACACCCCCACTATTTTAAAATCTCGTGAGCAGGTCACAATTGGGGATCAAAATTTGTCTTCCATTTAAATAATCCGCAATTAAAAGCCTTATTGATGGGATTTTTTTTTTTTTTTTTGGGGGGGGGCAGAAAGCAACACTGAAATCCCTCCTCAGCCACAAAAATCTTAATCCCTTTAGCACGAGGGCGTATTAAAATCCCCAAACAAGAGGAAGGGATTTAGAGAGAGCCTTCATAAATCCCTTTAGTCTGAGAGATTTTTCTTGAGCTGAATAAAATCGTCGGGAAGGAGAAAGAGCAAGATGATTTAGAATGTGATTGTTCTGAAGGGATGGATGGAAATCGTCTGAATCCTCAAGAAGTTAAGATTTCTCTCAGCTATAGAAAATCGTCAATATTATCCCATTCCTTTTTTTTTTTTACTCCCTTTTGTCGGAGTTATATACTTTAATTTATTTTTTCACCTTTTCTTATATTGTGTGTGTGTGTGTGTGTGTGTGTGTGTGTGTGTGTGTGTGTGTGTGTGTGTGTGTGTGTGTGTGTGTGTGTGTGTGTGTGTGTGTGTGTGTGTGTAGAGCTATCAGACAGTCATCACAGTCCCATTCTCTCGTTATTCCTCCCTTCCTTCCCTTCTACCTATTAATTCTTCCTTGTCTTTCTTCCTTCTCCACGCTTTTCCTTTCCTCTTTACCAATTTCTTTCTTCCCTTCTTCACGTATTTCCATTCTCTCTCTTCCTTCCTTTCATTCTCATATTTTCCTTTCCCTTTTCCTCATTTCTTTTTTCCTTCCCGTGTCCCCTTCCTTTACTCTATTCCTTCCTTTCCTTCTTATTTTCCTTTGTTATTTCCTCATTTCTTCGTTGTTTTCTCTGTGTCCCCTCCTTCCTTCCTCTATTTTTTCCATATCTTCCTCCAATTTTTTTTTCTCCCCATTTTTTCCTTTCTTTCTCCCTACTTCCTTTCCCTCCTTCCTCCCATTCGCTATATATTTTTTAAATTCACCTCTCTCTTTTCCTCTTCACCTCCCTTCCTTTCTCCCTGCTTCATATATTAGTCATCCCTATTCCTTCCTTCATTTTCCCTTCCTTCTTCCTCTTCTCCTAATTTCTCTTTCATTATCCTTACTACTTTTTTTTCCTTTAAGTTTCTCTCTCGCTGTACTACGTTTGTCCTGTGTGTGTGTGTGTGTGTGTGTGTGTGTGTGTGTGTGTGTGTGTGTGTGTGTGTGTGTGTGTGTGTGTGTGTGTGTGGTGTGGTGTGGTGTGGTGTGGTGTGGTGTGGTGTGGTGTGGTGTGGTGGTATCCAGGTGCTATCAGGTCGCCATCACCGTCTGGGGCTGTGGAACATTTGCCACGTCTTTATGTTCCTGTTGCTGCCTCACTCCTGCCTACCTCTGCCACCCCGTCCCTCCTGCCTCACTTCTGCTACTTCTTCCTACCCAATCCCTCCTCCTCTGCCAATATCGCCCCTCCTGCTTCACTCCTGCCTAGCTCTGCCTACTCTACCTCTTCCCTTTCTCTCCCTCTTGCCTCACCCTGCCTGCCTGTTTCGTCCCTCGTGCCTCATCTCCCTGCTTATCCGTTCTTCCCCTGCCGCACCCCTACCCACCTCTCTACCCTTATCCTTTCTGCCTCACCCTCTCTTCAAACCCATTGCTCCTGCCTGAGTCCTGCTTATCTGTCTACCCCGTCCTTCCTGTCTCACTCCTACCTACTTGCCTATCCCGTTCCTCCTGCCTCACCCTTTCTGCCTACCCTGTTCCTTCTGCCGCACCCTCTCTGCCTATCCCGTCCCTGTGACATGCCTACGTAACTGCCTACCCCGTCCCTCTTGCCTCACTCTCCCTTCCTACTCCGTCTCTCCTGCCTCACTCCAACCTCTACCTACCCGTCCCTCCTGCCTCACTCCCACGTCCCTGCCTACCATGTCCTTCTTGCCTTGCTCTCCCTGCATGCCCCATCCCTCCTTCCTAACTCCAACCTCTTCCTACCCTGTCCCTCCTGCCTATCCCTCTCCACCTCTCTCCCTCTCCTTTTAACCCGCGCCCGTCCTGCCTCTCGCCTGCCTGCCTCACCTACATTCTGCCTGCCTCTCCTGCACCCTACCTGCTTCTCCTAAACCCTGCCTGTCTCCCCTACACCCTGCCTGTCTCCCCTACACCCTGCCTGCCTCTCTTACTCCCTGCCTGCCTCTCCTACACCCCGCCTGTCTCTCCTACACCCTGTCTGACTCTCCTACACCCTGCCTGACTCTCCTACTCCCTGCCTGACTCTCCTACACCCCGCCTGTCTCTCCTACACCCTGCCTGCCTCTCCTACACCCTGCCTGCCTCTCCTACACCCAGCCTGCCTCTCCTACACCCTCCATGCATTTTCTACACCTGCTGCCTCTCCTACACCCTGTCTCCCTGTCCTATACCCTGCCTGCCTTATCTACCCCCTGACTGCCTCTCCCACAATCTGCCTGCCTCTCCTACAATCTGTCTGCCTCTCCCACAATCTGCCTGCCTCTCCTACAATCTGTCTGCCTCGCCTGCACTCAGCCTGCTTCCTCTATATCTCCCTGCCTCTCATATACCCTGCTTCCCTTCCTGCCTATCGATCCTTCTTTGGTACTCATCCCTACCCCTTTCTCCTTTTCCTGCCTCCGTGACTCTATACCTTCCCACCTGTTTATCTTTCTTCTTGTCTGCCTATCTTCCCTCTTCTTTCTGTTTACCCGCATTCAATTTTCTTCCTTTCCATCCTCCCCTGTCAGACTGCCTATCATCTCCTGTCTGGTTGTCTACCCTCTATTGTCCTCCTTCCTACCCTCTCCTGTCTGCCTGTCTGCCATCTGCCTACCTGTCTACCTTCCCGCTTACCTTCTATTCTCCAGCCTGCCATCGACCGCTACTTCTCCCTATGCCTGCCTGCCTTCTTCCTTCTCTTGCCTGCTTCTCACCCACCCTGCCTGTTCCACTCCTTTCTGTCTCACTTATTTCCCATCCTGCCTACCATATTCTGTTTATTTAAGCTTATACCTAAATTTATCTATCCCTCTTTTCTGTCTCTCCCTGCCCACTTCTGTCTCACTCTTTCTCCATCTGAGTGATCCAGCCTCCCTTTCTTCGTAAACCTCTTTCCGCCTCCTCCTCATTCTACCTCCCTCTACCTCAACCTCCCTACCTCTGCCCCCCCCCCTTTCCTCACCCTATGTCCCACTCTCTCACTCTAGATCACCCTTCACCTTAGTTCCCTCTTACTCAACCTATCCGATTCTTTCTCACCCTACCTAATTCACTCTCACCCTTCCTCCCTCTGCCACTCCCTACTTTCCCTGCCCCCTCTGCCTCCCTCTGCTTCATCCTACCTTATCTTCTTCGCCTGCCTCTGCCTTACCTGCCTCTTTCCTTGCCTCACCCTACCTACCTCTGCCTACCCCGAGGTGTTAGTGGGTGGAGGGGGCTGGTGAGTTATTGTAATGGTCCGCCTCCTTCAGTAGAGAGAGAGAGAGAGAGAGAGAGAGAGAGAGAGAGAGAGAGAGAGAGCGGGGGAAAAGCAATAATGAACAAAGTGTACCTCAGTGGCGTAGGTAATGTGAGAAGGAGGGTGAGGCAATAAGGTGAGGCAGGAGGGTGAGGCAGAAGGGTGAGGTAAATGGAGATAGAGGGTAAGGAGGGAGCGAGGCAGAAGGGAGCAAGGAAGGGTGAGGCTAAGGGTGAGGGAAGGAGAGAGTCGAGGTTGGCAGAGTGAGGCCGGAGGAAGGGAGGAAGGAGGATTTGGCAGGGTGGAGCGCGAGGAAGGGACGGAGGAGGATGGGGCACGGTGAGGCCGGAGGAAGGGTGGCAGGAGGATGAGGCAAGAGGCAGGGAGGAAGAGAGGCTCAGTGAGGTAAGGTGTGGACGGTGAGGTTAGAGGAAGGGAGACGAAAAGTACAGAGGCGTACAAAAGCAAGCACACAGCAACAGACCTATTGGTACTGCCGAGGTTATTTTGTCACAGATAGGTTATAATTTGCTTAACCTGTCTACGAGTCAAAGGCAAAGGCAAGGATAGCCCAGCAAGAAGTTTCCCCCCACCCCCACCCATCTACCGTGCCCTCCAGTCAAAGCCGGGAGGAAGTAGTCGGAAGGAGCGGACCACTATGCACCATACAAAAGATTTACTGGAAATTTCATGAAAAAGGACGAAAGGAAAACATATTCCGTATCATCATAACTTTAAAGGGAAAACATATCCAGCACACACTAGGCACAGACGTGGCAGAAAGTCCTTATGCAGGGGGTGAACTAAAGACACAAAAAAACGCAACAAAACAGCCGGTCACTGAGGGATTTCTATTCGAGTGCTCAACCCATCAATTCAGTTAATGTACTGGCTTTTCTAACAAACTCTGTACACTGCAGGCTTCATTTGTTTTTTTAATTTCCGTTGCCTGGTTAAATGTTCTTCTCACGTAGCTGGTCTGGTTATTTTTGTTGCTCTTCCGTAGTAATGTAGTCTATCAGCTAAGTTTGGACCCAGTTCAGTAGTTGACAAAGGCCTCACTGAATTATCTGCCCTTGTAATAATGTGTCCACCCTGTTACTGACATCTATATTATCGACATATCTCGATAATCAACAAAAAAAAAATAAATAAATAAATAAAAATCCTTCGCTAGTATCATGTATACGGTATATATATATATATATATATATATATATATATATATATATATATATATATATATATATATATATATATATATATATGTATATATATATATACAGTATATATATTGAAAGCAGATCTAACACTGGACCCTACTGCACGGAACTTTTAACGTCTACCAAGCCTGATTGATTTCCAGTTATCGCATGAGATATGAGGCAGATCAGAGGGTGAGGCAGGTGGGAAGAAGGGTTAGACATGGAGGCAGGGTGAGAGCAGGCAGGAAGGATGGTAGACCAAACTGGACAAGGTGAGGCAGGGATGGGAAGGTGAGGTAGAGGTGAGGCAGAAGGGTGAAGCAGGAGGGTAAAGCTGAGCAGAGCTAGGCAGGAGGGTGAGGAAAGTGTTAGCAGAAGCGTGAAGGAGAGAGAGAGAGAGAGAGAGAGAGAGAGAAATGCAAATTAACCCTTTAAATACGATGACGTCTAACATTTTCCCTGTAACTATACTTCCCAGATAAAAATAATCCCCTTTCGCAAAGAAGAAATTAACTCCGGCTAAATGTGGCTTTCCTATGATTAAAACTGAGTATACCAAGGTGCAGGAAAGTCCCCAGTTAATCCGGGTTAATGTAATACCCCAGTGAAGATAAGAAAAGGTTAATCCGCCGTCCATCGTGCACTGGGTAATTAGCAACGAGGTGATTTGGACATGTTTCATTGTCCATTATGATTTTCAATAATGCACAAGAAAATCTGGGTTGTCTTTCCATTCGCCATCTTAGTCAGGGGAATGAAGTTGAGGTGAGGCAGGGGGAGTGAGGCAGGGATTGGCGAGGATGAGGCAGTGGGTGGGGTTAGCAGAGGGAGGTGAGGCAGGGGGTGGCGGGGGTGAGGCAGGGGGTGAGGCAAGGGTCTATCTGGACTGATGGTATGGGTCCAGTGGGATGCAAAGGAATCTATTTGTGGCCACCAACCCTGATCTGGCCTTCCAGTCGGCTCTCTCTCTCTCTCTCTCTCTCTCTCTCTCTCTCACACACACACACACACACACACACACACACACACACACACACACACACAAAATGTGGCTGCGGAGTTGCTAGAAATAAAATTCTCTCTCTCTCTCTCTCTCTCTATCATGTGGTCTTCCGGCCTTCCAGTGCGTATACAAAGGGAAAGAAAAAAGAAAGGAAAAGATGCGCAGGATTTGCATCTCTTTCTTTCCCCCCCTTCTCTCTCTCTCTCTCTCTCTTATAAAGGTGTGTGCTTAAATATGTACAGTCAAGTCACAAACTTTGCCATCCCAGCGCCCGTGCTCTTCTACCCAAAACTTAGAGCAAACAGCATCAAACTTTCCACCACAAAATATTTCTTCACTAATGATACAAGGGTCCGTGGAGGGTCGGTGGGTACAGTACTCGTCTCGTGATGCGTGAAGGTCTGACAGGGAGAACGTGGCAGACATTTAATCCCTTACGCCAATGACACAGACTCTCATACCTGAACCACACACTACTATGCTTTCATTTTCGCAAGCATCACTTTCCCTGTAGACGTCACGTTCCCATTCGTACATCGCCAGCGTGGGGAAATGTTAATTCTGGACATGCAAGTGGCGTACTGATTTAGGGGTGATATGTTTTTCTGTACTTTAAGACATAAAATCATTAAAATAAATAAAATGCACAACTCATGCTGAATTATCGTAACTATATTTTCTTACTCTCATCTTAGCTTTTATTTTTCATATTTTATTGCTCCTCTACATTAACTCCTCCTACTTTTTCGGTGCATTAATGGTTGACTTTCCCTGTTTTCCTGTATGGCTGAATTAGAAAGAGTATGGAGAGGGGATGCAGACAAACTTCCTGCTATACTAACCTAATCTAAAACTTCTCCAATTAATCCTTCATCCGCAAGACTTTTTTTTTCCCTATTACTTCCATTTACAGACAATTCAGTGTAAATCAGTGTAGGGGGGATACACTTAACACCTACACTTCACAGCTTACACCTGATATATCGCTTGGTAATTAGCCTGAGGAAATATATATAAAACTCCATCGTACAGACGTGGGTTGGGAATACGAGTAAAAGATAGGGTATTTTATCAGTAATATGGACGAACTTGGATGACCACAGCATCAATAAGGTCTGTGTTGTCTGTATATATATGTATTCTCTCTCTCTCTCTCTCTCTCTCTCTCTCTCTCTCTCTCTCTCTCTCTCTCTCAGTTGACCAAAAATATGGAAGCAAAAACTTAACTTGAAACTTCGGCCATGCATTCGATCACACACACACACACACACACACACACACACACACACACACACACGCACAGGAGGTATTGTGTACACGCAACAGCTTACGTACACCGGCACGCGCACACATAAACACAGAAGACTCAAACTTACACGCACATGCAAGCAGAAAGTCACACGCGAGTGGGCATACACATTTACATGCACACATGAACATGTTTACACACACACACACACACACACACACACACACACACACACACACACACACACAACAAAACACACCATGCACAAAAGTTTACACCTGGACATGTACAAACACAGATACAATAACAAACACACATATGCACAAGCACTAACATACACAGCGTTTCTCACGTACAAACACACACTGGTACAAGCAATGCATGTGCAGCCACAGCCACACACACACACACACACACACACACACACACACACAAACACTTTTTCTCACTCTTTTCCTTTAATTTCCTCACACACACAGTCTCCCTCTCTCTCCTTTTTCTCCACTCCCTCCCTCCCTCCCTCTCTGTCTCTTTAATTGTGTATCTCTTGCTCACTCTCTCTCCCTCTGTCTCTTTCCTTGGATCCCATTCCCTCTCTTTTTCTTTCTCATTCTCTCCCTGTATCTTTTCTGACATCCGTCTCTCTCTCTCTCTCTCTCTCTCTCTCTCTCTCTCTCTCTCTCTCTCTCTCTCACATTTTTTCTTTTTTTTTGCATCCTGTTTCCCTCCATTCCCACTCCCCCGTACCTCCACTTCACTCTCCCTCCCTCCCCCCTCCCTCCTTCCCTCCTTCCTGCCTTCTCTCCAATCACTTGTTCCTCCACCCCCATATCTCCTTTCCTCCACTCAACTCTCTCTCCTTCCCTTCATTTCCCTCCTTCCCTCCACTTCATTTCATCCCTCCATTTCCCTTTACTTCTCATCTTCTCTCTACTCGCCATTTCCTCCTTCCATCCACTTCCCTCCACTCAGCTTTCCTCTCTCCGCTTCCCTCCATTTACCTCTCCCTCCACTCCCCTCCCCTCCGCCCTCTACTTCCCTCCTTCCCTCCACTCACCTCTCCTCCGCTCTCTACTTCCCTCCTTCCCTCCACTCACCTCTCCTCTCCACTTCTCACTTTCATCTCTCCCTTTGATCCTATTCCTTCACCTTTAAACTTCAACCCCTTCAGTACGATGGCGTCTATTTTTCTTCTTGCAACCACTAGACGATTTTACTCAGCTAAGAAACAGCCTCTCGTAGTGAAGTGATATGAACTTTTTAATTTTCACTTTAACTTTGCCTAGATTTTTGTCGTTCTGCTGCTTATTTCTCTTAGCTCTGTGGCAGGAAGAGACAATACAACCGCTCTACATGCCTTCCATAGCACTTCTTTGTGACTAGCATCATAATCCAATGTCAATCTCTTCTTACAACTCAGCATTCAAGATGGAGGGACGGGAATTTTGGGCCAAATCAGAGTAAACAGAGTATAATTTTCCTGTCCTCTTTAGTTTATTGATCTTATCTTTTTTTAATTCTGGCCTATCGTAGTGTTTTTTTTTTTTTTTTTTTTTTTTTTTTTTTTAATGATCAGGCAAGAATCATTACCGTCAAGGGTAGTTTAATCAAAGTGTATTTACTGATATGACTATTTCTCTCATATGGAACATCATCATCATCATTCTTCTTCTGCTTCTTCCTCCTCCTCCTCTTCTTCGTCCTCGTCCTCCACTCCCCTTTCCTCCTCCTCCTCATTTACCTCGCTCTTCATTCCTTTTCCTCTCCTCATTAGTCCCCCTTTTTTCATCGCCTATTATCTCTTCCAATTCTTACACTTCCACCATTAGAGAGCAAGACTTTCAATTAATGCCCACTCTTGGAATTCCCTTTACCCACGCTGAATGAAATGGTCTGGGGGTAGCTAGAATAAAATAAAGTAGGTCCTTGTGCTGAAGAGGTTTATATTATTAAGGCCGGAGCGTCCAGAAGGGCCCTCTAGGTCTGTATGGTCTTTGTATCTACGTTGCTTATTTCTCTTGGTCATACTCATACTCCTTCTCTGTCTACTTTATGTCTCCTTCCTCTTCTAGTCAGCTTTTTTACTTCTTCGCCTTCTGTTCTTTCTTCACTTCCTACTCCTGGTCGTCTTTCCTTCTCCTTCGTCTGTCTTCGTCTTTCACTCCTCTCCTGCTTCCTGCTTTTTTCCTCCTCTTCCATATCCTCTTGCCTTCCCTCACCGTTCCTCTTCCTCCTCCTCCTCCAATCTCTCTCTCACTCTCATGTGACCAAATGGAAGAATATATATAAAAAGATTTTTATGCAAACGCCGCAGCTTTTCCACATATACTCTCTCTCTCTCTCTCCTGTTCTTTAGTTGTATCTCTCTCACCTTTTCCTTACTCTCTCTCTCTCTCTCTCTCTCTCTCTCTCCTGTTCTTTAGTTGTATCTCTTTCACCTTTTCCTTACACTCTCTCTCTCTCTCTCTCTCCTGTTCTTTAGTTGTATCTCTTTCATCTTTTCCTTACACTCTCTCTCTCTCTCTCTCTCTCTCTCCTGTTCTTTAGTTGTATCTCTTTCCCCTTTTCCTTACTCTCTCTCTCTCTCTCTCTCTCTCTCTCTCTCTCTCCTGTTCTTTGGTTCTCTCTCTCTCTCTCTCTCTCTCTCTCTCTCCTGTTCTTTAGTTGTATCTCTTTCCCCTTCTCCTTACTCCCCTCTCATCCCATTTTTTCCTACCTCCAGCTCTCTCTCTCTCTCTCTCTCTCTCTCTCACATCCCCTAACTTCTAACTTATGGTCATTATTTACTCCAACTCTGGATCTCTCACATTCACAAATCTCTCTCTCTCTCTACCTACCTACCTACCTATCTATCTATCTATCCATCTATCTCTCCACATATCCGCGTCTTTTTTTATTTACTGGCATTAATTTTTTGTGGTAGGTGGGAGGCGCCTGCCGTCCAATCACTCGATGAAGTGCTGTGTGTGTGTGTGTGTGTGTGTGTGTGTGTGTGTGTGTGTGTGTGTGTGTGTGTGTGTGTGTGTGTGTGTGTGTGTGTGTGTGTGTGTCAATTTCCAGATCTCTAAACGGAGTGACGAGATTAATAATTTCCTGTAATTCAGGAAGCCATTTACTACGTTGGGTGGTAACCGTACAGCCAAATGACTTCTGGTGGTCTAGTGGATTAAAGACACTTCAAACGGATGGAGCCTGTAAGGATGTCCATCTTAGAAGTGGCTGGGGTTTCTGGTAGTGCCACTCAGGGACGTGTGAGGCTGGTCACCGTCGTCTTAAAAGTCGGGACTGAGAAGCCTAGCCCCGGGCCCCTGTGTTCCTGCTCATATGGGTTAATTTGGGAATGGATGATCATGGTGGTGATGATGACGATGACGACGATGATGACGATGACAATTATGATGATGATGATGATGATGATGATAAGTTTCTTTCCCCACCCCCCCATTTTCACGTTTCTTTTTCTCCCTCCTCCCATTTACACGTTTCCGTTTCATAAATTTCTTTACTCTATTTTCCTCACCTCTTCCTTTAATCATTATATCTCTCTCACTCTAAATTAATATATGCTATACTCCCATTATTATCTGTAGGGGGGTTCTCCTAAATAAAACTAATAATAATAATAATGCAGTACAGAAATAGGTCAGCGGATTCAATAGGTTTAATTCACTCCTCCTCTAAACATACATTATTTTTTTTTTTTCTCTACTGACATACCAAAATAAGACCGTATAATTCACCACCTCCCCTCGACAGTCTTGTGCTAATATTTCATCCACGTTACCTCCATGCGATATTAGTTGGCTTAGAAGACATTTTAGATTAGAAATGGACTTTTTAGATACCCGTATTCTCGCCAGATAAGAAGGCTCCCTAACACTTTTTCCTAAGCGACTTATCTTGTTTATTACACCTAGCTGTCCTTCCCCGCGTGACATAAAATCATTCTAAAATCGCCAATCTCCGCACAGGTAACGCGAAAAAGGATATTAACCAGCCGCGTCCAAAAAATAAATCGCTAAGGAAAAGGTGCTAGGGCGCTTCCTTACCTGACAGAGAGACTTCCTGAGCTGAATAAAATCGTCTGGTGGCGGTGGAAATAAAATATCGGACTCGGGAGGTAAAGCAGAAAGAGAGATTAATTATTAGAGGCTTTACTGATGAACCCAACCTTCCCCATTTTTCCCCATTCGTTTTGAAGAAGAGGGGGGGACACAGGGAGAAGAGGAGGTGAGAGGGGAGAATATGAGGATGTGAGAGGGAAAATACAAGGAAAAGAGTGGGGGGGGGGAGAAGAGAAAATAGGAAAAACGTGAGAGAGAGGAAGAAATGGAAGAAAAAGAAGAATGGGGAGAGGAAAAATATGATGTGAGAGGCATGTTAAAGGAAGAGAGAGGGAAAAAGATAAAGAGAGGAAGAAAAGGGAGGGAGAAGGAAGAATGGGGGAGAGAAAAATGAGGATGTGAGGGGGGAAAATAAAAGAGAAAGGGAAAAAGAAGAGAAAGAAGGGCAAACGAGAAAGTGATGAAGAAAAGGGAGAGAAAAAATGAGTGGGGGTCAAGATACTGAGATGGAGTAATAGGCAAGAAGACAAAAAAGGGAAATGGGGTTAAGAAATGGGGAGGAAGAATATGAAGAGAAAATAAATGAACAGGAAGGAGCAGGGAACAGGAGAAAAAGAGGAAAACAGCGTGAGGAAAAAAAATGAAGAGGAAGTAAGGGGAAAAAGAAAGAGAGGAAGAAAATGAAGTGAAAAAAAAAGGGAGACAAATGAAAAAAAGAAAGAAAGGAGGAGTGTGATAAAAGAAAAGAGAGAGGAAAGGGGAAAAGAAAAAGATAAGAGAGAAGAAAATGAGAGGGAGAGGAAAAGGGAAAAAAAAGGGGAGGAAAGGTCAGAAGAAAGAGGGAGAGGGAACGAAAAGGGAAAAAGGGGGGAAGAAGGACAACCCCAAAAAACAAACAAGCAAACAAAAAAAAAAGGAGAAATGCTGTGTGTTTCACTTTTCAATCTAATGATGCAATTTCATGTTACTCTGGGAACCGTCAGACGATTTCCTTTAGCATGAGACGATTTTCCTCAGCTGAAGGACGACCTCTCGCAGTGATGGGGTCGTTCAAAGCCACGACTAACCCAGCCAACCCAACAATTCTGTCCTGAGCTGACAAGAAGTGTCTGGTGATAGCAAGAAGGAATATTTAAGACGGTTCCTTACTGATGGCGTGAAAACTTGGATGTCGTCTTGTGAGAGGCTTTGGTGATATCGTAACACCTCTTCCACTGCGATTCATTCTGGATATTGCATTTCAGTACCCATTTGTATACTACTGGTGTAAACTATGTCGATATGAATACGCTAAAATTTAACACACAAGAGAATGCTAAGGTGAAATACGTTGATAAATCGCCGAGGATGTGTTAGGAAATTTCCTATGTCACTTAAAATACGGGTCTCGACTGTGAAGAAGGTAGTATACTCCCATTTATTTCCCTCATGTTAATATGAAGCAGGTGATGAAAAACGGGGTAAAATTTGACGTTTGGACCTTCACTCGTTCTTTAAATCAGAAGATGGTTTAATGATGTATTTTGATGATTCTGAACTACTGTATATTACAAATCAGTAATTTCGATTACACTGCCTTATCTGCCACACAGCGAGGATGCCTTTCGAGACCAAGGGAGGTGTGGGGTTAAAACACGACTCAGTACTATAAAAATCCATTTACGGATGCCAGAAAATCCAAAAATTTTAAAACGAAGAAATTTTTGGGGAGAAACGCAGCTACCGATTTTCTTTTTAATTTTCAGACGTAACCAATCCGATAGGTCATAACTGAGTAATCTCGGTCCTAACCTGTGCATTCTTAAGTCCTAACCTCGACACTTTTTTCGGTCATAACTTAGGCATTATAGGAAGTGCCATGACACACACCAAACCTAAAAGAAACTATCCTGACCAAAAAAGACAAATCCCACGGTATCAACTTCCCTCCTCCTTACCTTCTCCTCCTGCTCTCCCTCCTCCTCCTCCTTCTATCATTATCGACTTCCCCTCCTCAAATTATTCCTCCTCCTCCGCCTCCTCCTCCTTATATCATTATTGACTCTTTCCCTCTCCTCCAATACTTCCTCCTCCTCCTCCTTTTTCTCCTTATATCGTTATTGACTTTTTCCCTTTCCTCCAATACCTCCTTCTCCTCCTCCTGGCACGAAGGATAAGTCAGGCCATCAGCAAAAAGGAGTGGGAGAGGAAAAAGTTGTCCAGATCTCAAAAGCAAATTCAGAATGGCTGGATGATAGGACTCTCTCTCTCTCTCTCTCTCTCTCATTATAAGAGAAAACTCTCTCTCTCTCTCTCATCAGAGAAAATTGCTATATTCCCAGTCCTAACAGAAAACTCTCTCTCTCTTCTCTCTCTCTCATTATAAGTGAAAACTCTCACTCTCTATCAGAGAAAATTGCTATATCCCAGTCCTAAGAGAAAACTCTCTCTCTCTCTCTCTCTCTCTCTCTCTCTCTCTCTCTCTCTCTCTCATTACAAGTGAAAATGGCTCTATTCCCACAGTCCTAACAGAAAACCTCCCTCCCTCTCTCTCTCTCTCTCTCTGATAGGACTGGCTCCATCCTATTACGGCAGGGAGGGAGGAGGGGGTTAAGGATGGGGAGAGGAGGAGAGAAAATATGAGGGAAGGAGAGGAAGAGCCAAGATCGGGGGGTACTGGAGGAAGAGGAAGACGAAGAAAAAAAGTCGACGAAAACGAAGGATGATGATGATGATGATGATGATGATGATGACTGTGATGGTGATGATGATAGATGATGATGATACTCAAGGATGATGATGATGATGATGATGATGATGATGATGATAAGAAGAGGTTGGAGAGAAGTGAGAAAGACTAGGAGGAGGAGGAGATGATTGGGTTGGAAAAATGGGGATGAAGAAAGTAAAATGTTGGAGAAAAAATAAATAAATAGATGTAAGGAATAGATATATGGAAAATAATGCGGGAAAGACGGGGTGTGGGGGAAAAGATGGGGTGAGAAATGGGAAGAGATGGGGAGAATAAGACTGAGGAGTGGGGAGAGGAGGCAGGGGGGTGGGGAGAGTGGGAAGGGAGTGAGTAAGAGAAAGGAGTGGGTAGGGGTAGAGGGGAATGGGGAGAGGAGGAGAGAAGTGGGGAGAGGAAGAGGGGAGTGGGGAGTGGAGATGAAGAAGGTGGTGGAGAGAGGAAGAGTGGGGATACGGAAAAGGGAAGTGGGGAGTAGGAGGGTGGGGTGTGGGAGTGGGATAGGAGACTGGGAGTGGGAGAGGGGAGTAGGGGAATAGAGAAGGGAAGAGGGGAGTGGGGAAGGAGAAAGAGAAGTCAGGGACTGAGGAGTGGGAGAAGGGAGCGGGGTAGGTGGGTGAAGAATTGACAGAGTTAGAGGGGAGTGGGGAGAGGAGGACGGGAATGGGGCGAGGGAGAGAGATGTGGGGAGTGGGAAGGGGAAATGGGGAGAGGGAGAGGGAGTGAGAAGAGGAAATGGGGAGTGAGGAGAGGGGTATGGGAGTGGGAAGATGGAAAGGATTGTTGGGAGAGGCAGTTGGGAGAGGGGGAGGAAGTAATTGGGGAGAGGATATCGGAGTGGGAGCAAGAGGAGGAGGGGAAGATATGAGGATGGGAAGGAGGATATATGATATGGGGAAGAGCAAGGAGGGGGAAATTGAAACTGGAGAGAGAGAGAGAGAGAGAGAGAGAGAGAGAGAGAGAGAGAGAGAGAGAGAGAGAGAGGATATTAAGAAAAGTGATCGAAAAATAATAATAATAATAATAATAATAAAGGAAAGACAATTAAGGATGAAATTTCAGTTTACGGCAGAATAGGAGGAATGGAAGGAAATGGGGGAAGAAAAAAATTGGAAAAATGGCAATAAAAAAAAAGGTAGACCATTTAACCCCTTCAGCTCGAGGACGCCTTTTTTTTAATCCCTTTTATTTAACCCTTTGCATCCGGCGATATTTCTTCTTGTTATTTTTATATCATTTTTACTTAGGTCATACTTTTTCGAAGTCGCTATCACTGCACAAGGTCACCCCCCCAGCCCACTCCCCCCCAAAATGATTATATATAATAATGTAGACGTAGCATGAAAAAAGAAGTGTGGATGTGGATGAAAAGAAGTGTGAATGTAGCATGAAAAAAGAAGTGTGGATGTAGATTAAAAAAAAAAAAAAAAAAATCGAAGGGGTTAATCTTAGCTCCTCTCCCTTTATATTCTAGATTAATTAAGAAATAGTTTTTGACCTTAACCCCTTCAGTACGATGGATCTCTTTTAAGCTACATTAAACTGTGACGTGACTGGAAGAATATAACGCAAAAAATCCTAAGGCTCAATTATATAAAAAAAAAAAGTGACAAATGGGGGCAAGGCAAAATTCGGGAAAGACATGACCTAGAGAAAAAAAAAAATGAAAATGTTAGGACAGCCGGAAATCAGGAAAATAAGGAGAAAAAAGGAATAAGGAAATAAGAAGGGTGGAGTGGGAGAAAGAATTGAGCAGGGAAGGAAGGAGAGAGAGAATAAATACGTAGCGAAGGAGGACAATGGGGAAGAATGGAAAAATAGGGAAGAAATGAAGGAAAGAATGACTAGGAAGGGAAGGAAATGAGGAAGAAAGTCATGGAGGGAAATACGGAAAATCAGGAAAAAAATCAGAAAATGGGGTGGGAAGACAACAGGGATGAAGGGATGGAAATGAAATTGGTAGGGAAGAAAACAGAAACATATGAAAAAAAAAAAAATTGGAGAGAAAGAAGGTCAACGAAAAAAGGGGGAGAAGGAAAGAAAAAATACAGGAGAAAAAAAAACATGAAAAAAGGTTCGACAGAGAAGGAAAATAAGGAAAAAAAAATCTTACATGGATGGAAGGACAAGGGAAGAAAGCTTGAAGAAAGAAGGGAAAATAGGAGGGAAGAAAGGCTAAGGAAAAATTATGGAAAGAAAAAGGTGAGAGAGAGAGAGAGAGAGAGAGGAAACTTTGGAAGAGAAGTTGTAGGGGTGAGGGTGAGGATGATGGCAAGGTTATCTATCAATAAATCTTCTATCTATCTATCCATCTATCTGTCTGTCTATCTATCTGTATCTTTCTATACCTATTTATAAACCTCTCAATTAGCCTACCTGTCTATGTCCATTCTCTCTCTCTCTCTCTCTCTCTCTGCTGCCAGACACAATCCCAGAGTTCATCCAGGCTGTGCGGGACAAAACCTCCAGCCTTCAGCCCTACCACCTCATTACTACTCCATCCTTGCTGCAGCCAGACGATTTTATTCAGCTGAAGAGTGGACCACTGTAGTGTGCCAGGGGGTTGATGAAGGATACAGGTAATTTCCCAAGTCGAAAAGCGTCCCCTGAGCTGAATAAAATCGTCTGGAGATGGCATGGGTAATATTTAGAGTATATCGTCATAGTGAATAGCCATTTTTGTCATATATATATTATTTACTGATGGTCTACCTTATTTTCGTGGCCTCCTATTTATCTTCCTCTTCCTCCTCTTTCTTTCACTTTCCTCCTTTCTCTTTCTTCCTCCCCCCTCTCCGCCTCCCCTTCCTCCTTCGTTTCTCATTTTCCTCCCACTCCCTCTCCTCCTGTTTTGTTTTTGTTTTTTGTTTTTCTTATTTATCTCGCATCTTCCTCCTCCTCCTCGTTTAAGTCCCCCTCTCACGTGTGTGTGTGTGTGTGTGTGTGTGTGTGTGTGTGTGTGTGTGTGTGTGTGTGTGTGTGTGTGTGTGTGTGTGTGTGTGTGTGTGTGTGTGTGTCACCACCTCCTCCTCCTCCTCCTTCTCATCTTCCTCCTCCTCCTACTCCTCGTCCTCCTTCCTCTTCCCATTACTCTCCCTCTACCTCTGCCCCCGCTCCTTCCATCTTCATACAAGCACAACCGCCCATTATGTTGTCAGGCACTTTAATATTTCGGTGTCATGCAATCTCAGAGGTCAGAGGTTGCAGTCTGGCCTTGTTTCATTTTTCACCGCTTTTGTCCAAGAACATACAGAATTATACATTTTATTCATGCTTTCCCCTGGCGATTTTATTCAGTTTCCGAGCGCCTTCTGGGACTGGAGGGGTTAGAGACAGCCTTCCTTAACACCCTTAGAGCAGTGCTGTAGCATTTTTATTTTATTTTTGCTATCTCCACACGATTTTACTTAACACATGGGAGACCTCATCGTGCAAGGGGTAATGAAGGCTGCATCGAAAGCATCCAGTTCGTCTCTCCTGAGCTGAATGAAATCGTCTGGCGCAAGAACAAACATAACACCGGATTCAAGAAGTCAACTCTGCACTTCTAATTCTCCTCTAAACTGATTAAAATATCTTGCAGTGGAAACAAAGTGAAGTATGACGCTATGAGACAAGTGGTTAACCCATTCACGTCAAGGACGCCATATATATATATATATATATATATAATTTTTCTTGTTACTACCAGACTGAATTATTTAGTATAGGGTAGGTGTGTCATGGCGAAGGGGTTAATCTGTAACTAGTGGAAGTAACAGGAAATAAGTATAAAAAACGTCTCCGGGATATACTGGTTAATGACGAGGGAAGAAAAAATATAGCAGACATAGTACATATACACATACTTATACTGAAACATATACAAACAAACATATGTCCATACATACATAAATACATACATACATACACTTGGACAAGAATGCATAGATGTTTGTGTATACTCGTCCATCATTTTGCGTTCACAGAATCAGAAGGAATATACACCATACTGTACACAGGGTAAGGGGGTGGTCCAATGGCAGAGCTGTGGACTTTGACGGCAAGCCCGAAGGATCCACCACGCGAGGGCAGGGAACACGCTGAAGTTTATTATAGTTCACTATTTCACTACGATTTCTTTTTTTAAATGTGGACAGGCAAAATATCAGTAAGTATGGAAGTAAGACATGTAGTTATGTGTATGTAATGAAACGAGTTATAGTATACCAATAATTTCCAGACTAGTATACTAATATTTTCCAGACAATTTAAAACTGATTTTAACTGAACCTGGTGAAACTGTTAAGGGTCAGCCAAATTTAAGGGCAACAGGTATAAAAAAAAAAAAAAAAAAAAAAAAAAACGCCACAGGCAAAATCAAAGTTCGCCCCGTGTGTCAATGTGCCATTTTGATCAAACTTGGTAGATGCGTTGAGGGTCAGCCAAAAGGTTGACATACTATTTTTCAGAGGAATAGGTCAAAGATCAAGGTCACATGGCAAGATCAACTTAGTTTTTTCCGATTTATGTCAAACTTGGTAGAGGGGTTCAAGGTAAGCCAAGGATGAATGGGCTCGACTTAGAACACTCACTCAAAGGCCACGGTCACTGGATAAGGTTAAAGTTCAACTAGTGTGTGTGTGTGTGTGTGTGTGTGTGTGTGTGTGTGTGTGTGTGTGTGTGTGTGTGTGTGTGTGTGTGTGTGTGTGTGTGTGTGTGTGTGTGTGTGCTTTGTAGTATGGAAGTAAGACATGTTCGCCGGCATGTACTGTGCTTGCCTGTACTAGTTTCATTATATTTTTGCTACCTTCAGACGATTTTATTGAGTGTGCAGGTAGGCTATACGAACTGCGCAGGTTAATTACAGGCCAATTTAAGTCCTATAGGAATTGATATTTCTTAAGTTTAACAAAACCATCTGAAGGTAACATGAATAAAAAATAAAAAAATAAAACGACCACTTTGCTGAAGGGTTGCGACTGAATGCAATCATATTCCATCCATAACCTGCTGCCATACGATTTTATTTAGCCTACAAAAAATCCCCTGGTAGTGAAGGCATTAGTGAAGCCTATAAGCAGTTCCCCCCACGTACAAATAAATAAAAGGCTATCTGACTAAAGGCGTTAAGGCCACCACACTAGCCTAGTCAGCCCGAGTGTATTTCAGTATGGATGGTTCTCTATTAGTACCCAAGTGGTGGTATGTGATGGTGTGTGAGGCCATTTGTTTTCGTGCGTGGGAGGACTGCTGGGATGGTGGAGGGGGTGAGATACATGGCCAATATACCCAGCTCTTTGTATCTCTTGTGACATGCAACAACACTGCTCTCTCTCTCTCTCTCTCCAACAAATACCACAGCCTGATCAAGACGCCTCCTAATAACAGGCTTCCTTATTGATCTAATATTGCCTCATAAATCAGGATCCCTTAGTTCAGCATTTATTTCTCCTTTATATATTTTTTTTCACTCTTATTACCCGTCTCCATCCCCGGGCGGCTCGGGGACGCGTATAGCTTTCACTCAGTTTGACTGTTTGTTTGTTTGTCTCAACAACTTTACGCGAAAAGTACTGGTGCGATTTTGATTAAAACTACAAGGATGATGGGCTATGATCTTCTGATCACCGATTAAATTTTGGGCCAAATTGGGCCAAGGCCCAGGTCGTAGGGCCAGAAAATGTTATATATATATATTAGTTTTCACCATAACTCCTTTCAAACTCGTCATATCAATATGAAACCAAAACATACAGGTGCATCTTTCAAATCTGCATCCTATAACTTGTCCCATTATATCGGGGACGTCACCCCCCAGTCTGCGGTAGTGGGATCAGTGTCAAGTGGGTTGGGCCTATAATTTCAAATGGGCATAAAATCGCCAATTTTCACTCGATTTACTCCAAATCTGATGTGACATCTTTTACTAGATATCCTGTTGTGTTTATACGTCAGCAGTAAAATGACTGCCGAGGACGGGTTTACTGTGCCTTGGCACCGCTTCTTGTTTTTGACATTCTTTCACCCTTACAGCTCCCTTATTCTTGTTAGTTCTCTCTTCTTGTTCTTTCCATTTTCCATTCCTTCTTTTTTCTCTCTTCTTTTTCTTGCGTCTTCCATTACTCTCCCTATTCCTCTCTTCTTTTTCTTCTTCGTCTTCTCATTTTATTATTTATTAGTGCCGTCTTTTCCTCCTATTCTTTCTTCTTCCTCCCATCCGTTTTTTCTCTCTTCATTCTCTTTCTTTCCCATACTTGTTTATCATCTCTTTTTTTTTTCTCGCTTTCATTACTCCTCTTATTCCTGTCTTCCTACTTTGCCTTCATACTCAGTCTTATATTACCTCTCTCATTAGTTTTCCTTCTCCTCCTCCTCCTCCTCTTATTCTCCTCTCCCTCTGCTCCAATAAAACTTATTTGTGTTACTTCTCTGTCAAGCTTCCATCTTCCTTTCCTCCTCTTCTTGCTCTCTTCTGTCTTTTTATTTCATACTTAGTAATATCTTATTTCTCTCTCTCTCTCTCTGTTCCTCCTATGACCATCGTTTTATCCTTCTTCATATATTATTTCTTCTTTCTTAGTCATTCTTCCTCTCCATCCTCTTCCTCCCACTCTCCCTTCGCGTATATTTCCGTGCATATAACTCTTACTTGCTATGTAATTTTAAATCTTATTTATATCTCTACCCTCACTTTTCTTCCTCCCTTACAGTTTCAGTCCGACTCCTTATTTTAACCCCTTCAATACGGTGACGTTATTTTGTATTCTTGCTGCGATCAGACGAGTTTATTTGCCCTTGGAGACCCTATTCGTACAGAAAAATGGAACGACATATCTAAGCCTTATAGTTAAACAGCCTATCTGAAACTATTACTACTACTACTACTACTACTAATAATAATAATAATAATAATCGTCAATTCATGGTAAGGAGTAGCCTAAATGATGAAATGCGCCAAAAGAATAGGTTGATGCTCTTATTATCGTGTTTATATCTATCTCAGAATGTTATTAACTTTTTATCCCTCACTCAACACCCTCTTGCCATTCCCCTCCCCCCCCCTCTCTCTCTCTAAATCCCAACTTCTCGTTTATCCCCTTCCTTCACATCTCCAAATGACCCTTCCCCTTCCTCCTCTCCTTGCTTTCATCTCTCGCTTCCCATTTACTTCTATATTACTCTCTCTCTCTCTCTCTCTCTCTCTCTCACACACACACACACACACACACACACACACACACACACACAAGCCCTCCTTATAATTTTCCATTTTATCATTCTCTTTCTTATTTACCCATTTAGTCTTTAATTAATTTTACCTGGTGCTACAGAGACGCCTTCACGTGGTGGCACTGATATAATGAGGGCGTTCAACTACCTGACTGTACAAACGCCTCAATTACTTCCCTATCCCCCGAAACGAGGATGGTGGACTGCAGGAGAAGGGGAACTTAAGCCTGCAGTCCACGGAGCTCACATTCAGATGAGCCTGGGGTTGCAATTACTACTACTACTACTACTAAATTTTATCTTCACATCCGTGCTTTTATGTACCGTATTGCATCCCTCCCTCTCTCTCTCTCTCTCTCTCTCCTCGCCCCAAATTCTGTCCCTCCTCCTTTTTCTCCCTTTTTATAGACCAAATCCGCCCCCTCCAATCACCTTCCACCCCCACGTTCACAGCCAATCACACTTCACCTCTTGATTGCACGGGAGAGAGAGAGAGAGAGAGAGAGAGAGAGAGAGAGAGAGAGAGAAGAGAATTACACTTTCTATCAATTTCTTCCCTATCTATCAATTAGTACAGTATAGTAATAAATCAACCATCTATCCTTATATCAATGTGTTACCTGACATTTGTCTATCCATCCATCTATCCAACTATCCATCTATCTATCTAACCATCTGTTGACTGACATCACTTCCTGTGAGAGCTTACTTCGAATTATAACTACCCAGCTATTTCCCTCCCTACTCATCACTGACACCTCCTCCCACCATTCAGTATTCTCCCCCTTCCATATCTATGTATTTATTTATTTATTTATTTATTTTTGTACGTGGCAGTTTACGAAATGACAGAAGATCGCATTTAAATAGTTCTGAAGACTCGTTACAACTCTTCCTCAGTGATTGATTGTGCATTTTACACAAAAACATTTTCCTGTAATTATTTTTTTAGTCTTAATATCAACATACAGTAGTTTGCATGGATAATATACAAGAGAAATATCGCTAAAGAAGATATGCTGTATTCGAACTGTTTCTTTGTGGCGAAGAGGGTTGATTGGACTAGTAACCAAGGAGGCTCATTCCCACCTCATAACTAAACTTCACGAAATATCACGCAAACATGGCATAGTATTCAAATTCGAGAATAACCCAGTTCCGTCAGATGAAAAAAAATCGGTTATATAATTCTCCCAAGACACCCAGGCCCGTAATCCAGCCGGGTCAGGAAGCTCCCTAACACCTCTTCCTTAATGATTTATTTTGGGATAAGAGTGGTTAATATCTTTTTGTACGTTATATGCATGCAGTGTGTGGCGATATTAGAGGATTTATATAATGCGGAAGAGGACAGTAAGGTATAATAAGCAAAATTAATCGCTTAGGAGGAGGTGGTAGGGAGGTAATAATGAAGGGCAGTTTCGTGTGTGTTCATCGCTTGGACCAAGAGATCGAGCCCACAATTACACGATGAGTGGATGGATATGTGACTTTTTTTTTTTTTTTTTTTTTTTTTTTACTGTGGCACTCTCTGACGGTTATATTGGTTTTTTGCTACCGGGAACCCCCCCCACCCTAGATATTATTGGGACACACGGCTGGGATGATGGAGGGATTATGGGATTATGGCCGTCATAAAGATTCAGTAATCCATTTATTGACCTGTTGGAGGGAAACGAGTGCCAGATTTAATGTACTAGGTTTGCTGTGTTTTGCGTGTTTACTCTGTTTACGAAATATTATATGCTTAACTAATGTCTTCTATGCTTACAGTGCTCATTATATTTGCTATTTTATTATGTTTACTATAACTACTATGCTTACTGTTTACTGTTTAATAAAGCTTGATATCTTTACTGCTTATTAAAGTTTGCCGGTGTTACTGTACTATTTGGCAATGTTTACTATGCTTACTAATGTTTACTCAGTTTACTAACAGTCGCTATCCTTACTGTTTACTAGTGTCAGCTTGAATTGCTATGCTTATTATGTTTAAAACTGTTCACTATGTTTACTATGATTAATAAAGATTGGCATATGATGAATGACTGAATGAATAAAGCTTCCACCCCACCTAATTATTGATCCATAAAGACCCCATTACCTTCGCCACCCCACTGCCAGTACCCACTAACTGCCTATTCTGGGTAATGGGTGTGGATGGGGCTTAGCTATCACATGGGTGGCCCGTGATATACTCATCTTTAAATCCTCACTTTCTCGATTATATATTTTTAAAACTCTTTCTACCCCCCCCTTCTTTCTTTCTCTCTCTCTCTCTCTCTCTCTCTCTCTCTCTCTCATCCAATCCTCCGTTACCCCATCAGGACCATAGGGATCAAGGCTAAGGTATACAATCCATACATTTAAGGCGAAGGTGACCATCCACTAACCCCTGAGCGGCATTAGGTGAGCAATGAACCCAACTGTTAAGAGTGAACCCTGATAAGACACATCGGGTTGGACAGCCTTAATCCACTAAACAACCAGGCATCCATTTGCTGCTTACATAGTCTCCAGTTCTCTCTAATTCACACTCTCTTCCATATCTCTCTCCACCCCACCTCTTCATTTCATCCTAGGTCTCCCCTCCCCCCTCCTCCCTCTCCTCCACCTCACTCACCGACTCTCCTAGTTAGTCTCTCATTCTTCATTATCTAAACATGGCCACACTGCTACATGTTATACTTCAGTTCACAGTATTTTGAGAGGATGAATGATGCTCAGGCAATGAATGAGGAAGTGAAAGGATAAGTGGGAGAGCTAGCAAGATATGATATGCAACAGTGTGTGTGTGTGTGTGTGTGTGTGTGTGTGTGTGTGTGTGTGTGTGTGTGTGTGTGTGTGTGTGTGTGTGTGTGTGTGTGTGTGTGTGTGTGTGTAAGTGAGTGAGTTAGTGAGTGGGTGAGTGAATTGATGAGTTAATGAGCTAATCAGTGAGTGAGTAAGTGAGTGAGTAAGCAAGGTAGGACAAGACAGGTGACTCTATCCTACTCTCTCCGTCAGTCAGTGATCGATGCTTTAGGCCCCCCTCTACAGCCCCCCCATCCCATCCTCCCTCTCTCTCTCCCCCTCCACTTTACCTTTCATCTCTCTCCCTCCCCACTCTCACTCCTCCCCGACCCTCTTCCTCCCTCACTCTCCCCTTCCCCCTTATCTCTCTCCCTCTCTCTCATCCCCCTCCCCCTCCCTCTGTCCACCCCTTACCACCAGGCTCTCATGGTGATCACTCCTCCCCTCCTTCTCTTTACTCCCTATCCTCCCACCTCACTCCCTCCCTACCTCTCTCCCTCTCCTCTCCGTTCCTCTCTCACTCTTTCCCTCCCACTCTGCCTCCCCCTCCCCTCTATCTTCGCCCTCCTTTTTTCCACTTCACCCACCTTCTGTGTGTGTGTGTGTGTGTGTGTGTGTGTGTGTGTGTGTGTTCCTCCCCCCCCCTTCTCTCCCTCTCTCCATCCCTCAGCCTCTCTTTCCGTTCCTCTCTACTTCCGCTTCCCTCTCTTCACTTCCTTCTTTGCTTTCCCTTATCTCAACATGATGACTATATCCTAAGCACACACACACACACACACACACACACACACACACACACACACACACACACACATACACGTTTTCTCTCTCTCTCTCTCTCTCTCTCTCTCTCTCTCTCTCTCTCTCTCTCCATTGCTATAAAATTCTACAGATTTTGTTTCACTTTTCCTCCCGTCTCTCTCTCTCTCTCTCAACATCAATTGGAATTTCATATCCCCAAAAGTTTGTCCGTTTTCCATGAACGGTGCCGAAATAAGAGAGAGAGAGTGAGAGAGAGAGAGAGAGAGAGAGAGAGAGAGAGAGAGAGAGAGATTTATATAAATACATGGATCGTTTTGACATGATGGTCCAAACAATGTGTTATGGTCTCTCTCTCTCTCTCTCTCTCTCTCTCTCTACGTAGTGCAGCAGTCGCCAATCCCTTCTCTTGGGTGATGACGTTTCTGTTGTACAGTATTCTTGCCGTCCATAGATGTGTGTTAACAGCATAGAAAGCATATTTTGTGGTGAAAGTGTTATCAGTACATTAACGTCCCCTACCACAACACCACCACCACCATAAAGCTATCTAACAATCATCTGCACCTCAGCATCCCACACCACGCCATACCACATCACACCACACGACTATAACCACACCTCCACATGAACCCACCATAATCACACCCATCACCAGCTCCACTTCTTCACAACACTATCACCACAATCACCACCACAAAAACTATCATCACATTCACCACCACCACCATACAGCTAATTACACCACCACTCCGCACTATAACCTCTTCACCACATAACCCCACATAATTCACAACGCCACATATACACGCCATAAAGCCCACCACACCACCACAACGACCACCACACCTCCACATGAACACCATCATATCATAACCACACAACACCATCACGCAACTACAACTATGCAACAGAGCCACACCACCATCTCAGCACCCTCATACAACCAAACAAATCACACCACACTCACACCACATCACCACCACCACCACCAACACACAACCAACCACACCACACCACACATCCAACTGACACCACACTGCTATACATACCACCACTCTACCACCATACACCACCATCTCACTCAGCCACACCACCATAACAGCTAGTCTCATCACATACCACAACCACACAATCAACCAATACACACCACATCACAATCACATCTCCACACAACCACCACCATACCAAAACAACACACCATATCACAATACAAATGAGACATCACCACCACAACTACCACCACCACCACACAACACCACTTTATCATCACCATCACAACTACCACCACTACACACCACCACGTCCTCACAACCTCACTACCTACCACAACTACACCTCATAACAACCACCACACAATCACACAACCAATCACACCATCACAAAACACCACACCACACCATAAACCTCACCACACAACCATCCACATCATTACTACCACCATCACACAATCAACCATAACCACACCACCACCCCAGAACCAACCATACAATTACCACACAGTCACCATCACACAATGTCAAAATCACCACACAACAGCTCCACCACCACACAGCCACCACCACAGCCACATCCGCATCTCCACCACACCAAAACCACACCACACCACATCACCACACCCTAGACAGTATCCCATTTCTAAAACCTGGGTTGGAATCCTTTGTCGGGGAGCATTTTATGGGTTATTAAGCATGTGTCCATAAATCTAACTTTAAAAAATGAGAGAGAGAGAGAGAGAGAGAGAGAGAGAGAGAGAGAGAGAAAGAGAGAGAGAGAGAGAGATCGTGTATCACCCCAGCTATTTATCCAGGGAAAGACGAATGGAGCCCAGAATTTTTAGAGAAAAACTGAGTGATCTATTTCCCATATCCAGTATCTATCTAACCATCTGTTCACCTATCTATCTATCTGTTTGTCTATCTGTCTGTCTGTTTATATGACTATCTGTATACACCAATCAACCTACATTACTTGTTTGTCTGTCTCCCTGTCCCTGGGGTTGTCTTTCTCATTACCCATCTCTCTATCCATCTATCTATCTATCAACCCACCTGTTTTTCATTTCACAATATTCAATGAAACTTGCTCAGTTCTTATTCATGACAGTCTATTTCTTTATCCGTTGATTAGTTTCTATCTATCATTTATCTATCGGTTAGCTTTTCTTTCATTATCCATTTTCTTCAATTACTGGTAACTATATATTTTTCTATAAATACCTGTCTATCTGATAATCTATTATTACCTTGCTTTCTCCTAGGTATAATGTCTACATCAGTCAATCTATCTATCTATCTATCTATCTATCTGTGTCTACCTGTCAGTCCATTAATACCTATCTCTATCCACAGGTACGTACGCTATGAGAGACTGACTAGGAGATAGGTGGTTGGAAGGAGAGGGAGACCGAGAATGAGGTGGGAGAGACTGACAAGGAGAGTAGTGTGGTGTGTGTTGGGAGGAGTCGTTAATGAGTAGGGACAGAAACGGCTTGGGGTTCATTTTATAAAGACCAACCCCCCCCCCTCACAGGATGCACCGTCGAGAGAGAGAGAGAGAGAGAGAGAGAGAGAGAGAGAGAGGGGGCAACAATGTCAATCTATTATTTTTTTTTTCAATTCTATCGCACGTATCCTAAGTTTCATTATGGTACTCTCTCTCTCTCTCTCTCTCTCTCTCTCTCTCAATACTGATTTCCACCTTCGAACTCACACACACACACAAACACACACAGGTTCTTCCTTACTTCATTAATTTCCCCTGTTTCCTCTTACCCTTCCTCCTGCTCCTCCTCCTCCAATTCGTTTTCTTCCTCTTTTTCCCCTCCATCATTTTCTGCCAGTCCTTCTACTTCTCTTTCTCGTCCTCCTTCTGTCCCTGTTCATGATCCTCTTCTTTCTTCACAGCTTCCTCTTCCTCTTCTTCCTGCAACTGCTTTTCCTCCTCCTCCTCCTCATCATCATCATCATCAACATTATCATTAGCATCACGATCATCAAGATCATCGTCATCCTTACTAGCATCATCATCATTATTATTATTGTCGCCGTCGTCTTCCTCTTCCTCGTTTTTATCCTTTCCCCTCTCCTTTCCCTCCTCATATTTTCATTTTCCTTAAAATTATTCTCCTTCCTCCTCCTCCTCCTCATCATCATCATCATCATCATCATCATACTACACAATTTCACCTTCTTCACTCTCTTCTTCCTTTCCTCCTGAATTTGCTCCCCCTAATAATCCGTAAATTCTTCTCTCTACAACTGATCTTCCTCATCCTCCTTTTTCACCATCATCCTCTTCTTCCTCCTCCTCCTCTTCATTATTTCCTTCCTTATAATCTCCTTTTTCCTCCTGCTCCTCCTCCTTCTGTTCTCCTTTTCTTCTCCCCCCTTCCTTCTCCTCCTCTTCTTCCTTCTGGTCTTCCTCCTCCTCTTACCCCTCCTCCTCATCATCCCCAACTTCCTTTTCCCATTCTTTCTCCTCTTAATCCTCCGTTGCTGCTCCCCATTTTCCTCTTTTCTTGTTCCTCCCACTCCTCCTCTTCCTCTTCCTCCTGGACCTCACTGTCTTTTTCCTCTTCGTCTCTTCTTCCTCCTCCTCTTATTCGTATTCCTCCTCAGTTTCTCCTCCCTCCTTCTTCCTCCTCCTCCACTTCCACTTCCTCCTCTTCCTCAATGTCTTTTTTTTTCTCTCTTGTCTCTCCTCCTCTTATTCCTACTATTGCTGCTCCTATTTCCTCCTTTCTTTCTTGTTCCTCCCCCTCCTCTCTTCCTCTTCTTCTTCCTCCTACTCCTCACTGTCTGTTTCCTCTTCCCTCTTCTTCCTTATCCTAAGTTTCTCATTTCTATCTTGTTCCTCCCCTTCCTCCTCTTCCTTTTCTTCCTCCTACTCCTCGTTGTCTTTTTCCCCCTCCTCTCTTCTTCCCCCTCCTCCTCTTCCTCATTTTCTCCCTCCTCTTCCTCCACATACCCCCCACCCTCAGCCCGTCCCCATCCTTCCTCTGGGCAAAATTAGCGCTGGGCGAGGCTGTATAAATTAACCTTATATTCCTACACCATGGCTTCTCGGTAATACTAACAATTATTGCTTTATTTGTGTGTGTGTGTGTGTGTGTGTGTGTGTGTGTGTGTGTGTGTGTGTGTGTGTGTGTGTGTGTGTGTGTGTGTGTGTGTGTGTGTGTGTGTGTGTGTGTGTGTGTGTGTGTGTGTGTGTGTGTGTGTGTGTGTGTGTGTGTGTGTGTGTGTGTGTGTGTGTGTGTGTGTGTGTGTGTGTGTGCAAATTCCAACACAGCGGGGCTCCTGGCGACAGTAACAATAATCGGTTCATTTATTCCCATTAGGGCGGGGATAAAATAACACACAGCCATTACCGTACCTCATCCTAAGTGGGTCAACAGGCTGCCCTCCCGCCTCCTGATTTACAAGGCCACACTTCACACACGCAGGACTGAGGCGTATGCACGGGAGACACCGCTTAACACTTTCAATGCGAGGGGGGTAATTTTATGGTATATCTCGTCAGTTTCTTTCCTCCTTCCATCCATCCTTCCTTTTTTCTTTCTTTCTTCTCTCCTTCCTTCCTTTCTTCTTTCCTTCCTTTCTTCTTTCTTTCTGTGTCTGTCTTTCGAATACTTCACTCTAGTGCCATCCCTTCATTTCATCACCAGTTCAAGAAAACCCTGTGCAATTGTTCCCAGACACTTTTCTCATTTTGTGGATTTCAATGTTTGGAAGAGTTTTATGGAGTCAAAGGTTATAATATGTACAGAAAAAAAACATTTCCGGTCAGCCTGGGAACGCGAATTAGCAGATTTTATCAACTTCTGCGAGGAGGGAGACAATCACCTCATTGAGTGCTAAATTTCTTGTTTGAGACCGCCCTACATCCCGTGTTAATGTTGGTAATATTTTGGTTTTTGTTTCACTAGATGATTTTGTTCATTTTGGAAGGATATGACAGAGTGAACGGCTTAATGAAGGCTATATCTAACCCCTCAAGTGTCTTCTGACGAAAAGAAAAAAAAAAAAATCGCATGGAGACAGCGAAAAAAAAAAAAAATAATAAAACAGGTACTCAGGGTAAACGGGTAAACACCTTCACTAAACAGGTCCTTGCTGAGTTGTAAGAAAACTTTCTTTCATTCTTTATCTTCCATTTTTTCCCACTTTTGTAATATGAAGTAAAACAATATGACTAACTACACTAAACTCACTTAGTGTCTGCCTTCGGGTCATTTCGTAAGTGGTACAGAAGGCTTCGTAACGCCGTTTCCCTAACGATTAATTTTGCATATCATACCATTCTTTTGCATATTTTCATCGTTTAAATATGAACATGGCACGTAATGCGCAATATAAACCACTAGCGAAGAGGTGCTGTGAATTCTCCAAAGCCACTCAGAATACGACCCTGACGCCAAGCGAAGGTTTCTATCCTGGTCGCTGCTTGGCTGGCGGTGTGAGTGACGACTTTCTCATCCTGACCTGCTGTAACCTGACCTTGCTAGGCGATATATTTGATTTCTTTTCCCTGTAGCTCTACCTTGCTACCCTAGAATGGTTACAGAATGAAGCGGCACTTTTTAAACATTTAACTGCATCAGAGGAATGGCTGTATCTTTATTTATTTATTTTTTGATTTTTTTAACATTTAACTTCATCAAAAGAATGGTTGTAGACTGGAACTACATTTTCAAACATAGAAACACTTCAACTGTTGTAAAATAATTTCCATCCTCATACACTTGATCATGTAAAAATAAGAAATACAACGATTGCAAGTCAGACATCGCCTAAAACATGTATATCAGATTTCATACCAAGTACAAAAATGCGAGACATCTTTACCAATACCTAATAAGATGAGGGACCCCGGCGATGACAGATTCAATGACTGTGCTCTATACATACTTACAATTAAACTCTATACCTCCTGTTTCTGTATCTTAAGTGTGCTATTCCTCTACCTACTTACACCTACTTACAACCTACCGACACCCACTTAATAACCTTCTGATAACTACTTTTGACCTCAATGTCGCCTGTAATCCTAATCTACCGTTAATCCTTAAACTCCTCCTAAACTCACCTCTAATTGGCTAAGGTAAATTTCCTCTATTAATAAAGCGGTGATCAGTATACCCAATCTATTCGTATATTTCACACTGAGGGGGAGGGGCTCTCTGGACAAGTTGGTGTGGGCGGAGTATAGGTGATGATGAGGGACTATACTGTTACACATGATTCTCTTTCCTTTGTATTCCCTATGCATTCACTCCATTCATATTCGCCTCCCTTTTGTTCTCATTTTTCTTTGGTACTCACGCTTCCTTTGTACTCATCCTCCCTTTGTACTCACCCTTGTACTCATTCTCCCTTGGTACCATACTCATGCTCCCTTTGTACTCATCCTTCCTTGGTACTAACCTTCCCCTTGTACTCACCCTCCCTTTGTACTCACCCTTCCTTGGTATTCACCCTCCCTTTATATTCATTCTGTACTTATCTCCCTGTCGTACTCATCCTTCTTTGCACTTATCTTCCCTTTGTACTCATATTCCTTTGGTACTCACTCCAGACTTACTTTCATTTTGTACACACTCTTCATGTGAACTCATCCTTCCTTTGTGTTCACCCTCCCTCTGTAAACTCTCTGTATTTATCTTGTAGTTGCATTCACCCTCCATTTGTACTTGCCCTCCCTTTGTACTGACCTTCCCTTTGTATTCGCCCTCCCTTTGTACCCGCCCTCACTTTGTACTCACCCTCCCACTGAATTCGTCCTCCCTTTGTACTCACTCACTTTGTCTTCCCTTCCTGTCAACAGCACTAAGCACCTCTCTAATGGAGTTTATTAGGCGGGGGAAGGGGAGGGGAGGGATAGGAAGAGGAGGGAAGGGGAGGGGAGGGGAATGGATGGAAAGAGGGAAGAAGGAAGCAAGAGATGAGGAAGGGTGAGGAACCAATGAAACAGGGAAGGGAAGGGAAGGGAAGGGAAGGAAAGGAAAGGGAAGGGATGGAGAATGAGGAAGTAACTGGTGATGGCACAGGAACGGAAGGGAAGGGTAGGAATGGGATGATGGGCGAAAAAATAAAAGGAAGTGAAAAGAAGGGGAAATGAGAGAATAGAGGGGAAACAGGAGGGGAAGGAGAGGGGGAAAGAGGGATAGGGGAGAGGGATGGGTTCAGATTCGACCAGAAATGACGAGCCAAGAGAAGGAAGGGAAGGAAAGCGAAGGGAAATGAAGGAATGGCACAGAGAGAAGAGGGAACGAAGAGGAAGAGAGAGGAGATGAGGGGAGTGAAAGGCAAGAAGGGACATAGGAAAGGAGAGGGGAGGAGACGGGGAGGACAGGGATGGAAATGAAGGGTAAGGGAAGTCACAGAGAGAGAGAGGAAAGGAAGGGAGAGAGAGGAAAGGAAGGGAAAGAAAGAAGAAGTGGCGATCGAAAGCGAAAGTATGGAAGGGAAAAAGGAGGGGAGAAAGAGGGTTAAGTATAAGAGGGAGGGGTCTGAAAGGAAGGGGAGAGAAGGGAATGGGAAAGAATGAGACGTGAATAAATGCTGGGGAGAGGAAAAGAAGGGGAAAAGGTAGGGAAGGCAATGCAAGAAAATGGAAGGGAAGGTAAGGGGAGGGGTGAGGGAAGGAGGGAAATGCTAAGTAATGGAAAGGAGAGAGAGAGAGAGAGAGAATTACAAACACAGAAAACGAGAAGAGGAAAGGATAATTTAACCCATTTGGCCCTAACATGTATTTTTTTCTTTTTTTACTTTCATTTTTAGTGTTCGATTAAATTCGGCATAAAGAAATTACCCAAATTGTGCAAGAGATAATGAAGGAGATATGTAACCCCTTCAGTTCGAGAAATACGTCAAGAGGTGAACTGGAAAGGCGAATACGAAAGAAGGAAGGAAAGGAAGAGGAGCAGAAGGACCAAATACAGTGTAGTGTGGGAAGGAAAGGAAAGGAAAGGAAGAGAAAGGAAAGAGAAGGAAAGGAAAGAAGAGAAAGTGAGAATTTAGTAGAAAAAGAAAGAGAATGACAAAAAGACAGAAATAAGGAAGGTGGAGAGGAGAGTTTAGACTACAGAGGGAAAGAATTGGGAGACTAGAAAGGAAACTAAAGAAGGAGAGGAAGGGAAGGAATGAAAGGAGATTAAACAAAGAAGGGAAAGGAAGGAAAGGAGAAGAAAGAACGAGAGAATATGAATGACAGCCAAGTCAATAACGGAAAAAAGGAAGGAAGGAAAGGAGTGTAAAGAAGGAGAAAAAGATGGATGGAGAGCAAACTGCTGATGGATGGAAAGGAAGGAAGGAAGGATAAGAAAGTGTGTGTAAAGAGAACGAAAAACAGGGAAAGGAAACTAAGGATCGAGGAAAAAAGAAAGAGATGGGGCAAGAGAAAGAAAAGGATGAAAAAAAAAAGAAAGATGGAAGGGACTAACAGAAAGAGAGAGAGAGAGAGAGAGAGAGAGAGAGAGAGAGAGAGAGAGAGAGAGAGAGAGAGAGAATTATATGAGGAGAGACGCTGAAGAAGGAAGGATGGGTGGGGGAGGGGAACGAAAAAGCAAACAAAAACGAAAAGATGAAGAGGGAGAGAGGAGGGGAGGGGGGAAGGGGGAGAGGAGAGGGGAGGGGGAAGGGGGAGAGAAGAGGGGAGGGGAGGAAAAGGGTGGAAGGGAGAGATGCGAGAAAAAAGAAATATTTGAAGAATAAATATGGCACTGAAGAAAAGGAGTGAGGCAAGAAAGGATAAAGATACGGCAAAGAAAAAAAAAGTTCTTACTGCATATACACAATTTACATACAACATACACATGCACATATACGTGAATTTATATACACATCATGCACTCATCTACTATCTTATCCTTTATTGCCCCATCAAGTATAATTAATGCATACCCTGCAAAGACATAAATATACACCAAGACATATGAATAATTTTTTACGCACAAAAATATACAAACATGATCAACCTGTACACACAAATACACACAACAAAAAATACACACATACACGCACATATACACACATCCATAAACATAAATGCACACATGCAGAATCCACACAAACCACACCAAAATTTCAACCTGGAAGAACACGAATACTAAAACAAAATAATAGCAAGTGCATAAGTACTGTCACGCAAAACAGTCCCCTACCAGATGATAACCATGTATATGTAATTAACCTTGGGAGTAGATGGCTGGCTGTTCCGCGCGACACACCGTCATGGTATGGGGAACAACTGTGCGAAGTTATATCAAAATCTGTCCATGTATGTGGAAGTTACTGAGCGGACACGAAATTGTGGACGGACTGACGTACTGGCGTACTGACGTACTGACGGAACCGCGCAAACTTATAGTCCCCGACCGATGTCACCGGTAGGGGGCTAATAAAACACATAAGCCACGTCACACGGCCTTCCCACAAACTCCGTACACACGCTGGACCTCCATACACACAAACACAAACATCAATACACAAACACACACACAATAACACAGGGAAAAATAATCAAAACAAAAATCAATATGACATACCTTTCTTCATTCTAAGCCTGTCAGCGAAGTGATAAACACACACACACACACACACACACACACACACACACACACACACACACACACACACACACACACACACATTAAAAAAATAGTCACAAGAAAATCAAAACTTCTATTCCTCCCTCAAAACACCTTCACACACACTTTACCACAGATGGAAAATTACAGCCGTACTTACAACTATAAATCATGATAACAACTATACTGAAACATAAAAAGTACCCTGAAAAACACTCACCTTTCCTCGCCCACCCCCCTAAAAAACAAATCCCCCTAAAAAACAAACAAGCAGACCTAACCTTTCCACTCAAGTACCTCCTTTCCATAATACCTTTATTAACACAAAGTCAGACACACAAACCTAAATCACAAACACACACTAAAACACACACACACACACACACACACACACACACAATCAAAGCCTTCTTTCCACCCTATGCAACAGACACACACTAAAACACACGACCTGAAACTACAATCAAATATTAAAATCAACACTGCATAAAAAACTGCATTAAATCACACACAAAAACACACAAGCCCATCCAAACACGCACAAAACACACACAACCCCATCCAAACATAAAAACACACACAAGCTCATCCAAATGCACAAAAAACACAGACAAGACCATCCAAATAAACAAAAAACACACACACAACCCCACTCAAACACACACACACAACCCCATCCAAACACAAAAAACACATCCATCGAAACACAAAATCCCATCCAAACACAAAACACACACACCCAACCCCATCCGAACGTACACAAAAAAAACACACACACACACAAGCCCATCCAAACAGGGCTTTCTTTCAGGCAAGCAACCAGCTCCTTAAGCCCCCCCACTAACACCTGTAAATAGAAGCTTAACCCAGACAGAAAAAAACACGTAAACTGCAATAAAAACAGGAATGGGGGGGAAAGGAGGAGGGGGAGGTGGGCGGGGGAGAGGGGTGAGGGAGGGAGGGGGAGAAGAGAGGGAGACCGGGATGGGGAGAATGGGGAGGAGGGAGTTGAGGAACGGGGATGTGGTAATGATGAGGTCTGTGTTTGTTTGTGTGGGGAGAGGGAAAGGGGGAGGGGTAGGGCAAGAGAAGGAGGAAGAGGAAATGATATGATGATGATGATGATGATGATGATGATGATGATGATGATGATGATGATGATGATGAGGAGGAGGAGGAGGAGGAGGAGGAGGGGGAGGAGGAGGAGGAGGAGAACTAATAAAGAAGAAAAAGGGGATGGTGATGTAGAGAAATTATACAAGACCGAAATAATGAATAAAAGAGAGAGAGAGAGAGAGAGAGAGAGAGAGAGAGAGAGAGAGAGAGAGAGAGAGAGAGAGAGAGAGAGTTAATTCCACCTCCAATAATTAAATCTGCCAGCCTACCTAGAACATACGAATAATCTATCTATCCAGCCATCTATCTATCTATCTACCTATCTCTCTATCTTCCTACCTCTATCTATCTACAGCATTCAAATTATGTCTATCTATCCATACCTCAATTTATTTACTCATCCATACACCCATCCTATTTATCCATTTATCTATCAATATTCGTCTATTAACTCCTTATTCATCCATCTATCTACCAATATATCTATCTTTCTTTACCCATCAATCACGTAGTCCTCTCTCTCTCTCTCTCTCTCTCTCTCTCACCTCATACCTTCCATGCTACAGGTATTTTGAGCGAGACCTTTTCCTAGAATACCATTAAGCGCCAAGTAATCTGCTCTCTCTCTCTCTCTCTGACTCTATAATAAACAGGATATATTGCCACATTCTCTTCTCTCTCTTTTGTCTGAACACCGACACACAGGAATTGCTCTCTCTCTCTCTCTCTCTCTCTCTTTCCAATCCTCTTCGCTTATGAAAAATTCACACAAAAAAAGAACCCAAGGCCACATTCTTTTCCACCTCGTCCCAGGAAACCATTTTTTCCCCGTCATCTGAGAGGGTAATATCTTGAAGTGAGGGGAAAATGGGTGCTCTCTTTTTCCCCTCTTTTCCCTCTGTTTCCTTCCCCTCATTCTATATTCACTGCCATTCCCACCTTCCCTTTCCCCTTCTCTTTTCTTTCCCTCACTCTCACCTTTCCTCTCTCTTTTTTTGCCCATCATTTCTATCCTTCCTCTCTCATATTCACTCCTTCTCCCCTCTTTTCCCCTCCCCTCTCTTTCATTCAGCCTCTTTATTCATTTCCTCTCATTTCTTCCACTTACTCTCATTACCCTTCATCTTTTTCCTCTCATTTTTACTTCACCTCCCCTTCTTTTCTTCTTTTCTTACACTCTCTTTCCTCTTATTCATACTCTCCCTCCTCCTGCTTCCTCTCACTCTCCCTTCGTCTCTCATCTTCCCCTCATTTTCACTCCCTCTCTCACTTTTCCCTCCCCTCTTTCTCCCTTCTCCCCCCCCCCTCGCTTTCATTCCCCCTTTTCTCATTCCCAGTCCATTCTCCGCTCTTTCCCTCTCTCCTTTTCCCCTCTCATTCCACTACTCTGACCTTTTCACATCTTAGAGTGAGGGGAAATAGTTACCCCATTTTTCCCATTTTTTCTTCCCTTCACTCTTTTCCTCTTGTATTTTCTTCATTCACTACTTACCTTCCCCTCCTCTACTTCCCCTCTTATTCACTCTGTCTTTCCCGCCATTCTCTCTGCTTCCCCTCACTCACCTTTGCCTCCCCTCGCTTCCTTCTCCCTCTTCCCCTCACCCCGCATCACAACAGTTCTCTCTCTTTCCTTCTTTTTCTGTTCCCTTCTGTTTAATTGTCTTTCCCCTCTTTTCCTCGATTTCCACTCTCCTTTCTTCTCCCTCTCATACAGCTTCCTCTCCCCTCCTCTCTTCTCTTCTCTTTCTCCTCCCTCTTCTTCCCCTTTCATTCCCTCATTTCTCATCACCCAACTTCCCTCCTTTTCCCCATTTTTATTCCTTCATTCTACTTCCTCCCCATTCTTCTTCCCTCTTCTCTCTCCTCTCACTCCATCCCCCTCCACCTCTCTCATTTTCTTCCCTCCCCCTTCCCTTACCCTATACCATCCTATCCCCAGTTCCCCTCTCTCTTCCAATCCCCCTTCCCCTTTCCTTCTCCCTTTTTCCACCCCTTCCTTCGCTCCTTCCCATTCTCCTTTTTCTCACTCCTCCGCCCCATCATTCTTCTCCCCTCCTCCCTCTCCCTTCTCCCCTTTCCTCCCTCCCTCTGTTCTATATCCTTCTCCCGCCTCCTCCTCCTCTCCCTTCCTCCTCTGTATCCTCCCCATCTCCCCTCTCAACCTCATTCCTTCCTCCTCCTCATTCTTCTTCCATTACATCCTCCTCTTCTCCATCCTTCTCCTTCCTCCTCCTCTTCCTTTCTCTCCTCCCCTATATTCTCCCACTCTCGACCCTCCTCTCCTTCCTTCTTGTCCCTCTTCTCCCCCGTTTCTAGATCTTCCCCCTCTTCACCCTCCTCCCTTCTCTTTCCCCCTTCTCCCTCTTCCTCTCCCTTATATTCTCCCACTCTCCTCCCTTCTTCCCTTTCCTCCCTCCACCTCTCCTCCTTTCTCCCCATTCTTAACTCCACCTCCCCTACATGTCCCCCTCTCCACCCTCCTCCCCTCTCCATCCCCTTTCTCCTTTTTTCTCCTCCCTCCACCATACCCTCCCCCTCTCCATCCCCTCCCCTCCTTCCCTCCTCCCCTCTCCTTTCTTTATGAAGGTGATGACTGATGTTACCTCTTTATCAGACTACCTCCATCCATCCATCCATCCTTCCTTCCATCCTTCCTTCCTTCCTTCCTCATTTATTCCGTATGGTGATTATTTATTCTCTCTCGCTCTTACCTTTCATTATTTCCTTATCAATCTCCTTCCTTCCTTCCTTGTTTCACTTCATTCATTTATTCTCTGTGGCCCTATGTCTATCTTTTCTTCTTCCTCCTCCATTCATTTCATTCATTCATTCATTTCAGTTTGCTCTTTTCTTTCTTCCTTTTGTTCCTCCTTCACTCTCCATTTATTCACTTTCTCACTACAATTTTCCTTCCTTCATTCATCTATACACTTCATTTGGCCCATTTTCCTTTCTTTCCT
>NC_136975.1:36527602-36530102 GCF_032717465.1 Coenobita brevimanus | reverse complement strand
GAAAAAAAAATATATACCACGACAAAGGAACAATTCACACACACACACACACACACACACACACACACACACACACACACACACACACTGGCCCAAACAATGAAGGACAAGAGTTTCCATCCATTCAGAAGCAATGTTTTCACCATAATGTAAGAGTACACAGGTTAAAAAAAAAAAAAAAAAAAACACCGCTGCCCCACAACACACACCATAGCGAGGATAGTACCTGGCACCATACTTCCCTTTGTGAGGTGTACAGTAGGGCTCCGGGGCTAGGCTAACGAGGTCTAGAACACTTAACCCTCTAGAACCCAGTGTCAATGAGGAGTACCAGTAAGGGGGATTTTTGAGGGCAAGTTTTAGAAGATAATTGAAGGGAAGATATTAAAAATTAGAACCACGATTTCTTGGGTTTCTCTAAGGTTAACCTCTCCAGTACGGTGACGGATCTTTTTATTTCCTTCTTGCTACTTCCAAACGATTTTATTAGACACGGCTGAGAATTCTCGAACTGAAGGCGTTAATAAAAACCCTCCAATTCGAGACATGCTTATAAACTTGAATAATACTGTGCGGAGACAGGAAGGAAAAAACAAATAATGTGGTCACGTGCTTGAAGGAGTTAGGGGTAGGTGTCTGTAATGCGTCCTGGTGGCATGACAGGATAAAACAAATAATAATAATAATAATAATAAACATCAAGACAGCAATAATAATAATAATAATAAACATCAACAAACAGCAATAATAATAATAATAATAATAAACATCAAGACAACAATAATAATAATAATAATAATAATAATAATAATAATAATAATAATAATTAACAACAACAACAACCCGTTTCACTTCTTGGAATTCAAACCTACACACAACACATAATCAACACCCAAGTGGCACTCACAGACCACACCCCCCACCAGTGCTACGTTACAACACACTAACACACACAATATAACACTTACTGGCTGTTGTGCGTCCAGGGCTTGGCGGGGTGGGCCTGGGGGGAGAGAGAAGTATAGAAGTTAGAGGTGTATGGGAGAATAGGTAGTGTCTTCTTAAAATACACGTTTCTATTTGGTTACAGAATAGCGATGAGAACTATAAGGTTGGGGGAGAAATTATGAAAGAAGTACTGCATTACATTACTGAAATTCTCTCTCTCTCTCTCTCCAAATTACTGCTCTACCCTCCTCCCATGACAACCGCCACCCGTATAAAGACATCCTTAAGTAAAACATCGTTCAAAATGGCGGTACTAAGAATAAGTCACGTCTAGAATTAACCACCAACAACTTTCCTCTTAACGCCTCCACGCCAGGGCATCTTTTCTAGCGGTTTCTCCGTGGACAAAAATTAATCGACAAACTTCACTAGAGAGACGAGCAATCCAAGGCTCTCACTCCCAGCACGCACTTCAGGTTTTGGTCTTCCTTGGTTTGCTGTGTTTTCAAGGCAGACAAAATTCGAGGTTGCTAGAAGTTCATAGCCAAGAGGCTATAGGATTTATTTTGATGATCTGACGAAAATGCATGAAAGTGCGTGAAGGAGTTAACGTATGTTTGAATACAGCCACATGACGCGAAATAAAGTCTCCAACACTTCTTCATTATTTCCGATCGGGAGTAAACAATCTGGATGGATACCCGCCAGGTGATAACCCCGCCAGAACTTTATTTTTCCCCTATATAAAATGAATGGATTGGTGACTGTTACTCTTCTTACGGGCTTCTGTTCAATCAGAAACAAAAATTCGCCTACTATTCCACTGTACCTATCTTATAGTTCAGGGTATGGTCGCCACTCCCATCCCTGACTCGCTATAAAAAGAAAGCATCTATGAAGAGAGAAACATTCCCAAGCGTCTCTCAGCTCAGAAACATTAGCCAGAAGCGAAAACCGAGATGCTGAAAAAGTGAGATATTAGACGAACTTTTGTTTACGCGTGTACACATTGGGTCAGAGGCATGTAAGTGAAAGATGGGTTGTGATTACCGTTGAGTTTTTTCCAATTTCTCAATACTTCATCCTGTGCCCAAGACGCCAGAAGTAAGATAAATATAACTGTTTGATGGGAGTTAGCACTAAAAATACAGAATACTTTGCACGGTAAGTGTATCAGGATGAGGCCCCGAAAAAGACCATTTCAGTTCCTTTTCACTAACGACCACTGCTATTGCCACTACATGCCATCCTCCTTCATAGGCTTCAATCACACTGTCACAACTACATGCCATCCTCCTACATATGCTCCAATCACACTGTCACAACTACATGCCATCCTCCTACATATGCTCCAATCACACTGCCTTCCCTGCACAGGTATAAAAATATTTCTGACAGTCTGAGTGTTGGGAAACAAGGACAGAGTATGAGAAAATAAAAAAAATGTTCAATTTCTGGTGCTGACAGTTAGATGGAAAAAGAAGTTGAGGGAAAAGTCTCGAGTAGCAGCGGGGAATTGGGGAAGGAGGGGAGAGGAGGGGAGAGAGGGTGA
>NC_136975.1:36517602-36522602 GCF_032717465.1 Coenobita brevimanus | reverse complement strand
CCCTTCCTTTCCCCTTCTCCTCTTCCCCCTTCCTTTCCCCTTCTCCTCTTCCCCCTTCCTTTCCCCTTCTCCTCTTCCTTTCCTTCCTCCTCGTTTCTATACTTAATCGTTATCTATCTATGTTTCCTACACTTCTACGTCTCTCCTACCTCCGTCTCTTCAGTAAAATACTATCTGTTTTTTTCTCCCTTCCCTCACTCTTTCTCTTTCCTCCCTCCCACACTCTTCACTGTCTCCTCCCTCTTATTTCTTTCTACCCCCTTTCCGCCCTCTTCTTCCTCTCTTCTCCCTTTCCTCTCTCTTCTTCCTCTCTTCTCCCATTCCTCCCTCTTCTTCCTCTCTTCTCCCTTTCCTCCCTCTTCTTCCTCTCTTCTCCCTTTCCTCCCTCTTCTTCCTCTCTTCTCCCTTTCCTCCCTCTCTTCTCCCTTTCCTCCCTCTCTTCTCCCTTTCCTCCCTCTCCTTCCTCTTTTCTCCCTTTCCTCCCCCTTCTTCCTTTCTTTTCCCTTTCCTCCTTCTTCCTCTCTTCTCCCTTTCCTCCCTCTTCTTCCTCTCTTCTCCCTTTCCTCCCTCTTCTTCCTCTCTTCTCCCTTTCCTCCCTCTTCTTCCTTTCCTCCCTCTTCTTCCTCTCTTCTCCCTTTCCTCCCTCTTCTTCCTCTCTTCTCCCTTTCCTCCCTCTTCTTCCTCTTTTCTCCCTTTCCTCCCCCTTCTTCCTTTCTTTTCCCTTTCCTCCCTCTTCTCTCCCATTCCTCCCTCTTCTTCCTCGCTTCTCTCTTTCCTCCCTCTTCCTGCTTATTCTTCCCCTTATACATCTCGTCTTCCTCCTCTCTTTCCCCTACCTGGACTTCTCTCTTCCCTCCCTCCCTCTCTCTTTTTGCCCCTTCTCCTCTCACTTCTTTTTCCTCTCTTCTCCCTCCTCTCCCTTGGTATTTTTCCTTCCTTTACTTTCCCCCCTTCTACTCCCTCCCCTCCCTCTTCACCTTCATCCTTCTTTCACCCCCCCCTCCCTTCTTGTTTTCCTTTTCCCCCTTTCCTCATCAATCTCCTCGTCTTCTCACACCCTTCCCTTTCAAATCTTCCTCCCCCCCCCCCTCTCTCTCTCTCTCTCTCTCTCTCTCTCTCTCTCTCTCACACACACACACACACACACACACACACACACCTCCCACTTCATCAACACCTTTTCATCTCCTCCTCCTCCTCCCTTCCCTTTCAAATCTTCCTCACCCGCCCCTCTCTCTCTCTCTCTCTCTCTCTCTCTCTCTCTCTCTCTCTCTCTCTCTCCCACACACACACACACATATCTCCCACTTCATCAACACCTTTTCATCTCCTCCTCCTCCCCAACTTCCCCTGAACCTCCATTTTTCCTCTCCCACCTCCCTTCTTCATTTTATCTTATTTCATGAACCAAGGAGGCGAATAATCTAGGAGGGACTACACCCATTATATTCCTCCCCACTTTCTCCCCCTCCCCTCTCCACCCTTTTCTTCTCCCCAGTCACTCCCCTCTCCTCCATTTCCTCCTCCTCATTCATTCCCCTCCCAACCCTTTCTTCTCCCCATTTAATCCCCTCCCTCCAGTTATCACTTCATCCCCAATCCCGCATACTCCCCACCACTCCCCTATTTCCCATCTCCACCCATTTCCTCTTGCCCATTCACTCCCCTCCCCACCATTTCCTCCTCCCGATTCACTTCCTTCCCTTCGCTTATCACCTCATCCCCAATCCCTCATACTCCCCAACATTCTCCCCAGTCTCCCCTCCACTTCCTCACCCTAATATAATTGTAACTCAGTCCCTTAAGCTCCTCCCCTTCTCTCTCTCTCTCTCTCTCTCCTCTCCAACCTTTTACTCTTCCATATTTCCATTTCTTTCCTCTACTTTTCATCTTATTCCCCACTTTTCCCTTTTTTATTTTCTTCATTGGCCCTCTCTTTCCAAAGCTCGTATTCTCGACGTTTAAGAAGCTCCCTAACACCTATTCTTTATTGATTTATTTCTTGGGTACCGCTGGCTAGTAACGTTTTGTACCTTAATTATTTTGAGCATGGTGATAACACAATGATTCAGATAACACAAGGGTACGGTAAGGTGTAATAACCAATATAAATCGCTTAGGAAGAGGTGTTAGGGAGCTTTAATCGACGAGAATAGGGCCCATGTCTTCCTCTGTTCTCTTTTTTCACCTCATTCCCCAACCCCTCCCCACCTTTTTTCCCCATCTTTCCCCGTTTCCCACCCCATTCCGATTCCCTGTTTCTACTTCCTTTCTCCCCACTCCTCCCCTCACTTCACTCCACCTACTCCCTAACCCCCTCCCCTGCCTCCCGTGCCCCCCCCAATGCCTCATTTTACGAGCTTGGGGAGAGATAACATGATCGTAACTCCATCTCTTAACCACTTCATCCCGAGGTCGTTATTTTCATTACATTCTTACAATAACCAGACGGATTTTCTTAGATGTGGATACCTCTGGCAGTGAAAGGGTTAAAAACAGTAACTATATATATATATATATATATATATATATATATATATATATATATATATATTTTATTTTATTTTATTTTTTTTTACGAGGTCTCCCATGAGGTGAAGAAAATCGCCTGACGGTAGTAAGACAAAGAAAAAAGAAAAAGAAAAAGAGAACAAGAGATGTCAACGTACTAAAGAGGATATTCTTCTTCATTTCTCCCTCTCCTTCCGCTACCATTTCCTCTTTCCATTTCTCCCCCCTTTCCTCCACTTTTCATCACATATTCGACCCCTCCTCTCTCTCCCAAAGTCCTCTTTACTTTCTTACCTACCTGTTCACTCCATTCCCCAAACCCCACTTCCTTCCCCAGCACTTGACGCTCTCTCTCCTCTTCACTCCCCTCTCCAGCCTCAACCTCTCCTCCCCCAACTCCCCAACCTCCCACCTTAACCCCCTCCTCCTCCTCCTCCTCACTTCCTTCCCCCAGCCCTTGACGCTCTCCCTCCTCTTCACTCCCTTCTCCACCCTCAATCCCTCCTTTCCCAACTCCCCAAACTCCCCCCTTTTTCACTCCCTTACGCTCCTCCTCATTTCCTTCCCCAACCCCGCAGACAGCAAATCGAATCTTTATATCCCAACCCTTCATCCTTTTCTCATCTCTTCCTCTTCCCCATTTCTTCCCTTTTCCTCTCCTTTTTTTTCATCGCATCCTCAACTCTTCCTCCCATTCCATTTCTTCCTCCCTAATTCCCTATTGTTCCCTTCTCTTCTTACCCTCAGCTCTCCACCCCAACTCCCCATGGACGTTTTCCCCTTCCTCCTCCTCCTCCTCCTCCTCCTCCTCATCATCATCATCATCATCATCATCATCACACCATCAAATACCTCACCTCTCCCACACTCCTTTGAACCTCTCTTCTACATAGATGATGTTAAACCACGATGATGTTTGCTGTACCCTTTTTACTCTATCTTGGCCTAAAATTGTCATACCTCCATCTTGAATGCTACGCTGTAACATATTAACACCAGAATACGATGCAAGTCACGAAGTGCTACAGGTGGGATGATGAGCTACATGAAATATGCTGCAAAAGGACAAAACTCTGAGCCAAGTTAAGGTAAAAAGAGTACTGTAGTTAACTTTCTTGCTGTCTTCAGACGATATGAGACAGCCCTAGCACGCATTCAGTATGGCATTAGCACCGAAGTATTGGCATGTGAGGGTATGTGACACGTAGGAGGGCCGCTGGGCCTACGAAGACAAAAAATAATATTAAATAAATGCATTAAAAATAAATAAATAACAACAATCTTTCTTTTTCAATCCTCTCGCTTGCTTTCCACTTTTCATGTTGTCCCCCACCCTTTCCCTCCTCCCCCCTCCCACTCCCTCCTTCCCCCCACTCCCCATCTCTTCAATAACCATCCCCAAATTAATCTCTTCTTCCATTCCTCTTTCTCATCTCCGTCACATTTCCTTCCTCCCCACCTCATCCATCCCAGACCCGCTCCCCACTCCCCCTTCCTCCTCACCCCAACCCTTCCGACTCCCACTTCACTCCCCATCCCCACCCTCTCCCCTATCATCCCTATCCCTCCTCACTCCCTCTTTTCCTCACACTCCATAGCCCTCCTCACTGCCTCTTCCTCCTCCCTCTCCACTCCCCTTCTCCCTCACTCCCCACTCCCCCTTCCCCTCTCCCTCCTCCCCAACTCTCTTTACGAGCTAGTGAGAGAAAATCTGACCTTAACGCAGACCCTTAAGAGCCAAATTTTAACCTTACTCTCGCCTACGACTTGGGTGAGAGAGAGAGAGAGAGAGAGAGAGAGAGAGAGAGAGAGAGAGAGAGAGAGAGAGAGTCAATAGATAAGTGAGTAAATGAATAACGAGTAGGTGATGAAATAAATGAATACACTGTACGAGCTTATGTGCCCGTGAAAGTGAGTGAGCGAATGAGTGAGCGAGTGAGTGAGTGAGTGAGTGAGTGAGTGAGTGAGCGAGTGAGTGAGTGAGTGAATGAGTCAGTGCGTGCGTGCGTGCGTGACTGCGTTTTCCAGACCACTTTTACCATTTCTTTTGCATTTTTCTTTTTCGTCCTACAGTTCATCCTTTCTTTTTTTCCACCGATTTTAACTTTCCTCATCATTTCGGATTTTTTTTTGGGGGGGGCAAGAGATAACTATGCATTTTTTTTATTTATTTTACTTTGCTATCGATTTTTTTTTTATGTTAATGAAGACTGCATTTACATCTTCCATTTCGAAAAACCCCTACATAGCTGAAGGAAATCGTCTGACGGAAGAAATTACAGAATACAAAAATACGTCACCGGACTGAAGGGGTTGAAAATGTGGTGATATATATATATATATATATATATATATATATATATATATATATATATATATTGGCCATCTTCAGACGATTTTATTCAGCTTAACCCACTCGCTGCGGCTGGTGTGCTTTTTCATTCAGGGTAACACCAGATGGTATTGTTCAACTGAGTGAAATACCAGAA
>NC_136975.1:36487602-36510102 GCF_032717465.1 Coenobita brevimanus | reverse complement strand
CACATCATCCTGCCTCTCTACTTCTCCAGTCTGCTTCACATGATCATGTCTCGCCTTGCACTGCCTCACCTCCCCTTTGTTCACTCTTCTCCACCCCGCCTCACCTCCCCCACCCTTACCCATCTCCAAGCTGCCTCCCCTCCTTTTGCCTTACCCTTCTCCACCTTACCCCTACCCCACCGACCCCCTGCCTCACCCTTCCTTGCCCTGCCTCACCCTTGTCCACTCTACCTCACCTCTCCCTACCTTCCCCTACCTGCCTGACCTAATATAACAAACGCTTCCTTACCACCTTATTTTCCAGCCTCACTTCCCTTCCTAATCTCACTTCACTTTCCACATTAGCAATTCTCATTTCCACCCCTTCATTTTCACTTCTCATTTTTCATTCGTCATATTCATCCAATTTCCACCAACTTTGCAATGACCAATTTTTATTTTTCATACTCATTTCCACGTTTCATTTCCATCCCTTCTATCTTCATACCCCACGCTATAAACCTTCTTCGTACCTTTCACTGCTATTCCATTTCCACTTTTTTTTTTTTTTTTAAGTTTTTATATTCGTAAAACTTGCTCCTCTCATAGACACCTTCTCTTCCACAGCTTATTTTTTCATGTTTACCTCCATTCCTACTCTCATTTTTACCATTTACTGTTATTCATTTCCTCATTCATTTCCTTCACATTTCCATCCCCATCATTTTCAAGCCTCGCTTTTATTTCTCATATTCAGTTCACTGACTCCTCTCATTTCCATTCCCTTTACTTTCATGCCTCATTTCTGATTTTCTGTCATAATCATCACATTTCCACCTGCTTCATTTCCACTTTTCCTTTCTTTGCCTCACTCTCCCTGTCCCTGCCTCACCCTACACCTGTCTTTCCCCATCAGCCTCTGCCATACCCTACCCCTGTCCAACCATACTTGCCCCTGCCTTACCCTACCATCCACTTCCTCACCCTACCATCCTCTGCCTCGCCCTACCATCTTCTGCCTCACCCTACCTCTACCTGTCCTAATTTAACTCTATCAACCCCTGCCTTATCTTGCTCCTGTCCCAAAGCCACTCCTGCCTCGCCCTATTCCAGTCTCTGCCTCTCCCTGCCCCTGCCTTATTCCAAATCCTACCTTTCTTTTCCCTTGCCTCTCCCTGTTTCCAGCCTCACCCTCTCTCTGCTCTTGCCCTACCGACGCTCTGCCCCCTCCTGCCCCCTGCCTCCACACTGATGGTTCAAGAGTCATGGGAACGTACGAAAATGATTGCCTCAGCTTAAGATTCCTCTGCCCCCCCCCCCTCTCTCTCTCTCTCTCTCTCTCTCTCTCTCTCTCTCTCTCTCGGTTTCTAGCACTCAGCTATTATATTTCTTCCTCATTTTCTTACCCTTTCATTCTTATCCTAATCCTGCCTCACCCAACACCTACCTCACCCTGCCTCGCCCTATCCCAGCCTCACCCTATACCTGCTACGCTCTATCCTATCCCTACCTCACTCTACCTTACTCCTGCCTCGCCCTGCCCCTGCCTCACCCTATCCCTGCCTCACTCTATCCCAACCTCAATCCACCGCAGCCCCATCCTATCCCTCTCTCACTCAATCCTATCCTTAGATTACTCTGTCTCACCCTATCTCCCTCTCCCTCTCTCTCAGTCTCACTCTATCTCCCTCTCACTCTCTCAGTCTCACCCTATCTCCCTCTCACTCTCTCTCAGACTCACCCTATCTCCCTCTCACTCTCTCTCAGACTCACCCTATCTTCCTCTCACTCTCTCAGTCTCACCCTATCTCCCTCTCACTCTCTCTCAGACTCACCCTATCTCCCTCTCACTCTCTCTCAGACTCACCCTATCTCCCTCTCACTCTCTCAGTTTCACCCTATCTCCCTCTCACTCTCTCTCAGACTCACCCTATCTCCCTCTCACTCTCTCAGTCTCACCCTATCTCCCTCTCACTCTCTCTCAGACTCACCCTATCTCCCTTGTCCATGCCTCAAGTATCCCCTGTTTTATTCTTCCACATCCTCATCCTGCCTCCTGCTGCCACACTCTGCCTCACCCTATGCTACCCCATCTTGCCCTTGCTCTGTGTGTGTGTGTGTGTGTGTGTGTGTGACTCCCCAGATTTCGCTGAGTGCTGAGTTGTTGTTGACAGAAATACGATAGGGTTGGTGACTCGTGCAGACATAAGAGTTCAGTGCCATCACGTCACCTCTATTTCACAGTCAGTCTCCAGCCAAATTCCATCAAGTGGGTTTACACAATGGTTTCTTACTGGTCTTAAATTAATAAAGAATGAAAATGGGGCCGCTAGAGTTAACACCGTAATAAAATGCAGCAAAGAAATATAAACAACATCTGCTACAACATACGCTACATACATGCAGCGCTGTCTACAAAAGTGGCATTTGCTGTATATACAAACAAGATAATTGTAACACATTCGTCATCTACAAAGGAGTACAAAGGAGAGCACACAGCACACAGCAACAGACAGGGTGGTTCTTTCGATGCTGTTGGCTACACAGAAAACTACGCACGATATTTAACTCGCATAGTTGATGAGAAATATTAAAAAGACGAAGATAGCTCCCCATCTCCTCGACCAAGCCTTCCAGCCGATATGGAGAAGAAAAGGTGAGAGTGGCCACCACGTAAAACGGAAAAACAGCCATGGAAATTTTATAGGAAAGACAGAAAGGAGAAGCTATATTCTACACTAAGATAATCTGTAAGGGCAAAGCAACAATTTCATAGTAAAGAGCTATTGTTGATCTCCACGACCTGAGAGGAAAACAAATGAACAAATTTTCTCATTACTCACCCTGCTTTCTCCTACTTCAACATTTCTCTTCCATCATCCCCAGCCTCCCCCTTCGTCATCGTGTCCCTGCCCCTATCCATACCCCAAACTTACTCCTCCAGATCCGTACCCTTTCCCCTCCTGTCTCCCCCTACCGGAGTGTGCCTCATCCCCCATCATCACCCTGCCTTATCCTGTCCCCTGATTCTGTCTCACCTCGCCATATCCTGCCTCTCCCCCTTCCTCAATCCTGTCATTCCCACTACCACATCCATCCTTATCCTGCCTCCTCAGCTTACTTTATCCTGCTTCCTCCCCTGCCTCACCCTGCCTCCCCCCGCTTTACCCTGCCTCGATCCCTTTCCTTACCCTCTCTCCCCCTGCTTTACCCTGCCCGTGCATTAACTGTCAATTTTTTCCTCTGCCTCCTCCTACCTCAACTTACCTTCCCTGCTACACCCTGTCTCAATCTACCCTTGCCTTACTCTTCCATCTCCCCTGCCACCAAATCATTCCTACCTCATCATTCCTACTTTTCCCTTAATCTTTTTCCTCATATATTTACTTGCCTCACCTGCCTCACTCTGCCTTACCCTCCCTCACCCTGCCTCCCAATACCAATCCCCGTGTTACCCTGTCTCTCTGTTTCGCCCTGCATCACCCTGTCTCGTCCTGGCTCCTTTTACCTCTCTCTGCCTCGCCCTACCTAACCCTGCCACCTCTACCTCACACTAACCACTTCATCCTTTCCATCCTCTCTAACCCTGCCTCGCCCCGCTTCAACCCTGCCTCCCTCTGCCTCGCCCTGCCTCCATAATGACGGGCAGGCAGGTCAAGGGTCATGGAAACTTATGAGAATGATTGCCTCAGCTTAAGATTCTTCCTCCCTCCCTCTCTCTCTCTCTCTCTCTCTCTCTCCCATTTAATTTCTTCTCTCCTCTTGACCCCTTCTTTCCTCCTTTCTTAAGTCTTTTTCTCCACCTTCTCTCTCTCTCTCTCTTCTCATATTTAATTTTTTCTCTCCCTTTGATCTCTTTCTCTTTTTTCTGAAGCCTCTCTCCACTCTCTCCTCTAACTTTGTTCTTCTTCCTTCTCTACCTTCCCCCCCCCCTCTCTCTCTCTCCAGTCCATATTTCCTCCTTTTCCTTCCCCTTCCTCTCCATTTTATCCTTTCTGCTCCCCTTCCCCTACTTCTCTCTCTCTCCCTCCTCCTCTTCTTCCTTAACGCTCCTTTCCTTTCTCCTTCCATTTCCTCTTCCAGTCCCTCCTCCAATTTGTATCTGTCTTTCCTCCTCCTCCTCCTCTCCCTTCCCTTTGTTTTCCCCTTACCCTTCCTCTTCTTCTTTCTCCTCCTTGGCCCTTCTGTTTCTTCTTCTACTTTCTTCTTCTTCTCATTATTATTATTATTATTATTATTATTATTATTATTATTATCATCATCTTTACTACTATTACTATTTTTCTGCAACTTATTTTCTTCTCTTCTTCCCCTCCCTTCACTCCTTTTTGCTTCCTTTTCTTCTTAGTCGTCGTCGTCGTCCTCCTCCTCCTCCTCCTTTTATTCCTTCTTCCTATCGGCCACTTATCATTCTCCTCTTGCACTTCTTCCGACATCTGATCTTTCGCTATGTCTCCCTCCTGTACCATTCCCCTAACTCTCTCTCTCTCTCTCTCTCACACACACACACACACACACACACACACACACACACACACACACACACACACACACAGTACAGTTTCGCTTATACTCTACCTAGCAAATTCTTATTCTCCCTTCCTTCCTTCCTCACCCTCCCTACCTAACCCTCACTATCTCACCTCCCCTGCTAACCCTACCTTTCATTACCTGTCTGCTTCCCTGCCTGCCTTCACCCTTCCTTCCTCACTCTCCCTCCTTCACCCTACCTCCCTGACACACACTACCTCACCCAGCTTCCGTACCTCACCCTCCCTGCCTTAGTCTGTTTGCCTGTCTCACCCTTCCTTTCTACTTCACCCTACCTTCCTTCCTGCCTATCCTGTCTGCCTTCTTGCTTGCCTGTCTGCCTGCCTACCTGATAGTGACAGGCGACCTCTTCTCCACTGAGGCAAAAACGGGTAATATGTGAGGCTGAGACAGTCACACCACTCTCTCTCTCTCTCTCTCTCTCTCACTTTCTTTGCTCACTCTCCCACTCTCTTTAATTCTCTGTTCGCATCCTTCTCACCTTTCTCACATAAACTGCCTTTATTCCACTTACTTTCTCGTTTTCTTTAATTGTCTCTAAATTAATTCTTCATCACTTTCATTCTGTCTTTGCCTCGCTCTCACTTCCTCTAACACCAGACGCCTAACTCACTCTCTCACTTTCTTTAATTCTCTCACACTATTTACCTATAATCCAATCCCTTTTTGCCTCATCGGATGGGTAAGGGTCCTGGGATAGGTTTCTTAGTACAAATATTTAATGCGAAAGTGACCAGCCTTCCTCGCCCCTGAGATGCATTACGTAAGCAATAAACCACAATCATTCCTCAGATACAAATCAGACTAGACCTCGTCCGGTTGGAGAGCCTTATCCCACTAAACCACCAGGCGTTATCTGGCTATGGTTACCACCCAGCGTAGTAAATGGTTTCCTTAACGGCTTTCTGGGTTAAACGAAATTCGGATTGGTACTCGGTGGTCACATGATGGCGGGCGTCCTCTCTCTCTCTCTCTCTCTCTCTCTCTCTCTCTCTCACACACACACACACACACACCTTATTTCATTATTTCCTCTCTTTCATTCTCTCTCTTGCCTTATTTTCACTCCCTCTCTCACGCCAGCCACCTCAGTCTCTTTCACTCACTCTTTCTTTAACTCTCTCCATCTCTTCCTTTCTTTAATTCACCCTCACTTTCTTTCATTATCTCTTGTCTCAGTCTCACCATTTCCTTCACACCAACCGCCTCTCTCTCACTCAGCTCACTTTCTTTAATTCCCCCACATTTTCGCTCTCTAATCTCTTTATGTAAAATTTACACTTTGTATCTCACACACTTTTACTCTGCTTTTCCTCCTGTGTGTGTGTGTGTGTGTGTGTGTGTGTGTGTGTGTGTGTGTGTGTGTGTGTGTGTGTGTGTGTGTGTGTGTGATAAATTAACAGATTATATGGAGAGAGAGAGAGAGAGAGAGAGGTGGAGGGGGGGAAGACAGCGCTGGGATAAGAACATTTTTCTTTCAATTAAACAATGCCTAATACGCGTATCGTCTGGGTACGAAATTACCATCTCTCTCTCTCTCTCTCTCTCTCTCTCTCTCTCTCTCTCACCTCCCCATTCACTTATCTTCTTTATCTTTCCCTCACTATTTCCTCTTTTGTCCTTCCCATATATATTCCTCATTTGTCCCTGTAAAAAATAACGTTATTAATAAATCTTACAAAAAAGAATGATATCAGTATTTTATTTCCCGAAAGGAGAACGGCGGACTGCAAGAGAAGGGGTAAAAATCAGCCTGCAGTCGACTGGGTTCACGTCCAGATAATCCTTGACCAATAAAAACGTCTGTTATTCGTATTATAAATTTTTGACCGATTCCCTTGTTCCTTATTCTTATCTCCGCCCCTCCTCCTAATCTCATCATCTCTCTCCGTCTCCACACCTGGACCCCCCGACCCAATACGTCTACTGTTGTATCTTTTCCTTTACACCATCTCTTCCTCTTCCTCTCACCTTCTCCTTCCTCACTCGTATTTATTTCCTCTGTTAGCTATTTAATTTCCTCCTCGTCCTCGTCCTCCTTCTCCTCTTTCTCTGGGCTTCCTCTCTCAGTCCTTTTCCTCCTCTTACTTCATTCCTCCTCATTAACAACTTCTAATCTCTCTCTCTCTCTCTCCCCCTTCATCCCTCCTCATTAACTCTCTCTCTTTGCAGGTGAGTGTCTGAGTGTCTGACCATGACCGTGGAGGGGTAAGTAAAGGCGGGTCTGAGATATTACCCTTATTATTAAAGTGGATGGGCGAAGGGGGAGGCAGACCAACAATTTTTCACCAATATTGCAACACTATCTATCTACCTGCCCATCTATCTATCTCCTTTCTCTCTCTACCTATCTATTTATCCATCTATCTCTAGCTATGTCCGTCTGTCTGTCTGTATTTATGTACGTATTTACCGAGCTACAAAAGGGGTGGCCACACAAGAGTCCACCCCATGCCATTCTGTCCCCCGCCATCGAGCTACCCTCTCTCCAACTCACAACCCCCTCCATCATACACCTCCCTGCCTCATCCCTCCATCTCATCTTCGGCCTCCCTCTCCCCCTTCCCCTTTCCACCTCAATTACATAATTTCCTCCACTCAAAATACTGAATCTCTGAATACAGTGGAATGCAGGCTAATATTTTCCTATCCTCACTGGGGCTTGAAAATCATTCATTCATTCATCCATTGCCAGACGCCATGTATCCCAGACAGGGTGGCCAAGGGCTTAGAGTTAATTGTTTTACAGGGAGGGGCACTAATCCTCCACCAACCCCACTTGACGTAGGGATGCCAACAGCATCTGGTGTTCCCAGGCGGTCACCCATCCAAGTACTAACCAGACCCAAGGTTCTCGTAAATTAAAGGCTTGATTACACCTCTGCGTACTCAGTTTTAACCCTCTCAGTCAAATGATGTATTTTATTTTAATTACGCTTGCAGTAGAAGAGCTTTATAGAGCTTAAAGGGAGATCTCTAGTAGTGAAGGGCTTAATGAAGGCTCTATCTAACCTCCCCCCCACCCACCAGTTCGAAAATCTCTCCTAAGCTGAATAAAATCGTCTGAAATTCCCAGGAAAAATGAAAAACACGTCATCAGAGTGAATGGTTGGCAATACCGACCACGGTTCATTATTGCTATTTCTCTCCATCATCTTTATTTTTATTTCTCTATTTCGTATGTTTCTTCTCTTCTTATCTTATTATTCTCTTCAGTTCGAGGAGGTCTTCTTTATTTCATTCTTTCTATACGATCTTCATCTTAAATACGCATTAAATTACAGTCTTTCAACTTTGGATGCTAGGCTGTCACAATATATTAACACAAGAATACGTTGGTAGTCACGAAGAAGTGTTATGAAAAGGATATGGAGTCGGAGTTATCTTAGTCTACCAATCATCACAAAATATTAATCCCGGAATATGGTGATAGTCACAAAGAAGTGCTGGGCAAAAAATGTACAGCAGCAGTATTCTCATCACGCCAATCCGCAAACGGAAAATAAGCTGCAAAAAAGGACGAAAATCTCTTACAAGGTGAAAGAAGTACACCCACAGACGGTTTTATTCAGCTCAGGATAAACCCTTGGATTTGGTGGGGTTAAATAAATCCTTCATTAACCCTTCAACACGAGAATAAACCCATTTGGAGGTAGCAAAATTAAACTATAGATCTTTTCCTTGGGACAGATTTTCTTCCTTTGCAACTTATTTCACGTGATCAGTGGCAGATGGCTATGTTACGCCCCTACATCCGTTTCATAACACTTCTTCGTGACTAGCACAATATTTTAGTGTTAATGTCTTCTTGCAACTCAGCATTCATGAGAGAGAGAGAGATGGTAATTTTAGGCCAAGTTAAAGTAAAAGGAGTATGGCACCTCATCTCCGTGAAAGGGTTGATGGGCTCTCTTTTTATCACTATCTTTTCTTATCGCCAAAGTTCCTATCAGCATCGTGGGGTTTATAGGGTGTGTATTTCTCTCTCTCTCTCTCTCTCTCTCTCTCTCTCAGTGGGTTATATTCATCTTACGTATTATAATGTACATCAATTTAATCTTTTAGGTACAAGGCGCTTATTCACCTTCATTTCTACTACCTCCAGACGATTTTACTTAGCGCAGAAGAGCTCACAGGTAGATCAGGGGGTTAGTAGGCGTCTTCACCAACCCCTTCAGCACGATGACATTTTATTTACCGTGTTCTTGTTACTAACAGACGATTTTATTCAGCTTCCAAGAAATTGCCTCGTGATGAAGAGGCTAATATCGAACTAACGTGCTTGTGTGTGTGTGTGTGTGTGTGTGTGTGTGTGTGTGTGTGTGTGTGTGTGTGTGTGTGTGTGTGTGTGTGTGTGTGTGTGTGTGTGTGTGTGTGTGTGTGTGTGTGTGTGTGAGAGAGAGAGAGAGAGAGAGAGAGAGAGAGAGAGAGAGTGAGAAAGTAATCTGACACGCTACCTGTGGTGGATTTGTCTCTGCTGAACAAAATTGCCTGTTGGTAGCATGAAAAAATAAAAAAACTAGAGGCCCCCCAAGGGGGAAATCACACCAGCAACGAGCCGATACATATCTAGTGCGGCTTGGAATACGACCTTGACCTTGGCCTACTTTCACCAATTTCGAACTCGTAGATTTTCATCCCTACTACACACCTGTAAAATTTTGTGATGATATCTTGAGCGGTTGCAAAGTTATGGTGCTAACAGACACACAGACAAACAAACTGAAAACAATACTCGTACGAGATTCTCATCCTACTACACACCTGTAAAAATCTGTGATAATATCTTGAGTGGTTGCGAAGTTAGCGTGGTAACAGACACATACTTTGACCTTTCAACGGACACACATACTTTGACCTTTCACCAATTTCGAACTCGTGATCGATTTTTTCCCCTACTATACACCTATAAAATTTTGTGATGATAATATCATCACAAAATTTACCGCTCAAGATAATATCTTGAGCGGTTGCGAAGTTATCGTGCTAACACACACAGACAGACAGGCAAACTGAAAACAATACCAGCTTCGCTATCGCGGCTGGAAAAAATCATGATTTGGATTTGAAGGGTTAAAGTGCCGTCCTTCAGTCTCCTTCACTCGCTCTTCCTTTCTTCCTTCTGTATCTTTTTCTTTCATTCCTTCTTCCTCGTGCCCTCTTTATTTATATCTTTTGTTCTTCTTTTTCCTAACTTTATTCATTTTGTTCTGTTTTTTTTTTTTCCGTTATCCTCTACTCCTTTATTCCTTCTCAGTTCTTCTCTCCCTCTCTCCTTTCTTCTCTCTCCTTCCCCTCCTTTCGTATTCCTCTCTCCCTTTCTCTCCCCTTCCCTCTTTCTTCCTTCACTTCTTCAATCTTTCACGTCCTCTGCGCCCCCTTCCCGTTTCATATCTGTCTGGCGTCTTCCCCTTATCGCCGTAATTCTTCCTCCTCCATCACTCTTCCTTCCTTCCTTTCTTCCTTTTTCTATCTATCTATCTACCTTTCTTCCTTCCTTTTCTCCTGCATGTTTCTCTCGGTCACTTTCACTTTTATTCATTCTTGCTTCTATCTTTTATTCTTCGTTCCTTCTATCGTCATCCAGTCTATCCTTCTCCCCCTCTCCTTTCTTTACTTCCTATTCTCTCCCCTTTCTTCCTTCTCTCCATCCCTTCATCCATCCCTCCTTCCATCCTTACATCTTTCCTTCCTCTACCGCCTCATATCCATCAGGCTTTTGGCATTTTTTCTTCCTTCATCTTTCTTTTCTCTCTTCTGAATATCTTTCCTTTTTTGTATTTCATTTTTCTTCGTTACATTCTCATCTCCTTCCTTCTTTTTCTTTTCTTCCATCTACTTCTTTCCCTCCATCCATCCATCCTCCAATTCCTCCACCATTCCTTCCATCTATCATTCATCCTTCCATCTTTCCTGCCTTCGCTGTCCCATATTTGCCTGACGTCTTTTTATCAGTTTTATCATTTTTCCTTCCTTTACCCTTCCTTCCTTCCTTCCTTCTGTATCGTTATTTCTCTATTTACTTTTATTTCTTTTTTTTTCCTCCTCGATTCCTTCCTACACTCTCTCTCTCTCTTCCTCTTTTCTGCCTCCATCCTCTTATCATTCCATCTTCCACTCCTCATTCCTTCACTCCATCCCTTACACTGAATTTCTCCTATCCTTCAGTCTTCCTCATTAACTTACTCCATCTTTCTCCTTCTTTCTATTCTTTCTCCCATCCATCCTTCAATCTTTCCATCAATTCTTCCTCTCCCGTCTCTTATCTCTTTATCGTATTCTCCTTAACTCTTATAAATCATCTTCCTTCACCCCTTCCCTTCTTCCTTCCTACCTCTGTCTGTCTGCATCTGTCTTTCTCTCTTTCCTTTCTTCCTCCTTCCTTTTTCATTGTTTCTTTCTCCCTTCTACTGTTCTCACCTTTTCCCTTCTCTCTCTCTCTCTCTCTCTCCTTCACTTTCATTCCTTCCTTCATCCTTTCCATCCTCACCTCGCACTTGCTTTCATATTTCAACCTTCCCCCCTTTTCCTTTTACTCTTTTCCTCCATCCATCCATCCTTCTCCCTCACTCCTTCCTTCTATCCATCCTTCGATCCTTCCATCTTTCTTTCCCCTGCCGTCTCATATCTGTCAAGCGTCTTCCCTTTATCGTGGTTATCCTTCATCTTCCTTCACCCCTCCTTCCTTCCTTCACCCCTCCCACTTTACTTCCTTCTCTGTCTCAATTTGTTCCCTTTCTCTCCTCTTCCTTGTTTTTCTTTCTTTGCTCTTTGTTTCCTCTTCCCCTTCCTTCTCTATACCCTCCTTCCTTCCTTCACTCCTTCCATCCTTCCTTTCCCTGGTGTCTCATATCTGTCCGTCGCCTTCCCAGTATCAATTATCCTTCTTCCTTCACCAAGTTTCCATCCTTCCTTCCTTTCAATCTCCTTCCTTCCTACCTTTCACCCTCCTTCTTTCCTTTTCAATTTCCTTCCTCCCTTCCTTCTGTTTCTCTTATTTAATTTCCTTCCTAATTTCTCTCTCCTCTCTCTCTCGTCAATCTTTCCTCCCTCTTTCAGTATCCTCCACTCCTTCCTTCCTTCCTACCTTTCACTCTCCTTCTTTCCTTTTCATTTTCTTTTCTTCGTTCCTTCCTTTTCTTTCACTTCCTTCCTACTTTCTCTTTTCCTTCTTTACTCCCTCCTTTCAGTATCCTCCACTCCACCCTTCCTTTCTCCTTTCCTTCTTCCTTCCATCCATCCACCCACCCACCCATCCAACCTTCCCTGCGTCTCATACCTGTACGAATACTGTACTTCCTTCTTTCATTTCCTTCTTTTCCTCCTCTATTCCATCCCTCATTCTGTCCTTCCATCTATCCTTCACTCCTTCCATCCCTCATCCTTTTCCCTCCCTTCCCTCATTCCATCCCTCCTTCCTTCCATCTATCTTTCACTCCTTCCATCCCTCACTCTTCTCTCTTCCTTGCCTCATGCTATCCCTTCTTCCTTCCATTCATCCTTCACACCTTCCATCCCTCATCCTTCTCCCTTCCTTACCTCACTCCATCCTTCCTTCTATCTATCCTTCATTCCTTCCATCCCTTCCTCTTCTCTCTTCTTTCACTCATTCTCTCCCGCCTTCCTTCAATCCATCCATCCCTCCTTCCCCCGGCGTCTCATATCTGTCCGTCGTCTTCCCCTTACCACTTTTATCGCTCTGGCTGTCCCATTTATTCTCTCACTCTCATTTATCAAAACTTTCCCTCTTTATTTTCAGTTTTTTGTGATGCTCTCTCTCTCTCTCTCTCTGCCTGTCTGTCTGCCTGTCCATCTGATTCTATCTGCCTGTCTGTCTGTCTGTCTGTCTGTCTGTCTGTCTGTCTCTCTCTATCAATCTATCTCTACCTGTGTCTGTTTGCCTGTCCATCGAATTCACTGTCTGTCTGTCGTCTCTCTCTCTCTCTCTCTGTAAGTGTCTGTTTGCCTGTTCATCTAATTCACTCTGTCTGTCTGTCCTCTCTCTCTCCCTCTCTCTCACTCTTAATTCCACCTAATTCCTCCTCTAATCTTTTTCTCTCCTCTAATCCTTTCTTAAATTCCTCCTCCTCCTCATCCCTTCCCTCCTTCCTTCCATCCTTCCTTCCTCCTCTTCTCTCCTATATCTTTCTTCTTCCCTCCTTCTATTCTTCCTTTATTTCCACTTCCCTTTCTTTACTTCTTCCTACCTTTCTTCCTTCCCTCTTTCCTTCCTTGACTTCTCCCTTCCTTTCTTCTTCAGTTTCTGCTTTCTCTCCATTATTTTCTCCCTCATCTTATCTATCCTTCTCCACCTCCGTCTTTTCTCCTTATCTTTCTCCCTCTCTCCCTTATCTTTCTCCCTGTCTCCCCTCTTCCCCTTTATTCATTATTTCCTTTCCTTTTGCCTTCCCTTTCCGTCCAAAACTTTTTTCATCTTTATTTTCATTTTCTTTTTCATTCACTTTCCCTAATTTTTTTCTTCTTCATTTCTAACTCAATTGCTTCTCTCCTTCTTCACTTCTTTTTCCTCTTTCTTCTTATCTCCTTCGGTCCATCCTTCCCGCCTTCCTTTCTCTTCCTACTTTCCTCCTTTCCTTCTTTTTTCCATTATTTCCACTCTTCCTTCTTTAATTTTTTCTTCCTCCCCTCCATATTCCTCTTTTCCTTCTTTGGATGTAGCCTTCCTTCTTCCTTCCTCCTTTTCTTTTCTTCTCTCTCTCTCTCCATTCTTCTTCCATTCCTCCTTGACTTTGCTTTTTAGTTCCTCTTCTCTTCCTTTCTTCTTCCCTTCCTCACTCCTTCACTTCTTGGTTCCTTCACTCCTCCTTCCATCTTTCCTCTCTTCCTTTTTAATATCTTTTTCTCCCTTCTTTCCTCTCTCTCTCTCTCTCTCTCTCTCTCTCTCGTACTATTTATCCATTCTCTTTATTACTGTCACACTAATCAGCTGAAGAAGATCTATTACAGTGAACCAGTTAATGACGGTTGTAATTACCCAACTCTTGTAATTAGCAAAATCTCTCTTACACAGAATATAATTACTTGGTGGTAGCAAGCAAAAAAAGCTGGTGTTATTATTATTATTATTATTATTATCATTATTAACACCAACACCACTTCCATCATCATCATTATCACCAACACCAGCTTCATTTTCATCATCATCATCATCATCATCATCATCATAAACCCTTTTTCCCACTCAAAGGATGGGATTAATCAACACAGGAGAAAACACTCGTCCTGAGATGAAGATATATTTTTCATTTTATCAGTGTGTGTGTGTGTGTGTGTGTGTGTGTGTGTGTGTGTGTGTGTGTGTGTGTGTGTGTGTGTGTGTGTGTGTGTGTGTGTGTGTGTGTGTGTGTGTGTGTGTGTTTACTTTTCCGACCCTTCATTTTCCTTAGCTTTCATTCCCTTCTCCTCTTCTTATTTCCTCTTTTTCCTTCCGTCCCTACATTCTTGCTTCTCCCATTCGGTGAGTCACATTAGTCTTTTCCTTTCTTCTATCCCTGTCTTTCTTCCTTCCTTCCTTCCTTCCATATTTCCTTCCTTCCTTCCTCCCTTCCTTCTAGCTGCCTTTCTTTCGGCTTTTCTCCCTTTCTCCTCGGTTTCTCCACTTCCCTCTTCGCCTTTCATCTCTTCTTATCGCTCCCATCTGTGTCTTCCTCGCCTTATCTCTCTCTCTCTTTCTCAAAACCATTCAGCGCTCTACATACTTTGCTTTTTACCTGCATATCTTTCTCGTTTCTCTTTTTTTAAGCAAAAGAAACGTTGATGTTGTTGTTTTTGTTGGAGATGGAGATGGTGAAGATGAACGTGGTGACGGTGAAGATGGTGGTGGTGGTGACGATGATGATGATGGTATTCACTGCTGTAACTTCCATTTGTTTCAATGCTCTTATTTTGCTACTTTCCCTATTTTTGGCCATTATCTTTTATCATGCTACATTCTTTTTAATGTGTTTGGCTCGTGTGTTATGTCTTACAGTATAGGAAGACGTCATTCCTATCGGGTTATTGGAGCCAGAAGACGGTTTTCCTCAGCATGAGTGGGTTTTTGACGTGGAGAGGTTGGATGCAGCCTTCAATAACCCCCTATAATGCAAGAGATGTTTCCTGCTTGGTAAAAAAAATAAATAAATAAATATAAAGAGAAAATGAATAAAAAACGATGGCCTAATAATGAAGATGTGAATGACCGTAGTTTGCGTTATTGCTGTCAACGCCTTCACTACAAGAGGTCTGTCTTAAAACCTTCTTGTTCGCTATAAGGAAACACGTCATCGTTGTGTGAGGGTAAAGGGAGATATTTGCTAACCCATTCACTACGATAGGCTTCCTCCAACTCCATTCCTTCTTTATTTCCCTCAATCTCGCCTCCTTTCCCCACGCCATCCTGCTCCCCTCCCAATAACTCCATCCCTTCCTATATTATAATCTTCATTCCATCCGTACCATTCCCCCTTATTCCACTCTACTTCTCCCTTCACTCCATCCTTTCCCTTCCCCCTCCCCGTCCCCCATTCCATCCTCTCCCTCCCCCTCCTCATCACCCCATTCCTTCCCACTCATTCCATTTTCCTCTTCCCCTCACTCCATCCTCCTCTTCCCCTTCACACCATTCCTTCCGTTATCCCTTAGTCCATCTCCCCTCCTTTCACTCCATTAATTCCTCCTCCCCTTTATTCCATCCTACCCCTCCCATCTCCTCCTCCTCCTCTCATCATTCCATCCCTTCCCCTCCCCGTCCCTTCATTCTTTCCCTCCCCCTTTCTCTATCCTCTCCCTTTATCACTTCATACTTCCCCTCCCCCGTTTTCTTCCTATTCCCCTCACTCCCCCCTCTCCCTCCTAGCCATCTTGTTTCCCCTTCCCCTTTCACTCCATCCTCTCCCTCTCCCTCCTCCTATTTTCTCTTTCCTCCCTTCCTCCCTCCAGTCCTCGTTCCCTCCGCGACCTGTTGAGATGTGACATGTGGACTGTGAAGTGACGAGGTTAAGATTTCCTCTCTCCCTCTCTCTCTCTCTCTCTTGATTTACACACACACACACACACACACACACACACACACACACACACACACACACAATAAAAGATACCAGTATGTAGTTACAGATTACATACATTTACGGCCTACTAACGCTCGCAAACACACACACACACACACACACACACACACACACATACACACACACACACACACTCTCTCTCTCTCTCTCTCTCTCCCCTTGAAGTCAATTAATTCCTCCCCCTCTCCTTCATATCCCTCACTTTCTTCTTTTTCCCATTTCTAAACAAACCTCTACCTCTTTCCTTGTCGTTATTTTTACGTTTTTCTCCTCTTCCCTCTCTACCACTTTTCTCTTCCTATTTTTTCACTATTTCCTTTTTTTCACCGATTTATTCCAGTTAGTCAAGTTCTGTTTGTTTTTCATCTGCGCTTATGGTCCTGTGATGCGCAAGTTTTTCGTACTTACCTCCGCCATGGAAGCTGGACGAGGGTTATGTATTCCCCCGTGTTTGTTTGTGTAGCCTAACATATATATCAAACAGCTGTTCTTCCATTTCAATTCAATCTAGAGGATGGGTGGGCAGTGGGTTAAGGAGAAGCTGATTAGATTTTGAGGTGGATCCAAATACGGATTCAGGAATAAATCATACCTTTTGGCGGAGATATACGAGTACGCTCTCTGATTTCTGTAACAAGGCAGATTAAGGCCGTGGAAAAAAATTACGAAAGACCGTAAAAATATTCGTCTGGTATAAAAGTAGTAATAAAAAAAATTATTGGAGGTGGCGGAGGAATGTTCTCTCTCTCTCTCTCTCTCTCTCTCTCTCTGTCAGTGCTTTCTAGTGGCACCTGAACGTAAAGCTGGTGGACGGCGGACTAAAGCTGTCCTCCTCGTGCAGTCGATCATCCACCTTTTGGTGACAAGGAGGCGAGCTGAGAACAGTTTGTATATCATGGACGCGGGACTGCTTGGTTATATCGATGCTACCATTAAAAGGCGTCTCTCCTGTACTAGTTGCTGTAGGGGGACGCCTTCATGGGGATCCCCCCGATATGACCGGGGGGATCCGAGTCCTGGGTACAAAAACGTCCCTCAGTTCCATCCCTATCTCCCCCAAAGGAGGATCGCAGAAAAGTAACTTCAGCCTGCAGTCCACTGGGTTCACGTTCAGTAGGGCCTGGTATTGCAACAACTACTACTACTATTACTACCAGTGAAGTGTTTAAAGGTTGCAATGGACGTAGTATCCGTAGGCCTGCATTACCGTATGTTCCCCTTTATATACGGGACTATTGCACATGATTGTTACTACAGTACAGTGTTTTTTCTGAGGAGCTGATTCGTCGACAATCCACTTCTCTTCCTTCCATCTTTTCTCATTTCTTTTCGGGGTCGATGTGTTTGACCAATCTTCGCCAAACAGCGCCTCCTCCCCCGTTAACCCCTTTTCTCTCAAATCATCGTTCACACAGTCCATTCACCTCCTTTTCGACCTTCGTCTCCTCCTCCTTTCTTGTACCGCCAGTGCCATTACTCTCTTTCCCATATAATCTTCGTTCCTTCTCATCACATGCTTATACCACAGATAATCCTCGAATTATATTCTTATCGTACTTAGGACCGACTTTTGCAGGAAGAACGAGAAACAAGGAAAATATTCTTCACTCTCTTTATCTCGTCCTTCCTTTAAAAAAAAAAAAAAAAAAAAAATCCTACGAATTCCCACCCTGAGTAACTATCTCTTCCCTCAAACTAACCTGATTTGACCCATACTTGTTTGTTCAGCGCGGGAAGTCAAAACTTATTCTTGCTATCAGCTGCACGCCATAGACAACTACACTTACTGATAAGTCTCTCTCTCTCTCTCTCTCTCTCTCTCTCTCGCTCGCTCAGTGTAACAATTCTGTCCTTAGAGTTTCAACAACATAATCAGTGTCGAACACCCATGATCTTTACAAGACCTCTCTCTCTCTCTCTCTCTCATACCCGCTGGCCTTCGCTATTCCTCTTTATATCTTCCTCTCTTTATCCTTCACCTTTCCTTCCCGTATCCCGTTCTCCTTCTTATCTCTCTTCTTCACCCTGGCCCCTGCTCTTCCACACTTCCTTCCTCACTCTTTTCTGCCTACCTCTGAATGACACTATTCAGCTGAAGAATGATGTCGGTCACTGCATGGATTTAGTACAGTATTCAAAAACCACCTATTTCAATTTTCTTTTAAATATTTATAAAGACTTTCGCCCATCTGCAAATTTCTCGTAGCATAGTGACAGAAAAATACAATACTACGGCTCTCATTCCTTTAACTGAACTTCTCCTTGACTACCATCATATACTAGAGTTAATCTACACCATGGTTCAGAATCCTTTAACGTAACTTTGCAACTAAACAGGGTACACAAAGATTCCAAAGTCTATATTACAGCATCATCCACTCATCAAATTAAACTGTTATTACGATTTTCCTATTTCATTCTTCCTATCACCAGTCGATTTTATTTAGCTCAGGGAAGATTTATTTTGTATTTTATTTATTTATTTTTTTGTGAAGAGGCCAGACATCTTCGAGAACCTACTGGATGGATGAAGGCGCTAACACCCAACCATGACCAGTTTAAAAGGAATCGGCATCCACGCTACGAGATACCTAAATGAAACTACTTTTAGAATGAACCCCCTGACCTGCCCTTACCCGGAACTGAGCACGGACGCAGAAATTTGTTAAGTGTAGGCCTGTCATTCTTTATGCGCTACGTTTGATTTTCCCAGGATAAACATTTTTCCATTTCTTCCTCTTCTCTGTCTTCCTTCTACTTCGTCTTCTTCTTCCTTTTACTCTAAATCTAATCTATCCTAACTTAAATTAACCTAAGTGATTAACCTAAATGACAAACTAACCTAACCTGGTACTAGGGAAACAACCGTACCCTTACCTAGACATTCCTGAATAAAAGAAAGTGCAAAAATGACACAGCAAATGAAAATCAGGCGCAGGGACAGACACTGGAAGCTGCAAGTGCATTGGTTAGCATATCTAGCTCGCAAATGGAAAAGCTTGAATTCGATTCTCCGTACCGGTCAGTCTGTTGGGATCAGTTTGTTTCCCCGTTGTCCCTGTTCATCCGGTAGTTTAAACAGGGACTTCGATGGAAACCGATTATTGCTGAGTCGTGTTCCAGAGGAAGACAGAGACTCAGCAAAAAATTTATTGCCTGTCGTTTATGATCCTTTTGTAATCAGTAGGGATAAAACACGGACTTCCTCTTCCTCCTCCTACTGTTCTTCTTCTTCGTTGTCTTCGTCCTCGTCCTCGTCCTCCTCCTCCCCCTCCTCTTCCTGCTCCTCTTAACTGACATTTCAATGGATCGTCACACTTCAGACAGGGTCCTGAATATGATAGATTTAACAGACTCTTCCCAAGAAAGGCAATGTTAAAATAAACATTGCATACCCTTGAGTATTTCCAAAACAATGACGCACATTATAAGGGCTGGAAGTGTGGGTTGGAAGTGTTGAAAGTGTGGGTTGGAAGTGTTGGAAGTGTGGGTTGGAAGGGTTGGATGTGTGGGTTGGAAGGGTTGGAAGTGTGGGTTGGAAGTAATGGAAGTGTGGGTTGGAAGTGTTGGAAGTGTGGGTTGGAAGGGTTGGATGTGTGAGTTGGAAGTGTAAGCTGGAAGACTTGGAAGTGTTGGAAGTGTGGGATGGATGTGTGGGGTTGGAAAGGCTGGAAGTGTTGGTTGGAAGGGTTGGAAGTGTTGGTTGGAAGGGTTGGAAGCGTGGGTTGGAAGGGCTGGAAGCGTGGGTTGGAAGGGCTGGAAATGTGGGTTGGAAGGGTTGGAAATGGGTTGGAAGTGTACAGTAGGTTGGTTGGATGTGGGTTGGAAGTGTGAGTTGGAAGGGTTGGAAGTGTTGGCTAAACCACTGGGTAACTGCCCCATCTCTCTGTTATCCCTTCACCCTGCAAATAGCCACTCCAACCCCTTCGCTACCCTGATGTCTTCGTTTTACTCCGACCACCACCAAAATACTTAATACATTTTATGCCTGACCTCTAGCTGTAAAAAGGACGATCATGGCTGTAAATAACTCCCCCAGCTCGATAACCCCCCCTCCAGCCTATTAAAATCGTCTGGTGATAGAAAAATAAAGTATATAAAACGTGCGGTGTTGACGGGGTTGGCAATGCGTAATATTTCACATAACTGAGGGTTTCATAATATATTTTTTTTTTCGTGTTGATAACTCCTTCACTATTTCATAATTATTTTAAACATCATCACCGACGTCGTTATCGTTACCATCATCATCGTCGTCGTCGTCGTCGTCGTCATCATTACCATCTCTATCATCATCATTATCCAACCACTATGCCCATTATTATGATTCGGGAAATACTATGTAGGATCCAGAAACAAGAGATGAAAACACGAAAGTAGACGTCTTTTCCTTTTGTTCCTTCCACTGTTTCTCCTCTTATTATTCACGCTGCCATTTACGTTTTTATCTTCCATCCTTCTCTTCACCGACCAAGTTTATTCCACTATCCCTCCCTCTCTCCTTCCCTTCCCGCTTCTCTCATATTTCTTTTCATCCTTCCCTTGCCTCTTCCACCCCTCTCCTTCCCTACGCCCCGTTCCTTTCCTTTTCCTTCTTCCACTCTTCTTCTACTATCTACCCTTCTCCCTCTTTCCTTCCCTCCCTCCCTCGTTCTGTCCTATCTCCCTCACTTGCCTCATCACCCCTTCCTTCAACTTTCCACCCTCTCCTCTTCTCTCTTCCTTTTTCCCGTCGCTCCCTGAACTTCCTCTACTCTTCTTTCCATCCCTTCCCCTCTCCCTCCACTTGTCTCTTAGCTCATTCTCTCCTTTCTCCTCCCCTCCTTTCTGTCTCTTTTACTCTTTCCTTCTCTCCTTACCTTTCTCTCATTCATCCTTTCTCTCCTATTCCCCTCGGCTTCTCCCTCTACCTCTTCATTCGTCCCTTCAACCTCCCATACCCCTCTTCTCTCTCCCATCCTTCACATTTCTTCTTTCCCTCCCTCCCACTCTCCCTCCCATAGAGGTAGGATCCTCCCTTTCCTTCCTTCCATTAATCACCCTTAATCCTTCTCACCTCTCCCCCTGTCCCTTCACCCTTCCCATCATCCACTCCCCCTCTCCCTCACCTCTTCCTCATCCTCATCCTCTCCCTCTCTCTTCCCCTCCCCCACCATTCTCCCATTCCCCTCAATACTTTCAGCATGATTAAACCTATTTTATTTTGTCCTTCCCCCTCACCCCGCCCTCCCACTTCTGTCCCCACTTTCCTTTCCTTTCCTCCCCTCTCCTCTTTCCTTTCTCCCGTTTGCATCTCCCAACACTCCTCCTTCCTCTTTCCCTCGCCCTCTCTTCTTCCCTTTCCTTTGAATCTCTTCCTTCCCTCCTTACCCTCTCCCTCTCCTTACACCTCACCTCTTTCCCTTCCCACCCTCTACTCTCAGCTTCATACCGCACTTCTTTTCCCTCCTCCTCCTCCTCCTCTTCCATCCCAGTCTCTTCCCTACCGTTTTCCCTCCCCTATCCCCTCCACACCAATCCTCTCGTTCCCACACCAGCTCCACCTATCATTCATCTTTCTGTCCCTCCTCCTTCCCTCCCCCTCCAAATCCCCCCTTTTCTCTCCCACCTCTTTCCTCTCCCCGTCTCCTACATTTTCGTCCCCTCCTCCCCTCCTCATCTCTCTAACTTCTGTCTCCTCCCCTCCTCTCCCCACCTCCCCAGCTTTTCACCTCCCCCTAAGCCTTTCCCCTCACCTTCCCTCTCCACCTCCCTAACTTTTCTCCAGCCCCTCCCACTTTCGCCTCCCCTCCCCTCCTTTCTCCCTGACTTGTGATACCTACCCTGTCTTTCTCCTCCCCCTGCGTCTCCAACCGGATATAACCAGAGCGCAACCCGGAAGTGGTGAATCCAAAGACCAATTACTGGAGAAGGGTGGGGAGGGGAAAGGAGGGAAGGAAGGGGAAAGGAGGGAATGAAGGGGAGAGGAGAGAAGGAGGGGGAGAGGAGAGAAGGAGGGGGAGAGGAGAGAAGGAGGGGGAGAGGAGAGGAGGAGGGGGAAAGAGGTGGACGTGTAAGAACAAGATTGAAGAAGGATAGGGAGACGAAAGGCGAAACAATAGGAAGGGGACAAGGGTGGGGAGGAAAAGAAAGGGGAGGGAAGGGTAAGAAGGAGTGGAGGAGGAAAAGGGAGAGAACAGGGTGAGGGAGAGAACGAGGTGAGGGTGAGACGAGGGAAGAAATCGGGAAAGGGACCAAAGGGGAACGGAAAAGGGAGAAGGAAGGAGTAGGAGAAAGGAGAAAGGGACGGAAGGATAAGAAACTTGGTGGAGAGAGGTGGAAAGAGAAGGGGAGTGCAAAGGGAGAGAATGTGGAAGGGAGAAGATACTGCACAGAGATGAGAGAGAAAAATAGGATGGAAAAGGGTGAGGAAGGTAATGAGGGTGCATGGAGGATGAGAGAGGGAAGAGGACACAGTAAATGGAGAGCAGGAGGGAAGGCATAGAAGAGAAGGGAAGGGAGAGGGGTTGGGTGAACGAGAGGTAATGAGATGGGGAGATTGAGGATGAAAGAGGGGAGAGGACGAAGGGCTAGGAGGAAAGGTGGAGGAGGGAGGGGATGGAAGAGACAATGGAGACATGAGAAAGACGGAGACAGAGAGGGTGGATGGAGGGAAGGGGGGGCTGGATGAGGGACAGGGAAGGGTAGGAAAGAGCGAGGGAGAGGGGGACAAGAGAGGGAGAGGGGCGACGAGAGGTATATGGAGAGGGAAAGGGAAGGGGAGAAGATGGGGATGGGTGAAAGAGATTTGGAGGGGATGGGTGAAGAGCAGGGATAAGACAGGGAAAGAATAGGGAGGGAAGAAGAAAGGTGAGGGGGAGGGGAAAGGTGAGGGGGAGGGAAAAGGTGAGGGGGAGGG
>NC_136975.1:36480102-36485102 GCF_032717465.1 Coenobita brevimanus | reverse complement strand
TGGAATGGGTACGATAAAATATATGTCCATCCAAAAACGCTGGAAACTTGGCAGGAGTACAGGGCTGCCAACATGCGGCCGGGACAACTGGCACATCCCAATTCCTATAATCACTGGTCCCAAAATCTTCACACTAGGGTATGCACCAAAGCTTTCTGGAGCTAGGGTACATATCATCCTCATCATCCTATACTTCATTCAGATTAAACAGGCTTATAATTTTGTCCCTCTGCATTTTATTTCCCGTAGCACGCTGGCAAAAAAATGACTGTCTATCTATCTATTGCCAGACGCCGTAATCCCGTAAGGGGTGGCCACAAACAAATCGCCTCCATGTCGCCTTGTCCCCCGCCATTTCACTGTCTTGCTCCCAGCTCACACACCCCTCTCTCATATACGTCTTCACTCCATCCCTCCACCTCATCCTTGTCCTCCCGCTCCCTCTCCCCCCCCTTAAAAAAAAAAAGTCAGTGCTACGAATCCACATCCTTTCCATATTGCTTCTTCGTGACTAGCATCGTATTCTTGCGCTGATCTCTTGCTACACTTCAGTATTCAAGAGAGATGGTAATTCTTCGCCAAGTTACAAGGAACAGAGTACAGTGATAGTTTATATTATCCTAGATGTGATTCAGGTAATCTAAAACATTCAAAAATACAAAATAAAAGACAACGTTGATCTGTAATAATAATAAATAATAATAATAATAATAATAATAATAATAATAATAATAATAATAATATCGCTTTGTATGAGGAGCCGGAAAACTCGCTCAGACGACGAAAATAAGGTTGCTTCTGGCCCTGAGTATGGACGGTGGGTACTAGTGCATAAAGCGTGTCGCCACTTAGCAGCACCCAGGGACACCATCTTGGCCCCCTTAGCACACCTTAGCTTCCTTAGGTGAGTCATGGATTTTGGGCCACGTGGAGGATCTAATTACATATATTATTATTATTATTATTATTATTGTTGTTGTTGTTTTGTTGTTGTTAGTACTATTAGTAATATTATCATTATTACCGCCGCCAAGGAGGTTATATTTTTAGCAAACGTTGGTTTGTTAGTTTGTCAGTTAGTTTGTCTTTTTGTTTGTCTGTCTGTCTGTCTGCTAGCAACTTTACTTAAAAAGTTATGAAAGGATTTTGATGAAATTTTGTGGAAGGGTGGGCCATGGACCAAGGGAAAAATTATTAAATCTTGAGGCGCATCCGAATCCAGATCTGGAGTACCCCGCACAATATCTCTAAAAGTTATCGATGAATTTCAAAGAATTTTTATGGAAAACTGGGCCATGGACCAAGAAAGAATTGACTAAATTTGGGGGCCGATCCGGATCCTATATTCACGGACCCGGATCCTTTTTCATGGCAATGGCATTGGCATTGGCGGAGGTATGCGCTCTCTGAGTGCTTTCTAGTTACTACTACTACTACTTTTTAATGTGACCGACTTTGGTCATCAGATCCACAGCCCGTTCCCTGAGGCCCAGGAGTCCTCCTACGTATAATACACCTCCATATGTCACCTACTGCAATTACTATTACTACTACTACTATTATTACTGTACGTAGCACTAGTAACAAAAGCAGCAGAAGTGGTAGCAATGATAGTAGTAACGGTAGTATTAGTATTAACGCTGATATTAGTAGCAGTCGTAGTAGTAGTAGTGCAAGTTGTTGGTGTTGATGTTACTGCTGTACGTTTATTACAATGATGCCTTCTAATATTCTTCTTATTCTTCGTAGAGTCACAAAAACACACACTCCGTAATTCCTATCTCCCCTTCAGAAAAAAAAAAATGATAACCCCTCACTTCACCTCCTTCCTTCTCATTTCCCCTCACTTGAACCCCTGGCATCATTTCCCCGCCACTCTGCCCTCATTTCCTTCCCTCCCCACCTCCCCTCTCCACCTCACTCCTCTTTCTCCCCGCCCTGTCCTCTCCCGCCGTCAATTTCACTCATTTTCTTCCCTATCTCCCTTCTTCCTCATTTCCTTCTTTCGACCCCCTTCTCCTTCCATTTCCTTCATCCATCATTTTCCTCTCTCTCTCTCTCTCTCTCTCTCTCTCTCTCTCTCTCTCGCTCTCCATATCCTTCTTCTCTCCCCTCATATTCTTCCCGCCTGATTTCCTTCTCTCACTCTTTCAATTTCTCCACTTCTCCTCCCCCCTCCTTCTCCCTTCTCCCCTCAATTCCCTCACACCCTTCTCTTTCTTCTCAGTTTCCTCTCCCTCCCCTTCCCTCTCACTCCCTCAGCTTATCATTTATCCTCTCCCACTCCTACCTTCTCATTTCCCTACCCCTCCCTCTAACTGACAATCTTATGCTTTTAGACTCCTCCTCCTCCTCTCCTCCTCCTCATCTTCTTCTTCTTCTTCTTTCTCCTCCTTTTCCCCCCCTCCTTCTCTACTGACGTCATTCACCTTTACATTGCCAATCCTCACGTTTCTCCTCTTTCTCCTTCTCTTACCATGTACCCTCCTCCCCTCCCTTCTCTCCCTCTCTCTCTCCCTCTCTCCCAGTTAATCTCGTGTTTTCTAGCTTCACAGCACCTTTGGGATTTCAGTCCTTCTTTGCTATTTCTTACCTCTCCTCTTCTTCCTCCTCCTCCTCCTCTTTTTCTCCGAGATTTCCTCCTCCTCTTGCACCTCCTGGTTTACCTCTTTCTTTTTCCTTTATTATTCTTAATCTTTTATTTATTATTATTATTAATGTAACTGCGACACGCGAAACAAGACTGGGTGTTGTTTTGATCAAGACGTGTGTGTGTGTGTGTGTGTGTGTGTGTGTGTGTGTGTGTGTGTGTGTGTGTGTGTGTGTGTGTGTGTGTGTGTGTGTGTGTGTGTGTGTGTGTGTGTGTGTGTGTGTGTGTGTGTGTGTGTGTGTGTGTGTGTGCGTGCGCGCGCGTGCGTGCGTGCGCGCGTGTGGAGTAGAGGGGCAGCCAAGGAGAAACCCCAGTGTTTTAAAGAACAATAGGTCAAGGGTCAATGTCAAAGGGCCAGGTCAAAGTCTGAGGCAGCTGGACGAAAAGAATCAGTTTTTATCAAAATTTAAATCAAACTTACAATGCACTAACAAAGCAATTCGTTTTTTAGATCCATCGGTGAAGGGTCAAGGTCACAGGTCACAGGTCAAGGGTCAAGGTCACAAGGAAAGTCAATATTCGAGCCATGTATGTCTGTGAATAAAATAACAAACATTTTACATACGACTTGGCTCGAACTTGCTGGAAGGGTTGAAGATTAGCCACGATACTGACCTACTGTTTTTGAGGTCACATGGCATGGTTAAATTAGTTATTATCCGATTTACACCAAAGAGTGGAAGGGTTGGGGATAAAGCAAGGATAAAGGAATTCAGTTATGAGAACAACCACTCAAAGGTCAATGACACAGATTTAAGTAGAAAATCTGGGTCACAGGCTAGGTCAGTTCGAGCAGTTTTGATCTGATTTGGGCCAAACTTGGTGGATGTGGAAGTGTCAAGCAAGAATGAAGTACTGTAATTCACTTTCATGAGCGATCGGTGAAAGATCAAGGTCACAGGGTAAAGTGAGGTGTACGGCACTTTGACCAACTGGTGGTCGCAGGTGGTGCACCCTCTAGGCGCTTCTTTTTCTTCATCATCATCATCATCATCATCATATTATTATTATTATTAGTTATTATTATTATTAGTTATTATTATTACTATTATTACTGTCGTTGTTGTTAATTACAATAATACTGTTATCCATACTACTAGAATTATTACTATTATCATCGGCACCACATTTATAATAATTATATTCTCCACCTCATCCTCCTCTCACCTATCTTTTCCTCCTTTTTTCCCTCCCAAAAACTTTCCCCGACAACTCTCATATTATTTCCCCTCCGTTCCTGCCTTCCCCTTCCCTCCGTTCCTGCCTTCCCTTCCCTCCGTTCCTGCCTTCCCTTCCCTTCGTTCCTGCCTTCCCTTCCCCTCCACTAATGTTTCCATCATCCCTTCAAATCCTCTCCTCCCTCCCCTCTACCCTTGCTCCCTTCTTCCTTCACTCTTGCCCCCTCTTTCCCTCCAATCTTTCCCCCTTCTCTTACACTCTTGCCACATACCTTTCCACTCCTGTCCCCCTTACCCCGACTCTTACCTCCTCCCCTTTGCTTCTGCCTCCTCCCTTCCACTTCTGTCCCCCTTCCCCCCCACTCCTACCTTCTCCCCTTTCATTCTGCCCCCCTCCACTCCACTCCTGTCCCCCTTCCCCCACTCCTACCCTCTCCCCTTTGCTTCTACCCCCCCTCCCTTCCGCTCCTGTCCCCCATTCATTGCCATTACTGTCACCTTCTCTTGGGTTTATTGGGGTGGGGCTCTTGTTGGTGGCGTGGTTGAAAGTTGAACCAGTAATAAAAAATAAAGTTGAACGCAAAAAAAAGAAAGAAAAAGAAAAGAAAAAACACTAAAAGAAAAAGAACAAGAAGGATCAGTCAATGTGTGCAACACGCGCACCCACCAATCGCTCTAGAGTTTCAATATTTGATTTTGTCCTTTGCCCTTGACTTCTGACCGATTACCCTCAAATTCAAATGACTTTATTCTTGCCTGAACTTAATCCTTCCACCAAGTTTGGTCCAAATCAGATCAAAACTGCTTCAGTTGACACAAGCGCCCAGGTGTATATAGGGATCCTCACCGATCACAGCTAACCACTGCTATCTGGACAACCATTCAAATAAGAACTCTTCACTAAAGATGGCTTTGAGAGCCGAAATTCCAGAATCCGAAGACTAATAAAACATCGATGAATTTACAGCAACCGAGGACGACACGGCAGCCAATGGAGATATCATTGCCAGGCTTTAAGACGCAAAATAGGCAGTCAGAAAACGAGAAAACATTGAAAAAAGTAAATCATGCAGAAGTATCAGTCATGTTCAATATATATATATCCATCCATCCATTATCTAATCCTACGGGACCCCATAAGAAGCGTAGGAGCCCGGGGCTAGGCAAGTTGG
>NC_136975.1:36417602-36477602 GCF_032717465.1 Coenobita brevimanus | reverse complement strand
CTGTTGTCGTGTGAGTGGACTTCTAATTCTCAGGAAAGGGTCCAATAACTCAAGTCCAGAGTCCGGTGTGAGGTAAAAAAAAAAAATCTCATCATTCTACGCTTAACTCTCTCTCTCTCTCTCTCTCATCACCAAGCCTACCACACACAGGTACACGGAGATAAAACACCTTCTAAAATCACTATAAACTTGACTGATGGTGTAAAAGTTTGATAAATGATGCAACTTTGGTTATTATTAAACCTGGCTGTGTTTAACGGCCTTCATTACCTCCCTTAATCAAGAAGATGGATTGACTTTTTTTTTCTTTCATTTTGTTACAGTGACCGCATGTTGTTCCCTGCCTCAGTCTATCTCTGTCTCTGTCTCTCTCTGTCTCTCTATCTATCTATCTCTCTTATATTTTTTTTAACCAAGAATTAAAGGCTGTAACTCTGCAAGGAACTACACAACCTCGAGAACAGTGAATAATCTAAAGCCAAATTCATGATCATTTCGAGATGCCTGGAGACACTACGTATAAAAGACTGGAGGTCAAAGGCAGGGGGAAATACATGAGAGAGAGAGAGAGAGAGAGAGAGAGAGAGAGAGAGAGAGAGAGAGAGAGAGAATGTAACAGAGCAGCAAAGAGAAAGACACAGAAGGGGAAAGAAGCGAATTTTGAAAGAGAAGTATTGTAATGTTTCCATACGTGATGTTGACAGAAGGTAATACCGAGGATGTTAAGTAACGGTGAAGGACCGAGTTGTGTACTGTTGTATATTAAGGGATATTCCTGAGGAAAGGTGTGGCGGGTTGAAAGATGGATGAATTGACAGGTAATTCAGACGTTGATGATAAAATACTAAAACAACAAAAACAGCAACAACAAAAACACGATAACAACATACCAGCGACAACAAAAACACGATACCAAAATACCTGCAAGCAAAACAACATTAAACAAAAACAAATGCTCGCTGAAACAACAAATTCAGTGACATCACATTGGGGCGGTGAAGGAGATTAATGTTTTTGTGAGTATTTTAGGAATTTAATAGCCGCCACCACCACCACAATCATCACTGTCATTCAATCTCGTATCATTAATTCATTCTAACAGGAGACAAATGTATAAACAACATTAAATTATCATCATCACCACCATCATCATTACTCATTCATCCAGTCCCTGAACCAATCACTCACTGTATCATCCATCCATCCATTCACCATATCATTTCATTCACTCGACCATCCATCCCCACACCTGTCATTCATCGTATTATCCCTCCCACAGACTTGCAATGCTGTGATAAAACGCTGCACATATGGCGGTCATTGCAAGGGTTGACGGGCCCTCACGGTGTTGTTCACGCTTGCAACAATGAACATGCAACCCCCACCCCCCTGCATCACACTTCCCCTGCACACCACTTTCGCTTCACCCTGGCCCCACCTTGCCTCAGTCCCTGCTTTATCCCCTCTTGACACCACATCATCATCATCATTATCATCATCACCATCATTATCATCATCATTATCCCCTCTTTCACACCCACTAATGAGGTGAGGTAGAGTCCAAAAAAGAGAGAAGAGCAAAGCATGACAGAAGGACAACTACAATCAACAGCACGCCCAGTGAAATCCGCAATACGCCCATTAACTATTCCATCCCCTAGAATCCTCAATCCACCTCACAGGCATAATTATCTGCACATACAAGCCTCAAGTATGTAAAGAAGATAATCTAACAACTATCCAGTAAATAACGGGGTGCCTAACCCTTGTCATGAGCTATTTTGTACAAAAGTCATTCCACCAGCTCGATTGCTTTTCACTTCCAAATCCTCATTCACTTTCATATCTCGCCTTCTCACACACTCAATTATTATATCTATCTCCTTTTTCTGGGCTTACCGCGCCTTCGTGTCACCTTCAGACTCGCTTATTATAGATTCTTTTCACCATCCATTTACATCCTTTCTCTCCAAACTACAACACCATATACGAGTATGCATACTCTCTTGAAATCTATTGTCCACGAACTTCCTTATTAATGAATCATACCACTTCTCCTATCCACTCTCCGTACTCCATACCTACTGAATCATAATTCCATTTGCTCAAACTCCTAATTTTTCCTTGTCAAGTCACACCAAAAATCTCACACTCACTAAGTTAATGCGGGCACTAACTCCTTCATGCAATTACTCTGGTAGTTGCCCTCTCAACGTCTTCATTCCACCAAGCTGCCCCTTTCTTACGAGTAAGTGGAGTTATTAGCCAACACAATTCTCCAGGCTGTGGCAATGGGAGGTGTTGCAAAAGCTGTATATACGTGGTGGCAATGTAACTCACAGAACGCAAGAGTATTAAAGGAAAGATACTCTGCTGGTTAGGAAGTAACGAGAGGCAATAAAAGCAGGACATTGTTGGTAGAGGATTAGTGGTGAATCTTCTCGCTCTCTCTCTCTCTCTCTCTCTCTCTCTCACACACACACACACACACACACACACACACACACACACACACACACACACACAGTACTGTTGATGAGAGAAAGAGAGAGAGATTCACTTTTAATCTGCTGCCTATTTCCCGCGCTCGGTGGCAGAAAAAGACAATACTACGACCTCATATCCTTTCCAGAGCACTTCTTCGTGACTAGCACCATACTCTAGCATTAAATCCTTGTTACAGCTCAGTATTCAAGCAGGACACATCTAAGTTTTACGCCAGGTTAAACTGAACAGAGTAGTGTTACCCACGGCCTTGTATTCTTTAGGCCTTGGTGTTACCTAGTTTTCTTCCTTCTGACCTCGCACCTTGATTTTGACCACAATGTTAAGTCAGGAAAGCCGTGTGTGTGTGTGTGTGTGTGTGTGTGTGTGTGTGTGTGTGTGTGTGTGTGTGTGTGTGTGTGTGTGTGTGTGTGTGTGTGTGTGTGTGTGTGTGTGTGTGTGTGTGTGTGTGTGTGTGTGTGTGTGTGTGTGTGTGTGTGAATATAATAATAATCGATTTATTAGAAATCTGGCAGCCTTTTGGTTGAAAATACACAAGCAGGTAAAAGTCTTTAACAGTGCAAGTACTTACAATACCTTACTTGATAAATGCTAGTCTTTGCTGGAATTGATGATGTGGGATGGCAATGCTATGGTTATTATATAGTTATTTAGCGACATGATAAAACAAATATGATGTGCAATGAAACTTCAAGAACTATGTATACTCGTTCACCTAGGCCTAATTCTGTATACTTAATATATGTATATCACTGTGCATTGTATGATTTATATAACTGCTTCATGGATATTCATTGTCTAGTCATAACCAGCGTTACTACTATAATACGATAATCAGTGTTACTTTTGATATATAACCACTGTAATACCATACAACAGTTAATACAGTAATGCCATAATACACGGCAAAATTTCAGTAGTGATGGTATTGCTGAGTTTATAGTGTTTACTGTAACACATCTGTATAACCCGGAGTAATAATAATATTGCCATTTTGGTGTTAATATTACAACACATCATACACTGCCTGATACAATGCCACTGAACAGCTCTGATATACCGAATGTCCATTTATTGTATCATCCTCATTTTTATCACATTCACTATCATCACATTTAGTTGCATCGCTTAATTTGTCGGTACATTTTGAGTAAGGATATAACTCACCTTTATTGAGAGAGGCCCCTTAAACAATAAAGATGTAACTGATGCTATATTACACCTTACGATCATTACAGTACTGACATTGTCGTATTTCATGGTAGGATTTCATGGTGTGTGTGTGTGTGTGTGTGTGTGTGTGTGTGTGTGTGTGTGTGTGTGTGTGTGTGTGTGTGTGTGTGTGTGTGTGTGTGTGTGTGTGTGTGCTTTATTAACGTACAAAAAATTGCATTCCTCTAATACACGAAAAAACATGGAAAGCATTCATGTACAGTACACATACATGCACGCGCTCGCAAGCTCTCTCTCTCTCTCTCTCTCTCTCTCTCTCTCTCTCTCTCTCTCTCTCTCTCCTCTCTCTCATCCACCGATCCAACCATCCTAGCCCCTGGGAAAGCCATACACTTTAACTTTTCTAACCTAAATTTTGCTATTCAATCAGGGAAGACGAAAGAGGGTGAGCCAGAGTGATTGTTTTCTCTCTGTCTTGGCCTGTCTGTCTCGTTTTATCCACCTCTCTCTCTCTCTCTCTCTCTCTCTCTCTCTCTCTCTCTCTCACGCAGACAGTCTTCCTCCCTCCCAGTTCTTCATCATTTACATAACCAGGATAAAAAGGGTACTAATAACACAACCGGGAAGAGATATCGGACACCTTAATTACACGTTGGACAAAGGTGAAATGATTAAACCTGGCTGCTCCTCAAATGAAACAGGGAGTAAAGGGAGACAGGAGACGAAGAGAGAAGCAGGGAATGTGGAAGGAAGCTTTGAAACTAACCTAACCAACCAACCAAACTTAACCTCACCTCACCCAACCTAACCTATCCTTATCTAACCTAATGTGATCTATTCAAACGAAATCTAACAGCCTAACTTAACAATCTGATCATTTTTTATATATTTATATATTTTTCCTCTAAGATATGCAGGCGGACTAGCAGATTATACTTCACCAGTTCCCTTGCCATCTGATAGCAGTTCTGCAGCCAAATTGCAGCCCGATTGCAGTGAGATTCCAGTCAGATTGCAAAGAGGTGGTAAGCAGCCAGAACATAAATACATATACAAATACATAAGCACCTTAATACCGAAATATAAGTTAGAGAAAATGAAAAATACATAAATAATACATAAATAGGTGAAGGGCACAAATACTGATCACTTAATTTACGTGAGATATCATTTATTCATTTTAATTAACACACCATCCGACAATTTTATTCGGCTTAAAAAGGAGTGCATATTGAAGAGGTTAATGAAGGAATGAAGGATATAATTACCATACCTTCTAAGCTGAATAAAATCGTCTGCAGGTAAAACGAAGAGATGTATAATAAGGTGTGTGTGTGTGTGTGTGTGTGTGTGTGTGTGTGTGTGTGTGTGTGTGTGAGAGAGAGAGAGAGAGACAGAGACAGAGACAGACAGACAGACAGACAGACAGAGAAGGAGAGCTGGTCTGTGGAAGAAATTAAATAGCACTCTGCAAAAATGCTGGAGGAGTGATTGAGCAATTAAAGCAAGGGAAATTGAATACCCGAATTTGGAACTCTCTCTCTCTCTCTCTCTCTCTCTCTCTCTCTCTCTCTATATATATATATATATATATATATATATATATATATATATATATATATATATTGCCAGACGCTACAATCCCGTAAGGGGTGGCCATTTGACTTTGAGTTGTTTTGTTTTACGGGGAGGGGCACTAACCCTCCACCAACCCACTTGCTGACACGTAGGGAGCACGTATGGTTTGGTTATATGGTTACCACCCAGCGCTGTAAACGGTTTCTTGGCTTACGGGAAACCATTTGGCTTGTCACGCAATGTAAAGCCACCTGTAATGGAAAGAAAGGCAATAAGAAGTGACAGGAAAGATGGGAGAAATAGAAAGACAGGAGGGCAGGCACAGAAACAATGATAAAGGCTAAGGACGAAGTAGGCAGCACTACACCATGTGAGTGGATGATGGTCGCCACCACCTACCGCTACATACATATTATATATACAGTATATATATATATATATCTTCATCAGCCGTTTGAGTATCCACTGCAGGACCGGCCTATCCCGACTGAAGTCGGGACGATACAGCCAATGTATCTCTACCAAGTGGCTTAGGCTGTCTGGTAGAGTTTGTATGTAGGGTGAGAAGTGCTTGTAAGTGTAATTGTAGTGGTTTTGGATGTGTATGTAGTCTGTGAACCAAGTGTAATCGGCCCGCGCAAGCCGACTGGGTGCAAGCATACTTTATAGTAAGCGACACTGGTTCAACCACAGCACCCCTTGTGTCCGCCAATGCAGCACATGGCCGGGTGAACACTCCCAAAGTTTATTACCCTGGCGGGGCGCGAACCCTGGTTGACCCGTGTACGAAACGCACACTCTACCACTGTACCACAGAGGCTCCATATATATATATATATGGGGGGGAGCTGGAAGGGTTGGAAAAAAGTCTCCATTAACTCGTCTATTACTATGAAACTAAACTGAAAAAATTGCCTGGTAGCAGCAAGAGTACCGTATGATAAATGTGAAGGACTCTGGCTGGAGGGGTTGATAGGTAGCGCTATATTTAATTTAATACTATCAATTGTTATATCCGTCATGGGTTATCTGATCACGTATTCTCTCTCTCTCTCTCTCTCTCTCTCTCTCTCTCTCTCTCTCTCTCTCTCTCCCTGGCAACGAGGAGTGAAGCGCTGACTAAAAATGAAGTGTTACGTCTGTCATGTACGGTATATTTATTTCCTGCTGTCCGTCTGTCTGTCTCGCTCCCTGTCTGTCTATGTCTGTCTAACTAGCTATCAGTCTATCTACCCATCTATCCATCAATCTATTTTAAACTATCGATCTATCTTAACTACTATTTTTTATCATAGCACAGTACAAAGTTATCTATCTAACGGTATATGCCTATGTACATATTTATATTTTTATCTATCTACTTCTATTCATCTATCTATCTATCTATCACTATCTCACTTTCTCTAATGACCATGAATCCCGGCGTCATTATCTTTCACTCTCTCACATTCCTTTCTTCGGCCTCCCCCACTTGATCTCATTTCACTGATCTTCTTAATCCTCCTTCGTCCTCCTCCCTCCCTCTCTCTCTCTCTCTCTCCCTCTCTTTGAGCCAGGATCAGAGGGAAAGCTATGAAAGGACGCGGCTGTCTGTATGATCCTGTTTTTAATGCATTCACTCCCAACCGCGATTAAAGACAGCTCTAAATAATATCTTTATTTTCCCACGATTATATTATCTTTACTTTCCCACGACTCTCTTTAATATTATCTTTACTTCCCCACGACTCTAAAATTACTTCAGCCATATGTAGTTAATGTATTCTTTTCCTGTATCTTTACTTCTTCCAGACGATTTTATTAAGCCTAGAGAACCCCCTGTTAGTGAAGGGGTTAGTGAAGCCTGTATCTAACCCTCCCAGTTTAAAGTCTCTCCTCAGCTGAATAAAATCGTCTGCCAGTAGATTAATGGAAGAAAGATCATAGTGGGGTTAAATAGGTCAACTTAACCCTTTAGCTGCGAATAATTTACTTTGTGATTTATTTCGGTTAACATAATCAGACGGTTTTTTTCAGCTGAGTGGTGTTTCAAAGTTGGGATGTTTTATGGTGAGGATAGTGCCTGCTACTGACTCCTAGCACAACCAAACACTAAAAAACACACCACATACACCACATACCAGCACCATACCAGAACACACCACATACTGACACCATACCAGAACACACCACATACTGACACCATACCAAAACACACCACATAGCAACACCATACCAGAACACACCACATACCGACACCATACCAGAACACACCACATACTGACACCATACCAAAACACACCACATATATGCTCACATCATACCAGAACACACCACATACCAACACCATACCAGAACACACCACATACTGACACCATACCAGTACACACCACATACTGGCGTAAAGTTACTAAAGTGTCGCCCTTAATGACCAGAATTAGACCTAATCATAATCAACATGGTTAAAACATGCTGGGCAATAACCGTAGATTTTGTAACTTGCCTTACCACGGGATGAGTGGGCAGGGTGAGTGGTAGTTGGGTGGGAAGGGTTGGTTGGTGGGTAGTCGAAAAACAGATCCATGGTCATTAGGTCCATGGCAGGAATGGGTCCATGGAGAATATATCCTTGGGACAACGGTCGAAAGAAGGAACAAGAGTCCAATGGGTAAAACGGGGCCCTTGGGTTCATCTCCCACAAGGGGATGGCCCCTCAGGGTCCCAGTCAATGACAATAAGCTTGGTGATTACTTTTCACCCTGGCAACGCCTGGTCCCTCTGCTGGTTTATTATTATCATTACTTTGATTGTACAGTTGAAAACAAATGTTCGCCAGGCATTTCATCCCTCCTACCTGCCCCTTCCTTCTGCTGGCTAATAATCCTAAGGTGTAAGAGGCTTGGTATGTCCCTCTGCTCATGGATGATGCTCTTTGATAGGACGCGTCAGGGAGAAAAGTGACAGACATACCATTAGTCTGAAGCTGACGCAGTGGAACTGCTGGCAAACTTTTATCCCTGACTGTACACAACCAGCAACTGTTGGAATCTAATGAGCTACAGAAGAATATTAGTAACGGTATCTAAATACAAGACAGGCGTGCACATACATTTTTAAGGAACAATTCCCTCTCACACTGATTTTTGTATTTATTCATTTATTTATTCTGTAGTAGGAGCGAAAAATGGAAAGATTCTGCACTTTTCCTTCAATGTGCTTCCTGCAAATCACATCCTGATTATACGCGGAAAATAATACCGTGTAACTATTCTTTTGGCAGGAGAATCATGAAAGGACAATACAGCAGATTCCCACACCTCCTTCTTGATGTACGTGAACAAGAATCTGAACTGAGAAAGGAATGATCGCCAGTGAGAAAAATATAACTGCTATTCTACTGCGTCTACTTCTTCATTAGGGCATGTCCATCACTTCCCTCCCTGACGCATCATATCAAAGGGAATTATTTATGGGCAGAAAAACACAGCAAACCTCTCTCAGTTGTAGACTATTAGCCATCAGAGGGTTGTGAGCAGTTGAAGTGGTTTAATGGTAAGCCAACTTTTGTCACACTGTATAGCAGGCACTTCATATTATTATTATTATTATTATTATCATTATTATTATTATTATTATTATTGAAACTGTTACTGCTGCTTTTGTTAAATATCATTATTATTACTTGCAGGAGTAACCAGCGTTGCCGGGACAAAAAGGAGAACACTCTAATCCTATTTGTTCTAGTTCAATCTTTCTTTGTACTCCAGAAAGACCATGTGCCTCTTATGCTTTAGAAGCGGGATTGTAAGAGGTTCAGGGACTTTCTATTTCAGCTTTCGCAGACTAACGCACAGTATTTGTGCGCACTTGTTTACTATTACCGGTGACCTCAAATCACCTCCGACTGGTGACTTTAAATGACCTCGGAGGTCAACCTCAAATAGCCTAGGTCCGAACTGGAGGTCATGTGAGCCTCCATGCCAAAAATTACCTTGCTGGGTCCAGTCGTTCGGGCGTGTATTGCCGGTGACCTCAAACGACCCGACCAGTGACCTCAAATGACCTCGGAGGTCAACCTTACACAGCCTATGTCCGAACTGGAGGTCGTGTGTCTCCATGCCAAAAATTGGGCTGCAGAGGCACCCGGCGTTGCCTGGGCCAAAAAGGCGAACACTCTACCGGAGACCTAGAATGATCCAGACCTGAATTTTTACCCCCCTAAATCCATCCTTTGGGGGAGGCGGTGGCTGAATCGGTAGAGAGGCGGCTTGCAGTCCTGATGGACCCAGGTTCGAATCCTGGCTGGGGCAGGGGACAGTTTAAGGATTTGAATTTCATTAAAAGCAGACTTTCCTGATCTACCAGATGACCCGCCGACATGTCGTAAAAATACCCCCGCTAATACCAATACACCAGTCCTGTATGAGACAGCCCTAGCATGTATTCAATATGGACGGTGGGTGTTAGCGCCGAAGTGGTGACATGTGGAGGTGTAGGAGGACTACTGGGCCTTGGGATAGGCTACTGCCCCCAAGATATAGGCCCTGAAGCCTTTGCCCAGAGTCGGACACATAAAAAAAAAAAAAAAAAAAAAAAAAATCCTTGGATCATCCTGATTCGGAAAATATATGGATCTAGGGGTCTCTGACCCATGGTTTGGACGTGACTGAAGAACAAACAAAAACAAACAACGCGGCTTTTGTGTGTGTGTGTGTGTGTGTGTGTGTGTGTGTGTGTGTGTGTGTGTGTGTGTGTGTGTGTGTGTGTGTGTGTGTGTGTGTGTGTGTGTGTGTGTGTGTAGATAGATAGATAGACAGATATATATAGATAGATAGACAGATTATCAGTGGTGATGGTTGCAACCCCACGCTCATCAGAACAAACCTGGTAGATTGCAGGTCAGTGCCGTTCTTCTTCCTCAGTCCATCACCCTCCTTTCGAGGGATAGGGAGGGGGCTAAGGGACGTTTGAAGAGCCATGAAGCACTTACGCCCGGCCATATCGGTGCCACCACATGGAGGCGTCCCTCTCCAGTACCTGGCAATTCGTAACCAAAGGGTTAAATCCCCATAAAATCTCCCCTTGGATTCGAACCTGTGACGTCAGAACTGCCGATCAGACTAGTGGACTAAGTTTGCTTTCACACCTAACCCTGTTCACCCAGTACTACAAATAGGGACCTGGATGTACGTCTGATTGTTGTGAGTCGTGCTTCAGAGGAAGACTGGGATTTGGGAAAAAAAAAAAAAAAAGGATTATCTGCCTTAATGACTCTCGTGGAGTCGATAGGCATGAATTTAATCTTCTCCCTCCTCCTCTTCCTTCACCTACATCTTCTTCTTCTTCCTCCTCCTCCTCCTCCTCCTCTTCTTTTCATCATCATCATCATCATCATCATCATCATCATCATCATCAACAACACCGCTGCTTTCACTTTCTCCATTTCTTTCACAATGTATTTTATTTTCACAGACTGAGGAATCAATTTTTCTTACCATATTAAAAAAAAAAGTTAAGGGCAATAGTTCGTTTACACTGTCTCCAAACTATGTCAAAACCTTATGAGGTGTGTGTGTGTGTGTGTGTGTGTGTGTGTGTGTGTGTGTGTGTCGCAGGAATCTGAATATGCAATGTGTGTGCACTTATATATGACAGTTTGCAAGTGTGAATACATAACTGCGCGGCTTTGTGTGTGTGTGTGTGTGTGTGTGTGTGTGTGTGTGTGTGTGTGTGTGTGTGTGTGTGTGTGTGTGTGTGTGTGTGTGTGTGTGTGTGTGTGTGTGTGTGTGTGTGTGTGCCTCTTGTTTCTTCTTCCTTTCCTCTTTCTCTCTCTTCTCGTCTCCCATCCCTCTCTCTCCCTTTCTCTCCTACTACCTTCCCCTCTTATCCCCTGCTTTCCCTTTCTTTTCCATCTTCTCCACTTCCCTCTCTTCTTCTTCTTCTCCTCCCCACTCCACATATCTTATTTCGTGCCCTCCCCTTCAAAGTCTTCCATTCCTCTCTCCCTCTCTCTTTCTCTCTCTCTTTCTTTCTTAAGTCATTCCATGTTCTCTTCTTACCTCCCTTCCCCTCTCCTCTCCTCGGCCTTCCTCCCTCTTCCTCTGATCTCTTCCCTTTTTCGTTTCCCACTCCTTTTCTCTCCCTTCCCCCCCTTCCCTCTCCCTTTCTCTTCCCATCTAATCTCTTCTTTGTTTTCCCTTCCTATTTCAACTCTTCCCTCATTTCTTCTTCTTTTTCTCATTGTCTTCTTCGTTTTTCCACTCCTTTTTTATTCCGTATTTCCCTTCCCTCCTCTCCTTGTCCCTCTCTTCCCTCAACCCCTCACTTGCTCTCACCTACTCTCTTCTCTCTTTCGTTTCTTGACCCATTTGAGCTTTTTTCTTCTTTTCTCGTCTGTCTCCTCTCCACTCCTCTCCTCTACTCTCATCCCCACTCCTTCCTTCCTCCCCTTCTCTCTTCTCCGTTACCCACCCCATTATCACTCTTATCTTCTTTCTTCCATCCTTTTCCCTTCTCTCCACCCTTCCTCTCTTCCCTCTTTTTTCCTCTCCTCTCCTTCCCTCCTCTCTCCCCCTCGCCAGGTGATCACAGGCCAATAACAAGACGAGGCTGTTGAAACTTTTACTGCTGTTTCCTCGTTCCTGCGGTTAGAGGAGGAGGAGGAGGAGGAGGAGGAGGAGGAGGAGGAGGAGGAGGAGGAGGACGACGACGACGACGACGACGACGACGACGACGACGACGACGACGACGAAGAAGAAAGGATCAAGACAGAAAGACAGGAGGAAATAAGAGAGAGGATGGATGAAAGGGGAAGTAGAAGGAGGAAGAAAAAGAAAGGAAGAGGGAAGGAAAAGGGTTAAGAGAAAAGGGCGATGGAAAGAAAAAAAAGGAAAAGGAGGAGGAAGGGGTATAAGATGTGGGAAGATGGAAGAGGGAGAGAGGTACTAAGGAAGGAAAAAAAGAAAATAAGAGCGGTAGGGAGTGGGGAGAGGAATGGAGGAGGAGAAAGGAAATGGAAGATGGAGGGGAAAACAAGAGTAAAACAAAAAACAAAGAGAGAGAGAGAGAGAGAGAGAGAGAGAGAGGAGGGGGGGAGGACCCACCTCTCAGACAACTTCCTCACTCGCAACTTCACTCTTCGCTAAAATTACAATGTTTGAGTGCATAGTTTGCGTGCGTGTGCGTGTGTGTGTGTAGGAGGCAGGGTGTGAAGGCTTGTGTGTGTGTGTGTGTGTGTGTGTGTGTGTGTGTGTGTGTGTCTTTATGTAAGTATATGTATGCATGGACTATGTATACATGGATGATGTAAATATGGAGCTTATGTATACGTGTACGTGCGTGTATGAAGGATGGTGTGTATGTGCGTTTCGAGGCGTATGTGTATATCGTGTACGCGTAACGCTGTGCGTGTGTTAAGGTGTAAGTCTATGTGTGAGGGGGGAGTGTATGTGCTTGTGTGTGAGGATGCTAATATGTATGTATGTATGTACTGTATGTATGTGTGAGATCATAATGTATAGTATGTGCGTTTGAGGATGTATGGGAGTTGCAGTTTTAATTTTACGTCGAACAATTATGAAACACTAACACTACATTCCGAAAATTGCGTTGGGCTCCGAGGCTCAGTCACTGGGGTCCGAAAGTTATTGTTCACTATCTTTTTTTATCGTCCTGAAGCGTAGCGATATTTGTCCGCCAGTGAACGTAAAATCTGGTTATGGGTGTTTAGTGGATGGATGAGTTTAATTAGTTCACCGCTTTATTATTATTACTATTATTATTATTATAATTATTGCGACCATCATCCACTCACTTGATGTAGTGCTGCCTACTTCTTCCTTTGCCTTTATCATTCTTTTTCTCTGTCTGTCCTCCTCTCTTCCTATTTTTTCCATCTTTCCTGTCTCTTCTTATTGCTCTTCCTTCATTTACGGGTGGCTTTACATTGAGTGACAAGCCAAATGGTTTCCTGTAAACAGGAAACTATTTACAACGCTGGGTGGTAACCATATAACCAAACCATACGTGCTCCCTACGTATCAGCAAGTGGGTTGGTGGAGGGTTAGTGCCCCTCCCCGTAAAACAAATAACTCAAAAATCAAACGGCCACCCTTTACGGGATTATGGCGTCTGGCAATAGATAGATAGATTATTATTGCTCCCTTGACACAAATCCATTCAACTTGGGAGACTTCGAGTTGGAGGGGTTCAATACACTCTTCATTAATCCCTTCACTACAAAAGGTTCTTCCCAACTTGAATGAAATCCTTTGAAGAAGAAGAAGAAGACGACGACGAAGAAGGAGGAGGAGAAGGAGGAGGAGAAGGAGGAGGTCCATTCAAAACTAAAACCATGTGACTCTAGCGAACTTGTAACCCAAAAGCCGTCGTCGTAGTGAAAGGATGAAGGGCAATCGTTACTCCTGACCCCTGTAATTGACCAGGATTATAAAAGGACCTGAATAAAATCACGCGGAGTTAGAGCAAAATAATAAAACAGGCCTATAACGAAATAAAACTGACAGAATAAATCATAAAGTCAGTCACACACAGAAATAATTTATGCGGTGTTAACGTGAACGCAATTACATCGAATAAAATCACACGTGGTTACCCAAGAAATAAATCACAGGTCAGCTTAGGGACTTAACTGATAGCCCTGACATAAGCACTTTTCCCAGCGAGACTTGGTTTAGGGGAGAGGTGAAGGGGAGGTGAAGGAGGCAGAAGTTAGTGGCGAGAGAGACCAGGGGAAGGACGAGGAAGGAGAGAAAAAGTGAAGAAAAGACTGGAAAGGAAAGGAGAAGACAGGACAGGAGGAAATGGAAAGGAGAGGAAATGAAATGGGAGGAGAGGTGAGGGATGGGTAACTGATGGGAAGTGAGTGACAGGGGCCTGCTTCAGTAAGTCCCTCCCACAATCACACGGTCTGAGAAGGATGGGGCGAGGCGAGGAGAGAAGAGAGGAGAGAAGAGAGAGGGGAATGTGGTGAGTAATCTGGGAGGAAGGGAAGGGAACGGAACGGAAGGGTAGGGAAGAAACAGAATGGAAAGATAACAACAGGAAAGGGTAATGTGTGGGTATCCTGGGTGTAGGAGTGCGATCAGATGTGGGGCCATATCCTGTGTGAATCTGGAGATTTCGTAACACTTTTTCCTTAGCGATTTTGTCTTCACATTACACTTCAATATCCTCCTGTGCGTTACCGATGCAAAGTACGTCGACATTACAACAATACATCCAGCACAGAAGAGAAGGTTATGGTGTAATATGCAAAACAAATCGCTAAGGAAAACACGCTACAAGCCCTCCTGTGCCACTCAGACTATACGGACCGTTATTATTATTATTATTATTATTATTATTATTATTATTTGAGCCGGTGAAGGTTTATATCCAAGGGATGGTTGGGGTTGACTGCTCATGTAATGCCACTCAGGGATGAGTGAGGCTGGTCACTCTCATCTTAAATGTCGGGACCAACTGCCTAGTCCCGGGCTCTTACGCTCCTCATGGGGCAATGTAGGATTGGATGATGGATGGATGGATGGATTATTATTATTATTATTAATTGTTGTTATTATTATTATTATTAATTTTTATTTTACTTTTATTATTTTTTATGGGGGGCAATGTTGGATTTCCCTGATCATTTATCACTTTTTATTTTTCTTTCGAAGCAGCTTGTTATAGGCAAGGCTATACTTGACGTAACTATTCTGTTAGTTAAACCAAGGATAAGAGAGCAGGAAAATTGAGGGAAAGAAAAGGAAAGCAAATAAAAGGAAAGGCGACGAGAGGAAAGATAAGAAGTTAGTGGCTTTATCTATACTTTAATGACCCAAACATCCAAGGGTCTGAGGTAGGGTTGAGTGAGGTGAGGTGAGCTGAGGTGAGGAAGGCAGGGAAGAGGATGAGATACTGGGGTGAGAGAGGTTGGAGGCCGGGATCAGGTACGAAGGAATACAAAGGAGTACAAAAGCAGACGCCTGGCACGCCTGGTGTGCACCCTGATCAGAATGCACTGTGAACTATGCGTCAAGGGTCAAGTCTAAGAGATGACCAGAGGTTTTTCTATCATGTACAAACTATCAGGGATGTAAGTCTGATTTCTTCCCTACAATGTTCAGGACTAACGGTAGCCTAGCCTTGATCCCCTACGCTCAGAAGCAGGAAAAATGGGATTTGGTAGTTACCAATTTACAATAGAAGGCAAACTGCAGCAGACACCTAGATTCTTTCAAGGCTGTTTATCATAGGATAGGCTGTATATGACGTGGCAATTATTTGAGTCAAAGACAAGGAAAGTAAAGAAAGAAAAGCTACCACCACCCCCCAATCCTTCAAGAGCAGCTGAAGCCGGCAGGAAATAATGAGAGGCACTACCAAGCGGCGCTGTAAAAATCATGAATATATCATACGAAAGGATGAACGGAAAACATTTTACTACACTTCCTACAGTATACATGTATCTTAGGTAACGTTACACTTATATTAGGCGCGTACCGTCACTGCTCTGCTGTTGTGTCCTCCATGCTCTGTACTCCAGAAAGCATTACATGTTAGAAATAAAATACTCAGAAAGGAACCTGTTTACAGCAGATGAGGATCAGAAGCCAAGCAGTGCATGTATTCATGTAATTTTTAGAAAGTTAGTAAGGTTATCACAGTTTACCACACTGCAAGACAGTATGTTCCATTCACTACAACTCAAAGGAAGAAATGTTGACTAGAAACGCTTGCCAACAATTTAAAAACCATTACCTCCAAGTATAATTCAACTGGTCCTCTTTGAAGAATTTATCGACTACCATATTATCATGTCCTCAATAAAATGTTGCATAAATCGAATAAATGGCCCCGAAGCCTGTGTTCAGGTACAGTAAACGGAGATAAAAAATGGAGGAAGGAGAGGAGAGTGTAGACAGGGATGGGATGGGAAGGGATGGGATGGAGTGAAGTGAGTTTGGTGGGATAAAATGAGGAGAGGGATGGAGGTAGCGAAGGAGAGAACGACTGGATAGGGATGAAATAAGGGATGTGATTCAGTGTATTAAGTATTGTGAGGTGACTGGAGATAAAGAAGGGAAATTGGGGAAGGTAGACAGAGATGAGATGCAGAGAAGTGAGGTGAGATGAGATGAGGTGAGGTGATAAGATTAGAAGTGAAGGAGAAATAAGAGGTATAGTGAAAGATCAAGCCAGAATGGAAGAGGAGGTGAGAGGAGAGGTAAGGAGTTGAAAAGAAAAGAAAGGTGTGGAGATGCAACGAGAGGATATGAAGAAGTGGACAAGAGGAGAGAAGAAGTTGGAAATAGATAGGAGAGGAAGAAAAGGAAAAGCAAGGATAGGATGAAAGTGGAGAGGAGTGGAGTCAGAGGAAGTGGGTAGAAAATGAAATGAAGTCAGCGGGGAGGAGAGGAGATAAGGAAAGAGAAAAGAGAGAAGAGAATGGAGGAATGGAGAAAAGTAGAGAGATGAGAGGGAAGGGAAGGGATTAAAGAGGATAAGTTGCGAAGGAGGTGTATAAGAGAGAGGTGTGGTGAAGTGGGCCAAGGACGGACAGTAAGAGGAGGAGAGAAGTGAAATAAAAGAGTGGAAAAAAGAGAGGAACAAAGATGAAGAGGAGAGAAGTGGGAAAAATAGTTCATGGGAGGAAACGGAAAGGAAAACAGAAAAGAAAAGATGAGAGAGGGAATGAGAGGGAAAAGGAGATAAGATGTGAGGTAAACAAAAATGAAAAGGAGGGGGGGGGAAGGCGGCGACAAAAGGAATGGAAAGAGGAGAGAAGAGGGGAGAGCAATGAAGAGGATGGGAGAAGAGAGGAGGGGAGAGGAAAAGAGAAAGGAGTGAGGAGATGAGAGGTTAAGTGAGAGGGAAGGAGAATAATGGGAATAAAGATTAGAGATGATAAATGACAACGTAAAATGATGGGGTGAGAGGAGGAGGAGGATGAGGATGAGGATGAGGAGGAGGAGGAGGAGGAGGAGGAGGAGGAGGAGGAGAGAGAGAGAGAGAGAGAGAGAGAGAGAGAGAGAGAGAGAGAGAGGGGGGGGGGAATCTCGCGCAACGATATAGGTCGAGCTGTCTAAAATGATACTATACTACTTCGACGATCTGATGGCAAATTTTTTTTATTGGCTTTTTATATCATGAAAGTCAGGGTTCCCTGCTAGGCTACTAAGTCCAGCTAATTATGGCCAAAATGACCAGTTGTGCTTCCCTGAGTGGTATTGTGTGAGCAGTAAATCTCAATGACCTTTCGGACGTACACCCTTACTGGCCACACCAGGTAAGAGCGCCCTAACCCAATGAACCACCAGGCATCCATCTGGTTATGTTTACCACCCAACGTACTAGCTGGTTTCCTGGACTAAAATAAACTGTTTAGCTTGTAACTCAATGTAGAGTCATCTGAAAGTAGTTCCTCATCAGATGAATGGATGGTGGAAGAGAGGGCATATGGAAAAGCAAAAGGGTAGAAAAGGAGGAGGTGAGGGGGTGAGGCGAAACGTGTAGTAGTAGAAGATAAAGAGAAGGTGGAGAAGGAAAGAAGTATGGGGGAGACAGTGGGAGGGAAAGAAAAGAGGGAGAGAAAAGAATGAAAAGGTAGAGTAAGTGAGGGTAAACGAGAGGAAACTGGGGAGGCGAAGCAGTAGGGAAAAGACATATGTGGAAAGGGAAAGGGAAAAAGGAAAAAAAAAAAAAAAGGTAGAGGAAATACAGCGTAAGTAGGGGAAGGGAAGGGGAGAAAGGGATGCGGGAAGAAAAGTGTACAGAAGAGAAGGAAGGGTAGAGAAGTAAGGAAGTGTAGTGATGGCAAGGAAGGGTAGAGAAGAGATGGAAGGGTAGTGAAAAGAAGGAAGGGTAGTGACGAGAAGGAAGGGTAGTGAAGAGAAGGAAGGGTAGTGACGAGAAGGAAGGGTAGAGAAGAGAAGGAAGCGTAGTGATGGGAAGGAAGGGTAGAGAAGAGAAGGAAGGGTAGAGAAGAGAAGGAAGGGTAGAGAAGAGAAGGAAGCGTAGTGATGGGAAGGAAGGGTAGAGAAGAGAAGGAAGGGTAGAGAAGAGAAGGAAGCGTAGTGATGGGAAGGAAGGGTAGTGAAGAGAAGGAAGGGTAGAAAAAAAGAGAAGGAAGGGTAGAAAAAAAGAGAAGGAAGGGTAGTGAAGAGAAGGAAGGGTAGTGGAAAGAAGGAAGGGTAGAGAAGGGAAGGAATAGGTACTTCAGAGGATGGTGGGGAGGGGAAGATGTGAACGAGAGGTGGATGTGGAAGGGAAACAAGAAGGGAAAAGTAAGAATGGGAAGATGGAAGAGCAAGCTTAACTGAAAGGAAAGGATACACAGAGAGAAACGAAGGGAAGGAATATGGAACAGAGAGGAGCGTGTGGAAGGGAAAAAAGTGGAGGGGGGGAAGGATAGGTGGATAAGAGGAAAAAGAAGGATAAGATAGAGATGGATAAGGGAAGCGAAAAGACGGAAGAGGGGAAAGAAAAGATGGAAAAAGGAAGAGAAGAGATGAAAAAAAAAGATAAAAAGCGTAAGAGATAATAGAAAGGGTTGTGAAAAGGTGGAATGGGGAGAGGGAAGAGATGGAAAAAGATGGAAAAATGGAAGAGAAAAGATGGAAAAAGGGAACAGAAAAGATGGAAAAAGGGAACAGAAAAGATGGAAAAAGGGAACAGAAAAGATGGAAAAGAGGGAGAGAAAAGATGGAAAAAAGGGGAAAGAAAAGATGGAGAAGGAAGAACCAGTGAGATGAAAGGAGCCGCGAGGGGAGAAGAGGGGAAGGTGAGAGGACAGATGCCACCACCTTCCCCCCCTCCAAGCCCCTCCCCTCCTTCCCCTCACCTTCTACTCCCCTCCTCTACTCACCCTCCAGTCCCCTCTCTCTGCATCTACCCCCCCACTCCCCTCCCCTCAGTGCTATAACTCCGTTCTCTCTCTATTAATCTCTTGTAAACACCCCAAAAGCCTCTCTCTCTCTCTCTCTCTCTCTCTCTCTCTCACCCACCCACAACCACCCACCCACACACACCAAGAAAAACAATGGCCCTCCCTACTCATCACCGAGCGCGGGTGTAAACATAAAACACGCCCCCAACCGCCCGTCAATTCCGGCCTCCCTGTTTGCGCAGTTTTTACACCGAAATACCAAGGTCGAGGCTTCGTTTAAGTTAAGAATTATGAGAGTGGGAAGAAACGTCTATGTGTGTGTGTGTGTGTGTGTGTGTGTGTGTGTGTGTGTGTGTGTGTGTGTGTGTGTGTGTGTGTGTGTGTGTGTGAACAAAACAACCCAAACAGTTTTAATCGGACGTGAACCATACTAGGTGAACGGGCTGGGGTTGGCTTATTGTTTTTCAGAGCGGCAGGTGAAAGGTCAAGGTCGTACGGCGTGGTGAACTTACAGAGTTTGTCCCCATTTAGACCAGACTTGGTGGAAGGGTTTACGGTAATGCAAGGATGAAGTGAGTTGATTCTAAGTATGGTCACAGTCAAAATTACAAGTCAAATTCAAACGTCTGACCCAATAAATCAAATAGGTTTTATTCCATTCAACCAGGTCAGATGAAAGGGTTGAGGGCAGGGCAAGGACGAAAATATCTGACTCAGAGAACAATACGTCAAAAATCAAGGTCAATTCGAATAGTTCTGATCAAATTTGGACCAGATTTGGTGGGAGGGTTGAAGTTCAGGCAAGGATGAAGTAAATCGACTTTGAGCACAGTCAGCCAAAGGTTAAGGTCACTGGGCAATGTCAATGTTTGGCTCTAGTCCACCTGTAGGGTGCTGCACTCTCTAAGTACTCATTCTTGTTTATTTCTTATTTAAAAACGATTCTACTCAACTTAAGAGAGCTCACTTAAACTGGAGAGGTTAGATATACAGTAGCTTCCATTATCTTTCATTAATCCCCTTAACTCGAGATGTCTTCGAAAACTGAATGAAATCGTCTGGAAAAAGACGTGATCGATGGGATTTAGGCCTCGTCCAAATTCCAGATTTATTTTTCATAGTTCATTCGTTCGATCACTTCACGATTCTTTTAAGGAAGAGTTTTCGAAATGGAGGTCAAATATAGCCATCATTAACCTCGTCAACAGTACGGCCTTCCCTAAACTGAATGAAATCGTCTGGAAGTAAAACAGATACATTTAAAACAACGTCACTGCATTCAAGGGGCAAATTCTCTCTCTCTCTCTCTCTCTCTCTCTCTCTCTCTCTCTCTCTCTCTCTCTCTCTCTAATTACTCAGCAGTAGAGGCGCCAAATACCTACATTGCATTTTATTTTTGCTAACGTCGGACGATATTACCAGTCTCAGGAAAAACGCAAGGCATCAAAAACGTTCCCATCGTTTACTACGAACGTTTTGGCGGACAATTAAGGAGTTTGTGTTTTTTCCAGCTTTCAAATAACCACTCAATTCAGTTCACAGAAAATCCTCGCAGCCAAGAGGTAATATAAGAATGGTTACATGAAAAAATCTGTAAGAGCAACGAAAGCATGAAAAACAGATACAGTAGGTGAAAATACCAATAATTCCAAGCATTTTCTGTTTATATCAATAATTGCAAACAGATGAAAAGTGGGCTTGGTCCTAAAAATAAGAGGTGGGAAGTGGGAATGGTCCTAAAAATAAACAGGGAGAAGAAAGTGGGAGTGGTTCTAAAAACAGAGAGACGAGGGATTAGCCCTAAAAAATAAGGGAGAAGTGGGATTGGTCCTAAAAATAAACAGCTGATAAATGGAACTGGTCCTAATAATAAAGAAGGAGAAGTGGGATTAGCCCTAAATAAATATGTCAAAAGTGAGATTCATCCTAAAAATAAAGAGGAGAGAAATGGGATTAGCCCTAAAAATAACCAGGTGAGAAGTGGGATTGGTCCTAAAAATAAAGAGGTGGGAAGTGGGATTGGTTCTAAAAATAAACAGGTGAGAACAGGGATTCGTCCTGAAAATAAACAGGTGAGAAGAGGGATTGGTCCTAAAAATAAAGAGGTGAAAAGTGGCATTGGTCCTAAAAAATATAAACAGGTGAGAACGGGGATTCGTCGTAAAAATAAAGAGGTGAGAAGTGGGATCCGTCCTAAAAATAGAGAGGTGAGAAGTGGGATCGGTCCTAAAAATAAACAGGTGGGAAGTGGGATTGGTCCTAAAAATACACAGGTGAGTAGGGCGAATGATCCTATAAAATAAACAGGTGAGACGTGGAATTAATCCTAAAAATGAGCCAGTGAGAAGTAGAATTGGTCCTGAAAATAAACAAACGAGAATTTGAACTGGCCTTCGAAATAAACCCTGCTACGGTCAACCCCACATTATTTTCACACTTAATTCAGCTAAGTGGGCCACAGGAGCCTTAGAGGTACAGTACATTAATACGACTCGAAATTCCCTTCATGAAGCCTGACTCCAACCCAGCCCATAATTCACTGATCAATCTACCGCTAACCTCACTGGGATCTGACATAAGGCATCCCATTAGTACTGATTAATTGACCAAAGATCCAATTAGAGTCTGAGGCGATTTAGAGACGGTGTAAAGGGACTATGGAAAGCATGTGTGCCTCCCGCCTCTGGGAAATAATATGCAGCAATCCGAGCCCCACAAATACACGGCAAATCTCACAAACATAAAACAGCAAACCTCCCCACAAAAATAAAGAACTAACCTACCCAGAAAAAACGTAACAGCAAACCGACTAAAAACTGAGGCAAACCTACCCAGAGAAATATAACAGCAAACCAAACGAGGAAAACTAAACAGCAAAACTACGAAGAAAAACAAACAGCCATCACACCAAAATTAAAGAGCAATGTACCTAGGAAAATAAAACAAACAAACAAATCTATTACAAATAACATGCACACCTAACCAGGAAAATCAACAGCAAACCTACTCAGGAAAATAAGCAGAAAACCTAACAATGAAAATAAATAGTAAACGCATCCTGACGTGATATGGAGGAAATATGGCCACTGCTTTCATTGGGGACAAATCTCAGTGTGTGTGTGTGTGTGTGTGTGTGTGTGTGTGTGTGTGTGTGTGTGTGTGTGTGTGTGTGTGTGTGTGTGTGTGTGTGTGTGTGTGTGTGTGTGTGTGTGTGTGTGTGTGTGTGTGTGTGTGTGTGTGAATTACTGAAGTACAGTTATACGCAAAATTTCGCTACCATTTCCCTTCTGGCTGTGGCAAAGGCAGATGGTATATGAACTCTTTTTACGCGATAAGTTATAACAATATGAAAAAATATATAAGTATGAGAAAGAAAGCCACAGTCTCTCGCTCGATGACTGAGAAATACTGAAAGCAGGACACAAAGCTGAGAGTAGACTGTTACCAAACTTTTGCTCATGGCTGTACTTCAACACCAGTTAGAGGAAAAAGATAGATTGAGATACTTTTTACAACCCTGACTACTCTGATTTCTCTGATCTGTTGAATAAAATCACTGAATCGTTGGTTGCCATTTATCTTATTCCTTCTCCTTCTCGATCAGGAAAGTTAAAATCTCTGCTAATTTCACTTCTGATATACATTCCCCCTCAACTCTCTCTCTCTCTCTCTCATCCACCTCGTCGCCACTATCGCTATCTCTCCAATCTCTCAATTAAATTATTCTCTCTCTCTCTCTCTCTCTCTCTCTCTCTCTCTCCACTCATGTGCAATATATATATATATATATATATATATATATACACACACCATCTATAATCTTATCGCTTCTTCCTCCTCTTTCTTGTTCTTTTCCCTTCTTCCTCCACTTCCCTCATCTTCTCCCGTTTTCCTCTATTTGTCGCCGTTTTCCTGTTACCTCTTATTTTCCTTTCCTACTTTTCTTCTTCGCTTTACTCCTCGTCTTCCTTTTCCCACTCCTCCCCTCTTCCTATTCCTTCTTCATCTGCTTCCCCCTACTTATTGCTCCCTCTTCTTCTCTTCCTCTCTTCTTATTTTCCCTCTTATCTTCTTTCGCTATTTTTCTTATCCCTTTTATTCTTCACTTTCCTCTTCCAACGTGTCCTACTTCCTACTTCTTGCTTTTCCTTCATCCTCTGGATCACATTTCCTATCACTTCTTCCTCCCCTCCTCTTCCCTCTCCTTCTCTCCTCTTTTTCCCTGTTCTTAAATTCTTATTTCATTCTACTTCCTGGTTATTCTTCGGTTCTTCTGTTCATACCCTTCTCTCTCTCTCTCTCTCTCTCTCTCTCTCTCTCATTCTCACCTACCTTACAGTGCTCTGGCCAACATCAAACAACTTTTTCTATACTCAAGACAAATGTGAGGGACCCCCCAAACAGTCCCGTCTTTCACTATGAACGTCCTGGCTTGGAATTCAAACGTTCTTGTGTCATGCCAGCTTACGAAGAAAGAGAGAATTCAGCAGACAGAAAACACCTGCAGCCAAAAGATAATAGAGGAAAGATTGAAGAAAAAAGGTAAGAACAACAGATGCCTATTATGATAAACTGACACGGTAAACAAATATAAATTATCCTAAGCATTTTCTATAGTAATATCAATAAAAAATGGGAAGTGGGATTGGTTCTATTAAAAAAAAAAAGCATATAGAAGAGTTGGAATTGGTCGGATAGGCTGCCAATGAACCCAGATCCCCCGAAATCTGATAATTTACTGATCAGCTTAGCACAGAGCTAATTGGGTTCTGACGTAACATATTCCATTATTGCTGGTTAATTTAGCAGTGATCTCATTAGCGTCTGACATGATTAGAGACAGTGTAAAAGAACTTCTGAACGCAACTGTACCTCCCCTCCTACCAATAAAATATACAGCAAATCGACAGGGAAAAATATTACAGCAAACCCACGAAGCAATACAATGAGCATTCCTACAAAAAACAAAGAAACAAACACAAAAGCGATCTAACATAATAAACAGTAAACACGCCTATAAAAATAAACAGCACACTTACCATAAAATTATAAACAACAAACAAAATCCTGTAATAATGAACAACAAACCATGAACAATAAAAAGGAAATCACAAAAACAAGCACACTTCCCCACAAAAGTAAGCAACAAACCAAAAAATAAATATAATAATAATAATAATAATAATAATAATAATAATAATAATAATAATAATAAAAATAAACACCAAACTCACTAAGACAAAATAAACAGCAGACCTACACCAAAAATAAACAGCAAATGCACCTTACACTGACCTAGAGGAAATATGGACATTGCTTTCATTAGAGACAAATCTAAATAGTTAAACATTTTGATTAAGTTTCTGTGATCACCCACCTTCTCACCTCTCCCCCACCCGCGTCCTTCCTCCTTTTGCCTCTCTCTCTCTCTTTAATCTCCGCATCACCACTATCTCTATCTCCTCAATCTCTCAATTAAATTAACCTCTCTCTCTCTCTCTCTCTCTCTCCCTCACTCGGCTTCTTATCACAACTCTCTGTACACCATCTATATTCTTATTGCTTCTTCCTCCTCTTCCTTCTCCTCTTCCTCTTTGTGTTCCTCTTTCTACTTCTTCTTTGTTTCTTCCTCCTCCTCTTTCTTTTTCCTCGTTCCTTTCATCCTCCTCCCCAATTCCTCCTTCTTCCCTTTTCACCTCTTCTTACTTTTTCCACTACGCCTCTCCCCCTCTTCGTCCTTACTCTTCTTCTTCTCCTTTCTTCCCCTTATCCCTTCTTCTTCTTCTTCTTCCTTTACTCTCCCCTCCTCTCTCTTCTCCCTATCGATTAATCCTTATTGTGTTTCAGTGCCTATTTATTCCTCTATTCCTCAAATTCTCTCTCTCTCTCTCTCTCCTCTCCAGCCACACCCTACCATAAGTTTCTCTTATCCTGAGACTCCTCCACATATCTTCCCCTCCCTCCTCTCTCCCACATCCTTCTTCCACTCCCCCTCATTCTTCTTCCTCTTGTCTCACTCATTCTTTCTCCTCCTGTCTCCCTCATTCTTCCTCCTCCTCTATCCCTTACTTTTCTTTTCCTTCCTCTCCCCAGCCTTCCTTTGCAATTTATTTCTTCTCCTTCTTCAGTCTCTTTCCTCCTTACTTTTCTTTTTCATTCCTCTTCCTTCTCTCTTTTCAATTTTACTTACTCTTTCCCGTTTCTCTCATACTCCTCTTCTGATTCTCCTCATTCCCTTCTCCGCCTGAAAATGGCCACCCTCATAATATACCCATTAGATCATCGATAACTGCAGTACGAAACGGCTGAGATCTAGACCCATGTTACTATAGAATTCTTTGCTTAGAACTTAACCAATTGTTTCCTAAAGGTCTGCCCTTTCCTTCAGAGACACCCTATATATTAAGAAAAGAAAAATCCAAAATGGTGAAAGTAATAGTAAAGGCTATATCTAATTCCCTCTAGTTAGAAAAAAATATATATTCAAAGCGGTATAATATCAACTAGTTACTGAGAATCAATTAAATGCGTCATAGGATGGAAGGGGTCAAGATCAAGGACTGGAGATCATCTGTTGGAAAGGACAAACGGGAAACAAAAATAGCACGACAGTAAACACACACACACACACACACACACACACACACACACACACACACACACACACACACACACACACTGGCGTAAGTGGGTCTCATACGCATTTACGCTGAGACAGGTAGTTCATTAGGTGGTAAGGATGATGATTAATACCAACAGTACCCTCATTAACTGTAATAACTTCATTAACGATGCACTAATAATCTCTCTCTCTCTCTCTCTCTCTCTCTCTCTCTCTCTCGTGCTCTGCTGTTGTATTCTTAAACTTCTGTAATTAGAGAGTAAGTCTCTGTTAAGGCCAGGCCACCTAGTAAAGATTGTAAGACTCTCTCTCTCTCTCTCTCACTACTTATCTATAAAAATATGTCTGCACGTATGTATATATGCAGGTATTTATATTTTATCTCTCCATCTATCTCTATTCTTTCTACATATCTATCTTTCTTTATCTATATCTGTCTACTTATCAATCAAACAATCTATCTATCCTATGCCTTCCTCCCTTGCTTTTTACTCCACTTTCTCCTCTTCTCTCCATTCCTCCCTTTCCAGCTCACTCACATTGGGGTGAAAGGGAAAATAATGAGGGAAAAGAAGTGAGGTGAGACAAGAGAGGGAAGAAAGGAGAGAGGAGAGAGAGAAAAGGGAAAGAAAAGAGGGAAAGAGAGAATGAAGAGAAATGCAAGAGCAGAAAAAAGAAAGATGGAATGAAGAGGCTGGAGGGGGGAGGGGTGGCGGCAGAAGAAGAGACAAGGGAGAGTGAAAAGAGAAGAGGATATAGAAAGTAAGGAGATGTGGAAACGAGAGAGAGAGAGAGAGAGAGAGAGAGAGAGAGAGAGAGAGAGAGAGAGAGAGAGAGAGAGAGACAAACTGAAATAAACCTGTTGGTCTTTTTGTGGCTGTTTGGTATGCGGGGAGAAGAGAAGGGAGCGAGGAAAGGCAGGAGTGGGGAGAGAAGAGGAACGCTGATGGGAAGAGGGGAGAGAAGAGAAAAGAAGAGAGTGGAGAAGGAAAAGAAGGAAGAGAATGGAAGAGACCGGAGAGAGGAGAGAGAAGAGGAGAGGGGAGAGAGGAGGACATCGGAGAAATGAGAGAGGAGAGGGGAGATAGAACGACGAGAAGAGAAGGAAAGGAGAATGGAAGAGGAGAGAGAGAGAGAGAGAGAGAGAGAGAGAGAGTGAGAGAGAGAGTGGTGGTGCAGAAACGACGTAGTGAGAAGATACGAGGCGAGAAGGGGGAGAGTAAGGAAAGGAGGGAGAAGCAGAGAGAGAGGGGGGGGGGAAGGGAGAGGAGACGGGAGAGAGAAGGTAGGAGGGGAGGGAAGGGGAAGGGAGGGGCAGGAAGGGAGGGAAGGGGAAGAGAGGAGCAGGAAGGAAGGTGAGAGGGGATGGGTGGGTACATATTGTGGTAATGTAATCAAAGGGTTGCTCTGATCGGACTTACTGCTCCAGCCTAATTAAATCAAAGGGGAGGCAGGCAGAAGGGGAGGCAGGTAGTGTGGCAGGAAGGCAGGGAAGGCAGGCAAGTATGGAAGTTAGTTGGGTAGGTATGCAGGCTGGCAGGCAAAGGAAGGCAGGAAGGTAGGCAAGCACGGAGGCAGGAAGACAGGCAGTCATGCAGGAAGGTGGGCTGGAAGAGGGAGATGCAGGCAGGGAAACAGGTAGGCAGGCAGGGAGGGAAAGCAGCAGGCAAGAAGGAAGGCAGGAGGTATGCAGAGAAGCAAAAGGGGGACAGATTTCAGAGAGAGAGAGAGAGAGAGAGAGAGAATCAAAGAATGAAGAAAGAGGTGAAGAAAAAAAATAGTAGGAAAGAGAGAGAGAACAACAAAAAGAAAGTAAAAGGAAGACTCAAAGAGGAACAAAAATATTACAAATGGAGATGAAAGAAAGTATGAAGAAAAACGAGAAGAGTGAAGCATGTAAGATCAAGAAAAAAACATACTACAGAAAAGAAAAAAAAGAACAGAGAAAGAAAGAAAATGAAAAAGAAAGAAAAAGGAAAGAAAGCATGAGAAAGGTAAGGAAGAGTGAGAAAATTAAGAGAGAAAAAAGTAAAACACTAATAAAGACGAATAAAGAAAGAAGGAAAGAGGGACGGGAAAGGAAAGGTGACAAAAATTACTGAAGAAAGAGACGAAGGAAAAAAAAAAAAAAAAAGGAAGCGAGGAAAGAAGAAAGGAACGATATTGAGCAAGAAGCTGAAAAATTATGAAATACAAGAAACAAACTGAGAAAGAGACAAAGAGACAAACTAAGAAGAGGGAAGGGAAGAAAGAGAAAGAAGCCTTGCATATATGAAAGGGAGAGAGAGAGAGAGAGAGAGAGAGAGAGAGAGAGAGAGAGAGAGAGAGAGAGAGAGAGAGAGAGAGAGCATTAAGTAATTGAGAGCTGTAGGAACTGACAAGGAAGGGAGACGGAAAGAATGAAGGAGGTCACGAGGAAATAGTTTGAGAGGGAGGGAGGGAGGGAGAGAGGGAGGGAGAGGGAGACGGAGGAGAAAGGACAGAGGGAAGAATGGAAGGAGGCGGGAAAGAAGGAAGGAGAAAGGAGCTAGATTAAGACCAGGAGGAAGGAGAGACGAAATGAAGGAGGAAAGTTAGGAGAGGAAGTGTATTTTTATATACCGATAGTCAACAAAGAAAGAAAAAAAAAATCAAGACCAATTACTCCTAAACCCATAATGACTGTTAATGATTTGTGTTCTAAATACTTAACAGTTTCATCTCTAATTACGGTTTCCAGTTAACTGCAGACGGCGCGTGTTAAGCTAATTGGCCACGACTGCCTGATGATGATTTTTCTTTTCTTAATACTGGAAATACAATTGATAGTTTCCAGTCAAGAGTGCGAAGCGAAGGAGAAAGAGAAAGAGGAGGAGGAGGAGAAAAGGAAACATGGGCAACGCTAAGCTGTTGCAACGCTCCACCAGACCAAGCACATAGGCTACCCCCAACCTCCCTGCACATCTAACCAAGCGCTAGCGACCCTCACCCCCCCCCCCAATCTTTTCATTAAAAGGTGGGCGTAAGGAGAACGCCTTGAGGACACATAACCTGGGCCCTTCAGATTTCTGGCTCAGGTCGCATTGAAATCTGATTTTTTTTCTACTTTTTGATTATTAAAATATATATATATATATATATATATATATATATATATATATATATATATATATATATATATATATATATAAAGACAGCATTCTACCTATCAAAAGGAGCCAGTTCACTATAAGTCACATAACTATGTGAAATTTCATGACTCTATATTTAATACTTACTGAGTTCAGGCCCGGAAACGAAATCTCTATGCCCAGCCAGCAGCCCTGCCACCCAACTCTCCGGACGGACACCTATTGATACCAGTGATAACAACACCCTCCTCTGACTTTGTCAGGTGGAGGATTAAAAGAAAAGCTCAATGGATGGATTATTAGCTATCTATCGATAGGCGGTGGCTCAATCGGTAGAGAGGTGGCCTGCAGTCCTAACGGACCCAGGTTCAAATCCCGCTGGGGCAGGGAACAGTTTAAGGATTTGAATTTCATAGAAATCAGACTTTACTGATCCACCAGAAGACCCGCCGACATGTCGTAAAAATACCCCGCCAAAACCAATACACCAGTCCTGTATGAGACAGCCCTAGCATGTATTCAGTATGAACTGTGGGTGTTAGCGCCGAAGTGGTGACATGTAGAGGTGTACGGTACGTAGGAGGACTACTGGGCCTTCAAAGCAGGCTGTGAAGCCTATGCCCAGAGTCGAACACATTAAAAAAAAATAAAAAAAAAAATAAAAAAACACTGACAGATAGAGGCAATCACACAGAAAGAAAAATTATAAAGACTGACAGAGTAGACAGGCAGACAGACAGATAGGCTGACAAACAGGCACACAGAGATGGAAAGGAGTGAAAAGATGGTGGGACAGTGGAGGGGATAATTAGAAATGACAAAAGAGACGGATCAAAATAAATGAGTAAATATACGGTATGCTTCTCTCTCTCTCTCTCTCTCTCCATATTCATACCCCCCAACAAAAGTTGGGGTGGCAATCTGGCTGTAAATATTGGAGGGGTTAAGAGGGGAAGCTGGCAGCCTGGTTGACTCTCTCTCTCTCTCTCTCTCTCTCTCTCTCTCTCTCTCTCCATATTCATACCCCCCAACAAAAGTTGGGGTAGCAATCAGGCTGTGAATATTGGAGGGGTTAAGAGGGGAAGCTGGCAGCCTGGTTGACTCACTCACTCACTCACTCACTCACTCACTCTCTCTCTCTCTCTCTCTCTCTCTCTCTCTCTCCCAAACACACACATGCTGGGTGTTCTAAATCACAATCATACTACCTCCAAAATAAGTGAAGAGAGAGAGAGAGAGAGAGAGAGAGAGAGAGAGAGAGAGAGAATTAGCATAAGGATGACGTCATGGAGATTATGAATATCACCGTAAGCATCATCACCATTCTCATCATCAATACTCTCAATTTTATCATCACTGTCACCATCATTACCACGACCTTAAACATCATCACAATGACTATCATCACCACAATCACCACCACCATTCGACACACCAGTCACCACCACCACCACCATCACCAACACCACAATCACCACCACCATTCGACACTACCACCACCACCACCACCACCAACACCACAATCACCACCACCACCAACACCACAATCACCACCACCACCAACACCACAATCACCACCACCATTCGACACTACCACCACCATCACCACCACCACCATCTGCACCATCACCAACACCACAATCACCATCACCATTCGACACTGTCACCACCACCACAATCACCACCAATCACCATCCTCCTCCTAAAGCAATACACTCGTGATCAGAGCATGCAAATGGTAATATGCACTTCCGCCCTCTCAACCCCCTCACCACCCCACTCCCTCCCCCACTCACCACCCCACTTCAGCTGAGAGAGAGAGAGAGAGAGAGAGAGAGAGAGAGAGAGAGAGAGAGAGAGAGAGAGAGAGAGAGAGAGATTAAAATAATGTCCTCGGAGTGAAGAATAACAGGGTGGTTTAGTGAGGAGGAGGATTGGTTTAGAAGATGATGAGGGTGACACAAAATAGTCACGGAGTGTAAAATATCCCCCCCCCCTCTCTCTCTCTCTCTCTCTCTCTCTCTCGTGGACGTCAATCACCTTTTTTACTCTTCTCCACAAGACCCAATATCGGTCACAGGTTGCGCTCTCTCTCTGTCTCTGTCTCTCTCTCTCTCTCTCACCAGGGCAGTCCCATAAGCAAGCAGAAGACCAGCATATTGAAATTCCACAACATATTTACAGACAAATATAATCTCGCAATACAGGAGTCACAGGAAGGGAGGTGGTGGTCGACTGGATGGAGTAGTGGACAAAAAAAAGAGGAAAAAGAAAAGAAAGAAAAAGAGACAAGACACTGGATGGAAGGAAAATGGATAATGTGTGTGTGTGTGTGTGTGTGTGTGTGTGTGTGTGTGTGTGTGTGTGTGTGTGTGTGTGTGTGAGAGAGAGAGAGAGAGAAAGAGAGAGAGAGAGAGACTGTGGTAACGTGGACAGCACCCCTTCCATCATTATTCTACACCTGGTAGGGGGAGGGGAAACGAGGGGAGTGAGGTGTGGGGGGTGAGAGAAGGGAGTGAGGTGTGGGAGAGAGAGAGGGGAAGCAGGAAGGTGAGAGGGAAGGAAAATGGGATGGGGATGGGGAGGAGAGGAATGAGGGACGGGGGAAATGGAAGGGAGGGGGAAGAGTGAGGTACGTGGGAGAAGGAGGGGAGGGGAGGGGTGGGGAGGAGAGAGATGGGTTGGATTTGAGTTGGGTTGGTGAGGGGAGGGAACGGGAGGTGACGGGAGGGTTATGTTGGGAAGGGGAGGGGCGGGTTTTGTTGGGTTGCGAAAGGGAGGGCTAGGTTGGGTTGGGTTGGGTTGGGTTGGGTTGGTTTGGGTTGGGTTGGGTTGGGAAGGGAAGGGAAGGGAAGGGAAGGGAAAGGGAGGGTGGAGAAAAAAGGGCCAAAATGACAGGGGTTGGGAGAGAAGAGAAAATGGGAAGGAAACGGGGATGACAAAGGGGAAGGGGAGTAGGGGATGATGGGAGGGTGAGGGGAATGGATGCTGCAATGGAAAGAATGAGGTGGGTGGGAACAAGAGACTGGGTAAACCTTCTCCATAATTATTCTTATTCATTATTATTATTATTATTATTATTATCATTATTGTTACGACGACGACGACGATGACAAGGATGATGATGATGATGATGATGATAACGATGACGACGATTACGATGAAGATGAATATGATGATGATGAAGAGGAGGAGGAGGATGAAGATGAAGGTGGAGGCAGTGGTAGTGGTGGTGGTGGTGGTAATGATGATGATGCAGATGTAAGCGGAAGGGGGAAGTGAAGAGGGGAACTGAAAGTGAGAACGGACGGACAAGCAGGAAAAGAAAAGGCAGCTGAATGAAGTAAGAGAAAGGTACGGAGGTGAACGAGAAGGAGAGGAAGTGAAAGCAGGTAAGAGAGAGGCAAAGTAGGCCAGCGACGAGGAAAGGGGAATGGGAGAAGAGGAGGAGAAAGTGGGGAATGGGAGAAGAGGAGGAGAAAGTGGGGAATAAAGTGGGCGGGAGGAAGTAGGGGAGGGAAAGGGGGGAAGGAATGAAGTGGGTGGTGAGGAGAAGGAAGTAAAAGAGAGGAAAGGAGAGGGGGAAGACGTAACGCGGGTGAGGAGAAGATAAAGCAAAAAGGGACTCACCTCCCTTTGTGATGAGGAAAAGGCGAGGGGGGGGAGGGGGGGTCATGGCCACAAAAACAAGAGTCAAAGGCACTCAGTGGACAGGAGTTTAATGGGTACAGGACCAAGTGGAAGAAAACATAATAAAAACTTCTCTCTCTCTCTCTCTCTCTCTCACATACACACACACACACACACACACACACCAAACCTCTCTCGAATACATTTACAATCCATCCCCAACCTCCCTCTCACGTACACGCTTCCCCTCCCCTTCTCCCCCACACACATTTCCCTCTCCAAACACACATCCAAACAAGCCATCCCCGGAACCAGTCAGGCAAAACATGCACACAGCGACGCCAAACAGCCAATCCAAACAGCGGCCAGCTAATGACTCGTTTGATCTCCCTCTTTCGCACCAATGGGGGCGATGCTTAGTTTGGGCAGTGGAGCGGTAGTTTGCTGTGTTTGTGGCGTGTGTGTGTGTGTACTGTATGTGTGGAAGGGGAATTTGTGTGTGTGTGTGTGTGTGTGTGTGTGTGTGTGTGTGTGTGTGTGTGTGTGTGTGTGTGTGTGTGTGTGTGTGTGTGTGTGTGTGTGTGTGTGTGTGTGTGTGTGTGTGTGTGTGTGTGTGTGTGTGTGTGTGTGTGTGTGTAATGGATCGATGTGTGTGTGTGTGGAATGGATCGATGTGTATGTGTGCGTATGTTCTTGTGTCTGAGTGGGGGGAGAGGAAATGCCTTTATGCCTGCTTGTGAAGGGATGGGAAGATATTTGTGAGGTGTGTGTGGGGGGGGGGAGGGTAGGTAGGCAGGAGCGGATTTACATGCCTGAAGTGGCTGCCTAAGGTGTGACGCCACAAAGCTTCTCAACCGCAACCGTGGCTCAACCAAACACACTCATCTCCGCCTCTGCAACCACAGCAATCCGACTGGAGCGCAGCAATTACCTACTAAACCACCAGGCGCCATAATTTGGTTATATCGCTACCACCTAGCGTAGTAAATGGTTTCCTGGTGTACAGGAAACCATTCGGCTTGTCACTCAGTATAGCCTACAGTCACTCACAGGCAGAAGGAACAGGAAGAATGAAGGAAAGACAATAGAGTGAAAGACACCCGTAGGCAGATGGACGAGGAAAGAATGAAATAAAGAAAGAAATAAGAGGAAGGAAGGAAAGGAGGGAGGAGAGGAAAGGGCAGACACCCGAGAGCACAACTACATCGAGTGAGTGGATGGTGAGCGCCTCCACCTACTGGATTACAATAACAGAATCAACAAAAACAGGCAATAACAACATCAACGATAACAAATGATATGGATTAATTTCTTTCAGTGTGTATTAACTGGCGAAAGATTATTTAAAAAAAAAAAATAAAGTGACTATTTCCCTATTTCTTTTCCACACATCGGTTGCTCTCTCCTGCCAACCACAAGGCTTTCACAGATCTATGAAATATGAAAAACGTGACGTCACTAGTTTGCCGTGGGTGGTGGATAGTGTGTGTGTGTGTGTGTGTGTGTGTGTGTGTGTGTGTGTGTGTGTGTGTGTGTGTGTGTGTGTGTGTGTGTGTGTGTGTGTGTGTGTGTGTGTGTGTGTGTGTGTGTGTGTGGAGAGAGAGAGAGAGAGAGAGAGAGAGAGAGAGAGAGAGAGAGAGAGTTCAAAGAATCTGTTATTGTTTTCAGGTTCGCGTGTTTGTGAATGGCTGTGTATGACTATCAACCGTGTGCGTATTACCATATATGTATACTTCCACTATACACTCAAACATACACAGGAAAAAAACATACATGCAGAAAACGAAACATATAACGAAGAAATGGAAGAAGGTAATACATAGAGATACTGTATAGAATGACTCCTTCAGTAAAATATATCTTCCTTTGTCTAAATATCGCCCTGCTATAGCCAAATAAACACTATCTATATCTATCTATTGCCAGACGCCTCAATCCCGTACGGGGTGGCCACAAACAAATCGCCTCCACGTCGCCCTGTCTCCCACCATTTCACCGCTAATTTTACAATATTCATTAATGTATGTATCTTCCTTTCCACCATACTCTGCACAAAAAAAACCTGCTTCTTCGTTATATTAAAATTTATCTTGGTATTTCTTTCTTTCATACAGTTCCCTCCTCCCTCCTCTGCTCTCAAATTCTCTTCTATTTTTTCCCTTATCCACCTCATTCATTTCTCGTTACCTTACCTACTCCCATTCTCTCCTCTCATTTGTTTTAGTTCTATGGGGCCCTTCCTTCCTTTCTCCATCTTTTCCTCTCTCGTAATCGCCCTCTTCCTCCCTCACCGTCTCTCTCTCTCTCTCTCTCTCTCTCTCTTCCTGTCCTCTCTTTCCATCTTTCCCCTCTCTCTCTATCTCCTCCATTACTTTCTGACTTTCCTTACCCTTCCTATCCCTTCTTTCTTCCCTTGCCTCCTTCCCTCCGTCTTTCCCTCCTTTCCTCCCTCTCAAGGAAGTTTGCTTGGGGTAATTCCATTGGATGTCTGCCTCTGTAAACACGCCAGTATTCGCCACCCACATCCGCCCATATCCACTTTATATATATACTCGTCTATGCTACTTGTGGTGGTAGGTGATGACGACCACCATCCACTCACCTGATGTGGTGCTGCCTCCTCCTTCCTTCAACTTTATTATTCTATCTCTTTGTCTGCCTTCCACTCTTCCTAGTTCTCCCTATCCTCCTGTCCCTTTTTATTACTCTTTTTTCCACTTCAGGTAACTCTACACTGAGTGACAAGCTTGATGGTTTCCTGTAACCCAGGAAACCATTTACAACTCTGGTTGGTAACAATATAACCAGATAACGGTGTGGCGTGGGGCCTGCTATGGTGTCTCTGCTAACTGGGTGGAGCGCCGCAAGTGCTGCGTTCATCCAGGAACGAAACCTCCACAATTTTCCCCGCGTCGCAAAGCGTTGTCAACCACAAGGACATATCAGTTCAGTGCAAGAGACTGGCCTGCAGCGGCGACTGCCTGCCTGCGGTTCATGGGTAGGCTCGGCCAGACATACTGCGGTTGGCCATCATCATCATCAACATGCATCCAGTCTACATTCGCATTAGTGAATATCCATTTTATTGCCATTATCCACACCCACCCACACCAACTTTATTTTATACTCGTACGCATGTGTCCAGTGCGTATCCACAGCCCTCACATCTACTTTATAGCCCGTATTCACCACCCACACCCATCCATACCCAGTTTATATCCACTCTGCATATACACACGTCAAATATGTATCCACACGCGTCCACATCCACGTGACAGTCTTTACTCATCACCAGCATCCATCCATATCCACTTATATGTATGTACTGTATGTATGTACGTCCAGTGCATATCCACACGCGCCTATACCCACTTTATATCCACTCGTTCCCTTACCCATATCTACCTTACATCCACAAGCGTCATAAACGACTTCATATCCACAAGCAGCCACATCCAATTCACATCCACTCGTTCCGCTATCCATATCCATCTTACAACAACACGCGCCTGTACCCACTAGCCACTTTATATCCATTCGCTGCATCATCCATATCCACTATACATCCACACGCATCCAAACGAGTCAATATCCACCTTTTATGCACAAGAAACCTTACGTACCACCCACATTCACATATCCACACTGTAAAATTCAAACATTCACATATCCACATCCAAAGTTCCACATATCCACAACCAAACATCAACACACACACACACACACACATACACACACACACACACACACACACACACACACACACACAATCCACATAAATACATAAAATCCACTTACCCATACTCGTACATCCACAAATCCACGATCAAGCCCTCACATATCCACAATTAAGCATCTACATATTTACATCCACATATCCACACCCATACATCCGCTCAACCATCAACATCTTCATCTCAACCATTCAACCACATTTACACATCCACGCATCCACATATCCACACACAAACTTTCACATATCTACAGTACATCCACATACCAACGTCCACATATTCACACTCAAGAATCCTTATATAGTCATCCACATATATAGTCATCCACATACATGTAAATCCATCCACACATCCACACACAAACACACACACACACATTCACACAGATATACCTCGCACCATCGTAATCTATATAAACAAACAGCTTACGACTACACTGGAATACACTTAGGAAAAATTAGACTTGCTTCTGTACACACACACACACACACACACACACACACACACACACAAGCATGTACATTTATATTTATACTGCAGTTTCTCTTTCTCTCTCTCTCTCTCTCTCTCTCTCTCTCTCTCTCTCTCTCTCTCTCTAACATTAACCCCTTTGCCGCCGCCCTAATCATGGACCGGAAATTGGTATTAGAGCTATCATGGCGGCTACAGCAAGGGGGGGGGGGAGGTACTTGGAGGGAGGACGGAAGAGGTAACAGCAAGGGGGAGGGGGGAAGTACGGGTGGGGGAGGGGGGAAGTAAGGGTGGGGGAGGGGAACGATAAGAGACGGGACGGGTAGAAAGACATAACGGAAGTCGAGTTAAGGCAGAAGGGAGTGGATGGAGGGGGAAGAAAGGGAGGGGAAAGGGGTAGATAAGAGATGGGAGGGGGTTTAGGAGGGAATATAGTGTAGGATGAGGGAGGGCCTGAGGAAGAAGAGAAGACTGAAGGAGGGATTGATTGGGAAGGAGGAGGTAAAGGAGGAATGGAGAAGGAGGGAGGGGAAGAAAGTGAAAAGGAGGCTTGGGGTGTGAGTGAGGGGAGGGGGTGAGAGTGGTGGGGGAGAGGTGTAAGAGGGGAGGAATATGGGGCGGGATAAGGGGTGAAAGAGGAAAGGGAGGGGAAAGGGTGCAAGGGATAATGGAAAGTGGAGAGGAATTTGGAGGGGAATGGGGAGGGGATAAGGGGAATGGAGGGGAGTTAAGAAAGGGTGAAAATACGTTGAGAGAGAGAGAGAGAGAGAGAGAGAGAGAGAGGAGGGGGGAGGGCGATAAGTGTCCCCTCCCTCTCTTTCACCAATTGAGTCAATAACATTAACGTTATCTCTAAACGGACTGGAGCTGAGTCACCAAAGATAACCAAGTTTTTTTCCTCTCTTTATGCCTCGCCGTCGCTTTTTCTGCCCGTCTGTTCATCTGCGTCTCTGATCTAATTGTGTGTTTGTCTGTGTGTGTGGCTGTCTCATTAACTCCCTTTATGTTTGTCTGTGTGTGTGGCTGTCTCAATAACTCCCTTTATGTTTGTCTGTGTGTGTGGCTGTCTCATTCAGTCTGTATCTTTGTCTGTGTGCTTGCCTGTGTGCCTGTGTTTCTCTGTCTCTCTTTGTCTGATTATGCTTTCTGCCAACGAAGCTGGACAGAGGTTGCGTATTAACCCGTGTAAATTTGTCTATCTATGTAAAAGACTCTAAAGAAAATTGTCAGAGTGCAATGAAATCTGGTGGACAAGTGGACGGTGGATCAAAGAGGAATTTATTAGATTTTGAGGTTGATCCAAATCCTGATGGAGGAATAAATCACACGTTTTTATTGGCGCTGGAGGAGGTATACACTCTGGGATTGTTATAACAGGGCAGTCTGACACCCTAGAATTAGTTTACTATGTGAGACCGTAAAAGTAATCGTCTGGTAGAAAACAAAAGTACAGCAGCAAATCATACATATTATTGACGTTGGAAAAGGTAATGCGTTCTCTGACGGCTTTCTAGTTTAGGTCATTGTCTATCTCTGTCTGTCTGTCTAACTGTCCGCTGCTTTCTGTGTCCGTGGCTGTCTTAAATTATGTCAGTGTTTGTCCTCTCTCTTTCTCTCTCTCTCTGGTGTGTGTGTGTGTGTGTTATAGACGTATATGTGTCCCACTCTCTCTTCAACTACCTATCTATCTATCTATCTATATACGGTAGTGGTAATAAAAGAGCTCGACACAAACATCCCCACCTCGTTTGTGGCCCATCATCCCATCCCATAAACGTGATGTTAACCCCTTCACCATGAAGATCTCATTTTTACTTCATTCTTGGTTCTCTCCCTGACGATTTTAGTTAATTTACAAAACTCTTATAGTGACGGGATTAACGAGGGCAAAATCGAACACCTGCAAGTATAAACTCTCCCCACGCTGAAATAATATCGTCCCCAGGTAACAACAACAAATTAAAAGACGACGTAGACCTAAATACAGGGCTAATCCGGGTACAGCATGTTCGAATTCCGGTGCATTGACCTCTTCACACCAGGGATGTCTTCGTTTTTATTCTTGATACCCACTGACGGTTTTTTTTTTTTTTTTTCACTTTAAGGGGGAGGTTTGGCAGTTAGTGAAGGGGTTAATGAAGCTTTTATCTATCCCCTGTATTTCCAAGTGGTGCTGCTGAGAGACTACTTCACGTGGTGGCACCGATATTACCGAACGGAGGATCTAACTCCCTCCCCTCAACTCCCTCCCCATCCCCCGAAAGAGGATGGTGGACTGAAGGATGGAAATTTCAGCCAGAGGCACGTTTTGGCGAGAAAAAATTCAATTCCGGATCGATCCCGGATCAAGAGAGTGTCGATCCCTACAGCTGATTCTGTTTTGGCGAGGCACAGTCCCGGTCCTGGACTGGAGTGAAAGTTGATCTCGGATCGATCTGAGGCAGTTCACCTCCCCGAGGTGGACTGAGCTGGGCGATCCTGGATTGTGACGTCACACCAAAACAAATACAGCGTGAGCCTGAACATTGCAAGTGCCGTATTTACTTTTTTTTTTTTAAATAATATACTGATAAAATACTACTGCCGGTTATTATGGTGGGTATGTAGGGCTCAACTGTGGTTACATTAGTAATGGGACCGTACTGCTGAAAATGAGAGCAGAATTACTGTTGACCAAATCATCCCCGTCTGAACTTTTAGCCGCCATCGTTTTGTTTACAATCAGGCGGGACACCGGGGCGTCCCCATGGCAACAGGACAAGTCGATCCGAAACTGCTGGACTGTTTTGGTGTGACCCTTCTGGATCAGTAATCCGCCTCAATCCTAATCCAAGCCCATTTGAACCCGCCAAAATAGGCATTAGATGTACACTGGGTTGACGTCCGGATGAGCCTGGGGTTGGAACTACTAGTACTCCTAAGAGTCCCCAAAGCGTAATAAGATTTTCTGAAGGCAGCAAGAATATACCCTAAGACAAAATGATGACACCTGAGTAGATATGCCTGGGTGAGATAGGATAAGGAGTCAGTAAAGTGTGTGTGTGTGTGTGTGTGTGTGTGTGTGTGTGTGTGTGTGTGTGTGTGTGTGTGTGTGTGTGTGTGTGTGTATAGGCTCAAAACTCTTCCACCACTCCACCGACACAACACCATACTGTATGGGTGATAACCTCTTCAGCTCGAGTACCAGTATGCCACCTGTTTTGCTACCACCAGACGATTTTCTTCAGCTTTTGGAGAGCACATAGGTAGTAATGAGGCTTATGAAGGCTTTATTTAACCCCTGCAGTTCGAAAAGTCGGTCCGAAGCCAAAAAAAAAAATATGACGGCAACAGTAAAAAAACGAAAATTACGTCCGCAGGCTGAAGAGACTGAGATGCGGAGGACAAGCAGTACTCAAGTAGTGGCATGATCTACGGAATAAAATAAATAAATAAATAAATAACTTGTCTGCTGGTACGTGCGGAAAAACAAAGGCCTCTGGAGAGTTCATGCCAGGTGGTCCCATCACTCACTCACTCTCTCTCTCTCTCTCTCTCTCTCTCACACACACACACACACACACACACACACACACACACACACACACAATTATCTTTCACGACACGCTGGTGGGCCTCGAGAAAGATGAATAAACTCTGCCTTAATCAATTATATATTAAACTATTTCTTGCCCGGGTCTGGCATCGAACTCACGCCCTTTTAGACAGCGGACCACTTCGTTTAGCTATTTATCCATCGTCTCCCCCATCAAGGTGTTATTTTCTCACGTTAATCAAGGTCCACACACCTCATCTTATCACCTCAATCTGCGTAGAGGTAGCAATGTTATGCTTCCACATTACTGCACTCCACTCCACTCCACTCCATCGTCGTTCCTTCCTCCTCTCCTCCAACCCTCCAGAACTCACCCTATTCTACACACCAGTCCACCCTTCTCTCCACATCCCAGCCTCCTCACTCTCCATATCTGCTCACACCATCCCACTCCACATCTTACCCTCTCCACTCTCTATAACCCACCCACCCCACTCTCCACATCTCCTCCTACCATCCCACACCACATCTTACCATCACCACTCTCCAAAACCCACCCACCCACCTCTCTACATCTTCCTCACTCCACTTAACTCTCCACATCTCCCCCAACCTCCCCACTCTCCACATCTCACTTCACCCCACTCCACATTTTACCCTCTCCACTCTCCACAACCCACCCACCTCATTCTCCACATCTCCTCCACTGCACCCCACGTTCTACATCTTCCCCACTCCATCCCACCTCCACATCCCACCCCTTTCTCTCCACACCTCCCCCACTTTACCCCCCCCTCCCCCTGCCAGAAATGAGCGTACTATTGCCGCGGTGAGAGGCTCTGCAGTCACCTGATTACCTCAATGCAGAAAATTACTCCTACGCCAGTCAAGAGGAGGAGGAAGAGGCCGGAAGGAGGGGAAAGAGGAAGGAGAAGAGGAAGGGATGGAAGAAGAGGGAGGAGGAGAGAAGACGAAGGGATGGGGTAAGAGGGAGGAGGAGAGATGACAGAGGGATGGAAGAAAATGGAGGAGGAAAGAGGGAGGGATGAGGTATGAAGAAGGAATGAAAGGAGGAAGGGATGGAAGACAAGCAAAGGAGGAGAGAGAGAAAAAGATGGAATAGAAGAGAAAAGGAGGAGGAAGAAAAGAGGATGGAATGGAAGAAGCCGAAGGTGGAAAGAGAAGAGGAGGGGACGGGATAAGGAAGAAAGAGACTATGACGGGATGAGACAAGAAGGATGAGGAGTGAGAAGAGGAAAAGGAAAGAGTAAAGGAAGGGATGGAACGAATGGAAGGAATAGGATAGAAAGAAAAGGAAAGGATGGGATAAGGAGGAGGCGATAGAAAAGGATGGGACTTAAGAACAGGAAGGTGGAAAGAGAAAGGGAAGGGATGGAAGAAGAGGATGGAGGGAAGAGAATATGAAAGGCAGGTGGGAAGAGAAGAGGTAGGGATGAATGAAAAGGATGGAGAAGAGAGAAAACGAAGGGATAGAAGATAAGGAAGGATGAGAGAGAGAAGGTAGGGATGGAGGTTGAGGAAGAGGGAAAGAGAGGAGGAGAGATGGAAGACGAGGAGGGAGGAATGAGAGAAGGACACGATAGAAGGAGGGAGGTGAAAGGGATGCAAGAGGGAAAGGGGAATTGCAGAGATGGAGAGCGAGGAATAAAGGGACAGAACACCGTAAGAGACAAGGATAACTGCAGAAGGCCCGTTGGTTCGTGCTTGGTAGTTTGTGGATGACTAGACTACCAGCGTTAAATAAGGACAGCCAAGAAAAAGGCCCCCCCAACACACACACACACACACACACACACACACACACACACACACACACACACACACACACACACACACACACACACACACACACACGTCAAAAAATCCGCAGCCGAACCCTGATAATAGAAAAACTTGCCAGGGAAATTTCACAGGAAAGGACGAAAGCAATATATACTACGATTCTGAAGCACGGAAAACAATCGTCATTGCGTACTTCTCTCCTGGGTGAATCAGCGACAGGGATGACGATTATACCCACACTTTTCCAGCCATATATCTATCTAGTCTATCCAGAAACGTTCAACGGAAGAAGTATCAATAATCACAGGTGTACCTGGTTCTTTTCTTCCACTAATCTCCTCCCAAAACAGTTCCTTAGTAAGACCGAATTTCTCTACCGTGAAAGCAGTTATTCTAGTTCACTTGAAAGACCATACTATTATCTCATTTAAATGATCCTTGCATCCACCTGAACACCTTAATTCACCCCTTACTCTACATCTTTCTAGAGACTGTAAATACGAGAATGTCTATCTGCCTTCGTATTAAAACTTCCATACGTATTTTTTTTCGTTCTTCTCTACACAGTTTCTAAACAATTTATAACCATAGTACAGTGTGGACACCAAAACTGCATCGCTAAGTAAGAGTGGCTTTATTAAAATATATATGCCTATGTCTGTATTACTTTGGAGGTACTCTTACCGACACGTTTAGGGGGGGAAATCTACGGACTTTATTTGCTTTATTTCACTACCCTGGTACATGTCGTCTAGGTCTGAGGTCTTTGCTAACTATGATTCCTTGATGTCTCTCCCATACTGTTTTATTAATTTTCCACGTAGGCTTTACATTTCTCTACAACAGCCCTTTGATTGCGATATAGACTATTTTATTCAGGCTAACGTACGATTATTTTCTTTAACTCAGACAAGATCAACATGGCAAAAAAAAAAAAAAAAAAAAAAAAAAAAAAAAAAGTCGATCAACGCACCAGCCTAAACTGTGACCTTTATACTCTATATACATACATACATACATACATACGGGTACATACATACATAACTGACAAAATGACTGAGGAAATGAAAAGCGGGAAGGAAGGAGGAAGAGAGGAAAGAAGAGAGAACAGAGGAAGGAAGGGAAAAAGATGAGAGGAAGGGAGGAAAGGAAAGAGCAATGGAAGGAAGGCGAAGGCAATACAGTCACGTGATTACAGCAATGGATAAAATTCCTCTGCCGGGAGTGAGGAGGAGGAGGAGGAGGAGGAGGAGGAGGAAAGGACGATAAAGAAAGAGGAGGAAGAGTGAGAAGGGGGGAGGAAAGGAAGTCAGAGTAGAAGGCGAAAGAAGGATGGAAGGAGGAGGAGGAAATGTAGTCACGTGATTATTGCAATGTATATAATTCTGTTTTGGTGAGTGAGGAGGAAGGGAGGGAAAGGAGGAAGGAGAGATGGAAAGGGAAGGAGAGAAGGAGAGGGAAGGAGAGAAGGAGAGGGAAGGAGAGAACGAGGGAAGGAAAGGAGAAAACCAGAGGTGAGCGAGTGGGAGTGAAGGAAGAAGGAGGGAAGGAAAGAAGGAGAGAGGGTGGGAGGTAAGGAAGGAGGGAAGGGGGGGAGAGAGAGGGTAGAAGGGAGGGAAGTACAGAAGGAACGGGAGAAGAAATGGATGGAAGGAAAGGGAGAAGAGAAGGTGAAAACGATGGAGGAAGAGAGGATGGAAGGGTGAGAAGGAGAGGGGAAAGGGAAGAAAAGATGGAGGAAAGGAGGGAGGGAAAGAGAGAAAGAGGGGAGAAGGGACGGAAAGGAATTCAAAGAAGGGATGGAGAGAGGAAAGCAAAGAAGGGAAGGAGAAAGAGAGGATGGGAAGGTGTGAAGAAGAGAAAGAAAAGGAAGAAGTGAAGGAGGGAAGGAAGGAGGGAGGCAATGTGGGAAGAAGGGTATGAGGGAGGGAGGGAGGGCAAGAGAGAAGGAAAGGACAGGAGAGAAGCAGGGAAGGCGGGAGGGAGAAACGATAGGAGGGAGGGAGGGAGGGAGGGAGGGAGGGAGGGACGGACGGACGGACGGACGGACGGAATGAAGGAAAGAACAAAGATGGAAAAAAAGGTAAGAGAAGGGAGGGAGAAAGGATGGGGGGAAGGGAAGAAAGGAAAGGGAAGGAGAGAAAAGGAAGGAAGGAGGGATGGAGGAAAGGAAGGAGGGATGGAGGAAAGGAGGGAGAGATGGGAGGAAGAGGAAGAACGAGAATGGAGAGAAAGTGTGGATATACATGACGAAAGGAGCAGAGATAATGGGGATAATGGAATGAGAGGAAGAATGGAAGAAGACGTGAAGGAATGGGCAAAGAAAATGAGGATGGAAAAGGAAGTATTGAAGGAAGGGGGGAGAGAGAGAGGGAAGGAGTGAGATGAGAGAAATGAGAGAGGGAGGAGAGAAAGGAGGGAGAGAGGAGAGAAAGGAAGGAGGGAAGAGAGAAGGCAGGGAGGGAAGAGAAAAGGGAGGGAGGGAAGAAGAAAAATGTATTAGTAGAAACTCAATAACTGAGGGAAGGTGAGAAAGAGAGGAAGATATGAAGAAAAGAATGGACGTAAGGAGCTAGGGAAGGAGAGAGAGGGGGATAGGAGAGAAGGAGGGAGAAGAGGAAGGGAGAAGAGGAAGAGGGAAGGAAGGGGAAGAAAAGAGAGGGAAGGAGAAGGAAGAAAATGAAGTGGGAAAGAGAAGGACGAGAAGGAGAGGATGAAGAACGAGAACGAGGAAGAAAAGGAAGGATATGAAGCAGGGGGAAAGAAGGAAGGAGGGGCAAGAGGAGAAGGAAGAAAGTGAAGAAGGAAAATAGGAAAGGGCGTGAAAATAAGACAGGAGAGACAACGAAGAAGAAAGAAGGGAACAGGGACAGGAGGTGGGAGGGAAAGAAGTCGAGAATGGAAAAAAAAAAAAATAACGAGAGAATACGGAGGGAGAGAGGGTTGAGGTGAGAAAGAGGAAAGAAGGAAGGGAGAAGGGAGGAAGAAATAAGAAGGAAGCGCGGTAAAGAGGAAAGGAAGAGAAAAAGATACTTAACAAAGGGAGAGAAAGATAAGGAGAAAATGGAAAGGAGAGATGGAATGAAGAAGAGCATGGAGGAGTGTGAGACGGAGGGAAATGAGAGGCATGAGGAAGGAAAATAAAGATATAGGAAAATGAAACGGAGAAGAGAGGAGAACAGAAACTGAGAAAGGGGGAGATGAGGAGGAGGAGGAGGAAAAGAAATGAGCGTAGGAAGGAAGACAGGGAGATGAAAAGGGGGCGGAGGAGATTGTGCAAGGCGGGGGAAGAGAAGACGAAGGGGAAGAAGTGAGGATGGAGAGCGAGAAGGAGAGGGGAGGGTAAAAAGATGCGGTAGAAAAGAGAGCAAGAGAGAGAGAGAGAGAGAGAGAGGAAGTGGGAGGAAAGACAGAAAGACAGGGACAAATGGAGGGAAGAGGAGGAGGAAGGAAATGAAGAGGAACATTGCTGGAAGTTTGAAAAGAAAGTATGAGGTGAAAAGACAGGACGAGAAGTGAGGCAGCGAGAGAGAGGAGGAAAAGAGAGGCAGGACGAGAGAGAGGATGACAGAGACAGGGAGAGAGAGGAGGAGTGATGCAGGGAGAGAAAGAGAGAAAGGGGAAGAGGAAGAGAGCTGTAAGGAGCAAGAGGAGGAAGAGAGAGGAAGGAACAGGAAGGGAAGGAGTACAACGTGATGACAAAATGGGAACAGGAGAAGAGATGTAGAAGAGAACGACCAGAAGATGAGGAGGGACAAGTAGGGGCAAGAGTATGAAAAAAAGATACGGTGGAAGAGGAGGAGGAGGAAGAGGGCACAGACTTTCTATGCTATCTGGTTTCTGGAGTCACAATACATATGGTATCTGTTTTATGAGATTGGGACAAGGATAGTCAAGTATGGAGAGAGAGAGAGAGAGAGAGAGAGAGAGAGAGAGAGAGAGAGAGAGAGAGAGAGAGAGAGAGAGAGAGAGAGAGAGAGAGAGAGAGAGAGAGAGAGAGAGAGAAGTGGAGTAAATGAGGAGAGAAGGATGGAGGGGGAAGAATAAATAAGTGGAGAGAAACGGACAGCGAAACTAAAGAGAAACAAGAGGTGGAATGATGGAAGAAGAGGAAAGAGAAGGGGAGGGAATGATGTGATGGAAATGAAACAAAAGGAAGGGAAATAGCAGAGGGGAGAAGAGAGAGAATAGAGAGCAGAAAGAGTAAGAGAGAAGGAAGAAGGTGGAAGGACAAGAGAGGGAAAGGCAAGGAGGAGGAGGAGGAGAAGGAGGAGGAGGAGGAGGATTACAGGAAAGCAAACAGCAACAGACCTTATGGTCCTTTCGAGGCTGCTTGTTACAGAGAAAACTATGACTACAAGATCTAACTCTACATGCTGAAGGATAAGGATAGTAAAGCAAGAAGAGGAGGGACTTGAGTGAGTGAGAATGTGTGCCAAGGGAGAGAGTCTTCATGCTCTACTTTACTACCCCCCTCTCTCTCTCTTTCTCTCTCCACTTATTCCGCTCTGTCTCCCCTCCCGACTTCAGCTGTTTCTCTTTCCTCCTTTCGCTCTCTCCCTCCCTCCTTCCTTCTTTGCTCACTTGATTGATATATTCCTTCCTCCTTTCTTTCCTCTTACCTCTGACATCTTCCTTCTCTTCCCCCAACCATTCCTTCCCTCCATTCCTCCTCCACTCCTCCCTTCATCCATCACCCAGTCTTTCTCTCCCTCCTTACCTCCCTCTCCCTTCCTTCTCCTCTTCCTCCCTTCCGCCCCCTTTCAAATCACCGCTTTCCTTCCTCCTCCACTCCTCCTTTCCTCCCAAGACGTATTGCTCTCTCCACTTTACATACCTAGCCTCAGCAAGCAATCCTTCACCTCTCTCTCTCTCTCTCTCTCTCTCTCTCTCTCTCTCTCTCTCTCAGTTATATAGAGAAGCAAAACTTAGATTAGTTCTTGTATGGACGAGAGAGAGAGAGAGAGAGAGAGAGAGAGAGAGAGAGAGAGAGAGAGAGAGAGAGAGAGAGAGAGAGAGAGAGAGAATGAAACACACTGACAGATGCATAATGAGACTGAGACATAGATACACACACACACACACACACACACACACACACACACCGTCACACAGAACACACAGACTTTACGGCACCAGCAAGTCGCCCCAGCCTTAGTGTCAGCCTCTTCAGAACAATGATAACTTTTGTACATTACTACTGCTGTCATCAGATGAGTTCACACATCTTTGAACAAACCCACATCCTCGAGGTGATGGGGTTAATGGAATTTGATAAACCCCTTCCCCACGAAATCTCCCTTTACCCAAGAAAAAAAAAAATCGTTTGCTGGTACTGATTATTTTTATTTTTTCACTTGAACGTTGCCCAAGTTTTCGTCCCTTTGCAGTTTATTTCACATCGCTCAGTGGTATAAAGTGCTAGGACTCTACATTCTTTGCACAGCACTTCTTCGTGACGAGCATCATATTCTAGTGCTAATCTACTGCTACAGGAAGGAAGATGGAGATTAAGCGAACTGAGGTCTGATTAGAGTGAAACTTGACTCGAAAAAGGTACAGGAAAGATTTACTCCATGAATCCAACTGCGTTCTCCTCTTTATTTTTTGCTGACCTCAGATAACTTTATTCAGCGATGGAGAGACCTGCTGACCTACTTTATTAATGGCCGCATCTCAAAGTCAATCTTTACTGAACTACATCATTTGGAGAAAGCGAAGGATAAAAAGGGAGTATTAGACGCATTTACACTGTATAATACAACAACAACAACAACAGCAACTACTACTACTACTACTACTACTACTACTACTAATAATAATAATAATAATAACAGGAGGAGGAGGAGGAGAGAAATTACAGAAATGATAAATGGTATAACCGAAACTTAGAAATGATACGGAAAAAGGAAATGAGAAAGAGGAGATGAACGAGACACGAGGAAGAGGAAGAAAAATTAATTAGAGAGGAAAGAGGTAATGACAGAGATCAGAAAAATTGAGAGAGAGAGAGAGAGAGAGAGAGAGAGAGAGAGAGAGAGAGAGAGAGAAAAAAACGTTTGACCCTATTCTCCCTATCACCACACTAAGTTTATAAGATCACTGCAATGGGTAAAATCTATATTGAAGGCTTTGTTAACCCCTTTATTACTGTGATGTGTGTTATTAGTCACGAGAAAGGTTTAATCTCTGTATGTATGTAAAGAAATTATGATAAAACTTGGTATATATTCTGTGTCTTGGCTTTGGAAGAATTGATTTGATTTTTGTGCAGGTCGGTCAAAGGTCAAGGTTACGAGTCAAGGTCAAGGTTACGAGTCAAGGTCAAGGTGTCAAGGTTATGAGTCAAGGTCAAGGTTACGAGTCAAGATGCAGGTTATGAGTCAAGGTCAAGGTTATGAGTCAAGGTTACGAGTCAAGATGCAGGTTATGAGTCAAGGTCAAGGTTACGAATCAAAGTCAAGGTTACGAGTCATGGTCAAGGTTACAAGTCAAGGTCAAAGTTACGTGTCATGGTCAAGGTTACGAGTCAAGGTCAAAGTTTAGTGATGGTCAAAATTATTTGTCAAGGTCAAAGTTACGAGTCAGGGTCAAAATTATTTGTCAAGGTTACGAGTCAGAGTTACAAGTCAAGGTTACGAACCAAGGACAAGGTTAGGAGTCAAGGTTAAAGTTGCACGTCAAGATCAAGGATACGAGTCAAGGTCAAAGTTGAGTCAAGGTCAAGGTTACGAGTCAAGATCAAAATTACGAGTCAAGGTCAAAGTTAGGTCAAGGTTACTAGTCTAGATCAAGGTTACAAGTAGAGGTAAAGGTCATGAGTCAAGGTCAGAGTCAGCTTCAAGGTTACGAGTCAAGGTCAAAGTTACCAGTCAATGTTAAGGTCACACGGTAAGGCCAATGTTATGAGTCAAGGCCAAGGTTATACGAGTCAAGGCCAAAGATACAAGCCAAGGCTACGAGTCAAGGTCAAGGTTAAGGCTCAGTGTCGCTGTCTTCTGTGAGCCTTTTTGTTCTAGTTTATTTCCTCCGAGCCTTAGGACGGATGCCAGGTGGTGCAGGGCTCAGGATGGCTGTAACAAAACCCGCCTCTTCCAACTGTCTTTCTTAGGCCAAATAAAATTAAATGTAGTAAGGTATGAATTCCTGATCTACCAGATGACCCGCCGACATGTCGCAAAAATACCCCCGCTAATACCAGTACACCAGTCCTGTATGAGAAAGCCCTAGCATGTATTCATTATGGATGGTGGGAGTTAGCGCCGAAGTGGTGACATGTGGAGGTACAGGAGGACTACTGGGCCTTGGAATAGGTCACTGCCCCCAAGAAATAGGCCCTGAAGCCTTTGCCCAGAGTCGGACACGTAAAAAAAAAACACACACACAAAAAAAAAAACACTACTTGTCAGGTACTTCAACACCAGTCAACACCAGTCAGTCAACACATCAGTCAGTCAAAACACCAGTCAGTCAATACAGTATACCAGTCAGTCAACATACCAGTCAGTCAAAACAGTATACTAGTCAGTCAACACACCAGTCAGTCAACATACCAGTCAGTCAACATACCAGTCAGTCAACACACCAGTCAGTCAACATACCAGTCAGTCAACATACCAGTCAGTCAACATACCAGTCAGTCAAAACAGTATACTAGTCAGTCAACACACCAGTCAGTCAGGGTATCGCGAGTGTCACAATTATTGACACAGAGGGTGGTCACTTGCCCTCTCCACTCTCCCTCCCCCCTTTCCCTTTCTTCATTTCTCTCTCTCTCTCTACGGCTCGAACTCCCATCTCCTCCAACCTTCCTCCCTTTCTCCTTCCCTTCCTCCCTTTCTCCTTCCCTTCCTCCTCTCCTCCTTCTCCCTATCTCCTTCCCTTCGCCTATCCCCTCTCTTCTTTCCCCTCCCCCTTCCTCACTGCCCCCCCCCCACTTTATCTCTGTTGACTTTCTTCTCCCCTCACCCTTCCCACCTCTCCTTCCCCCTTCCCTATCCTCCTTCCCCTACTCTCTTCCCCCTCTCTCTATCTTTGTTGACGCTCCCCTCCCCCTCATTTTCTCTCTCCCCTTCCCCTCCCCCTCCCACCCTTCCTTGTCTCTTCTCTTCCTCCCTCCCCACTTCTCTTTATCACTGTTGACCTCTCTCTCTCTCTCTCTCTCTCTCTCTCTCTCTCTCCTCCCATCTTTTGTACTCCCCTCTATCCCCTCATTACTCCTCTCTCTCTCTCTCTCTCTCTCTCTCTCTCTCTCTCTCTCACACACGCACACACACACACACACACACACACACACACACACCGCTCGCTGGTGCAGTGGTAACGTTCTCGCTTGCCAACTGGTGGACGGGAGTTCGCGCCTCGCTCAGGTTGCGAAAAGTTTCACTGACGAAGTGGGTGGTTACTGTCCCCCTTGAGCAAGGGGACGGGTGTGTGCGTGTGTGAAGGTCACAGCCTAGCCCTTAGATCGGACTATATGAGCTCTCAGCTCCCTTCCGGGAGGGTAAAAGCTGACGATCACGACCATCAAGTGATCCTGACCAACCCGGTGAATTACACACACACACACACACACACACACACACACGTCTTCCTCCCTCCCGTCTCCTCCCTCCTCCCCTTCTTCATTGTCCCCATTTGTTCTCGGTCACTGCTCTTCTTATCTTTATTAGTTTTCCTTATTCATTTCCTCTCTCTCTCTCTCTCTCTCTCTCTTTCCATCATTTCTTTTCCCTTTTTCAACTTTTCATCAATTTCATTCGCTTTTCTTTTCTGTTTTTTCCCCATCTTTTTCTTTTTCTTTTTCTTCTTGTATATACTTTCACTCCCTTTCTTCACCCTCTCTTGTTCCTCTTCCATCACCTTCTCTTCTTTTTTTTTTTTTCCTTCACTCTCTTCTCCCTCTTCCTTCCTCTTACTTTCCTTCGTTCACTCTTCTTCTTTTCTCACTTCCCTTCTTTTTCACTCTCCTTTTCCTCTTGTTTCCTTTCCTTCCTCCCTTCTTTCTTCTCTCTTCGTGTTCCTTCCTTTCTCTCCAACCTCTTCATTATTCTCTCACTCCATCCTCTCTCCCGCATTTCCTCCTCCTTTTTTTTTTTCACCTCTTCTCCTCCTCTTCCTTCATTTCTCTCCTCCCTATTCCTTCACCTTCTCCCTCCTACTCCTTTCTTCACCCTCTCCTCCTCCCTTTTTCTCTCACATTCTTCTCCCCTCTTTATCTCCAGTTTCCATTTCCTCGCAACATACCTCATTTCCGTCCTCCTTCACTTCTTCCTTCTTCCCTCCCACCTTCCTTCCCTTCTTCTTTCGCATTCTCTCTCTTCCGTCTTCCTTCCAATATTCTTTACTCTCCTTTTATCTCTAGTTTCCATTTGCTCTTGACATACAAACACTTTTCTTCTCTCTTTCCTACTCCTTCATTTCCCTTCTCTCCCTCCCTCTTTCCACTTTCCCTCTCCTTCTCCTCTCCTTCCACTTTCTTTTCATCTCTAACTTCCCAACTTCCCCCTTACCTCTCGTCATCTCACCTCCTTTCTCTCTCTCTCTCACTCTCTCTCTCCCTACCCTTCCTTCTCACATTGTCCATCCTTTTTCTTCTTCCCTTCCACTTTCCACATCTACCCTCTTCCTTTCCACTTCCTCTCTTTCTCTCTCTCTCTCTCTCTCCTCCCCTTCCACATTCCCTTCCCCCCTTCCTTCTCTCTCTCCCTCCTCCATGTCTCCTTTCCTCCTCCTCCCCGTATTTCCCTTTCCTCCTCCCCAAAGAAGGCTATCAATGCCCATCGCTAACACATTCATCCTTTTATTGCTTCACAGAGTCTACGTGTTCTCTCGGTCGATGCACGTCTGGTTTGGTTGTGGTGGGGTGAGGTGAGGTGTGGTGGTGAGGTGGGGTGTGGTGGTGTGGTGTGGTGGTGTGGTGTGGTGTTGTCGGGTGGGGTGGGGTGGTGTGTGGTCGGGTGGGGTGGGGTGGCGTGGGGTGCGGTGCGTTGCGGTGTAGTGTGGTGTGGTGTGCTGTTAGTCATGCTTGATTAAACTGAGTTATGCTTAGAGAGGTCAGGTTAGGCTGGGTTAAACTGAGTCAGGTGTGGCTTGGTTAGATTAACTTGGTCGGCTGGGTTTGGTTTGGCTCTCGTTAACCCTTTAGAAGAGGTTTATTTCAGCGAAGTAAAGTTGTACTGAGGCAGCCTGAATGAAATACCTATCTGGATCATCTAATACGTATAAGGATCACCTTACACATATTGGTTAATTAATCAGATCTCACCTTTAGCTCTTTCAGCCTGATTATTTTTTTAAGCAAGGAAGCAGGAACCAAAGGCCAGGTGTCCGAAAATTGTTCCCTCCAAGATAAAACAAAGCCAAGATAACAGAGAGCTATGTTCAACATCCGTTCATTTCCAGATGCCGGGATGCACTGTGTGAAAGAATGGAGATCACAGGCAGTGGGAAATACAAATAGAGGGAGACAGTTCCAGAACTGACCTGTTGCAGACATGAAGCGCTGGGAGTAACGGTTAACTCTTGCATTAGATAGCTGGATAGAAAAGGGATGAGAATTTGTTGCTAGACGGGTGCTACGCGCCCGCCGCAGTAGTGAGGGATGCAAGCAGACAGTTCAGAAGAGCAGTGACCATTGAAGTAGCGATAGGAGAGGGATAAAAATGCAACAGTGCGGCGAAGAGACGAAGGTTGAAGGGAGCCAGTAAGAGGGGGAGAGTTAATGAGACGAAAAGCCTTTGACTCCACTTTGTTAAGATGAGCATGCAACAGTGCGGCGAATAGACAGAGGTTGACGGGAGCCAGTAAGAAGAGGAGAGTTAATGAGACGAAAAGCCTTTGACTCCACTTTGTTGAGATGAGCAGTATGCCTCCCTACACGTGAGAACTGTACTCTACACAGGGGCGAATAAAACCCGTGTATTAAGTCAACAAATATGCAGGGGTAATGAAGGCACGGAGTCGGCTTGGCTCACCTAATCTCTTGGAACCTGATTTTACAAGAGGTAATATGTTCTTTCCGAAATAAATCCCAAGAGACTGAAACCCCAAGTATATTTAAAGATGATGCAGGATTGACCTGGATATTATTACAAATTGGATCGTATTCCTGTGGAACAGGTTGTCGGGTTGACAGATGTAAGGACGGAGTTTATGACGCATTAAAAACGGTAAGATGACTTTTACCCCAGTCAGAGGTATGGGCCAGGTCAGACATTAGGTGTGCCATAGCCTCATCCCTTGTTTACTGAAGTAACTGCTGAGATGGACGCTGCATGAAGTGAATGGAAAGGTGGATGGTGGAGTCATCAGCGTATGAGTGGATAGGGTTAAATGTACAGCTTAAAAGGTCATTGATAAATAATGGGAGAGTTGGTGACACAACAGAGCCCTGAGGAACACCACTATTAATAGCTGTAGGAGAAGAACGGTGGCCATCTACAACAGCAGCCACAGAACGACCAGTAAGGAAGCTAGAGATGAAGGCACACACAGAAGGAAAGAAGCAGTGAGAGGGCAGTCTGGAAATTAAAGATTTATGCCAGGCTCGATCGAAAGCCTTATGAGATGTCAAGTGAAATGGAAAAGCTTTTGCCAAAGTCCCGAAAGGAGGATGACCAGGAGTCTGAATGGTAAGTGAGAAGATCGCCAGTGGAGCGTCCCTGACGTAACCCATACTGACGATCAGAAAGAAGGTTGTGATAGGAAAGATGCTTTAAAATCCTTTTGTTGAAAATACTTAAAAACTTTTGAAACAATATTATACCAATTATGCATTCTTTAGTATTCTTTTTGTTACCAGGTGATTTTATTCCGCAAAAGGTCTACTAGTACTGAGGAGTTGATGAAGAATGCATCTAACCCATCCTGTCCCAAAACCTTCTACCCACCTGAAGATAATCAACTAGATACAGCAAGAATATAACCACCCAAAAGTCACTACTAAGGGGCTTAAAGAAAAGAGGGATAAAATCGTGTGTGTGTGTGTGTGTGTGTGTGTGTGTGTGTGTGTGTGTGTGTGTGTGTGTGTGTGTGTGTGTGTGTGTGTGTGTGTGTGTGTGTGTGTGTGTGTGTGTGTGTGTGTGTGTGAGAGATAAATTTCCATTACTCCTTCTCCCATTCCCCCATACCCACTTCCTCGCTTTCTCTTTCCCCTTTCTTCCATTTTTCCTCATCTTACCTCCGTCCTTCCCATTCATCCTCCTTTACTCCTCCTCTCCCATTCTCTCATCTGACTTTAATTCCTCTCTCATTTCTTCTTCCTAGCTTACTAATTCTCATTTCTCCTCCCTTACTTTATAATCTTCCTATCATTTCTCCTCCCTTGCTTTACTGTCTTTCAATCCTCCTCCATTACTTTACTCTTTCCCTCTCATTTCTCCTCTCCGACTTAACTTCCACCCTCCCAGTTCCCCTCCCTCAATGCACTCCCTCTTTCCTTCAACACTTCTTCCATCTCCCTTCATCCACCCCTCCCTTCCTCCTCCCCATTTCCACCTTTCTGCTTTAACATCCCCACCTCCCTCTCCCACTCCTACCCTCCCCTTTTCTTCCTCCTCATTCTACTTCCTCATCTTCCTCCCCCTCTTTCTCCCTTCTAATTTTCATTCCTCTTCTTCATTTTCTATCCGTCATCTTCCTCTCCTTCTCCCGCTTTTCCTCCTCCCTCTCCACTCTCAATTCATCTTCCCTCTCCATTTTCCTCTTTCCTTCCGTCTTCCTACTTTGTCTCGTCCTCCTCCTTCATCCTTTTTTCCTTCCCTCTCCATTTTCCTCTTTCTCCTTCCTCCTCCTTTCTTTCCTATCCTTGTCTAATGCACAGAATAATTTTTGTTAGGTATACTGTAATCTTCCCTATAAGAAACAGCCTCGAAAGGACCAACTGCTTGCTTTCGTTTGTACTCCATCTATTTCCTTTTCTCTCAGTCATTTCCTCCTGCTCTCTCTCTCTCTCTCTCTCTCTCTCTCTCTCTCTCAGGTGACAGCTGGAATGGGGGCTGGGAAGGAGGGTGTTTGAGGGAGAGGTGTGTAGAATATATTGGAAATGTCGTGGGTGGAAAGACATTGGGAAAGACAACGATAGTGTGTGTGTGTGTGTGTGTGTGTGTGTGTGTGTGTGTGTGTGTGTGTGTGTGTGTGTGTGTGTGTGTGTGTGTGTGTGTGTGTGTGTGTGTGTGTGTGTGTGTGTGTGTGTGTGTGTGTGTGTGTGTGTGTGTGTGTGTGTGTGTGTGTGTGTGTGTGTGTGTGTGTGTGTGTGCGCGCACTCAGCAGCATCCTACTACAGACTCTCTCTCTCCATCAAATTCATTTTCTCTTACCGTGTCACTTACAATTTCTTTTATCCTCCCTTTCTCTCTCACTCTCTCTCATTCTCCCATTATCTCTACCTTTTTCCTGCTCAGTGCAAACACTTCAGATTAACAAAGGAACCTCTCTCTCTCTTTCTCTCGCTCGCTCGCTCACTTTCTCACTCACACTCACACAGTTTGCTTTTATTAATTAGGTCAACCTCTTCAAAACGGTGACTTCTTATTTTCTATTTTCTTTCTGCCACCATCAGGCGATCTTATTTACCTTAGTAGAGACACATTTTGCTGGGTGTTAGAGCCAGTCTCCTTTAGCCCCTTTAATACGAGAGATCTTTCCTCCCCCTCCCCTCTCCCTACTCCTCCTCTTCCTCCTTCTCCTTCTCCTCCTCCTAATCATCATCATCATCATCATCATCATCTCACCTCTTTCCTTCAGCCAAGAATGGGATGAGACAGGGTCCAGAGAGCTAACAAACACCTGATAAACAATTAAACAATCGACACCATGCCCACTCAATTAGGCCTCGTTTTTTTTTTTTTTTTTTTTAATGTATCCGACTCTGGGCATAGGCTTCACAGCCTGCTATCAAGGCCCAGCAGTCCTCCTACATACCATACACCTCCACATGATTCACTCTCATTCACTCATCATTCAAGCCCCTGGAATCCTGACTCCACCTCATGGGCATAAATATCCACACTTACACACTTCACATTTCCTATCAGCTAAAATCAATCAGACGACTATCACGTGACTAGGAAAAAAAAAAAAAAAGAAAGAAAAATGAAAAACAGGGGTGGCATATCCATTACATACAGTCCTTCATACAAAATTCTTCCAACTAGTTTGATCCGCTGTCAGTTCCTTCGCCTCATCGACTTCCTTATGCTGTCTTCCCTGGGACTTCTTTACGACATCTATCCACCTTCTCTGCCTACCACGCCTCTACCTTCAAACTCACTCAGATCCACCCTTTTCACTGCCCACATACACATTCTCCACACCTCGTTTTCTCGGGTACCTTTTTACCATACCTATCCACCTTCCTCGACCTGCCACGCCTCCCCCTTCAAATTCGCTGAGATACACCCTTTTCACCACCCTATTTACACACATTCTCTCCCTATGACCATACCAACTAAGCGCCCTCTTTTCATCTCTATTCTCCACAGACTTCCTTACTCCTCAGGGAAGGGGTAAGACTGTGCGCTGGACGGGTGCTGTATGTTGGCCTGTGTACCCGCCATAATGAGAGACGGAAGCGGGCCGGCAGCATATAAGAGCAATGACCTTTAATGTAGCCATGGTAGTAGGGGAGATGCGCAACTGCGGGGGTAGCGAGGGAGGTGGAAGGGAGTCAGTGAGTGTAGGGGATTTGATGAGATGAAAGGCGTTGGATTCCACTGTATTTAGAAGTGGTGTATTTGGTAAGCGTCCTTTCCCGACTATACACATACATGATAGCAACAATACATAGCTACACATGGGGGAAATAAAACCACTGCATAAAGTCAGTATCTGTGTATGGCCAAAGACAGTGAGGAGTCGGTTAAGCACAGCCAATCTCTGAGATGCTGACACTGCAAGAAGAGCAATGAGGCCTTTTCATGACAGATCATTTAAGACAAACACAGGGGACATTAACCCTCCTCTGCCCTCTATTTTATTTTTCTCCTCCCTTCACCTCTTCCCGTCCCGTTCCTTTCCTTCTCCTACCCATCATTACTCTCTTCTTTCATTTCTGCTACTAATTCCCTCTCCCCTGCTGTCTCTTCTCCTCATTTCCTATCCCTTTCCCTCTGCTCCCCATCATTTATCCTTTTTTCCACTCTCATCTACCCTCTTTTCCAATTCCCCTCCCCTCTCCTTTCCTTTCCTCTACTTCCCTCCCCTCTACAACCCCTCCCTCCACTCCTCTCCCCTCCTCTCATTCCCTCCCCCCAACAAGGAGGCAGGAGTCAGCAGCTTCATCATCCTGTGTTGACTCACTGAGAGAGAGAGAGAGAGAGAGAGAGAGAGAGAGAGAGAGAGAGAGAGAGGTTGCGACGAACGTGGAAATTAAGGAGGAAGGTAAAGATGGAGTTACTTAAAAGGAGAGAAAACTATGGAGGGAAGAGACAGGAAGAACAAAGTGACAGAAAATGATTTAGGAGCAGATGAAGGAGGAGGAATTATATATCAATTTTTCACAATGGGTAGACTTATTCCCCAGCAAACTCATAAAAACATATACTGCAGGCTAAATACGACGGAAGTTATGTTACCTAAAAACTGAGAGAATAATAAAAAACGTTGATATACGAAGCTTAGTACTGTACAGACGTTAAAATTACTAATATAACGTCATAGGTGCAACATATACATATAAACACATCAATATACATAGTGGGATATACCTTGAGAAACCATTATACAGGTAAGTAATGATTTCAAAGCCAAAGGTAGCTGTTGTGTATATATACGCAAAGACTTATCTTGCTCTCGTGTTCCTGAACTCGATTCTTCTGAATTCTCTACACTCTGGCTTCGACTATCCTGTCATTCTCTGACTAAATATATCTGTGCTGTTCACTTATCCCCTAATTCTACTGCCTATCAAAAATTCTTCGACTATCTTACTTCTAAGATTAAACACATTCTATCTATTTCTCCTTTCTCTGAAATCTTCACTTTGGGAGATTTCAACGTTCACCACCACCTCTGGCTCTCCTCTCCTTTCACTGATCCACCTCGTGAACAAGCCTACATCTATTCTATCCTTAATTACCTAGAGCAGCTTGTACAGCACCCTACCCGTATCCCTGACCACCTTGGAGAGAGCTCCAATATACTTGACCTCTTCCTTACAAATAATCCTTCTGCTACACTGTTAATCTTATTCTCTTCGTTGGGCTCCTCCGATCACAACCTTCTCACCTTAACCTGTCCTATTGCTCCAGTATGGCCTGTGGACCCTCCAAAGAAACGTCGTCTGTGGCACTTTGGAGCTGCGGATTGGGAGGCCCTCAGGCAGTACTTCTTTGACTTTGCTCAGAATGATTATTGCTTCCATGGCCAAGAGCCATCTGAGTGTGTCTTGCGCATTACAGAGGTTATTCTCTCGGGCATGGAAGCATACATTCCTTTCTCGTATCCTTTGTCTAACGCAAGAAGCCTTGGTTTAATCATGCTTGTTCTAATGCTGTCCGCAACAAGGAGTGGTCCTATAAAAGGTACTGGAGCCAACCCACCCCTGAATCACATCATCTTTACGTTTCTGCCCGGAATCGTGCTAAGTCTGTTCTTCGCTCTGCTAAAAATAATTTCAACCTAACTAAATGGATTCAACTCTCCAACTCGAATTCTTCCCGCTCCTTCTGGCACCTTGCCAAAAACCTTTCTAACAACTTTACCTCATCATCCTTCCTTCCTCTTCTCTACTCTGATGGTTCTGTAGCTATTTCTTCTACTGATAAAGCTGATTTCTTCGTTCAGACTTTCCCCTCCAATTCCACCTTAGACGATTCCGGTGCTGTTCCTCCATCACTTCCCCCCTCTGACTTCCTCATGGCTGACATTAGAATTTCTTCAGCTGATGTATTTTCTGCCATCACAGGACTCAATACTAACAAGGCATATGGGCCTGATGGGGTCCCTCCTGTTGTACTCAAGAACTGTGCTTCTGTGCTTACACCCTGCCTAGGCAAACTCTTTCGCCTTTGTCTATCAACTTTTACCTTTCCTTCTTGCTGGAAGTTTGCTCTCATTCAGCCAGTCCCAAAGAAGGGTGACCACTCCCAACCCTCTAACTATCGTCCAACTGCTTTAACATCCTGTGTCTCAAAAGTTTTCGAGCCAATTCTTAACAGAAAATTTCAAAGCATCTTTCCTATCACAACCTTCTTTCTGATCGTCAGTATGGGTTCCGTCAGGGACGCTCCACTGGCGATCTTCTCACCTACCTTTCAGACTCCTGGTCATCCTCCTTTCGGGATTTTGGCAAAAGCTTTGCCATTGCACTTGACATCTCAAAGGCTTTCGATCGAATCCGGCATAAATCTTTAATTTCCAAACTGCCCTCTTACGGTTTCTGTCCTTCTATCTGTGCCTTTATCTCTAGCTTCCTTTCTGGTCGTTCTATTGCCGCTGTTGTAGACGGCCATCGTTCTTCTCCTAGATCTATCAACAGTGATGTTCCTTAGGGCTCTGTCCTATCACCAACTCTCTTCCTTTTATTCATCAATGACCTTCTAAGCTGTACATCTAACCCTATCCACTCGTATGCTGATGGCTACCTTTCCATTCGGTTCCCGCAATGTCCATCTCAGCAGTTACTTCAACAAACAAGGGATGAGGCTATGGCACACCTAATATCTGACTTAGCTCGTATCTCTGACTGGGGTAAAAATAATCTTGTTGTTTTTAATGTATCAATAACTTGGTTCTTACACCTCTCAACCCGACAAAATCTTCCACAGGTGTACCCACTAATGTTCAATAATATTCAGCTTAATCCTGCATCATCCTTGAACATGTTTGGGGTTCCATACACTCGGGACTTATCTTGGAAAGATCATATTACATCTCTTGTACAATCTGCTTCCAAGAGATTAGGTGTGTAAGCCGACTCCGTTCCTTCTTTACCCCTGCACAATTGTTGACTCTATACACTGGTTTTA
>NC_136975.1:36350102-36412602 GCF_032717465.1 Coenobita brevimanus | reverse complement strand
TTTGCACAACGCTAACTTTACTGATCAAACGTACCTCTCTCTCTCTCTCTCTCTCTCTCTCTCTCTCTCTCTCTCTCTCCCTCTTCCTATCCTATCCTTCTCCTCATTCATTTCTCATTCACCTAACACTCCCTTCCATTCCCCTCTCTCCTCCATCCACCTCTTCTGTCTCCCTTCCCTGCCTTTTCCTTTATTCCTTCCATTTTTCTTTTCGCCTACTCCTCCCTCCTCTCTCTTCCACATCGACCTCTTCCTCTCTTCCCTCTATCCCTCCGTCAAATTCCTCCTTTCCATTTCTCTATCTACATCTATCCTCTCTTTCCTTCTCCATCACGACATATTCCCACACTCTCTTCTCTCCCTCTCTCTCTCCCTTTCTCCCTCCTTCACTCCCTTCTTTACCTCTATATACCTTTCCTCCCCTTTCGTCCTCCTTTCCCTTTTCCTTTCCTCCCTCCCATTCCTCTCTCTCTCTGTATTCCGTTCCTCTCCCTCTCTAACCCTTTCTTATCTCACTTTCTTCCTTCCTTCGCTTCCTTCCCTCCCTCTCCCGCTTGCTCCCGTCAATCTCCCACTGATCCCTTTAGTCCCCCCTTTTATTCCTATCATCTCCCTCCTCCCTTTTTTCCTTCCCTCCCTCCCTCAGTCCTCTAGTCTCTCCCCTCCTTTCCTCTTACCCATATATATCAACTCCTTCACTTGCTCTCCTTCCTCCCTCTCCTCTCCCACCTCCATACTGCCTATCTATCTATCCTCTCTTCTCTTTGTCATCTATCGATCCCTTCCTCTCTCTTCTCTATAACCTTATTTACTCTCATTTCCTTCCCTCCTCCTCCTCCTCCTCTCCCCTTTGGTCTATCCCTCTTTCCTCTCTAGCACCTACATATCAACTCCCTGCCTCCTTGTCTCTGTCACCAACTTTTCCTTTTCTGTTTTTCACCCTCTGTATTCCTTTCTCCTCTCCTCTCTAACTCACCTCTCCTTTCTTCTATCACACTCTACTTCCCTGTCTCTCCTCTCTTTATCTCCTTGCCCCTTGCTCTGTAACCTCTATATCCTCCCCGCCCCTCTCATCCCTCCTTCCCCTACCCCTCATCTCAAACCTCCGTCCTTCTAAATTACCTAAGGGACCCCCAAACCCTCCGCCATCATTTTCTCCAGCGCTCCGTTTTCTTTGCACTGGGAGTTCTGAATATTATGCCCCCCCACCACTCATCCCCCCCTTCACCTCTCACTAACTTTTCCTCCTTCCCCTCCCTACCCCCTCTTCCCAACCCCCTTTTTCCCCTTCCTTCACTCACTAGTTTTCCCCTCCCCATCATCCCGTCTTCCCCTCCCATTACCCGTCAATCTTCACCCTGCTTTCCTTTCCCTCTCCCCCCTCTACACACCCTTCTCCTCCCCCTCCACATGTAAAACTCTCTTCCTTCCTCTCCCATCTCTCTCCCCTTCCCTTCTCTACTCTCTCTACCGTCTCTTCTCGTTAGTTCTCCCTATCATATTTTTTTCCTTCCCTTCTTTCTCGTTTTACTTGTTCAATCCAGTGGCATATTGTATTTATTTATTCTTGGTATTCCAGACGATTTTCTTCAGCCTTAAATAGACCCCCTATAATGAAAGAGCTAATAAAGAATACATTTTATCTAATCCCTCCTCTTCCAAAAATCTACCCTAAGCTGAATAAAATCGCCTGTAGATGGCAAGAATAGAAATTATACTAAAATATGTCATCGTAGTGAAGAGGTTGTGTTCCCGTGCCCGTGTCTCCCATCGGTACAACTGGGGACCTTGCTGGAACATCAACTCCTGCGGATCGTGTTCTAGGGTAGGGCTGAACTTTAGAAAAAACAGATTATCAACGTTAAAGCCCCTCTCTTCAGGATACATTTCAGATTTCGTTGCCTCCGTCCATACGAGCAGTCTCCCAAATTCAGTAAAATCATCTGGGAAAAGAAAAAAAAAATCATTGTGGTGAAAGGGTTAAAGGCGTTATTTCGATGTGACGTATAATAAAAAACTATAATTATCTAGTCTTTATGAGTGTACTGTATTTGTGTTGTACTTAGCACTTTTTAATTGCCCTTTCTTAATGACTATAATTGTACATACCATCACCACCACCACCACCATCATCCCCCTCTTTCCAACTTACATTTCAACAGTTTTCATGAGCTTCTTCAGCCCCATGACGATTTTCTATTCTTTCTCGCTCCTGACAATTTTATTCAACTTAGGGGTATTTGGAATTACATGGATTACATGCAGCCTACTTCCTCACTGCAAAATTTCTCCCATAAGCTGCAGAAAATCGTCTGGTGGGCATAAGAATAATATAAGAATGACGATTTAGGCTGAATATCAACAGCTTTGTAGGAGACGTCATCGTTGTGAAAGGGTTATTTATAAAGTACACTAATGGTATATCTAGGAATGTACACTACTTAGATTTGTAGTACAGGACACTAATGATAATCTCTAGGAATGTACTGTACTTAGATTTGTAGTACAGTTAGCACAAAGTAATTACCGTGAGTAATGGTTGTCTTTATCGTCATTTTCCCCTTTGCTCCAAAAAAGGGAGTCCTAACCAGTCTCTGTGTTTATCCTTTAAAACAACACGTCTTCAAGTCTATACCCTTTTCACTCTAACCTGGCCTAAAATTGCTGTCTCTCCATCTTGAAAACTGAATTACAACAAGAAACTAACACTGTAAAATTAATCCTAGCCGCGAAGAAGTGCTACAGAAACGATGGTGAGAAGTAGCATTTTTTTCTTCCACTGACCAGAGTGATAAAAGCTGGGAATGGACGAAAATCTGAGCCAGGTTAGAATGAACAGAGTATAGCAACATATTCTCGTGTTAATCTCTTGTTATAACCCTGCATTCAAGATGGAGAGGTCAATTTTAGGTCAAGTTTATGTGAGATGAGTATATTGGTTCTCTTTTGTCTTTTATTGCAAGTATGAGTCCTTAAGTAACTTGTAAATATAATTAAGTACACGTATAATCCACTTAGGAATGTACTTAGACTGAGTTGCACCTTGAGCACAATGTAATTACTGTAACTAATGGCTGCGTTTGTCTTCTCTATTACAGGTAAGGGAGTCTTGGCTGTGGAGTTACTTAAGGGGCAGAGAAGTGTAAGTGGCAACATCACTACACTTTTCACTTTACACTTAAAACACAACTATATTAATTTCATACTAATCGATATTTCTCACTTTACACTACACTTACCATTATATTACTTTCCTACTAATCGATACTTCTCACTTTACATAACACGTTACTCTGATCACTAACCTACACTTGTCACTTACACTTAAAACATTTAATATCATATTACTTTCATACTAATCGATATTTCTCACTTTACATTTAACACGTTACTCTCATCACTAATCTACACTAACGATTTTACTCTTAAAAGTAATTATTTCTTACACTACCCCATAATTATCACTTTTTACTTAACGCTACACTATTTTCATACTAACCTACACTTGTCACTTTACACGGACACTACAAAAAATCCAAACTCCTGGACACTTGCCACCTTATTATTACTTCTACAGTACTTACAATTTTGCAATTTGCACTTGACACCTCATTACTTTTACACCCGCTTACACTTCGTCACTTTATACAAGTCTTAACACATTACTATGAACAAATACATCATATACCTGACTACATAACCCATCACCACACCACTACAATACACCATACACACTCCGCCACACTTGCATATACACACACATATAGAATACAACACTGCAAGTCATTCCACACCATACAACACTACACCACACCACTATACCGTCACCCACCACACCACACCAGCCTACACCACACTCCACAACACCATCATACCACACAGCATACCATACACATATATTAATGTATTTAAAGTACGGTGCAGTAAATCACACTAAGCTAAACACACACACACACACACACACACACACACACACACACACACACACACACACACACACACACACGCAACTACCTCCGTATGAAGAGGGTATGCCAACTCTACACCCACCTCACTCTTTGGTAAGAAAAACGTAGATATTGTAAAAAGGCGTAAAACAAATATGCCATCAATCCTACTTGAGTTAAAGGGTCACACACCATATATTATTACTCATCTCTTAATCTTTCGTTCAGTGGGTGTTTGGGACGTTATATGTGGGTTAGTTACAATCTCTCTCTCTCTCTCTCTCTCTCTCGTGTACTTAATTCACATCGCCTGTATAAAAAACAAATCCAAATTAATACAAACGAATATCACCCCTTCAATACGATGGGGTCTCGGTGTGGTTAATTTCTCATCCTTCCAGACGATTTTATTCAGATTAAGAGACCCACCCTGTAAAAAAAAAAAAAAAAGCTGAATAAAATCGTCCGGGAATAGCAAGAATAAAAAAAAACCAAGACGTCATCGTAGTGAAGAGGTTAAGGGACATAACACATATGGAATCGCCAGGTGTGATGCTATACTCATTTCACTCTAACTTGGCTTAAAAATACCATCTTCTCATCTTCAAGGGCCAGTTGTAACACGAGATTTGCACAGGAGTATGATGCTAGTCACGAAGAAGTGCTATGGGAAGGATCTACAACCAAAGCAGTCTTACTCTGCCGCTGAGCTACGTGAAATAAGCTGGAAGAGTACGAACATCTGGACCAAATTAAAGTGGAAGGAGTATAGTGAGCCTCCTAAGACCACGAGGATACGGCCTTAGCCCCTTCACTCCGATGATGTATTTTTCCAGCTTATTTCTGCGACCGACAGACGATTTTTCTTCAGTTTTAAGAAGATCTTTTTATAATCGAGGGGGTTAATGACGGCTGTATCTCCCCCCCCCCCAGTTCGAAAAGTCTCTCCCAAGTTCCCTAACACCTTTTGCTAAGCGATTTATTTTCCTTATTATACCATACTGTCCATCTCAGTGTTTTCGTAAATCTTTCCATTATTGCTATAATCTGCATAAATGACACACAAAAGACTATTAACCAGCCATATACAAAGATAAATCACTAAGGAAGAGGTGTGAGGGAGCTTTTTTTAACCAACGAAAATACGTGCCTCAGATGAATAAAATCGTCTGGAGACAGCAAGAAGAAACTAGAAAACAAGCCACCGGATTCAAGGTGTTAAGAGTGGGTGATTCTAGACAAGCGTATATTTTTAACCCCTCCTGTCCCTGCCAATACTTCAAGCACTCGTTGTACCTGAACATACACAGCATACGCAAGAACTACAGTGATATACCCAACGACACACACAGCAAACTCCATACACTGCCTATAACTGTAGATAAATATAAGGCAGCACACAGATATACGCTCCAACACACAGGATATACCCCCAACATACTACTGTACCTATAAGTGGGGAGAACGAGATATACGTGAACACAAATATACTCTACGCAATCGATATAACTGCTTCTTCACTCCTCTCTCTCTCTCTCTCTTACCTTCACTACCATCCTATTCCTCTCTCTCTCCCCTGCTCTCATCCTCATCCTTTCTTCTTCCTTTTCCCCGCTTCTCTTCCCCTTCCTTTCAACTATACCTTTCCGCCCACTTTCCTCACCCTCTCCTCTCACCCACTCCTCCTTTTCCTTCCCTCTCCTTTCCCTTCCCTCTCCCCCCCTTCTCTCTCTCTCTCTCTCTCTCTCTCTCTCTCTCTCTCTCTCTCCTCAAACTACCCCTTTCTTTTCCTCTTCATTTCCCTCCTCTTCTCTTTTCATTGCTCCCCCCCTTCATATCTCCTCCCTCTCCTTTCCTCCTCTCCCCCTCCCCTCTTCTTTCCTTTCAGCTTCCCTTTTTCTTTCCTCCTCCTCTCTCCTCCTCTCCCCCTACTTCCTCCCCTTCCCATCCCCCCACAGCTTCTCTCTCATTTTATGGTAATTCACTCTTCTGCTCTTCCATAGCAACACCCGCTACTGTGTGTGTGTGTGTGTGTGTGTGTGTGTGTGTGTGTGTGTGTGTGTGTGTGTGTGTGTGAGAGAGAGAGAGAGAGAGAGAGAGAGAGAGAGAGAGAGAGAGAGAGAGAGAGAGAGATAATATCAAGACGTCAGAAATCAGTGAACGGAAGCAAACGAAAAATAAGAAAATCGCAAGACATTTGACAGGCCATGAGGGTATTGTGAGGAATTAAAAGAATGGCAAACAGACAATAAAAAAAATACATACACGCTGAGTACTTTCCCTTCGTACACACACACACACACACACACACACACATACACATTCTCTCTCTCTCTCCCCCCCTCTCTCTCTCTCTCTCTCATTAATCCTCCCACCTCGTAAATCCCACTAATGTACAATAAATCCCCTTGTGAGATTACACACATGAGGGGAGAGAGAGAGAGAGAGAGAGAGAGAGAGAGAGAGAGAGAGAGAGAGAGAGAGAGAGAGAGAGATATTACGTGACAAGAGAAATGACTTAAAGGAAATGACAAATGCGTGAGAGATGATGATGCTGTGGGAGTGGGAGATGATTTGAGAGGACCAGGAGTAACGTAAGAGGGAAAGTATATGAGGGAGGGGGGCATAGAGTGGGAGAAAAAAGCATAAGGCAATAATTGAAGGGGTTAGAAGGAGTTTGATACTGCCTCTTACACTCCCCCCCCCTCTCTCTCTCTCTCTCTCTCTCTCTCATTTTCTCTGTCAGTCTTTTTTTCTACAAATGCATCCCTCACAATTTCTCAACCCACCACTTCCATCCATTTCAATCTTCCCTCCCTCCCTTCCTCTCTCTCCTTCTCCCTCCATGTTCCTTCCCCCACTCCCTCTCCCTATTTCCCTCTTCCCCTCCTTCCTCCCTCCTTCTCCCAGCCTCCTCCTTCCACTCCTCTCCCCCTCATCCTTCTCACTCTCATCCCCTTCCCCTCCTCCCTCTTTCTCACTATCAATCTCCCTTCTCCTCCCCCCATCCCTCTCATTATTTTCCTCTTCCTCTCCTCCCTCTGTCTTACTACCTCCCTCTTCCTCTCCTCCTTCTCTCTCAATGATCTGCATCTTCCTCTTCTCCCTCACTCCTTCTTTCTTCTTCTGTCTTACTGTCCATTTCCTTCTCTCTCCTTCTGTTCCGCTGTCTTTCTCCCTTTCCCTCTCCTCTCTCTCTCCTCCCTCCCACTCCATTTCTCTCCGAAAGTTATTCAGTGCTATGCCACTCCATAAATCTCTCTCTCTCTCTCTCTCTCTCTCTCTCTCTCTCTCCATTTTTCTTAATCGGTCTCACGATCTTTACTCCTACCATAAAATCCCCCGTCCTCCCTCCCTCTCTCTCTCTCTCTCTCTCTCTCTCTCTCTCTCTCTCACCCTGCTCCACCCTACCACATTTTGCAACACCCAGCTTCACCCTGCCACACCGTATCACCCAACCACACACTGCTTCTCTCACTTCCTTGCTTCTCTCTCACTTCCTCACCCTGTCACGCCCTGCCTCACCCTACCACACCTTGCCTACCTCACCCTGCCACACCTTGCCTACCTCACCCCACTTATTCGGCGAGGCAGCTCTTACGGCCAAATCCCTACTGTTCTCCATTTACCCAGCCGATCCTGCCTCAATCCCTGCCTAACCCAACCCTGCTTACCTTCATCCCTGCCTACCCCCATTTCTGCCTTCCCTACTCCAAACCCTACCAATTTCCACCCCTGCCCACCCTCAACCCTGCCTTTCCCCACCACTGCCTACCCCATCCTGCTTGCCATTATTCCTGCCTACCCGACCCCTACCTACCCCAACTCTTGCCTACCCCACCTCTTTCTATTACAACCCCTGCTACCTCCACTTCTGCCTACTAGCACCCCCTATCTTCCCCCCCCTGCTGCCTACCGCTGCCCCTGCCTACCCCCACCTCTGCCTTACCCTCTCTCTCTCTCTCTCTCTATCCTTTTCTTCCTCTTCATCTTTCCCTTCTCATTAACTTCCATTCCCCCCTTCCCATTTCTCTTCTCCAATCCCTCTTCCCTTACTCCTATTCTCCCTTTGTTTTATCCCTCTCTTCCTTATATTATTCACGTCCCGTCTTTCATTCTCCCTTTTTTCTATCCTCTTTCCTCTCCCTTCTATTCTTTTACTCACCTTTTAAAATCCATTCTCTTTTCCTCTCTCCCACCTTTTTTTCTCAATCATTCTCTTCCTCATTCCCCTCATTTCAATTTTTACCTTTGTGATCGAGAGAGAGAGAGAGAGAGAGAGAGAGAGAGAGAGAGAGAGAGAGAGAGAGAGAGAGAGAGTACTGAAAAAACTGCTTATCATGCAATACGAGTATTAAGTGATTTTATAACTGATTTAACCCATGTGCATTTTTATCTATCATTTATTTATTTTTTAACAATATCATGCAGTAATTGGAAGCAGGTTTGGGATGATGAAACTGATGATGATTTCTTTACAACGCTCTTACCTGATCATATTATTAGTATTAGTATTAGTAGTCGTGGTCGTAGTAGTAGTCGTAGTAGTATTAGTAGCAGTAGTAGTAATGGTAGTAATAGTAGTAACTGTAGTAACAGCAGTAGTAGTAGTAGTAGTATCACTATCATCATCATCATCGTTATCAATCACCATCATCATCATCAATCATCATCATCATTTCTATTGTTCGTATCATTTGTATTTGTATCATTATAATTATTATTTACTTATCAACTCTAGTACGAATGGTTTATAGCAACATCATCAATTTTAGACCAGCTACTAAAACGCAAAAAAAATTACTCAAATCCATCATGATAATTTAGGGGAAAAAAAAAGGGAGGGAAGGAGGAAGAGAAACATAGAAATCAGAGGAATAAGGTGAAGAATAAAATGAAGGCGTGGAAATGAAGAATGAAGAACTGAAAATGAAGATGTGGAAAAGAAGAAAGAAGAAATGAAAGAGTAAAAAAATAACAGTGTAGAATGAAGAGGGAAAAGGAGGATGAAGAAGTCGACGTAGTGGATCCAGAAGCTGCAATGAAAAATGGAGAAAAGAATGAAGAAGTGGATGGGAAGAATGAAGTGATGAAAGAGGAATTAGAAATGTGGAGCGACGAAGTGATAAATAAAGGAGTGAAGGACACAAAGCAGAGAATGAAGAGGTGAAGAATGAAAAAGTGGACGTTAATAATGAAAAAAGTGGAAGTGAAGAATGAGAACTGAAGATCTGGATGTGAAGTGGAAGAATGAAGTAAAGAATGAAGAAGCAGAAGAAAACAGATGAATAAAAATGGAAAGAATGACGACGTGGAAGCGAAGAATGAAGAGGTGAAGACTAAAGAAAACTATTTAAAATGGAAGTGATGAATGAAAAAAAAGAATGAAGATACGAGAATGCAGCAAGTAGAAGCGAAGAATGAGTAGGTGGAAGAAGAATGAACGAAAGAAGAATAATGAAGGGGTAGAAGAAGAAAATAATGAGGAAGTGCAAGAAGAATGGAGTAGGGTGAAGGGAGAGGGAGGGACGAATTAGGATGCATTACGAGGAAGAGTGACGAATGAACGGTGGGGAGTGGGACGGATGCGAGGGATAAACGGTGAGGAATAGACTGATAGATAAACTGATAGATAGAAAGAGAAAGAAAGACTGATAGCTATAAACAAGAGGAAAACAGATCGATCGACAAATAAATACACAATAAATATTAAGAGATGGATAGATGAAGAGACAGAGAGATACAAATATATAATGATAAATACAAAGGACAGGAAGACATACGATTGATACACACTGATAATACACAGAGATGTACAGAGAGACAGAGAAAGTTATCTAAAGAAAATAATAAACAGATGAATCGGCATAAATTCAGAGACAGATATAGATAGTCAGAAAAAACAGGTATAAATAGATAGATAGACACACAGACGGATAAATGCATATACAGAGATAGATAAAGATAGATAGAAACTAGTAAAAATAGGCAGACAAGTAGAAACAGATAAATATAAATACTATATACATGATAATTATACATGCATGGACAATGATACAGGCAGGAAGGTGGATATATATATATATAGATAAATATTGATAGATAGATAGATAGATAGACAGACAGACAAATTGATATAGACATACGGACTGGACGGAAGTAGGGAGGACTAGCTGTGTGTGTGTGTGTGTGTGTGTGTGTGTGTGTGTGTGTGTGAGAGAGAGAGAGAGAGAGAGAGAGAGAGGGGGGGGACACCGAAAGAGAGGCGGCACGACAAAGAGAATGAAGAGAGGCGAAGAGAGTAAGAGAGGACGATAGCAGGGAGAGAGGGAGAACAGACAGGAGAGGAGAGAAACGGAGAGGAGAGAAACGGAGATGAGGAAAGACTGCAGAAAAAGAAGAAAAGTGGAAAGAGAGCAGAGAAAGACAGGAGGAGAGGAAGGAGCAGAGAAAGAGAGGAGAAGGACGAGAGCAGAGAAAGAGAGGGGACGAGAGGAAAGAAATCAGAGGAGAGAAAGAGGGGAAAGAAAGCAGCGAAAGAGAGAAGGGAGAAAAGTGAGCAGGAGAAAAGAGAAGAGAGGAAAGAGAGCAGGGAAAGAGAGGAAAGAGCAGGAAAGACAGGAAAGAGAGCAGGGAAAGAGAGGAAAGAGAGCAGGAAAGAGAGGAAAGAGAGCAGGAAAGAGAGGAAAGAGAGCAGGAAAGAGAGGAAAGAGAGCAGGGAAAGAGCAGCCAAAGCGTGCCTCATTTACGACAATATAAAAGAGTGGAGAAATAACCAGGCTTTAAAGGATGAAGGTTCTGCCCCGGGTGGGTGGGTGGAATGGGTGGAATGAGGGTGTGGGTGGGTGGAAGTGGGGAGTGGAAAGGCTGCGCGAGTGGGTGGATGGTTGAAAAAGTGGGTGGGGTGGATGGTTGAAAAAGTGGGTGGGGTGGATGGTTGAAAAAGTGGGTGGGGTGGATGAGTGGGAGGAGTGACCGGGTGGATGCATGAAATGGGTAGGTGTAGTGAGGAGATAGATGTATGGAGTGGGTGGGTGGGAGGTGGGCTGTACTGAGTGGTTGGATGGATGCAGTGGGTGGAAGGATACAGAGGGTGGATGGATGGAGAGGGTGGAAGGATGCAGGGGGTGGAAGGATGCAGGGGGTGGAAGGATGTAGGGGATGGAATGATGTAAGGAGTGCGTGAATACAGGGAAGCAGGAAGTCGTGGGATGAAGGTGATAGAAGAATGAAGGGAGTGCCGTTGGGGGTAGGCGGAAAGGTAAAGTGGATGGGTGGAAAAGTGGAGTGGATGGGTGGAAGCGTGGATGGATCGAGTGGATGCGCGGAAGAGTGGAGTGGCTAGGTGAGGTGGATGAGAAGGTAATTTACTCCACATCAGTATATCAGGTGAAGGGTGGGTGGATGAATGGGTGGGGTGAATGGGTGGGGTGAATGGGTGGGTGAGTGGGTAGTGGGTGAATGAGTGAATTTGTGAGTAGATGGGTGTGTGTATGAGTGAGTGAGAAAATCAGCTAGTGAGCAAATAAGAGAATGAGTATGGAGGTGACTGGAGTGTTAGCAAAAAACTGAGTGAGTGAGTGAGAGAGTAGTTGCTAAGAGTACTTGAGTGAGTGGGCGAGTCTGTGAGTGAGTAACTGGGAGAGACTAAGCAAGTGAATAAGTGAGTAGTGAGACGGTATATAAGCAAATGGGAGTAAGTGCGTAAGTAAATAAGCAAGTGAGTGAGTGAGTTGAGTGAGTGAGTTGTGAGTGAACGAGTGAGTGAGATTAAATGGGTTGAATCTACACACGGATGAAAAAGGAAATAAGCTAAAACGATGTAGTGGATGAAGGGGTAATAGGAATTGAGTGGACAGACAGAAAAGGTGTGGATGGATGGAAAAGACGTGGATAGGGGTGTGGAGGACGTGGATGAATGGGGCAGTGGATTATAAGTGGAGAGAGATATAATGGATAAAAGGAAGACAGAGGCAGGGTGGATGTGGAGAGAGAGAGAGAGAGAGAGAGAGAGAGAGAGAGAGAGAGAGAGAGAGAGAGAGAGAGAGAGAGAATGGGTGTGTGGGCAGACAGACGGACGGTGGATAGAGATGAGTAAGTGTGGAAAGGTGGATAGAATAAATGGGTACTGGTGGAGAGGGTTGCTGTGGATGGATGAGGTGGCTGGATGAGTTAGATAAAAAAAAAAAAAGGATAAAGACAAATAATAGAGGTAGATGGATAGAGGTATGGTGTGTGTGTGTGTGTGTGTGTGTGTGTGTGTGTGTGTGTGTGTGTGTGTGTGTGTGTGTGTGTGTGTGTGTGTGTGTGTGTGTGTGGACTGGACGGTGGGTGATTGGAATGCGAGGGTGGGTGGATGGGGTGGACTGGGGGTGGGTGGGCTCTAGTTGTCATGGATACGGCAGAGAGAGAGAGGGGGTGGTGGTGGAGGGGTAGGTGGAAGGGGGTGGAGGAGGGGTAGGTGGATAGGAAGATTAAGGGGGCTAAGGGAGAGTGGGAGGAGGGGGAGGAAGAGGGAGGAAGAGGGAGAGAGAGAGAGAGAGAGAGAGAGAGAGAGAGAGAGAGAGAGAGGAAGGGGAAAAGGATGGTGGAGGCGAGGGGAGAAAACGGGAAAATAGAAGAAGGGAGAGTAAAGGGGAGGGGAAGAGAAGGGAAGAGAAAGGGAGTGAAGGAAGAACGAGGAGGAGAAGGGATAGGCGATGGGAAAATAGTGAAGGGTGGAGGATAGTGAGTGAGAGAGAGGAGGATGAAGGAAGAGGAAAGAGGAGGGGGAGGGGGGAGGGGAGGACTGAAAAGAGCGAAGTGGAAGAGGGCATGGGAGAAAGACAAGAGGAAAGGGAGGGGAGGAGACGGAAAAGAGAGAAGGAGAGGAGGCTGTGGAGGGAAATGAGAGAGAGAGAGAGAGAGAGAGAGAGAGAGAGAGAGAGAGAGAGAGAGAGAGAGAGAGAGAGAGAGAAATTAATTACTCTGATGTCTACCACTAATCAGAGCAACAGACGCACAATTCCATCATTAGGCTGACTCAGTATTATTGCCTGATATAAAATACATCTTGATACATTTACACGGGGATGGGAAGCAGGGTGAATGAGAGTGGCGCGAGGAGGAGGAGGAGGAGACTGAGAATGAGGTGGAAGAATATGGTAGGAAGAGGGTATGAAGGATTTTTTTCAAAAAAGAATGAAGGAGAGTTAGAGCAAGAATGAGATGGAGGAGAGTATGTGAGGGAGAGTGTATGAGTAGTGGAGGAAGATGGAGAGTTACAACGAGAATCAGGTGGTAGTGCGACAGATACAGAGGGATAGTAGTACGAAAAAGAATGGAGGTCATAAGAAGGGTCGTTACTGAACAGGGACATGGAACTGCCAGGAGATCTGCCTATGCGCCTATGAAAATCAGCCTTCACAATGGTAGCCCTCTCTCGTAACTTTTTCCCTTGCTAGCGCTAGACGATTTTATTCAGTAAGGAGTGGCCTCTCATCGCCCAGTTTTCGCACGCTGAATAAAATCGTCCGGGGAAAAAACGAACCTTATAAGAAGAAAAAAAAAATCCTATACTTCCATCACATCGATCTGACAAACTAAGCCACGCCCTTAACTTGAATGCTGAGCCGTGATTGGGAGTATTATGAAGTCGACAGTGACCCCCCAAGAGCCGGATGATTAAAACTGAGTGCACGAAGGTGAGGGGAGACCATAATTACTGAAAGGTCATCTGCTGGAACCTCCGTAATTGTTTGTTATGGCCAGTATGCACCTCACCTTTTACGAGTGTAGTCAGCAACGATACATAAAGGTCACACGTGCTCTATCATTATTACATGGTTAGGAAATTATCTTAGGAAACTGGCTGCCTGTCCACACCGCCGGGCTCTCAGTCTGATTAAGCTATCTATCTATCGCCAGACGTCTTCATCTTCTAAGAAGTAGCCACAAACCTACATGTTACCCTGCCCTCCAACAACAGACTGCCCTCTCTCCTTCTCACCTCTCATTATTATACACCTATCCACCTCATTCTAAAGCCAAGTATAAAGAAATGGCAACAGGGAAAAAAAAAAAACATCTTTCCTGCAGAAATGTCAACCAATCATTTGCATTGGATAAGAGGCATTTTACACAGAATCCGATGACGTTTTAGACATTATTACTATTACTATTATTATTATTATTATTATTATTATTAGAGTATATCGTTATTCTTTACCACCAAATTATTTTTTTAATATCTCAGACGAGACTCTCTGGAGTGAAGGGGCCAGAGGCTGCTAAATCTCCCATCCAGTTCCCGATATAAAAGTCTTTCCAAACTGAACAAAATCGACAGGAGGTAGCAAAAATGAAACAGAATAATAAACAATACGTCATCAGATTCACGAGAGTAAAATAAGATGGAAGTCAATAATAACCTTACCTTACTGGCCCTTGTAGGAGATACGAAAATAAAACACCACACTTACCTGAAACAAATAAAGGGTTATTTTAGAATACTTAGCAGAGGAAATATGTTTAGCAAAGGCGAAAAGGACATAAAAAGTGACTGCTATGGCTTAAAAAAAATAATAATAATAATAAAAAAATAACAGGTTAATATGCAGTGAACTCTCCCATTAAATTTCGGGTGCTCGGAAGAAATACAATGAGGATCTGGTTGGGCTGATCACTAGGCTTTGACAGTTTCAATAAGTAAATCATATGAAGGAATTATATACACATACGTATATATAAGAAAGGGGAGAGAAGCAACAACAAAAATAAGAATGCAGGAGTAAAAGAAACAAAACACACACAAGAAAAGCTGTATATGAAGAGAAATATAAGAGAAGCAATCTAGTGAGAAATTAATTTAGAAGTGATTGTAAGGTGCAGAAATAAAGAAGTGGATGAAGGTAGAGATGTGTGGTGATGAGGCAAGGCAGAGCAGCGTAGTGGTGAGGCAAGGTAAAGAAGCATAGTGGTGAGGCAAGGTAGAGAAGCGCAGTGCTGAGGCACGGTAGAGAAGTGTAGAGGTGAGGCAAGGTAGAGAAGCGTAGTGGTGAGGCAAGGTAAAGGAGCGTAGGCAAGGTAGAGAAGCGCAGTGCTGAGGCAAGGTAGAGAAGCGCAGTGCTGAGGCAAGGTAGAGAAGCGCAGTGCTGAAGAACGGTAGAGAAGTGTAGAGGTGAGGCAAGGTAGAGAAGTGTAGTGGTGAGGCAAAGTAAAGAAGCGTAGTGGTGAGGCAAGGTAGAGAAGCGTAGTGGTGAGGCAAGGTAGAGAAGCGTAGTGGTGAGGCAAAGTAAAGAAGCGTAGTGGTGAGGCAAAGTAAAGAAGCGTAGTGGTGAGGCAAAGTAAAGAAGCGTAGTGGTGAGGCAAAGTAAAGAAGCGTAGTGGTGCGGCAAAGTAAAGAAGCGTAGTGGTGAGGCAAAGTGAAGAAGCGTAGTGGTGAGGCAAAGTAAAGAAGCGTAGTGGTGAGGTGAGCTGTGGATCTTGCTTGTGGTTTGGTGTGGGTTGGTTGGGGGAAAAGAAGATGACTTACAACCCCATTGCTCGCACACTCAAGGACAAAGATATCACCGACCCATAATTAATAATAATAATAATAATAATAATAATAATAATAATAATAATAATAAAAATAATAATAATGATAATAATAATAATAAACAACATCAACAAAGAGATTCATGATGGTTTATCAAATCCTCGAACTTCATTTGGTAACTGCTGCTGCTGCTGCTGATGATGATGATGATGTAAGAAGGCACAAAATCACTGATAATTTGCAAATGCTTAATGGATATTTCAGGTGCTTTCTAAATGCTATCAGGTCAAGCTGCTTAGGACAGTTAATTGCTAGGATAGACAATCCCCATCTGAAAAACACTACTTCCAAAGTAATTTACATCGTCAGCAATGCCACGAATTTTATGGTGTCCGAATTCGCTATATTATGAAGTCAACCCTACCCTAAAGGCAAAACATACTCGATTATTTTGGCACTTACGAAAATGGGAGGGAATTTTCAACTCTCTTATTTTTTCAATTGTTCCCGCAACCGATACTTTAAAGAATATTTTTAGAGAGAAAGTATGTAACAAAGATATACTGAAATTATAATGATTTACTGTTAATTTTACTGCAATAACATATCACTTGTTCAATACCAGCAGAGACATGCTAGTAACTTTTTAATTGCAAAGAAAAATAAAGGATTACTCTTATGAAAAATATTTTGCACTCTCTGGCCTCAAGCAAAATGGCCCGGCGTTAGCTTGAACAGAGTGCAAGAGTTATCCTGACCGTGAGAGGGGTAATGGTGACACTGTTGTAATTACCAGGCCGCACTTTCTCAGAAGAATATAATCGTCTGGTGTAAGATGGAAAAAGATGCTACAGAAGAAGCGACCATAAAAGAGGGGAGAAAGAAAAGCTGCAACACAAACTGAAGCAAAATAATAATGATGATGATGATGATGATAATGATGATGATGATGATGATGACAGTACTCGAGGGTCATGGTGTTCGTGATTGTAAAATTGTAGGTATTGTTAGATGATGATGATGATGATGATGATGATGATCCACATACGGATGAAGATGATGATGATGCTAATGGCACAGACAATGGCCTGCTGGTTTTTTACCAGAAAATGTTTTTTTTTTTTTTTTCATTTTAATTATTGGTCAAACATATTGATTCTCTCTCTCTCTCTCTCTCTTTCCCTCTCTCTCTCTCTCTTTCACACACACACACACACACACACACACACACACACACACAGAAACTGCCCCCATTAATAAGTACCATTAAGAGAGTTCGTATGAGAAATTTGGCCTTACATTAGAGAGAGAGAGAGAGATAGAGAGAGAAACACAGATACACACACCACACAGATCTTTACGCTTCCTCAATGGTTCTGCCTTCAGGTTAACAGAAAAACTAACTCTCTAATTACAGAAGTTCAAGATCAGGACAGGTAAGCAAACGGTTCTCCTTACCTTAGAAGTCAGTCAGTCGTGCAGGAAAATTAGGAGAAGCAACATCGTGAAGGAGGAGGAGGAGGAGGAGGAGGAGGAGGAGGAGGAGGAGGAGATGATGATGATGATGATGATGATGATGATGATGATGATGATGATGATGATGATGATGATCAGGAGGAGGAGGAGGAGGAAAAGGAGTAAGGAGAAGAAAAGGACGACGACTAAGAGGAGGAGGAGGAAGCGAAGGAGTAGAGACGACATCGAAGAACGATAATTATGATGATGATGATGATGATGATGATGATGATGATGATGACGAAGAGAGGAAAAAGGAGGAAAAAGCGAAGGAAATGGCGACGACGCAGAGGAGGAGGGGGATGGCCAAATAAAGGAGTGGGAGTGGCAGGAGGAAGGAAGGGAGAGAAAGATGGAGGGAAATGGGAAAAAACCCTCGTTGGCCTCTCCAATGCGCGCCAATTTACACAAGCAGGCAGGCAGGCAGGGTGGAGTGGTGAGGAGTGGAGTGGAGAGGAAAGGCAGGGAAAGTGGAGTACGCAGGACGAGGCAGGAAATATGGAGAAGCTGGGTGAGGCAAAGAATGAGGATCAGGCAGGGTGATGCATGGATTGTGGATAGGGTGAGGCAGGAATTGAGAAGTGGACAGGTAAGATGAGGAATGGGGAGTGGGCAAGGGGAGGAAGAGAATGGGGAGTAGGCAAGGGGAGGAAGAGAATGGGGAGAAGGCATGGCGAGGCAGAGAATGAGAAGAATGGAAGGTATGGCAGGGAAAGGAGTGAGCCAAGAAAGGAGAGTGGAAAAGAAGGGTGAGCTGAAAGGTCAGGTGAGGCAAGGAGACTGCAGTAGGTATGATGAGTGAATGGGGATACAGGGAGAGTGAATGGGGATACATGGAGAGTGAATGGGGATACAGGGAGAGTGAATGGGGATACAGGGAGAGTGACTGGAGAGGCAGGGAGAGTGAATGGTGCGGCTGGGAGTGCGTGTAGAGACAGGGAAAGTGGGTGGGGAGACAGTGAGAGTGGGTGGAAAAGCAGGAAGAGTGAGTGGTGAGGCAGGGAGAGTTGTTGGCAAGGCAGGGAGAGTGGGTGGAGGACGAGAGAGAGGGCAGAGAGGAAGAGGGAGAAAACGAGAAAAGAAAAGGAAAGGAAGTGGAAGGCAAACGAGAAAGAAGAGAATGAGTGGGAAGGTGAGCAGGGATAGTGAGTGAGTAAAGAGGCAAAGAGAGGAAGTGGATGGAAGAGCGTAGGGGAGGCTGGGGAAGAGTGGAGCGATTGGGAGGGTGAGGAAGAAGAGGAAGAGAGTGCAGCGGTAGAGAGAAAGAAGAGAAAGAAACTGGAGTGAGTGAGTGGAGAGGAAGGATGGAGTGTAGAGAGAAAGGAGAGAAAAAAAAGAGAGTGATAAAGTAGGGAGAATGGAAGAGAACAGGGAACAAAGACTGAGATAACAAAGAATGAAAAAACGTGGAAGGAAGAAGTGATATAGAAATGAAGATAAATAAAGTTAGGGGGAAGAGTGAAAAAGAGGAAAGGAGAGAAAAAGAGGAAGACAGGGGAGGGTCAAGGAGAAAGACAATGAGCAAAATAATGAATGAAAAATGTATGAAGATTTAAAATGTAATGAGAGAGAGAGAGAGAGAGAGAGAGAGAGACTCCTCCAACTCCACACCAGGTCTTAATTCTATTTCAGATCCAACCTTCCTCACCACCACCCTCCACATCACTCCACCACCACACCACCACCCTCCACATCACTCCACCATCCCATTCCACATCACTCCACCACCCCACCACAACCCTCCACATCACTCCACTACCCCACCACCACCCTCCACATCACTACACCACCCCACCACCACCCTCCACATCAGTCCACCACCCCACCACCACTCTCCACATCACTCCACCACCCCACCACCACTCTCCACATCACTCCACCACCCCACCACCACCCTCCACATCACTCCACCACCACCCTCCACAACACTCCACCACCCCACCACCACCCACCACATCACTCCACCACCCCACCACCACCCTCCACATCACTCCACCACCCCACCACCACCCTCCACATCACTCCACCACCCCACCACCACCCTCCACATCACTCCACCACCCCACCACCACCCTCCACAACACTCCACCACCCCACCACCACCCTCCACAACACTCCACCACCCCACCACCACCCTCCACAACACTCCACCACCCCACCACAAACCTCGCCATCTCTCCACCACCACTCCACTACCCACAACACCACCCCACCACCACCCTCCACAACACTCCACCACCCCACCACCACCCTCCACACCACTCCACCACCCCACCACCACCCTCCACATCACTCCACCACCCCACCACCCCCCCCCACAACACTCCACCACCCCACCACCACCCTCCACAACACTCCACCACCCCACCACCCCACCACCACCCTCCACATCAGTCCACCACCCCACCACCACCCTCCACATCACTCCACCACCCCACCACCACCCTCCACAACACTCCACCACCCCACCACCACACTCCACATCACACCACCACCCCACCACCACCCTCCACATCACTCCACCACCCCACCACCACCCTCCACATCACTCCACCACCCCACCACCACCCTCCACATCACCCCACCACCCCACCACCACTCTCCACATCACTCCACCACCCCACCACCACTCTCCACATCACTCCACCACCCCACCACCACCCTCCACATCACCCCACCACCACTCTCCAAACATGTTTTTCCTTCAACAGCTCATTTCAGCTTGGGATAAAGTTCAATACGTTTCAAATTCCAAAGTTTTCTTGTCAAGACTATTTATTTCTGTTTACGGTTAGTCTCTGTGTTAGAGAGAGAGAGAGAGAGAGAGAGAGAGAGAGAGAGAGAGAGAGAGAGAGAGAGAGAGAGAGAGATGCAAATTACATGAAAGATATAAGAATAAACATTGCATGTTATATCAAACATTTATTTCACCACACTCTTTACAAGTTAACATAAGTGTAAGGTATCTGTAGTATGTTATTATATCTGCCTGGTATATCTGTGCAGGACTCAGCCCCTCCCTTTGATCATGCACTCAGCCTCTATGTGCAGGATAAGCCCATCAACGCTCCGACAGTAAAGTGCTCTCTCTCTCTCTCTCTCTCTCTCTGTGTAAGTGTGTGTGTATGACATCATGTTGGACTAAAAGATTTAAAAGAAACAAGTGCCAACCCCTCTGAGCTGAATAAAACTTCCATGTCATAAAAAAATAAAAATAAAAAGGACATTACTGCACCGAAGCGGCCTAAACAACATTCCAATACTTCCCGCCCAGTTCCAAAATTCTTAACTTATTCTCACGGCAATTAATAAGTTTTTAAAAAGTTAGGATAAAACTCTTAACCCATCGGCTGAGGAAATTCGAACTTTTCATTCAATTTCAGCTTACGTCACACCGACTTATTCACCCGAGAGAAAGACGCTCTAGTTAAAATAAAAAATAAAATAGATAAACACATAAATACATGGATACATACATAAATAAAAAAAATAAATAAAAACAAGAACTCTGAGTGCAATACCCGCGCCTACCAACTGGTCTAAAATTCCGAATATTTGACTTTGCCTTATGACCCCGACCTCTGACCAATTACTCTAAAAATCGAATTACTTCTTGCCTTACCCTTAACCCTTCCACCGAGTTTGGACCAACACAGGTCAAAAGGAGAGTTGACCTTATCCTGTGACTTCAGAATTTTATCTTTCTCTGTGACTATGACCTCTGAGTGGCTCCTCTCAAAATCGAATCGCTTTATCATTGCCTTACCCTGGACCCTTCCACAAAGTTTGGTGTACATTGGGTAACATCTATTTAACTGATGCACACACACACACACACACACACACACACACACACACACACACACACACGAGAGAGAGAGAGAGAGAGAGAGAGAGAGAGAGAGAGAGAGAGAGACAGACAGACAGACAGACAGAGGTCCACAACACCCGCTCTCCTCTCGCGAACGCTGGTGTAACAATATCGCCCAATAGTAACAAGCATAAAACAGGGAAACAAGCGTCCTCAGGCTGATGAGATTAATGCTCAGTTTCCTAATAGCTTTCGGTATTTTTCTTAAGGTTTCGGGCATCGTGGGTCATAATTACACACATTCTTGAACTTAACCTGTGTATAGGATTGGCTGTGTGTGTAGGATTGCTTGTGTATGTAGGAATGGTTGTGTAGGATTGGTTGTGTGTGGGACTGGTTGTGTGTAAGACTGCTTGTGTAAGGACTGCTTGTGTGTAGGACTGTCTGTGTGTATGACTGCTTGTGTGTAGGACTGTTTGTGTGTAGGACTGCCTGTGTGTACGAATATTTGTGTGTAGGATTGCTTGTGTGTAGGATTTCTTATGTGTACGATTACTTATTCATACTTCCAGTTCACCAATAGAGTCACCCTTCATTTTCTTTCATTTACCTTCACTCACACAGCCATCATACACTTCACAGCCAAAATACAGAACATTTTTAAAGATGAGAAATATGAAAAACGAGTCAATTCCTAATAATTCTATACTGACATGTAGTTTTGTTTACCGTGCGAATAAACGCTTATGGAGACGTGATTATCGTGTGAAGAGATGTTTATGGAGACTTGTTTATCGTGCGAATAGACGCTTATGGAGACTTCTTTATCGTGCGAACAGGTGCTTTATAAATACCGGGGTCATCGTGCGAATAGGTGCTTTATAAATACCGGGGTCATCGTGCGAATAGGTGCTTTATAAATACCGGGGTCATCGTGCGAATAGGTGCCTTTTTTAAATACGGGCGTAGGACATTAAGGGTCAGAGTTATGGGGGGAAGGTGCAAGTTTTCGCCCAAATGACCAAAACTTCCTTCGATTTTTGAGGTGGAATTTTTCTTCCCCCCACACAGATGCCTGGGCCACCACCACTACTGCCAACATTACCACCACTACTGCCAACATTAACACACTTCTACCAACTCTGCCAGAAACGCTACCAACTGAGCACAACTACCAAACATAACCACATTCTAAAAAAATTACAACCACTACTACTATTACCACCACTACTACCGTACTAACATTACCACCAAAACTACTAACATTACCACCACTACTACTAACATTACCACCCCTACTACCAATATTACCACCCCTACTGTCACTATTACAACCACCACTACCAATATTATCACCACTGCTACCAACACTACAACCACTAACTTTATTACCACCACTACCACCACTTCTGCTAACATTACCATCCACTAATGAAATTACTACAGTATTAGGATTACCACAACAACCACAATTAAACCAGAACTACCCTACCACCGCTACCACAGCTATCACTTCTGCTGCTATCAATACTATTACCAATACTACCATTACTATCACTGCCATATCCACCACCAATACCAGTACCACCACTACCAACATTACCAGTTACCAATATTACCACAACTACCACCACTACCACCACAATTGCCACCTCATCACCACTACCAACCTTTACCACTACACACCATCACCGCCACCACCACCACCATCACCATCATTACCATAAACTACTACCACTACTACCGTCATCAAGTCCACTACTACTCATAAATTACCCCGTAACTGCCCTAAATACCCTGTTCGTGGGCCTGGCAATTAACATAAATAACAATGGACACTAATTCAATGTTGGCTTAATGAGGGAAGATTTGAGTTTAGGCAGAATATTTTAGTGTATGGTTAAAATGCCGTTTTCTTTCAAGCCCGAGAATTTTGTGTGTGTGTGTGTGTGTGTGTGTGTGTGTGTGTGTGTGTGTGTGTGTGTGTGTGTGTGTGTGTGTGTGTGTGTGTGTGTGTGAGAGAGAGAGAGAGAGAGAGAGAGAGAGAGAGAGAGAGAGAGAGAGAGAGAGAGAGAGAGAGAGAGAGGAGGGGTAGAAGTCAATATGGAGAGCCAACAGTGACAAACGAAAAGGGAAAAAGGGATTTGGAATAGTAACACTGAAGGAGAGGGAGGAGAGAAAAAAGTAGGGATGGAGGGAAGATGGAATGGGGAGAAGAGAGTAGGGATGGAGAGAAAGTGAGATGAGGATGGAAAGAAAAAGGGATAAGGATGGAGAGAAAAAGAGATATGGAGAAGAGAGAGAGAATATTGGGGAGAAGAGAGGGACGACAAACGAAAAATGAGAAAAGGAGATGAGAACAGGAACAGATGAATGAAGAGAACTAGAGAACAATGGAAGGAAGAGAGAAGAACGGATGGAAAAGACAGGAAAGACAGGAGGAAAGGAATAATGGAAGGAAGAGAGAAAGAAAGGAGGAGGAGGAAAAGTACAATAAAGGGAAGAGGGAAACGCAGAGAAAGGAAGGAAAGGATGAAAAGTGGTGAAGAAAGGAAGAGGGAGAGAACAGAGGAGAAAAGGGGGGAGAGGAAGAAGGAAGAGAAAGACGAAAGGAAGGGAGAGGAAGAGAGGGATGGAAGAGGAGGATAATTAAGAGAATAACGAAAAGGGAGAGCATAAGGAAGAGAAGAAGGGAAGATAGGAGATATGGAGGAAAAGAAGAAGGGAAGGTAAAAGAGTGGAATGTTAGCAGTGATACAAGAAGATAAGGAAAGAAGGTGAAGGAAGAGGGAGATGAACTGAGAAAGGGGAAATATGAGAGTAAAGGAAGTGAGGAAATGAGAAAGAAAGATGATAGATTGGTGAGAGGCAAGAAATGAAGACAATCGGAGGAGGAGGAGGAGGAGGATTACACAGGAAAGCAAACAGCAACAGACCTTATGGTCCTTTCGAGGCTGCTTGTTAGAGAAAACTATGACTACAAGATCTAACTCTACATGTTGAAGGATAAGGATAGTAAAGCAAGAACGCTCCCCCCACCACCAAACCCTCCAGGAAAAAGTGAGAAAAACCACCATGCAGCATGGAAAAACTGACATGGAAATTTTATAGGAAACACTGGAAAGGAAAAGTCACATTCTATAATACTTTATCTATAAGCTACCCGATAGAGTAACCTGAAAGAGAAAGTAAACAAATAAAATAATAGTTACGGCATGACATTATAAACCGGTTACATTGAGTTAATGGGAAGTCTGTGGACATAACGTGGAAGCTACACACTGCACAGTGTGGATGTTTAGGGGTGGTGCAGCAGCCTTGCCTGGCGCTTTTAAGGTAGGCAGCAGTCAATCACGCCCTAGCTCCGTTTGCTCCACTGAGACAAGGAACTCTCCCATGTGGGACAAGTACACAAGTTTCATCCTGAAGCAGTGACCCCTGGTACATTAAAAAAATCCCGATGGTGGTCACTTGACTAACAGGGACCCTCAGTGATCCACAGGAGGAGGAGGAGGAGGAGGAGGAGGAGGAGGAGGAGGAGGAGGAGGAGGAGGGAGAGAGAGAGAGAGAGAGAGAGAGAGAGAGAGAGAGAGAGAGAGGAGCCGGAGGGGAGGGAGAGAACTTAGAGGTGTTGGAGAAAGAAATGCTGGAGGAAGGGAATGAAAAATGCCGGAGGGAAGAGGAGGAGGAGGAAGACGGGGAAGAGAAGGACTTGGCAGAGGAGGAGGATCTGGCAGAGAAGGATCTGAAGGAGGAGGAGGAGAGAAACTTAAACAGAGAGGGAGAGAGTGGCAGCCAGAGTAGGAAACGAGGAGAGACGGAGAAAGAGAGGAATGAAAGTGAGAGGAGGAGGTGGAGAGAAGAAGAGGAAGACTGAGTGGAAGAGGTACAGTAAGAAGAAGAAGCCGAAGGAATGTAACAAAACAAGAGTAAGAGAAGGAACTGGAAGAAAGAGGAGAGCAAGAGGGAGAAAAAGAGAAAAGATAAGGAGAGTAAGAGTACAAGAAGACTAAGTAGCTATAAAAGAAGAACAGACAGAGAGACGGAAGAGGAAAGTGATGGAGACTGAGTGTGTGGGACAGGCTATGAAGAGAAAGGAAGTAAGAAGAGAACAGAGAAAAGATAAGAAAAGAAACGGAATGGCAAGAAAGTGCAATGAATAAGAGAAGCAGGGAAAGAGACAAAGGAAGCAAGAGGAAAAGAGGAATGGAATAAAGAAAGAACAAGAAGTGGTGCCAAGGCACAGCAAACTCGTCCCCGGCAGTCATTTTAGTGTTGACGTATGAACACAACAGGGTTATCTAATCAAAGATGTCATATCAGATTTGGAGTATATCGGGTGAATATTGACGATTTTATGTCCATTTGAATATTTTAGGCCCGATCCATCTGATACTGAGCCCCCTACTGTGAGGCATGTTATAGGATGAAGTTTGAAAGATGCACGTTTACGTTTTGGTTGCATGTCGAAATGACGAATTTGAAAGGAGTTAAGACGAAAAAAACTATTTTTGTTTGCATTTTTTGTATATATTTTCTGGGCCTACAGCCTGGGCAGACAAACCGACAAACCGAGTGAAAACAATACCCGTCCTCGATCCCCTCCGTGGCGGGGACGGGTAAAAAAAAGTGAGAGAGGATGAGGATGGATGTAAGAGAGAAAGAGAATTGGATCAGAAGCAGCGGCACAGGGTATGAGAAGAGGACAGAGGCAGTGAGAGGAAAAAGAGAAAGTAAGAGAATAAAAAAAGGGAAGACAAAGGCAATGAGAGAAGATGAAGGGATAAGTGTAAAGGAGAGAGAAAAAAGAGGGAGAGTAACATAAGAGTGAGGAAGTAAAAAGAGAAACGGTGAAGTATACAATGAAAATAAAAGGAAAAAAAAGTTGAATAAAAGAAAGACAAGAGTAAGACAAAGGGAGGAAGAGAAAAAGAGAACAACGAGAAAAGAGAACACGGAAAAAAAAGAGAACAAGGAGAAAAAGAGAACAAATCAAGAAGAGAAAGGAAGTTGGGGAACAAGGAAGAATGAGAGTATGGAAGAAAAGGGGAGAATGAAGAGAAGACAGAGAATGAAGAACAACAGGAGAAAGAAAAAGAGAAGGAATAAGAGGAGAAAAGAGAAGTATATAACAGATGGATAAGGAACTATAAGAAGAGGAGGAAGTAGGAGAAAAAAAAGGAGGAATTAAAGGAAAAGAGGAAAGACAAAGGGAGGCGAGATGAGGGAAGAAGAGTATGACAGAAAAAAGGAGTAAAGAGGAGATAAATGGGAGACAGAAGAGGAGAGGGAAAGAAAGAGAAAATGAAAAAGAAAGAAATGAATGAATTGGAAAAGGAGACGAAGAGGAAGATGAAAACAGAGAGAGAAAGAAGGAACAGGAATGAGAAAGAAAGAGGAAGATGAAAAATGAGAATGAAAGAAAAAGTAGGAAAAGGTGAGAGAGAGAGAGAGAGAGAGAGAGAGAGAGAGAGAGAGAGAGAGAGAGAGAGAGAGAGAGAGAGAGAGAGAGAGAGAAGACAGTGAAAGAAAGAAAAAGCAGGAAAGGGAGAGAGAGGAAGATGAAGAAAGAGAAAGAAAGGAAGAAAAGAAAGAAGAAGAAGAAGAAGAAGAAGAAGAAGAAAAAGGAGGAGGAGGAGGAATGTGTGTGTGTGTGTGTGTGTGTGTGTGTGTGTGTGTGTGTGTGTGTGTGTGTGTGTGTGTGTGTGTGTGTGTTCATTAGCCCTCAATCAACCCAATCCCATTTTCTCTCTCCCTCTCTCTCTCTCTCTACCACCTCCACACACATTCCGTCATTATCTCCCTATTACCATATTAGATATACACACACACACACACACACACACACACACACACACACACACACACACACACATCCTCTATTACCTCTGTTTTCTCCATACTTACTCTCACATTTCACTCACACCCACATATACTCACAGCCACACCCATCCCAACACCCACACCCTCTCCTTAACTCATGTATGCTCCTAACCCATCCCACACCCACACACCCTCACCCGCACCCATATCTTCACCCAACCTCGCGTACACCCTCATCTGCACCCACACCTACACCCAACCTAACCTACAACCACACCCACACCCACATTTACGACACTCTCACCCATCCTTACACCTAAACCTACACCCAGCCACACCCACGACGTCTTTCCCTGGCATTCCTCCCACACTCTTACTCTCTCATGTAATCTCCCTCCTCTTTTCAGTCTCTCTCTCTCTCTCTCTCTCACACACACACACACACACACACACACACCAGAATCCAATTGTGACTCCTGGACTATCTACGAAAAGCATGACTGAATTTTGATTATTTTGACGCAGTGGCGGCAACAGACAACGCTACGGCTCTGCGTCGTTTCTTTAGCACTTCTTTGTGACTGGCTTCAAGTACCAGTGTTCAGTTATTATTACAACACGTGGAAAGTTTAGGCCAAGTTGAAGTAAGTGTAAATTCTGACACAGGTTCGAGACAGTGTACAAGAAAGGAATCACTGTCTGCCTCCGTGCTCTATCATGATTAACTATTTTCATCTCCGGACCAATAGAAAATTCTCAAAAAATGTCCACCATAATTATCGAATTATTTTATCCGGAATGGAAAGGGCAGATACAAAACACGGCTGAAAAGTAACTTCCTCCACGTTCAATACTGAGATATATAGAAAAAAAAAAAAAAACTTATAAAACCACCACCATCACCGTTCATCAAGTTTCCTTCTTATGGACCGTATATCTCGTCGCTCGTAACGCCTCTTCCACGGCGATTTGTTCCGCACACTACACCTTTTTATCTCCTTGTACAGCACATTAGAGGGAAACTCCGTCGATGCAGAAACTATAAAAGATTCATAAAATGGAATATCAGGGAATAATATGCCTGATAAATCACTAAGGAAGAAGCACAACAAAAGCCTCATCTGTGCCCTAAAATACGGCCCTATAATTCCTCAGTGATAAGAGTTGGCCATCCATCCCTACCAACTCACACCCCGACAGGCTCCTTCCCCTTCCGGCAGCGTCCATCTCAGCAGTCAGTACAATACTTCACTCGCTATGGCACTGGCACGCTAACCCCCTGATTTATTTGGTATTTATGAATGCACGAAAGCGAAACGATGACAGCAATTTCTCAGTCACTTAATTGGGTCTTCTTTATCCTTAGCTCAATCCTTAAAATGACTATCCCCTGTTCTTTTTAACAATGCACAACCTAGTCCTGACGATTTATAAATATCCTAGGCGTCTCTCTCTCTCTCTCTCTCTCTCTCTCTCTTTTCGTAATTAATCTTGAAAATACTCCGTAAATTCTCTTAGGAAACCACTTCCACATCCCTAAGGTGTGTGGAGCCGACTCTATGCAGTCACAACCCTAACCAATCGGTGAATTTGTACAGTGGTCTATTATTTCAAGTATGAAGTACAGTTTTCATGTATGACAGATGTGGTGTCTGAGACCCTTGAAACCAGTGATTATTCTTACCTTTGTTCTGGCTACCTCCAAACGCTTTTATGCAGCTTGGGCGAGTCTTGTGCTGGAGGGGCAGGTCATCGCTATATAGAACCCTGCCAGTTCGAAATGTCTATCTTATGCAAAGAAAAAATTGTCCGGCGGCAGCAAGAGTACAGCAGAAAGTAAGTCATGGTAGCGAATGTACTGAACTACCAAAGGAATGAGGGTAAATGTGGCAAAGGGTGCACAGGTCATGTAAACCCGCGTACTGGAGTTTGGGGCCGACCACTGGCAGAGAAAACACACAATGGAGAGAAATGCGCTTCACTTCAATCATCATGGTGTATGGCGTTTCTGAACAGGGTGGAAGAAGAGGATATCCGTCTCAAACCCCCTCTTTTCAATGGCTCCCTTCATAACTTATACCTTTGCAGCAATGTTGTATTTCTCTTTTCTGTCGCTACTACTCTGTTCACTGCTCTACTAAACTCTCTACTTTCCCTCCCATCAGGCACGCAACACCCATCCAGCTAAACACTCCCCCTCATTTCTGTCCAGCCCACTAATACAACAGTTAATCAGTAATCTCGTTCCCTCATGCCTCCTATGCCCGTCGTTCTTTTAAAATTTGCCCAAGCATCTCAAAAAGAATGGGTCTCGATATTGGCACTGTTTTGTTAGCTTTCTTTGGAGGTAACAATCTTTTGCGAGTTCTCAGTGTGTGTGTGTGTGTGTGTGTGTGTGTGTGTGTGTGTGTGTGTGTGTGTGTGTGTGTGTGTGTGTGTGTGTGTGTGTGTGTGTGTGTGTGTGTGTGTGTGTGTGTGTGTGTGTGTGTGTGATAATACAATAAAATCATCACACCACCATAACACCACCACCATCACAACACTACCACAGCTCCACCACAAAACAACCGTACGACATATCAGCACACTAACCCAAACTCCATCACTGCACTACAAACCATCACAAAAACACCAGTACAACACCAGAAACGCCCTAAAATCACCACCACTACCACCACCACAACAACCTACCACACCACCACACCACAAAATTATAACACCCGCTCATCATCACATCACCACCAACCACCTCAGTACTCTCATCACCAATCCACCACCAATCACCCCCACCACAACCACATATCATCATCACCACTATAACAACACCTCATCACCTCACTGTCACAACCACCACGATATCATAACACACCAACACCTACCACCACTTACTCTCAAGATGGCAGGCTGGGGGTTGTGATAAAAACCAACACAATAACTGAGGTGAGAGAGAGAGAGAGAGAGAGAGAGAGAGTGTGTGTGTGTGTGTGTGTGTGTGTGTGTGTGTGTGTGTGTGTGTGTGTGTGTGTGTGTGTGTGTGTGTGCGCGCGCTTAGAGAAAGCAGAAGATGGGGGACGGAGATACAATACAAGGATGAAAACATGATATACATCCACCTTTGGTTACAAATCTGAAACGATATAATATTTGAAAACTATCAAAAATAACAATAATAAGAGTAATAATAATAATAAAAACAACAACAATAATAATAATAATAATAATAATGAGAGTATTAATCCCTTCAGCCAAGAATGTCCTATTTTTTAATACATTCACACGACATCAATAACTTTACAACTGACTTCTTGAACTGGACGGGTCACATACACCGTTCACTGACCCCTTCACTGCTGACCGTCCTTTACTGAATAAAATCGTTTGGCGGTGACCTAAATAAAATGAAACAACACGCCATCTTGGTGAAAGGGTTGACCGCTTCACGCCGAGGACAGTTTTTCGTATATTATTCTTGGTATTCCTTGACAATTTTATCCTGCTTATAAGGGGACATATACAGTTTGAGGAGGTTGATACAGCGTCCAATAGCCCTTTCAATATGAGAGGTTAATCCTAAGTTGAATAAAATCGTCTGGTGGCAGGAAGAACACAAGAAAATACGCCACTGTACTGAAAGGCTTGAGTACGCTTTCTTTAACCCGTGAAACAAGGTACAGGTAAAGACAACAGGTGAGATAAAAACACGCCAAACCAAAGTCACGCTAAGAAAACCGACGACGTACGCTAAAACACAATCGGCCGCATAAAAGGTGTTAAATTCCCCCACAAACCTCCCGCATACCGCGCCATTTCCGGATAAAGGGGGTAGTCAGCATGGATAAACGGAAGAGGGGGAGGAGGCGGGAAGGGGGGGGGGAGAAAGGTTGAGGTGAACTACTCCTACCTCTATGGGTGAGACAGAAAGAGGGAGAGAGAAGTGGGGGGAAGAGGTTAAGCTGAGGTTGGAAGACGGTGTGGGAGAGGAAGATTAGCCTTGTCTGCTGTGCTTTCACCAAAATTCAATCGTTTGTGACCGGAAAAGAAGCCTTATAAACAAACCAAACAGTCTCAACATATATCCTTCAATAAAAAGGAAAAAATGTAAAAAGAAAACTGCGATAAACCACAAGAAAAACAAGCCATACAACCAAAATCAACTGATAAACAACAGAAGCAAACCTACAAACATAAACACTTAAAAAAAAGAAAGAAAAACAGCTATGACAAAACAAGATCAAACCAGGCCATCCTAACACACCAATGACATCCAATAAAAGCAACACAATCACCAGCATAAAAGGCGTAAAATCCCCCACAAACCCCCGAATACCGTGCCATTTCCGGATAAGGGGAGTAGTCAGCACGGATAAACGGAAGTGGGGGAGGGGATGAGGGGGAGGGTGAAGTGGGAAGGGGGTGGGTGAGGCGGGGGAAGAGTGAGAAGGAGAAGGATGAGATGGAAATGAGGTGGTGAGAGAATGTTAAAGAGGGGAGAGGATATGAGTTCGGAAAGGGGATGTTAGTCAGGTGAGTGGATGTTAGTGGAGGAAGGAACGTGATGATGAGAGAGAAGGTAGAAAATGTGAGGAAGTGAGTGAGGAGACAGAATGTTTGTGGGGGAGAAAATATGAGTGAAGAGAGAGAATGTGAAGATGTGAGTGAGGGCAGAGGATGTGAGTGTGGAGGGAGAATGTTAGTGGAGGAGAGGACATGAGTGAGGGAAGGGATTAGAGTTGAAGGGATGAAGGGAGTTGGCAACATGGATAAGTAAACAGGGGTGGAGAGTGGAGATATGTGGGGGTAGGGAGAGGGGAAGGAAGGCAGAGAGAGATGAAGACTGTGTTATGGTGTGATCTGGCCTACCGTAAAAGAGGGACATTTCACTCCCGAGTTAGGTCATCTTATTTCCGGGACCTCTGCTTATCCGGGGTACTTTGGAAGGAGGTGAGGGGATGAGGGTAGGGAGGGTGAATAAAGGGATAAAGTGATGTTGAGGATGGGAGGAGGGAGGAGTGTGTGTGAGGAAGTGCAAGTTGGGGTGTGGGGAGGGCTGATTAGGAGTGTGGGACTGGGGTGACGGAGTGGTTGACAGATGAGGGAAAGGTAAAGCAGGGTGAGGAGGGTAGTGGAGGGATGGGGGGAGGAAGGACGAATGTGTGTTGAAGTACATGAGAGTGTAAGAAGGAGTGGTTAGGAGTGACACAGGGGTGGTTACAAGTGAAGGAGGTGTGAATAAAATTAGAAAGAGGGTTGATGGGAAGGGTGAAACGGGAGGGGTGGCGGATGGGAGGGGGAATGTGGATGTAAGGAGGGATAGGCGGGTATCAGACACGGTGGGTGTGAATTAAGAAAAAAAAAAAAAATTCTATCAGTAAAAGACAAGGTCGTATACATTTCATGGATTTAAGGGGGGGCGCGGGGGCGTACGCCCCCACTGTTTTCGGCAGATGAAAGATATCATACAATAAAAGAACAGTGTTATTTACCAATATATGGTGACTAACTACAAAATCCCTTTATTTTTTTGCGACATTTCTAATTGTATTGAACTGATTTTATGACAGTATTTGTGTAAGAATCTTACAGTATATATATATATATATATATATATATATATATATATATATATACTGTAAGATTCTTACACAAATGGTGTCATAAAATCAGTTCAATACAATTAGAAATGTGGCAAAAAAATAAAGGGATTTTGTAGTTAGTCACCATGTACTCAGCTTTGCAGTAATTCCACCAGCAGCCACCTCTCACGCTCCTTTACCAGTGCTGGATCCGAGCGAGACCCTGGTGTAGCGGTGGAGGTTAAGTGTGGCTGTAATGAAAAGAGGATGAAGGGGGGGGGGGTGCGGGGGGATGGCGTGCGTGGATATGTGGGTGTGAGGTGTTAGTGTTAGGGTGACAGTGAAGGAAAATGCGGGTGAATGTCCCGTAACAGGAGGAGGCAGGTGGGTGGGTGGCATTGGTTTGTTGTAAGGGGATGGCAGGGGTGAGGCTGAAGGACGGGAGATACTAAGGAGGGGTTTGTAGGGGTGAACTTTGACTGTGGGGAAAGGAGGGGTGGGGAGCAGGAGTGATGGAGGATTAGGTAAAGGGTGAATGTGTGAGAGAGGTGAGAATGAGGTAAGGTTTGAGTGCGAGGGATGGGTATAGGTGAGTATAGCTGGAAGGCTTGGTGGGGTGTAATGAAAGCCGGATGGGGTTAAGGGCTGGAGGGTGGTGAGGGCGAGAAGGCGAGGAGCGTTAGTGTGGTGAGTTGGGTGAGGGTGCTGTGAGGGGTGACAGTGGGGTGAGAGTGATTTGCATGTGATGACTGGGTGAGTGTGACTGGCGGGGGGATGGGGGTGAGGGTGGGGTGTGGGCGCGTGTTTTTAGGGGTGACGGTGATGGGGTAAGGGTGTTGTGATGGGTGAAGGTGATGTGAGGAAGGAGTGGGGATACTGGGAATGGTGAGCGGAGGTGAAAGTGACTCAGAGGTGGGTGAAGAAAGCATATTCACGAGGGGCTGGAATAGGGAGACAGAAGGGACTGAAGGGAAAGGGAAGATATTGAAAGGTACAGGGGGTGTAGGGCCGTGTTTTCAACAATTTTCATTCCATTCCCGCTCTTGGGGAATTCTGAGAACCTGGTGGCCTCCTTTCAGTTTTTCTTTCTTTTCTTTTTTTTTTTGTTTCTATCCTCACACGTAATAGTCAATTATAAACTGCTCTCGCAGGAATCTAGTGAACACCTTATTTTTGATAAAGAAAAATGTATTGTACATTTTTACCTACCAGGTAAGCCAAATAAAGTATAAAAAGGATGACATGAAATCCTGCACATTTTCCGGCAACTTTTACACCCTACATCAACCGTCGTGGTCACCCTACAATCTTGCCATGAAGGCCATACCCCTTCCCATGGTACTGAGGGCAGGGAGGGAAGATAAGACACAGGGGGAGTCTAGGGAGGTCGGGAGGGGTGGTGAGGCGTTGAGAGGGACGGTGCAACAAAGTACAAAGGAAGACAAAGAGCAGCATACCTATAGTTCTTTCGAAGTTGTCTTTTGTAAGGATGGCTATAACTAACGAAAGTATTTATGAGTAAAAGACGAGGACAGAAATGAAAGAAGATTCCCCCCCCCCAACCCATCAAACTCTTCAGCAGAAACCGACAGGAAATAGTGAGAAGGACCACCAGGCAGCATTGTAATGGTGTTACGGAAGTGCCACAGGGAACGAGGAATGGAAACTATATACGGTAATACCTTAGTTTAATCTGAAGGGGAAAAGTTCATTAAGCCAACAATACGTATATATCTGAGGGGAGGAAGGGAAGGAGAGAGATGGGGAGGCGTGATGGTGGGTTGTGAGGTAGGGTGTAACCGCGTGGTGAGAGGACTTACGCAGGGGAGACTAATCCAGTCTATGGGGAGATAATGCAATGTGGTGGAGTAAGGGATTATGGGTAAGATGGATTATGGGAAGTGGAAGAGGGGAGCCTGAACGAGGGGAGAAGATGGGGAGCTAAGGGAAACAGGTGAGAAGACGAGAGCTATGGAAAAGAGGGGAGGAAAGGGAACTTAGGAAAGAGGGGAGGAAAGGGAACTTAGGAAAGAAGGCAGGAAAGGACTGTGAGGAAAGGAAGGAAGTTATAGGAAGGAGGAGGCTGGAAGAAAGAAACGATAGAGGACTGGGAGACGGGAAGAGAAAGAGGAAGTGGAGAGAGGAGAAAACGAAGAAGAGAGGAAGAAGGAAAGATAAAGAGGAGGTGGGGAGAGGAGAAGAGAATGAGGAGGTGAGGAGAGGATAATAGAAAGTGGATACGGGAGAGGGGAAAAAGAAGAGATGGAAGGGAGAGGGGCAAGAGAAAGAGGAGGCGAGAGAGAGGGGGAAGAAAGAGATAGAAGGGAAAGGGAAAAACGAGGCGGAAGAGGGAAAAGAAAGAGATGGATGGGGGAAAGGGGAACACAAGGAAATGGAGAGAAAGGGGGTAGAGAAAAAGATGGGGAGAGGGCATGGGTGAGACAGGCTATAAGAACAAGGGTTTATGAGATGAGCAGGCGGTTTTTAGATATATAGAAGGGATATGAGACGAGAATAAGGAGATTAATAAGACCATCAGGGGGTTTACGAGACGAGTATATGGTTTATGAGATTAGGTCAAAGGGCTACGAAGTGAGCCGAGGAGTCTGTGAGATGAGCAGGCAGTGAATGAGCTTAGTAAAGGGAGTTGAGGGACATGGGCGCGGGGTGGGAGAAATGGGGGGGAGAGGATTTGGAAGAAGGTGAGGGTGGAGTGAGAGTTTGTGTGAAGAGTGAGGTGGGGGTGAATGAGGGAGATGTAGAAAAGTGTGAGTTGAAAAAGTGGGGAGGGTGGGGGCGAGGAGGGAGGGGAGACAGCGGGGGCGAGGAGACGGGGACGGGGTGGGGAGCGAGGAGAGGGAGAGGATGAGGTTGAGGAGGGAGAGAAGGTGGGGGGGTAAGGCGCAAAGAAGGGGGACGAGAGGGGAGCGAGAGAGAGCGAGAGGGGAATACAAGGTGAGGGTCGCTTTATGGCTGTGTTTGTGATGGAAAGAAGGGGAAGATGGAAAACAAGGACGAGAAGAAAATATGGAGAGAGAGAGAGAGAGAGAGAGAGAGAGAGCAGGAGTAAAGAAATAAAAGGAGTCAGAGAGGAATGAACGAAGAGGAATGGGATGGAGTCAGAGGAAGATGAGGATATAAAGAGGAGAGAAAAATACAATGATGAGAAAAGGAAAACAGGAACGAGCAGGAGGAGGAGGAGGAGGAGGAGGAAGCAAGGAAGGCGAGGTGGAGAAACGTCAGACATGGAGAAAAAGAAAAGAATAATGAAATAACTGATTAAACAGATTGATAGAAGTGAAACAAAAAGAAGTGAAACAACGATGTGATGGAAGATAAAATGGAAAGTGCAGAAGACAGAGAAGAAATAACCAAGGAGCAAGCAAGAAATAACCAAGAAAAAAGTAAGAAATAACCAAGGAGCAAGAAAGAAATAACCAAGGAACAAGAAATAACCAAGAAACAAGCAAGAAATAACCAAGAAACAAGCAAGAAATAACCAAGAAACAAGCAAGAAATAACCAAGAAACAAGCAAGAAATAACCAAGGAGCAAGAAATAACCAAGAAACAAGCAAGAAATAACCAATAAGCAGGCAAAAAATAACAAAGGAGTAAGCAAGAAATAACTAAGGCGCAAGCAAGAAACAAGCAGGAAATAACAAAGAAGCAAGAAGGAAATAACCAAGGAGCAAGCAACAAAAAACCAAGGAGCAAGCAACAAAATAACCAAGCAAGCAAGCAAGAAATAACCAAGATGCAAGCAAGAAATAACCAAGATGCAAGCAAGAAATAACCAAGGAGCAAGCAGATAAAACAGGAAAATAAAACAGAGGCCAATAAAACGAAGAGTGGGATACGTAGGAGGGAGAGAAAATATATGAAGATAGAAAAGAAAGAAAGAGACGAGGAAAAAAAAAAGAGGAGATACGATAAAAGGAAAGACGGGAAAAATAAAGACTAATAAAATGAGGTGGTTGGGATACGGAGAATAAGTAGTGCAAGTAAAAAAAATAAGAAGATGGCGACAATAAAGGGAAAGAGAGATGAGGAAAAAGAGAGAATTTGGAGAGGCCAACAAAGGGAACAAGAAGAGGGCATACAAAAGACTGAGAAGAGAGCGAGAAGGGAAAAAAATAAAGAGAGAGAGAGAGAGAGAAAGAAAGAGAGAATAAAATGAAGATGAAGAAGCCACAAAAAAGAGAAAAGAGATAGGAATGATGGACTAAAATGGAGAGTAGAAAAAGAATGACGAAGGAGAGAAAGACGGAAAGAGGGTAGAGAAAGGAAAAAACTGAACAAAGAATGGCAGAGAAACGCACAAAAATATGGAAAACAAAAACGAAAAAAATAAGAGAAAAGAGACCAAAGAGAAAAGAACAGAGTATGAGACCAATATAACAGAGACGGTGAGATATGCAGATACGAGAGAGAGAGAGAGAGAGAGAGAGAGAGAGAGAGAGAGAGAGAGAGAGAGGACGGAACAAGATAATCTACTTTCAAGATTCCAGCAACTCTCTCTCTCTCTCTCTCATACATAATTCACCCTCACTCCCGCTATTACACACAGACTATTCCCCCTACACACACACACACACACGCACACAGTCACAACCCCTCTATCACTGGACCGTATTCATGTGCACGCGCTGAAGGGTCAGTCTGTGCCTGAGTGTCTACATGTGTACTACAGGTGTGTACGTGCATGAAGTGTGTGTGTGTGTGTGTGTGTGTGTGTGTGTGTGTGTGTGTGTGTGTGTGTGTGTGTGTGTGTGTGTGTGTGTGTGTGTGTGTGTGTGTGTGTGTGTGTGTGTGTGTTCTGACCTAAGTTGGGGCAGAACAGCATTATTGTTTATCCTTTCAATACCATGACTCATTTTTGTAATTAATCCTTGCTCGTACGTAAGGGATAATCTCTCGTACTGAATGGGTTAATAAAGGCAGTATCTCAAAGTCTAATTCTAGCAAAATGAATTAGTCTGAAGTTAGCAAGAATAAAATGAAATAGACGGCATCAGAATTAAGTAGAATTCTTTTAAAAATGATTTCACCGATCTTCCACGACACCCCCACCCACTGGTATCTCGTTAAAAAAAAAAAAAAAAAAAAAAAAAAAAAAAAAAAAAAAAAAATCTCGCTTACATCGTTACATCAGCTTTAAGTGAAATTACCTGAAGGTGTATTCAATATGGACGGTGATATTAGCGACGAAGCGGTGACATGTGAAGGACTGTGGTGTGTTTGTGGACTGCTTCACTGGGGAATACAATATCATGTTTATACCGAGAGTAGGTCTCATTAGAAAAAATAAATAAATAAATAAACTACGTGTCTGTATGAAATAAGGTGTGTATATGTGTATGGTTATAATGCATGTAGTTATCGACAGACATTCACTCCATGTATGTTTTGACGACTGAAAGCATATGTATGGATAATATATACAAGCACTATGTATGTATGTATGTATGTATGTATGTATGTTTAAATGAATGAATGTGTGCAAAACCAGGTGAATGTATGCCTGTGCCGCACCCCATTCCTACCTCACACCATCCTTAGGTGGGAGAAAAAGGTCAGGATGAATATTTATGTATACATAGTTCGTAGGTGTGCACTGTATGAAACTGTCTATGTGCACCTACCGTCCTCTCTAACCATACATTACTCACCGCCTCTCCTGTCTTCAATAATACCTAAATAACGCACATCACACCATAACTTCAATTCCCTTCAATCTGTTGCTCTTTATTATTATTATTTTTATTATTATTATCATCAGACACCTTAATCCCGTAAGGGGTGGCCATAAACAAATTGCCTCTCTGTCTCCCTGTCCTCCGCCATTTTACTGCCCTCCCCCCAGCCCACACACCCATCTCTCATGTACCTTTTCACTCCATCCTTCCATCTCATCCTCGGCGTCCCCCTCCCTCTCCCCCCTCCACCTCACTCGCATACACTCTCCTCGTTAGTCTCTCGCTCCCCATCCTCTCCACATGGCCAAACCACCTCAATGTATTTCTCCCAACGCTTTCTATCACATCCACATCAACACCTCAACGCTCCTTCACTCCCTCATTTGTCAGTCTCTCTCTCCACGTAACTCCACATGCTCCTCTCAAGTAATAACAATAATAATAACAAGCCTTTATTAAAGACGTACCCCCTCCATGTAGTAAAGAATATATGGATATGCACTAAGTATGGCAATTTCATATACAGGGGCATAAATCAGGACTCGTACACTAATGGTGCGAATAATAATAACAATAATAATAATAATAATAATAATAATAAACTCTTAGGAATCGGTCCGCCAAGTTTCATCTTCAGATTACTTGTGCAGGTTGGACTGAAATCCCCAGCAACACAACCAACTTATCAAGACAGATTATTTGTTATATGGTCATATCTCACAAAAGTACACACAATATGCCAATTTTACATGTACGGGCATCAACTACGACACATACTCTACCTTTCTGTGTGATATGAAGCCAATTCACATGATAGTTTTCGAGACACAGGCCCGGACGGAAAGACGGACAGACGGACGGACAGGGGCGATTCCTAAATCCACACCATATTGAACAATTGAGGGGATAATAATCTGAGTTGTTGTTGTTATTATTATTATTATTATTAGTAGTAGTAGTAGTAGTAGTAGTATGAACAGACTACCTCTTTGCAACTAAGGTCTGCGTCTTCTTAAGCTCCATAAATGTAACACACACACTCTCCATCCTGCCTTCCCCCCCCCTCTCTCTCTCTCTCTCTCTCTCTTTCACCTATTAACTTTCTCCAAATTGGCCAATAAATCTTAGGTCCCAAGGTAAAAACATTCTGCCTTAGTCTAATACCCTCTTTAAATGCCAAAAAAATCACACCCTAAATGACTGTATTAAATCACCTAATTCCCTTTAATCCCCTTCACCACGAGGGGTCATTTCCGAGTCTCATAAAATCGTCTGGAATTTGCGAGACAAAAAAAAAAAAATAGTCTTACGGATTTTTTTTTACCTTCAGTACGCAGGGTGATTTTTCAGCTAAAGAAAATCGTCTGGATGAAGTATTCTCTCTCTCTCTCTCTCTCTGTTCTATACCCTAATTAACTGCTAATTTTTTTCTAACTTCGTCTGCTTCTTCTCTCCATTCCTTTGTCCTTCTTCGTCGTCTCTTTTTTTCCTCTCATTTTCTTTTCTCCTTTCTTCTTCTTTTTCGTTTGTTCTTCTTCATCTTCTTCTTTTCTTCTTCTTCCTGCCCTGCTGGAAAGAAGGGCGTGGTTCTACTTATTTACTTGACGGCCAGAGAGAGCACGATGGCCTCTCTCTCTCTCTCTCTCTCCTCTCTCTCTCTCTCTCCATTTACCTATTTATTTCTGGACTTTCATTCTTATTCTCTTCATCCTGTCTCTCTCTAATCTGTTCTTTTCTATGTACACTTGAGAAAACTCCCTCCCTCTCTCTCTCTCTCTCTCTCTCTCTCCATTTCCTGTAATCCTCCTCCATCTTCCCACTATTTTTCCTTGCTCCATTAACCTCTCCACCTCTCTTATCTTCCCATGTTTATACTCTCTCTCTCGCTCTTCCTTTCTTCTTTTATGCCTTCTCTTTCACTTCTTCATTTCACAACTCATCTCTTCCCCAATCTTCTATCTACCTTCATTCTCTATTCATATTTTTTACTGTCTCTTCCTTCATCTTCTTTTCATCCTTCGCCTTCCTCAATTTTCCTTCCTTTCCTACTCTGTTCCTCTCTTCTTTCCCGCTTCCTTTTCCGTTTTCGTATTAAGTCTTCCATTCTTTCCGTCCTCCTTTTTATCCCTTCTCACTCCTCTCTCATTCTCCCCGCCACTCGTTTTCATTCTTATCACTTTCCTTTCATCCTGCTCTCTCCATTTTCAAGTCTCGTTCTTTCTATTGGCATTCTTCCCCACTTTTCTTTTAATTTCTTTACTCTGCTTCTTCTCCTCCTTATTTCCCATCCACCTTTCAATATTTTCGGTGTGGGTATGGTGTGGGTGTGGGTGTTGGAATAGGTGTGTTTGTAGGTGGATGTGGGTGTGGGTATGGATGGATGGGAACGTGGGTATAGAAGTGTGTGTGGATGTGCATTTGGGTATAGTTCTATGTGTAGGTGTGATTATTGGAGTGGTTAGGCGTGGATGAGAGCACAGGTGGGGCTGTGTGTGTGTGTGTGTGTGTGTGTGTGTGTGTGTGTGTGTGTGTGTGTGTGTGTGTGTGTGTGTGTGTGTGTGTGTGTGTGTGTGTGTGTGTGTGTGTGTGTGTGTGTGTGTGTGTGTGTGTGTGTGAGGTGGGTATTGGTATGGAAGAGCGTGCGGGTGGATGGGCACATAATATATATATATATATATATATATATATATATATATATATATATATATATATATATATGGAGGCATGGCGGCTCAGTGGTAGGGCGCCTGACTCGAGATCGAAGAGTCCTGAGTTCGCCCGCGCCCGGGTAGGCTGCCCTTCCAGGAGAGATAGCGCTCTCCTGTCACCTAGCTGGTTGTGGCAGCCGTGGGTTAGACAGCTCTGACCCAAGGGTTGGAGGTTCGAGTCCACCCAAGGGTCATTGGTTGACATCAGGAAGGGCATCCGGTCATACAGTGCTACACGCTCCAAAACCAAAGTCCTCTACTCATTGGGGAACTCCTTAGCCCTTAGCTTTCGTCTTTCTTTTCCTCCAAGCTCTTCACAATGATCCTGCCTTAATATCTGCCTTCTTCCCTTTCTCCTCGTTCTGTCACTATTTTTCATTCCTGATATTGACCTTCTCTCTCTCTCTCTCTCTCAAACACACACACACTTTCCTCGTTCTCCTCTTCCCATGCTCATCATCATAAATTATTTCCTCCTCCTCTTCCTCTTCCTCCTCCTCTACCTTAACAGAGTATATTTTAAGGAGGGTTTTATCGAATTTCACACGCTCTCTCATCCCTCCCTCCCTCCTTCCTCTCTGTCCCATAAGCGAAGGAGAGAGAGAGAGAGAGAGAGAGAGAGAGAGAGAGAGAGAGAGAGAACGTGTGTGTGTGTGTGTGTGTGTGTGTGTGTGTGTGTGTGTGTGTGTGTGTGTGTGTGTGTGTGTTGGGGGTATTTTGGTCGCGGAAACCTTGGATAATTCTGTACCTGGACGTCTGTCATATAAACAGACTGACAGACAGACATATAAAGATAAATTTCAATGATACTTCTACATAACCAATAATTATTTAAAGAAAGAAATATATGGTAACAGATACATAGATAAAAGTAAATAAATGAAAAGGATCCATATTCGTAAAAAGATGGATATTTTAGTAACTTTAAGAAGGAACCTGAATTTACTTGCGATTCTCTCTCTCTCTCTCTCTCTCTCTGCCTCTCTCTCTCTCTCTCTCTCTCTCTCTTTTATCTGCACCGTACACAAAGTTCTCAACGTGATTCATTGCCACCATAACTTACCGTCTTCCCCCCAACTCCCTTCCCCCGCCCCTTCCTCCCTCCCTCTCCCCTCTCTCCCTCTGACCTTTCCCCCCTCCGTCTCTCTCTCTCTCCCCAATTTTGTTTTCTCCCTCTCCTCCCCTAGTCCCCTCCACCTTCCTCTCCCCTTCCCCCTTCTCCTTTTTTCCTCTCCCCATCCACACGGCTTTTTTCTTCCCCATTTCCTTCTCTCACCCTTTTTTTCTCTCTTCTCTTTAGCCCATGATTTTCTTCTCTACTTCTCTCCCTAACTCCCTCCCTCTCCACTCATTTTCTCCCTTTCTCTCCCTCTTTCCTCAATCACATTTACCTTCTTCCTTTCCTGTTTTCCTTCCTTCCCTACATTTCCACCTCTCTCTCCCTCTTTATCACCATTCCAATTGTCCTCCCCCCCCCAGTCCTTTTTCCCCCTCTCTCCCTACCCCTCTCCTACATTTCTCTCCCTCCCTTCCTTATCCATTCCTCTCTCCTCCCTAACTCCTTTCCCTTTCACATTTTTGTCTATCCTTCCTCCCATTTTTTTTTCCCCGTCCTCTCCTTTCCCCTCCCCAGCTCCCTATCTCCCTTCCCTTCCTCGATCCTAAAATACCTACTTCGTCATTATTTTTTCCCCACCTTCTCCTCTTACTCTCTCCCTTTACCCTTATCGTCTGTTTCCTCTCTCTCTCTCTCTCTCTCTCTCTCTCTCTCTCTCTTAACAGCTACGCCCTCAATCACTCACTACCCTACCCAATTTTACACTCTCTCTACATTCAAAGCCTCCCCCCCACCTCACTCCACAGTCCCTTACCCCCCCCTCTCCCTCTTTCACCCCACTCTCACAGCCTCTCTTTCACAGCTCTCCCCACTCTCTCTCCCCTCTCCCAACTCTCTCTCCCCTCTCCCCACTCTCTAAATTCTCGGCTTCCCACTCACAAGCTTTTACTTCCAACTTCACTCACCCTTCAGTTCTTAATCTTATTGTCACCGAGCTCCATGCCCCTCCCCCCTCTCTACTCCACCCCAGCACATTACACCCCCTTCTCTTCCCCCATTGTCACCCCACTTCAATCCTCTTTCCCCTCTCACTCTTTCCCCTCACCCTTCACCCTTTCATTTCACATTCTACTTTCATGCCGACCCGCTTTCCTTTCCCTCTCTCCTTTCCCCCTTCCTTCCCCCTCTCCTCTCATGCCTTCACCTTATTCTCATCCCTCATTCCCCTCCCCATCTTCCACATACCTCTCCCCTCTCCCCTTCTCTCTCAGTCTTCCCTTTCCCCCTCTCACACCCTCTTTCTCTCCCTTCCCATTTCACTCCCTTCCACCGTCCCCCTCCCCCTCTTCTCTCCCCATCCCCCCACCCCTCTTCTCTCCCCCTCCTCCTCCTCCCCCTCCGCTCCCCCTCCCCCAAGACAATGTATCACACGAGCTGGAAGGGGGCAATTTTTTATTTTCTTTACTTCTATTATTTTTAACCTTTTTCTTGTTGAGTTTGTCTGTTGTGTTGTTGTTGTTGTTGTTGTGTTGCTGGTGGTGTGTCTTTGGGCGCTCATGTTTTTCTCTGATTTATTACTGTGTGTGTGTGTGTGTGTGTGTGTGTGTGTGTTTAATGTCTAGATCTAAAGGCTGATTAAATTTCTACGCTCAGGCCCAAGATTCTTGCAACAAAATTACTTAAGAGCATCAGAAATAGAAGATATACTAGGTACGTTTTATAGATGAGCCTGAATCAAAAAGAGACATGGACATCAAGACGAACACTCCCATCACACCAAACCCTCCACCGAAAACAGGCAGGGAAATGTGGGAAAGAACACAACGCTTCATGGAAAAGGAGGCGGGGGAATTTTATAGGAGAGGACGCAAACAAGATATATACAAGGAGTAGACTGTAGCACCAGTCAAGCAGGGCGGTACTTCCAAGGTGCATGGAAAGCTGACAACAGGGAGAGCTGGAGCTCCAGTTTCATCAGCCCTCGGGACTAGTTCCTGACCATCCCCCTTTGCTGAACTTTTTTAGTGTTTCAGTAATACAAGGAGTAGACCAGCATGCTCTCCAATAAAGGTTCCTCTAACTGTCAACACCAAACTATATGCACATTTACACACTTCAATTTCAATTCAAAATTTTACGGGAAAAAAACAAAATTCAACAGCAAACCAAGCCTCGGAGTCCCCGGGTGGGGGGGGGGAAATCAAAGCCCCCACCATCCGCCCCTCTCCCGGTGACGACCCAACGAGATGCCCAGAACCACTGTCTGACTCATTTTTTCATTTCTGCAACATCTGCGGCCTTTCCTCTAATTTTCTCTCTGTTGTGCACCACTCCTCCTCCTCTAAGTCTCTCCTACAGACATCTCGAAATGAACGGATCTTGAATTTGGCTCTCTCTCTTTTTGTTTTTTCTTGGAGGGAACAATGTGCAGGCTCCTGGCGTTTTGTTTCTTTTTTCTTGCATTAAAAAAATAATAGAAATTGGAACACGAAAAAAGTTATAATTGCGTTTTGTGTAAATTAGTGAGTGCGATGATTTTTACTCCTCATTCACTGAGAGGAAAATTACTGTTTGGGGAAAATTAGGTTGTGAGTATTTTTTAAAGTGCTGTGGGTGATGTTCTTTGTTGAGAGAGAGAGAGAGAGAGAGAGAGAGAGAGAGAGAGAGAGAGAGAGAAATACACCCACTACAATACAGTTCCAGGTATGACCAAAAACGACTCAATTCCTCCATCAAAAAAAAAAAAAAAATCATTATTTTCTCTTTGCTGACAAGACGATTTTATTCAGCTCAGGTAAAAATCGTGATGAAGGGGTTAAGACAGAGTGGCAGAGTGGATGGTCGCGGGTTCGATTCGTGGGAGGAGATTGGGTGATACTTGGGTTGATTTACCACAGTTAGTCTCACCACACTTCCTACCACACCAACCATACCTACCTACCACAACTACTCCTCCATACCACAACTACCACAACCACTCCTCCATACAACAACTACCACAACCACACCTCCATACCACAACTATCACAACCACACCTCCATACCACAACTATCACAACCACACCTCCATACCACAACTACCACCACAACCACACCTCCATACCACAACTACCACAACCACTCCATACAACAACCACACCTCCATACCACAACTAACACAACCACACCTCCATACCACAAATACTACAACTACACCTTCATACAACAACTACCACAACCACACCTCCATACCACAACTACCACAACCACACCTCCATACCACAATTACCACATCCACACCTCCGTACCACAACTAATACAACTACACCTCCATACCACAACCACACCTACTACATCTACTGCACCACTCCTACCAAAATTACCACAACCACACCTGTCACAAACACCAACTTACCCTCCCTTTACCACAACTACCACACCATAACCACACCTACCAAAACTACACCTACCATACCTACCACAATCTTAACCACCGTATTTATCTCCAGCACCATAAATTCCTACCACAACTACCATAACTACCACCACCATTCCCAAGCCAACCATACCAACCATGAGCATAATAATTTTCAACTTAACCACCATACTTCCTACCACAACCACCACTATTTCAAATCTAAATTATCACAACTACCACAACCATCACCATTCTCAATCTAACCTACCACAACTGCCACAACAATCACTACTGGCAATCTATACTACCACAACTACCACAACCACCCCCATTCCCAATCTAACCTACCACAACCACCACTATTTGCAACCTACACTACCACACTTACCACAACTACCACAACCATGATTCCTCTTCATCAAAACTACCACAACTACCATACTAACCACGTCAAACTTATCGCCTCTACCACAACCATCACTATCCCTACCAGAACAACTACCACACACTAACTACAACTACCGCATCATTACCACAACTACAATTATCACCACAACTATCACCACACACCTCCACCACAACTACCATCACACCTCGACAAGAAGTACCACCACACCCCTACCACAACAACAACTATCACCACAAGTATCACCACACACCTCCACCACAACTACCACCACACACCTCGACAAGAAGTACCACCACACCCCTACCACAACAACAACTATCACCAAACACCCTTACCCCCATCATAACTAGGACCACACCTCCTACCACACCCCAACCACAACCAGTATCACCCTATCACAACTACCACAACAGCCAGAGTATATAAACCCCCTCCCCTTCAGTCTTACATCCTCCATTCATCCCTCTATCCTCCTACCACAACTACAACACTACTACCACACCCCTACCACAACTACCACAACAATCAGAGTTAGGAACCCCCCCCCTCCTTTCATCTATTTAACTCTCTCTTCATTCTCCTCCGTCCATCCCCTCCTATCCTCCTACCACACTACTACCACACCCCTACCACAACTACCACAACTCCCAGCAGCCCATTACGGCGAGAGTATAGGAGTCTTCAGCCCATCCCTCAGCCCAGGCCAGCCCATTATCGTCTATATGCTGGGGGTTCACTGGGGAGGGGGGGGTCCATGCACTCAGGCCAGCATACGTTAAGCCACCACAACACATTATATTCAACTCATTACCTCATACCCTTTCACTACCAGGACCTACTTACAACACCTGCGCTCGCGGGACGAAGGCGCAGGTGTTGTTTTGAGACTGTGTGTGTGTGTGTGTGTGTGTGTGTGTGTGTGTGTGTGTGTGTGTTGTTTCCTTACGGAAATCGATTGCTTTTTAGAACAGGGAGGTGGTCGCTTAATCGGTAGAGGTGGCCTGCAGTCCTAATGGACCCAGGATCGAATCCCGGCTGGGCCAAGGAACAGTATAAGGATTTGAATGTCATAAATGCAGACTTTACAGAGCTACCAGAAGACCCGCCAACATTTCGTAAAAATACCCCCGCTATTACAAGTACACCAGTCATGTATGAGACAGCCCTTGCATGTATTCAGTATGGACGGTGGGCGTTAGGGCAGAAGTGGTGACATGTGCAAGTGTGTAAGAGGACTACTGGGCCTTGGGATAGGCCCTGAAGCCTTTACCCAGGGTCGGACAAAAAAAAAAAAAAAAAAAAAAAAAAAAAAAAAAAAAAAAACAAGGTCACAGGGCTAGGTCAAAAGTTGTATTTAAATAATTTTCATCCAATTCTGACCAGACTTGAAGAGGGGTGAAGGTAAGGCAAGAATGAAGTGATTAAATTTTTTAAAGTCAAAGATCAAGGTCATATAGCTAGGTCAACTTACGAGTACATAATGCTTGTCCGGTGTAGACTAAACTCTGTGGAACGGTTTACGTAAAAAAAAAAAAAAAAAAAAAAAAAGGGGGGGAGGTATAAAGGGATTCGATTTTGAGAAAGTCACTCAAAGGTCTAGGTCACAGAAAAAAGGTCAAAAGTCAAGTTCGCTAGGCAGTCAAGTGAAACACTACTGATCTGAATTCAATCAAACGTGGTGGAAGTGTTAAGGGTTATGCAAGAATGAAGTACAGGTCACAAGACAAAGTCAATATTCGGCTCTTAAAGTAGTTGATGGGCGCGGGTGTTGCTGTCTTTGAGTGCTCCGTTTTTTTTTTTTTTTTTTTTTTTTTTTGTTATCAGCTCCTGGCGATTTTATTCAGTTCAGGTGAGATTCTACAAACTGGCCAAGGTTTTCGTCTTTTTGCAGCCTATGTACTTCACGCAGCACGATGGCAGGGGAAAACTACCCTCTATCTCTACTTCCCTTCCATAGTACTTCTTTGTGACTGGAGAGACGGAAAGTTTGGGCCAGGTTAAAATAAAAAGGGTATACCAGCCTCAGTTATTTCCTAGTATATATAGCTTCTTGATCAAAATGACGTCTTTCTATAATTTATTCTTCCTCCCTCCAGACGATTTTGTTCAACTGGGGAAGGATCTGTCGAAATAAAGGTGTCCATGAAGGGTATAAGCCCCCTCAAGTTCTGAAAAAATCTATCCTAAGTTGATTAAAATATGTGACAGGAAAATAATAAAAAAAAACGCACAAATAAGCCATTAAACATAAGCAAAGAATAAATTATGAAACACACACACACACACACACACACGACCTCTCCCTACCTTGCTAGAATATTTGCTTAACTATTTACAAGTTACGTAAGTCCAGCCTACACAACGACCCTCCCCTACTAGGCTTACGTACTGCGGTAGTGGAGATGGAGAACCACAACGCGTTACGACGTGGGTGCATAACGCTACGTAATGGATCAGGGCTTCATACATTTTTTAACTACTTAGGGTGGCGTATGACCAAAATGTTTACTGGTACAGGAAAAAAGTGGTAGACGAAGAAGCATGTACAGCATTATGCATACAACTTACTCCCTTCAGCCCAGTTATGTATTTTAGTATTTGTGTGTGTGTGTGTGTGTGTGTGTGTGTGTGTGTGTGTGTAAAATAACTCAAACAGATATGATCCGATATCTATTAAATTAGGTAGAGGGGTTAAGGGTCATCTCAGGAGTTGACCTACTGTTTCTGAAAAAAAATAGGTGAAAGTCCAAGGTAACACGGCAAGGTCAGATTCAACAGCTCTGATTCGATATAGGCCAAACGTGGCGGTAGGGTTGAGGGTATGGCATGGATGAAATTATAGATAGATTGTAGAGGGGTAAAGGATACACTCAGACATACACACACTGACATAAGATACAGACAGACACACAGATATTGCAAGATCAGGATAAGAAAGTTTAGAACTGTTGTTGTTAGGTCCGGTCAGGCGAGAATAACCACAATGAAAATAATGCAAAGGAAAGATGCGCATACAGGAGGAGGAGGAGGAGGAGTTAAGGTCATGCAAGGGGAAGTGTGAATCATTCAAAGGGGATGAGGCATGAAAGGTGAGGGAGGAGGAGGAACAGATCAGGTCAGGACAGATCAAAGTAGGGCAGGGCAGAGGAGGGGAGGGTTTGGCTAGACAGGAGAGGGCTCGGCAGGTCATGCAAGGTGAGGGAAGGTGAGGGGAGGCTGCGTGACATGGCAAGTTATGAATAGGTTACAATGTTCCCCTCAGTGTGTTTCCCCTCTCTGCATGTTTCCCCTCTAACCTGCCCTGTTTTCAACCCTACCACCTGTATCCTTTATTCCCCTCCTCTTCCCCTCTCTTCTCTGTCTCCCCTACTCCACTCCTTTTCCCCCTCCATAGACCTTCCCTTCCTTCCCCTCTCCCACTCCACCCTCCTGTATCCCACCCTCTTTGTTATGCCCCGTCCTACCCAGCCCTGCCCTGCCCAGTTCTACCCAGCTCAGTCCAATCCAGCCCTATCCTGTCGTCTCCTGCCTTGCCTTGCCCAACCCTGCCGCACCCTACCTCACCAAAGCCTACCTTAGCATACCATACCTTACTCTGCCCTGTCCTACCCTGCTGTCCGGTCCAACCCTGCCGTGTCCTGCCCTACCATGACGTACCCTACCACATCCCATCTTACCTTACCCCATCCTACCATACAATACCCTATCCTACCCTATCGTAACGCACTCTACCCTCTCTCTTGCATCTCTCCTCCATCTTCCTTCCCTCCTCTCAGTTCGCCCTCCCTACCCTTCCCTCTTCCTGTGCCCCTCCCTTCCCTTCTTCTCAGTCCCTTCCCAATATACATATCCCCTCCCCCTCTCTCTCTCTCCCTTAACCCCAATTCCCTCACATCCTTTCTCCCTGTCTCCCACACCCTTGTCCTATCCGCTACACAAATCCCCCTCCCCCTCCTCTCTCTCTCTCTCTCTAATTCCTCTTATTCCATCCCTCCCGAACCATCCCTTTACAATCTTTTTTCCTAATCTCTTGTCCTCCCCGACACCTTCCCTAAATCCCCTTCTCTCTCTCTCTCTCTCTCTCTCTCTCTCTCTCTCTCTCTCCAGCCTCCTTCTCTCATCCACCACTCCCCTCATCCTTCCTCTCCATCCTCCTCTCCCCTCAGCTTTCCTCTTCGCCTTCCCCAGCTCTCTTCCTCCCTCTCCACACTCCCCTCTCCCCACCCATTCTCTCCAACTTTCACTTTCCACTTCCCTCACCACCACTCCACACACCTCAATCTCCCTCTGCATCATCCACTCCCCTCCCCCTAACCTATTCCACCCTAAATTCCCCTTCTCTCATCCTTCCTCTCCATTCTCCACTCCCCTTACCCTCCCCCTCCAACCTCCACTCCCCTCACCTCATCTTCCCCTCACTACACTCCACTTCTCTCCTCTTCCCATCCTTTCTCCTCTCCTCTCCTCTTCTCTCCTCCCCTCCCACTCCACTCCCCTCACCCTCCCACTCCAGTCTTCACTCCCTTCATCTTCCCCTCACTACCCTTCACTCCTCTCCCCTTCCCATGCTTTCCCCTCATTCTCTCCTTCTTTCCTCAACTTTCCTGCAAGTATTCTGGTGGAAGGAATGGTGGGTGGGTGGAAATGAGGGGGATGGGGGCGTCTTCCTGCTGTGCTATTCTTGCCTTAGACTCTTAGTACAGATATCCCAGTTATAAATATGCTATAACAAGTAATATGGAAAGGACAAATAAATATGTTGATGGTTCCTTGTCTCTCTCTCTCCCTTTCTCTCTCTCTGCTCCACCCAGCCTCGGCCAGTGCCAGTAATCCCCCCCATATATCTCTGCCTCCCTGTGACCCCCACACCGGGCTCAAGGTAACCAGCTCAGGTAACAACTGTGGCAAAAAAATAAATAAAAAAATAATTGCAGAGTCTTGGGGCCGGGAGACATTATATCCATAAGAAGAAAAAGCCGCAGCCGCTGCCTCCACCACCCCTAATAATAATAATAATAAAATAATAATAATAATAATAATAATAATAACAAAAATAACTGTAGCAATAATAACAATACTCCATCCATCCATTATTCAACAGTGTACTGATACATGAAGTGTGTGGGGTCCAGGGTCAAGGCCGTTCACTCCACACACACGATGGCAAGTGACATGTCTCCTGAGCGATATTGTGTGTGCAATAAACCCTGCCCGCTGCTGGCACACACACCCTTACCGGATAAGTATGGTTGCGGAACCTTAACACGCTGCACCACACCACCAGACATCTTGCTGGTGATTATATGGTTACCACCCAACGGAGTGCATGGTTTCCCAGGCTCCAGGATACCACCTGGCTCGTCACTCAGTGCAGAGTCACCTAATGACAGCACTGCATCGTGTGGAAGTTAGCCGACCCCCACCTACCTCATGATTAATCAAATAACCAGGCAGGCAATTCCCCTCCCCCGTCCCTCCTTCCCCCCAAAAGGTAAATCCTGAGTGAGGAATGAGTAAGACAAATAACATAATTTGGTGCCATTTCACCGACAGCAAATCACTGATACCCTTGATTGCAACATATAATCACTAATATCCTTGAGTCAGCAGCGACCTCAGTGCAAATTACGGTGATCATCCGAGTATTATATATATATATATATATATATATATATATATATATATATATATATATATATTTATAGCATATTGGTTAGACAGACAGACATGGGTGTAAACGTAAGTCCTTGTTCGGCAGAAAAAAAAAAAAAATCATAGAAATATGCAGAAAGAGGCTCACACACCAATAATCCGTACCAAGTTAAATATGAATGAATAAATAAATAAATATAATAAAATAATAAGTACAAGTAAGGAATTGCTGTGCAGAGAAGACATGATGCATTTTCTACTCAGTCTAAAAAAATGCAGAAACATATGTACAATTATAAGGAAAACAGGTTGAAAAAAAAAAAGAAAAAAAGTACAAAAACAAAGATACTGTACATACTGTAGTGTGTGTCGACTTGTCCTCCTCCCCCCTCCCGCCTCAAAACAAACGCAAACAAAACAAATAAAAAACAAGGACTGAAAAAAATGTGGAGAGAGGGGTGTCAACACTAAAAAAAAAAAAAAAAAAAAAAAAAAAAAAAAAAAGTGGGGTCGCCTATCCCGTCACGCCCCTCGGTTAATTCCCCCCCCCTCTGTGTGTGTGTGTGTGTGTGTGTGTGTGTGTGTGTGTGTGTGTGTGTGTGTGTGTTGTAAGGCGGTGAAGGAAAGGGATGAGAGGGGATGGAATGGGAAAGGATGGGCAAGTGTGGGATGGGATGGGATGGGAGGGGAGGGGAGGGGAGGGGATGGGATGGGATGGGATGGGATGGGATGGGATGGGAGGGGAGGGGAGGGGAGGGAATGGAGGGGAGGGGAGGGAATGGAGGGGAGAAGAAGCGAGGGGAATGGAAGGGAGGGAGAGAGACTAAGGGGGGGAAGAAAGAGGAATCAAAGGAGGGGGAAAACAGGGGGAAGAAGAGGGGATGGGAGGGATGGAGATGGGGAGGGCAGAGAGGGAAGGAACAGTCAGGGAGGAGAAAGGTAGGAGAGGGGAGAAAGGTAGGAGAGGGGAGAAAAGAAGGTAGAGGAGTGGATGGCAAAGGAAGAGACGAAGGGAAAAGGTACGGAAGGGATGGTTGAGGAGGTGAAGGGAGGGTAAAGTAGAGAAGGGGAAGGAGGTGGAAAGGGAGAGCAGGAGAGTGAAAAGATGGGATAGGAGGAGAAGGAAAAGGAAGAGAATGGTAAAGGAGAGGGTGAGTAAGCACACGTGGGGAGGGAAGGAGAGGGAACGGCAGGGGAGGGGTCATGCATGGTGGGAAGGGGAGAGGGGAGGATAGGGAAATGCAAGGGAGGGGAAGGGGTTACGCATGGTGGGAAGGGAGGAGAGGAGAGGAGGGGAGAGATATTCCTAAGCTGCTCAAACGAAAAGAGGAGGAAAGAAGAGAGAAGCGAAAGTGAAAGACGGGGAGAAGAGGAGGAAGAGGTAAACGAGGAAGGAGAAGAAAGACGAGGGAAAATAGAGAAGGATGAATGGGAGGGAATGAGTTCGTAGAAGGGGAAAGGGGAGAAAAGGATATAACAGGGAGAGAGGGGACGGAACACTAGGGAGAGGGAACGGAACACTAGGAAGAAAGGGAATGGGAGAGAGGAAAGAGAGAGTACAGATAAAAAGAGAGAGGGAAAGGTAAGACGGCAGATAAATACAAGGACGAAAGGAGAGAGGATGGATAAAAGAGGAGGGAAAACAAGAGGGAGAAGACTGACGGAAAGCGGAGACAAGGAAGGGGGAAAGAGAGAAAGGAAGGGGGAAAGAGAGAAAGGAGCAGGGGAGGGGAGAGAAAGGGGCAGGGAAGGGAGGGCATGTGATAAAAATTGGGGAAAGGGAACCGAAAATGGGAAGGGGAGAGTGAGAAAAATAATGGAAGGAAAAGATCGATGTATGAGAGAAAAAATGTGACGACAGAGGGGAAGGGGTGAGAAAGAGGGTGGGAGCGAGAGGAGAGGGAGAGGGGGAAGGAGAGAGGGAAACTGGAGAAGAGGTCACAGGGAGAGAGGAGGGCTTAAACAGAAGAGGAGGAAGAGGAGAGTATGGGGGGAAGGAAGGTGAAAGAGGAAAGAGAAAAGAAAGGGTAAGGAGAAGTGAAGGAGACGAGAGACGGAGGAAGGGGGGCCAAAAGGAAGGGAAGGGAAGAAGATAAAGGGGAGGAGGAGAGGGAAGGGGAAGGACGAGAAAGAGAGACAAAGGGGAAGGGGAGAGACCGGGGAAGGGGAGAAACAAAGAGGGAGGGAGGAGAAAAAGGAGGTTGCGGTGAGAAAGAAGGGGAGGACAGAGACAATGGGGAGGGGTGGATATGAGAGTAGTTGACAGACAAATAAAATCCCATGAAAAAGTTGGAGAGCTACCAATATTAATAATAATAATAATAATAGCTCGCCTAATATTATTCCCATTATGCATTCCAATCTAACACACAGGACGATGAATTATGAAATATTGTATTGTGTTTAATTTTCACTCATTCAGTATAGTATCGTCCTATATACTGTATACTCTTCCTGCATTTCCCTTCAGTATTACGGTTTTTCGACGAGGAAAGAAAGAACAAAAAAAAGGGGAAAAATAAAATGAAAAATAATCAATAGGAAAGGATTGAAATAGACAAGAGGCGAGGGGAAAAAAAAAAAAAAAAAAAAAAAAAAAAAAAAAAAAAAGGAGGAAGATGAAAAAAGCAAATGAGAGGAAAGGGATGGAAAAAGAAAGGAAATAAAAGTAAAGAGGGTTGAGAGAGAGAGAGAGAGAGAGAGAGAGAGAGAGACATAACTCAAAGTCCCAGCCAATGATACACCCACAGTGAACCAAGTTTCTCTATCTCACTTTTCTTTTATCTCACTCTCTCTCAAAGTTTTCCCCTCACTCTTTAATACAATAAAGAGAAAAAAGCGGATTTATGGTATGTCTTTCCTAATTTATTTCCTCTACCATTTCTACAAGAGAGTAATGTGTATTTTACTCGTACCTCTCTCTCTCTCTCTCTCTCTCTCTCTCTCTCTCTCTCTCAGTATCATCTTCACGCTAAGCATTATGCAGATTTTTTTTTTTCCAGTATACCTCCTACCCACCAATTCTTAAAATCAAATTTAACCAAGAATTTCCAACCATATTAGCAATTTCAATTAACTAAAAAATACGGAACTATATTGATAATTTATAAGTATAATTTTCTATACTTATTTTCTCTCACATTCAGTAAAGAAGAAATTTACCTTTACTTTCGAAATCTTTAAATACTTACTTCTAAAGTCTCTTCAAGTAAATTTTTAACACGGCATTTGTTACCCATTTCTGATAGATGATAATAATAAGTTCACTTACATTTATAACTTTATCTTTAGTAACTAATTCTGTAAAGACTCCATAAAAGAGACTATATGCTCCTTACAGCTAATTTTATGTTCCTGTGAGAGGTAATGCGATTCTTTGCAAACTGTTTATAGATTAGCCACAGAATAACACACACACACACAAAAAAAAACCTCCACCGTGTATATTATATCGTGACTATATTTTCTTTCAGTAAATGCATTTCTGTAACATTCATTTTCCGTTCCTATAAAAAGGGAACTATAATATTTTCACCGATAAATATTGAACCTATTCCCTCCCCCGTTTCCATAAAAGTTAATAATCTTTTAAACCATTCACTTTTTAGTTTATATTCGGTTCAAAACTTCTATCTGTATGTGTATCTTACCACTTTAATGATTTCCTAAGTAATTCACCCCCATTTCTCAGTCACTGGTAAACGGATATTTTCCCCATCCATTTTCACATAAGCTTGGGATGACCTCTTTTCTTAAGCTTGGGATGACCTCTTTACTTAAGCTTGGGATGATCTCATAGTGATGGGGTTACTGAAGGCTGCATGTAACCCCCCCAAGTTCGAAAATTCTCTCGTAAGTTGACTAAAATCGTCTGGTGACAGCAAGAAAAATAAAGAAGACGGCACCGTAGTGAATGAATTAATAATGTTTATCTTAAGAGAAGCAGATAAACAATAATTTTTCTAAACACATCATTATGCAGTTGATGATATGTTAATGGAAGTTTTGAGGGGAGGAAGACCAAGAACGAAGAGGAGGGTAAAATGAGGAAATTCATGATGGATGGTGACTGGACGGGCGACAGATGAAATGGAACGGGGGGGGGGGGGGGTGACTGAGGAGAAGTCTGGAGGCGATCCAGTCTCAGCTGCACTGTATGACTTACGGGATTAGGCGTCTGACATAAAGCCAGATAAACAGACAGACAGATAGATTGGCAAACATATAAGAAGACATAAACAGACACAGATACACAGATAGATAAACAGACAGATATACAGACATTCAGATACATATATCGATAAACAGACCGGCATACAGATACACACTGATACATACAGCTATGGATATAATATATATATATATATATATATATATATATATATATATATATATATATATATATATATATATATATATATATAGAGAGAGAGAGAGAGAGAAAATACAAACCAGACGTGTAGTTACAAAAAGGCAACTAGGAAGACAGACAAGACAGACACAGATAACATGACTCTTGAACCAAGAAAATATTAACATTACACAGAAAAATTGAGGGAGATATACCAGGAAATCCCCCACGCCCCCAAAGCTTTTAATTCTCCAGCCACGTCTATCTCCAATCCGCATTCGTTTAGACGCTCAGGATTCTGCAAAGGTTTAAGCCCACAGAAATCCCTCTTTGTTTATGAAAAAGAAAAAAAAAAACAAAAAAAAATAGGGTGCGTGCAGTTATCCGGGGAGAGAGGGGATGAGGGAGGGGGACAGGAGGGGCGGTGGGTGAGGGATGTGAGAAGCGGGGGTTGGATGGAGGTAAGGGTGGTTGTGTGGGGGGGATGGAGGGTGGGTTTTTGTGTTCATCCTCTCTTCTGGGCAGACCCGCTTAGCACAACACACCACAAAATGCAGGTAGAGATTAATTCGCTCGCACGCACATATGCACGTATACACATGCACATATAGCCGGCACACATATCCATCTCATTATTTCTCCCTTTGTCACACACACACACACACACACACACACACACACACACACACCATTTCCCTAATTAAGCTTATACGTAAACTCTAAGTACATAATCCTTCAATATATGGATAATGCAACTGCAACTCTCTCTCTCTCTCTCTCTCTCAAAATCTCCGTCTCAACCCATAGCGCTCACCAAGAAGGAATAAAATAATCTTAAGTGACATATATAGACATTTCTTACAACATTCGGACACTTCAACTTCGACACCCAAGAGCATCTCGGCCGACACGAACCCGGAACCTTATCTCTGATCCTTGTGACAGACTCGGGGTAGCGGTGGTTAATTGGACAGGTGTGGGTCACCGATAGGCCCTTATTAATGTTCACAGGTAATCACACAGGTACGGAATACCATAGGGATGAGACGGGTATTCGTTTTGCTTACACCCCCTCCTCCCCAAAACACACACACACACACACACACACACACACACACACATCGCATTAACACTAAACAACATCGTTATTCAGAAAACACACTGTACAAGGCAAGCATGAGAAGAACTTAACGAAACAGGCAGAAACAATCACAGGGCACAATACGAGAAAATATTTAGGTGAGACAGGTAAAATGAATCACAAAAGAAAAGTATTATAAAGCCTACACGAGATTACGCCTCCAAAATATAAAGAACAAGTATGCATACAATTCTTCTTTATTAATATACATAACCATAGCTGTTCAATAAGAGGAAGAGGGAAGGAAGAGCAGGTAACGAGGAGAAGAAGAGGGGTAGGTAAGGAGGGAGGTGAAAGGAGGGAAGACGAGAAAACTAGAGGAGGGAGGAAAGACGGGGAAAGGAGGTGGAAGGAGGAGTGTGGGAGGTGAAAGGAGGGAAGGAGAGGAAAGTAAGGAGGCGAGGAAGGAGGGGAAGGTACGAAGGAGGAAAGAAGTGGGAAGGAGGGAGGAGGAAAGTTGGGGTAGGTAGGGAGGAGGAAAGGAGGGGTAAGTCGGGAGAAGGGAAGGATGGGTAGGTGGAGGGGGAAGTAAGTTAGGGTAGATGGGGAAAATGGAAGACAGGGACGGTAAGGAGTAGGGATGGAAGTGAAGGTAGGAGGGAAGTGAGGGAGGGCGAGGTTGCGAGGAAGGAAGGTGAAGGTAGGAGGAGGGAAGAAGAGAAAGGTAAAGGGGGAGGGAAGGAGGGAGAGGTGATGAGAGTAGGGATAGTTTGGGGGGAGGAGAGCAATGGTAGCGGGGAGAAGAAGGATGAGGAAGTAGATGAGAGCCTGGAGAGGAGAGGGATGGGGAGGGAGTGGAGAGGAGAAGGGTGGAGAGGGAGAAAAGTGCGGGATGGGAGGTAAAAGAGAGGTGGGGGATATGGAGGAGACGGATGGGGAGGTGGGGATGGGAAGGAAGGGGGAGGAAGGGAGGGAGGTACAAATTTCCTATCAGTAATGTCTTCACACATCTGGGGTTTGGAGCTTCTGAAACGATACCAACCCTCCCACCCGCTGCTATATTAGTGGTTGGCTTAATGTCACTGCCTTCTGATTAAGTTGCCAGTCACCGTGAACTAACTACTGACCGTAACTGCTTCATATTACCTGTTTCTTTCCGTTCCATCTCCTTCCAAGCTTTTGTCCATCCTGTCCCCTCTGGTGTATTTCTTCTCTTTCATTCTTCCCTCCTTCCTTCTTTCATCCAGTTCTGCCTTCAAAATTTTTAGTTGAGGGAACTTCTCTAGGAGCAGCTCGGTCAGGCAGTAACGCCAAAGGATTTTCACACGCAAGGTGTTTCATTCTACCCAAGCCCCATATGGTGCTTCTTGTAAGCCCCATATGGTCCCACATTTACTGATGGAAATGGCTCTTAACCAATGCCGTTATCCGTACCACATGCGATTTTATTCATTTATTTATTTTTTCATGCTAGGAAGAAGGAACCAAAGGCCAGAACTCCGCAAGATTGTTCCCCCGAAGAAGAAACAGAAACAAGATAACAGACAGCCAAATTCAGGGAGACGTAGGTTCGTAAAACTTCATTATTTTCAAAGCAAAATTACAGAACTGAACTGACACAAAGGAGGCTTAGTATTTACTTTAACGTATTCTGTACCAAAGCCAGTCATGTGGAGCCAGTTGCTAAAATCAACTGGTTAATCATCTGTTCTTGCTCTTGGTTAATACTGTTCTTATAAATAGTGGATCATCTTTGAAATATCGTTACACGGTCTGTATCTAGGAGTTTATTGTCTTTGATCGGAAGTCACCATTATGTATGAAAGTACATCATATGCTTACAAAGAGTACAAGAATTTGGAGATATCTACTTGCTAATTGAGGGAACTGTTTAAGCCGAGTACACCAGAAATGCTCAAGCTGCAACTTCACAAGACCAACTCTAGTAAGTAATGTCACTGACGGTAATATAATTCAGATTTTTTTCTCCGCTAAATCAACATACCCATAGAAGAATAAGTTTTGAAAGGGACAGATCTCCCCCTGAAAATGTTCCATAAGTCATACTGCGCAATCCTCCAAGCTACAATAAATCTCACTGATGAAGGGATTTATCAGACCTTCCTTCTCAACGTATTTCGGCAACATTAAAACTTACTTCGTAGTGTATATATCCTTTCTGATTGAGATACAAGAGAATGTCAACTACGAGCGAGTATAAGGGTAAGATACTGGTGCTAACTACAAATGACAAAATTAGTAGTTAAAATGCCTGAAAATTGGTGCATATAAATTGACTAACTTCGTAGTAATTTTTAATAAGTGATTTATCTGGTGTATCGTACCCTCAGCATTGAAGTTTCGTACCGCATGTGTATTAGTTTATTTCTCTCTCTCTCTCTCTCATATTCCTCGAGAGCTCTCTCCCACTCTTCCCGCCTCTCTCTCTCTCCCTCCTTGACTCTCCCTTTTTAATTGTTCTCTCTCTCTCTCTCTCTCTCTCTCTCTCTCTCTCTCTCTCTGCGTATTAAGGTTTACAGAGGAATGCAAAAGAATACAATGGACTACCCAGGAATACAGAGGAGTTAAAGAAATACAAAGGAATACAAAGCAGTGCAAAGGAATACAACAGATTATAAAGAACTTGCGTAAGGTGGCCTCCGAAAGCCTACATACATTTGGTCCATCTCCCTTTGTTGTTTTTTCGGAGCATGTGTTACGGCTCGAAGAAAATGGACTTGGGTCGGTGGGCTCCGTTACAGAAAACAAACTACTGATGGGTAACTATATAATTTCTCGATTTTTCTTTCGGAAAAATTTAAAATAAACAAAAAATCTATATACAAAATCTGAGGCCCTATGGAGCATTCCTGCAAAGTTTCATCAAAATCGGTCCACGTGTCTAGGAGTAGCTGGTTTAACCTTTCCACAGACTGACAACGGTCCATTATCATATACACAGATTACAAAGGAATACAAATACAAAAGAATACAAAGGAGTACAAATATATACAAAGGAACATAAAGGAAAACAAAGAAAAACAAAAGAGTGCAAGTGAAAGAAAAGTATATATCTGCATCACTTCTATATATTTTTCTTTATTATCTATTTCTCTTCTCATTTATGTCCCACATCCAACCTCAGTCCTCCTCCTCCCCCTTTTTATGTCTTCTTCCCTCCCTTACCACCTTCTCTCCTCCTGCCTTACTCATAATCATGCACCACCCTTCCTCCTCCTCGCTCCTTGCTTTCATCTACCCTTCCCCCTCCCCCCTCCTTCTCCACCCCCACTCTTCCTCCTCCTCCTCCTCCCTCCTCCTCTCTCTTTTGCTCTTCTCCCCCTTTCATCTCTTAATTGGGTCTACCACTCTGATCTTAACTCACTTCTTGACTTTCCTCCTCCTTACTTCCTCTTCCTTCCTGATTTGTCATTTCCTCTTCTCATCTTCCTCTCTGTTTTCCCGTCATCCGTCTCCCCTTTGTTTCCTCTCTCTTCCTCTATTCTCTTTCATTTTTTTTCTTTTCACCCCTCCTTTCCTCTCCCCCCCCCTCCGCCTCTTCCTCTTCCGCTTACCTCTCCTCCTACCCCAGTTTTCCTGTTTTGTTCTTCTTCCAATCATCTCAACTCCCTTTGCCTCTTCTCCTCCACCTTTTCATTTCCCTCTCCTTTCCCCTCTCTTCACTTTTACTCTCATCCTGTTTTCTTTCCCCTTCTCTCCTCACGTTTCCTCTCCTCTCTTCTCCCCATTTTCTGTTTTTTCTCCATTCCTATCATTTCTCTTCTCTCCTCTCTTCACTTCCAATCTTTTCTTTATGTTCTCTTCTCCTCTCCTCACACCGTTCTCTTTTCCCCTCTTCGTTTCTTTTATCATCGTTCTCTCTCTCTCTCTCTCTCTCTCTCTCTCTCCTCCCTTCCTGTATTCTTTTCTCTGTCTCTCTCTTCTTCACTTTACCATTACTCTCTCTCTTCTACTCGTCTCACCCCACACCACCTCTCTTCTACTCCTTCATCCTCTCTTTCATCTTCTCAGCTTTCCTCCCTCCCTGCCTTATCCTGATTTCCCCTCCTCTCTTCTCTTCTCCTCTCCCCTTCTCCCTACCTGTTTCTTCTCTTACCTCTAGCTCTCTTCTCTTCTACTTTCTTATTTCCTCTCCTCTCCCCTCCTCTCCTTCCTCCTCCTCTCCAGGCCCACTTATCTCTCTCACCTTCCTTCACGCCCTCTTTAACTTTCTCCCTCTCACATTTCCTCTCCCCTTCCCTCCCCATTCCTCCCCTATTCTCCTCAAATAACCGTAGACCATCGACCACTGTACATCCTCCCTCCCCCACTTTCACATCCCCTTCACCCCTCCCATCCTCCCCCTCCCTACATTTCTCCTCTCCCTTCCCCCCCTCCTTCATATCCCCCTCCCCCTCTCTCCTTCACCCAGTCTACATGATCTACTCCTCCATTCCAACCCCACCCCACATCATATCCCCCTCCCCACCTCCCTTTCCCACTCCCCAACCATCGCTCTCTCTTCCCTCCCTCCCTTCCTCATCGTCTTCATATCCCCCCTATCATTTTTCTCCCCTATTTTCGTTATCTCTCCTCTACCCCTCCCTCCCTCACTCCCTTCCTGCCTCCTCTCTCCCCCTCCCTCAGTCTAGTCGCATCCCCATCCCGCCTCTCTTCCTCTCCTACCTTCCTTACATCTCTCTCTCTCCTTCTCTCCTTCCCCCACCGGCCTCACAACCCCTCCCCCTCCTTCCCACACCACAGTCCCCTCACTTCCCTACCCCACCCCTGTCTGTAACCCCTTCCCCATCCTCTCTTACCCTCTTCACATCACTCCCTCACCCTCTCTATATCCCCTTCCTTCTCCCACCCTTACTTCCCCTCCCTGCATCCTCCCTCTCGCCTCCCTTCCCCTCACTCATCCCTTTTTCATATCTCTTCCTCACTGACTATTCTTTTTATATTTTCCTCTCTCTCTCTCTCTCTCTCTCTCTCTCTCTCTCTCTCTCTCTCTCTCCCCCGGCTATAACGTACCGGACTCTATAACAAAGAGGCTAGAAATGAACTGTTGCTGTTTGCTTTCCTTTGTACTCCTTTGAACCTTTTGTATTCCTTCCCCCTCTCTCTTTCTCCTCTTCACCCCTCCTTTCTCCACCTCCTCTAACTCTCTCCTTTCCTCTCCATCATGCTTTTTCCTCATCCCCTCCACCCCCCCCTCTCTCTCTCTCTCTCTCTCTCTCCTTCTTCCATCTATCCCTCAAGTCTCTCCATCTCCTTTCTGCTTTTCTACCCTTGTCTCCAACACGTAGATCATTTACTCTGCTTCTAACCTGTCTTAAAACAATCTATCTATCTATCTATCTATAGCCCGACGCCCTAATCCCGCAAAGGGTGGCCGCAGACAAAACGCCTCCAAGTCACTCTGTCACCCACCATTTGACTCCCCTCCCCCCAACTCACCCCCCCCACCCTCATATACCTCTCAACTCCATCCCTCCACCTCATCCTCGGTCTACCCCTCCCTCTCCCTCCCTCCACCTCACCTACATACACCCTCTTAGTCAGTCTTTCATCCTCCATTCTCTCCACATGTCCAAACCACCTCAGTGTATTTCTCCTAATCTTTTCAACCACATCCACATCTACCCCACAACGTTCCTTCACTTCTTCATTCGTCAACCTGTCCCTCCACGTCACTCCACATGCTCCTCTCAAGTAACTCATTTCCACTGCTCTCACTCTAGACTTGTTCTTAAAACAAACAGCTTCGAAAGGGCGAATAGGTCTGTTGCTGCCTGCTTTCGTTTGTACTCACTCTGCATATACCCATCTTGTACTCCTTCCGCCTTCCCTCGTACCTTTCCCCTCCCTCCCTCTCTGGCTCCTTCCTCAGCTACTGTGCTCGGCGGTGGTAAAGACAGTGGGTTCAAATTCGAGACGCGTAGAGGTTGTATACATTTA
>NC_136975.1:36160102-36345102 GCF_032717465.1 Coenobita brevimanus | reverse complement strand
AGTGGGGTGAGAGGGGTGGGGAGAAGTGGAAGCGTGTGAGGGTGGGGAGTGAGATGAGAAGAGTGGAAAGGGAGGTGAAAAGGTGATGAGAAAGAGAGGTGAAAGAGAAAGCGAGAAACGTTTGTGTGAGACGAGAAGGGTGGGGGAGTGGTAGGGCAGGGGTGAGATGCGAGGAAGGGAAGGGGATGAGAGTAGGGAAAGAGTGATGGAGTGAGAGGGAAGAGGGATGATTAAGGATGTGACAAGAATGTAAAATGTTAAGTGAAAGAATAGGTTGGGTAGAGAGCCGTCGGCAGGGGTAAAGGAAGGGGACGAAAGGGGTGAGAGGGGATAAGCTGCGTGAGAGGGAGGGGAGAGAGGTGGCGATGGGGTGATGGGAAGCAGGAGAGGGGAAAAGGTGAGCAAGGTGGGAAGACAGGCGAGAATAGGAAGGCAATAAGTAGCGAGAAGGGAAGGATGATGGGGGGTGAGGAGTAGAGGTGAGAGAGGAATGGATGCCCCGATAGATGGAAAGAATGAGACATGTAATAAGCGTAGTAAGAAAATAGCTAGGAATGGATGCCCCGATAGATGGAAAGAATGAGACATGTAATAAGCGTAGTAAGAAAATAGCGTTCAAAATCGATACATCACAGCTTACAGCCCCAGAAGCAGGTATTCTAAGCAAGGGGAATATCTCACCTGGAACCATTCACTTCAGTCCAGTGACATACCTTTTAATGGATTCCTGCTACTTCTACACGATTTTACTAAACTTGGGCAAGATCACTAGTACCGACGAGGTTATTTAAGTATGAATGTAAACCCTCTAGTTCGAAAAGTGCCCAATGTTTAATAAATTCTTTTGGACGTAACCACAGTGAAAGGAAAACCACACCATTGGACTGAAGCGATACAGGGAACATGAACCACACCTGGGAGAAAACAGCTTTAGTCCACAACAAACATACTCTCTTCACTCTAATTAGGCGTAAAACTCTCATTTCTCCACCCTGAATATGGTGTTAGTCACGAAGAAGTTTTTTGGAACGGCTGTTGGGCCAAAGTGTTGTCTTATTCTGCCTCTGAACTTCGGGAAATAAGCAGCAAAAGGACGACGATCTCCGCCTAATTAAAACTGAATAAAGTATAATGAAGGTCAAAGAATATAACTAAAACAAAATTAAAGCTAAATAAATATCAGTGTTTGGTTTAATGCACTTTTTACCTATTTATTTATTTATTTACTTACGAGTATTTATAGGGAGGTGGGGTATTTGCTTTCCTACTACCTTCCATGCTTTACATTTTCTGGCGAAACTATGTTTATTTATGGGGTGGGGGTAAATATCTGGTCATGCTAACCCCAAGGAGAGGAGAGGAGAGGCGAGGCGAGGAGAGGAGAGGCAAAGAGAGGAGAGGAGAGGCAAAGAGAGGAGAGGAGAGGAGAGGAGAGGAGAGAGAGAGAGAGAGAGAGAGAGAGAGAGAGAGAGACACACACACACACACACACACACACACACACACACACACACACACACACACACACACACACACGGGTAACTTCTCCATTCCGACGACGCGTTTTCCATTTCAACCAAGCTAACAGCAAACAATTTTAACTCAACAATTCTTTTCAACTCCCGTAACAAAGAGACTAATTTCGGCCACACTCAACCCCACCAGTTAGCAATCTCTCTGAAGCTGAATAAAATCGTCTAGAGTCAGCAGGAAGAGAATAAATTAATACAATACAGGAGTGAAAAATACTGTACAGGAGTGATATGGGCAACCCTCTCATGGTCGGCACAGTTCTAGCATTGTATTCAGGCTAAAACCAAACGATTTTATTCAGCAGTGTGTTAGGGGGCTGCGTATTAAGAAACCCTTCCTTATTATGTCATTATCATCCTAACCCCATTACCAGGCAATATAATGGAGGGGAGGGAGTCTAAAAAGGGGAAGAAAGCATAAAACCAAGCTGTCTTTAGTGTGCTACCAATAACACAAAAAAAAAAAGGTACAAGAATGATTTGTTACAGTGCAGGCTAATGTGTGAAAAATGTAAAAAAAATAACAGAAGTGTGTAGCGCTGTAGGGTGGCGATAACCTAGTGTGTGTGTTATGACCCCGTACCTCAAAAAAGTATATATTGTATAACTTACGACTGCTAAGATCCTCCCCTCTTCCCCCCAAAAAAAATCAAGACTTTGCTAAATTGTTAAACTCTACGGATACGCGTTGCCCCATTTCACGTATATGAATGGGTTCAGGTATGACCCATCGCAACTCTTTTCAAGCCATTAATTTTTTTTTTTTTTTTTTTAAATGCCCATGGAAGAATTGTACAAGTGTTAACTGAGGTGGTGAAGAAATGAGAAAATGGCACTCAGTTTGACAAATGCTGGGAAAAGGAGAAAGAACAGCAAATACATGATGATTTCTGTGTGTTGAGTTCGGGGGTGGCAAACTAGACTGTGCTGGGTCCTAATACGAAGCGAAGTGTTAAAAGTGTGCTGAGTGTGCTAGAGAGTACTGCAGAATTGTGTAAAAAAAAAAAATGCAGAATGTGTGTTGAGTGTAGTGACGACATTAAAAAAAAAATGGTGAGAAGTTTGCCGGGTTTGATGGTGATAAAGTAAGAAGTGTTGAATGCCAGTTGAGTATGGTGGTGATAATCAGTGTGTAGTATGTGTTGATGGTGGTGTCATAATTAAGTGTGATGATGAAGTTCGAAAAGTGTGCTGAGAGTGATGACAAACTGAAAAAGAGTGAGCACAGAGTGTGTTGAGTGTGACGGATATAAGTGTGTACAGTTAAGTATAGTTAAAAAAATAAAAAAGTGTTAAACTGTTAAGTGTAAAGTGTCAAGTATGCCGGTGAGAAAATACGGCACAGTTTGTTAAGTGTAGTAAAAAAAAAAAATGTTAAAGTGTACAGTAGTGTGTAGCGGTGATAAACTAGAGTGTTGTACCCCTCCCCCCGATACCAGGAGAGACTGACCAATTTAACTTGCCTTCACGCCCGTCCTCTGAGCCCTTCCCGTGAGCGTATACCAGGTTATCACGCTCCTACACGCTCACCCACGCTTCTCGCCTAAATTCTTCGCCTCCCACGGTTTTTTCACCTTATTTCACGCCTCTTCGTTCTTAAATATAACCTTTACTATGCATTTTTTCGTCTCTCCACTCTTTATTGCACGCTCCTTCACTGTTTATTTATTTTTTACTTTCTTTCACTCTTTTCTTACCTTCATTTTCTCATGGACATTTTTTTCCTTCGTCTTAATTCATGCTTTCTCACGCTTCATCGTTCTTTTCACAGCCTCTCTCACTTTTAAGCTCCTTCACGCTTTTCACCTTAATTCACTCTCTCGCCTCTCCATTCCTTTTCATGCTTTAAACAATATTTTTTTACTTTTTTTTTCACTCTACTTCATGCCTGATATGTTTCTCATTTCCTCTCACAGGTTCATGGGTTCCTTCATGCTAATTCGCGTTCTTTCATACTTTTTCAGCCCCTTACACTCCTTCACACTTGCCTACACTACCCCACGCTCCCTTACACTCCCTCATACTCCGGAATACCCCACACTCCCTGACACTACCCCACACCCCCAAACACTACTCCACACTCTCACACTAGCCCAAACTACCTCATCCTACCCAACTCTACCGTAAACTACTTCACATTACCCCACACTACCCAGCTCCTTCACACTCCCTCACACTATCACACACTCCCTCACACTACCACACTCCTTTATACTCCCTCAGACTACCATACACTCCCTCATAATCCCTCACACTACCCCACACTCCCTCACACTACTCCACACTCCCTCACTACCACACACTCCCTCACACTACCCCAGACTCCCTCACACTACCCCAGACTCCCTCATACTCCATCACACTACCCTACACTCCCCTACACTACCCTAAATTACCCCACACTCCCCTACAATACCACACACTCCCTCACACTACCACACACTCCCTCACACTACCACACACTCCCTCACACTACCACGCACTCCCTCACACTCCCCCACACTCCCTCACACTACCCCACACTACCTCATGCATCTGTGTTGTTCGGGCATTAAAAAAAAAAATGTATCAGAGTGAAAACGAAAAGCGTACGAGCTGTTGCTGGGAGGAGGGGGGTAAATGGGGGGAGAGGGGGAGGTGGCAGAGGGGAGAGGGGGAGGTGGCAGAGGGGAGAAGGGGAGGTGGCAGAGGGGAGAGGGGGAGGTGGTATATGGGAGAAGGGGAGGTGGTATATGGGAGAAGGGGAGGTAAAAGTGGGGAGGTGGGGGGAGGTAAAATTAGGGGCAGATGGGGAGGGGAAATGAAGGAGCGAGAGAGGGGATGGGGAAGATGAGGAGGCGAAGGAAATAAGAAATGAGAAGACGAAGTGGGGAGGAAAACATAGGACAGGAGAGAGGGAAAGAAGGGGAAAATGGGAGTGAGATGAGGAGAGGTAGAGATGGGAAAGATGGGTATGTGAAGAAAAGGGAAGAAGGGTGAGAGGAAAGGGGGGGATTACATCAGAAAGCGGAGGAGGAGGAGAAGAGAAAAGGGGGATAAATGTGGTAAAGAAGAGAAAGGGACATGCAGTTAGCGAAAGAGGAGAGATGGGATATATGAGGAAGGGAAGAGTGGGACAAGGACAGCGGGAGTGAATGAGAAGAGTAACTAAAGAAGAAAAAAGGAAAAGGGGAAATAGAGAAAAAGAAGGAAAGGTGGAGGGGGGATGGGGTTGGTGAGGAGAAGGGAACAGAGGAGGGAAAGGGGAGAGAAGTTGAAAGAGGGAGGAGAAATAAAGTACATGGAAGAGGGACTGGAAGAAGGGAGAGAAAGAGGGAGAAGGTGGAAGTCGGAATGGGTTATGGCAATGGAGAGTGAAGACATAGGGGGTGGATGGTGAAAAGGTGACAAGGCAAGGGATGAGAGAGGGAGGAGAGAGGAAGGAGAAAGGTAGGAGGGGAAAGGAGGAAGGGGAGAGCAGATGGAGAGAAAAGAGGATGATGGGGGACACGAGGGGAGGGAGATACTGGAGAGGAAAATGGGGTCAAGAAAGGGAGAAAGGAAGGAAAAGAGGTACACGAGGAGAAAAGGGGGGGGGAGGGATCGAAGGATGAAGAAAGATGACGAAGCGTAAATATAAAGCAGGTGAGAAGGGTAGAGGAGAGGGAGAGTCGAGGGAGAGGGAGGAAGAGATTTTGAAACTCAGAGAGGGGGAAGGGGAGAAGAGAGGTGAGGTGGGGTGCAGTAAGGAGAGGAAGGGGAAACAGGGGTATAGGGGAAATGGGAGAGAGGAAGATGATGATGAAGAGGAAAAGGAGTACAAAGGAAAGCAAACAACAACAGACTAGTTGGTCCTTTCGTGGGCCCTTTCATGGCTAACAAAACAGTTCTATCAGTTAAGGCTCAGAATGGAGAGAGGATATAAAGAAAGAGGAAGAGGGAATGGGGAGGGGAAAATGAGGGAAGTAGAAGGAATGGATGACATGGAAGGAGAAATAATGATGAAAAGCGAGGACAAAGTAAGAGTGCGATGAGAGACGAGGAAGAGGAAAAGATGGGAGGGAAAAAGAGGAGAGAGGGAAAGGACGGGAGACAAGAAAGGTATGGAAGGCAAAATAGGACAGAGGGAGGTAAGGAGGGAAGATAATGAAAGAAAAATAAGGAGGAAGATGAGGGAAGGGGACGAGTAGAAGGGGAAAACTTGATGAAGGAAAACACTGAAAATAAATGACGAGATGAGAGAACGACCGATATGACGACGAATGGAATAATACAAAAGGATGAAAGATAAAATAAAGACATGGAAGGACAGAGGAAAGACTAAGACTGAAAAATAAAAAGGTATAATTACGCACAAAGAGGCATGAATATAAAGAAAAATATGATACAAGAGGGTGTTATGACCAGGGGACTAAATAATACATAATTTTATAACATGCAAGTTCGCTGTTACACGATCCAGAGGGGGTGACACCTGAAAACATAAGAAAGTAACCTCGTTCACCCATATTCAGTCTCTCATCTGTAGTATGTAATCATCTAAACCTCTGCAAATTCAAACCATTAACAACCACGCCCAACTGAGCTACGGTTTACCCCAGCAGCTTCACTTCTTGCCTGCTGTACGTCCCTGACAACGACTCATACCCTCATTAACCACTTCATTCCAATTGGCTTTGTTCCATACACGCCTCTCACCTTCCTGGATCTTATATACCCGTGTTATTCAAAAACCTCCTTTACACCACTCTTACATCTTCTCCTTGGTTTCCCTCTTCTTCTCATTCCCTTAACCACTTAGCTGCACATCTCTCTTTCATTTTTACATTTTCTCCTTGGTCTCCCTCTTCTCTCCCTTTATCTCTTATCTGCACATCTTTCTTATCAATCTCTCTTCACTCATTCTCTTCACAGGCCATCGTGACAAGATAGTAAAATGGTGAAATATTCTCTAACTCCCTCTGCTTCTTATCCTCCTCATCCGCACATCTCTTCATCAATGTCCCATCATTCATGCTCTTCCTATGTCCACAACAAAAACAAGAGTATAATAACGAAATAAAAAGGGGATTGAAAATTTAATATGGGTGACTCTGTGAAGGCCCATCCCCCCGCCTGGTATAATTGCTTCATACTCCAGCGACCTTGACCTTTAACCCATGACCCTCAATTTGAACATGACCTTGTATGTTGGATGGAGAGGGCGAGGGAGACCTGGGATGAGGTGGATACACGGGGTGAAGAGGTATATGTATGAGGACGGTGTGAGTCGGGGGGAGGGCAGCGTGAGAGGTGTCCGGCTACAGATATATGTACAGATCTTCGTACCCTCGATTCCTACTAACCTACAAAACGAAGAAGGTGTGATGTCAAAGGGAGGATGACAAATATAGTGACTGTGTATTAACTGACTGCACCGAGTTTTTGTGAGCTACATTAAATCGTCCGTCGTTAACGTGATAAATTGCAATGCTGTTAATTCTTCCCCGAAACGTTAATCGTGGCGCTGATTAATATTTCTGGTGCCCTTAATATTTCTTAAGTATGGCAAAATAGTATGTCGTTAACTGAAATGAAATTAAAAGTTAGATAATTCCCAGCCAAAGGGTTAAAATGAAAGGAACATGAAAAAAAAGAAAAAAAAAAGCCTTATCGAATCACAAGAAGTACAAAATAAAGCAAACTATGAAAAAAAAAAAAAATGATACAAGAGGAGGGTGTGATGAGAAAATTTTTAAAAAGCAATGATGAAAGATGAAAATAAAAGAAAATGAATTACTAAATAAAATCTAAAAATGATCCTAACGAATAAAAATACTAAAGGACTGAAAGAAGATGAAGGGAGTGACGACGAAGGGAAGATTAAGGTGGGTAATGATGGATAAAAGACTCGAGATGATAAGTAATAAAGGGAAAAAACAGGTAATGACAAAGAGGGGAGGAAGAAGAGTAGGAAAAATGCAATACGGGACGAAAGATGAAAATGTGGTAATGAAAAAGTACAGAAGACAAGGAGGGACATGACAGATAAAAATAAGAGATGTAAGATGACGGTGGAATGATGAAGGAAAGAAGACAGGAGGGAAAAGAAATGATAAACGATGAAAGACGAATGAGCAGTGATGATGAGGGAAAGACGAGAGGGGTGGGAAAAGACGAGATGAAAAATGAAGGTGCGATGATGAAGGATGAAAGAAGAAAGGAGGGGAAATGAAGGCAGTAATCGCGCCCAACTTGCTGCCTTCATACAAATTGCTTCATTTCCTAAGTTAGCCGGCAACCAGGTAAGGCTTTTAAGACTTTTAGTAAAGGAAAATAAAGAGAGATGAAGAAGAACAGGTGGTGTAAAGAGAAGGGGATTGTTGTAAAATATAGATATGATAATAGCCTTTACTAGACAGATAGGGATAGACAAAAACAGATAGACAGACAGACAGAGAGACAGACAGACATACGAATGGCTTTTGGTGTACCTCTTCCTTACTTAACTGAAATTGCGAGAGAGAGAGAGAGAGAGAGAGAGAGAGAGAGAGAGAGAGAGAGAGAGAGAGAGAGAGAGAGAGAGAGAGAGAGAGTACCAAGAAAACATGAAGACAGGAAATGACGCAAAAACAGAGAGAGAGAGAGAGAGAGAGAGAGAGAGACATGAAAAGACAGGAAATGACGCAAAAACAGGGGTAGGTGAAATGAACATTAGAGAGTTCATCGACGGGAAATGAGAAAAAAACAAGATACAAAGTGGGAGGTGAAATGACGGAGTGAAATGACCCAGAATACCATGGATGAGATGGATGGACAGGAGGAGACTGGGGGAAGTGAGGGGAAGGGGGAAATGAGAGGAAGTGAGAGGAAGTGAGGGACAGGGGAAGTGAGGGGAAGGGGGAAGTGAGGGGACGTGACGTGAATGGGGACGAGAGTACGTAGCATAATTGTGTGTGTGTGTGTGTGTGTGTGTGTGTGTGTGTGTGTGTGTAATTCACCACCGGGTCGGTCAGGATCGCTTGATGGTCGTGATGGTCAGCTTTTACCCTCCCGGAAGGGAGCTGACAGCTCATATAGTCCGATCTAAGGGCAAGGCTGTGACCTTCACACACGCACACACCCGTCCCCTTGCTCTAGGGGGACAGTAACCACCCACTTCGTCAGTGAAACTTTTCGCAACCTGAGCTAGACGCGAACTCCCGTCCACCAGTTGGCAAGCGGGAACGTTACCACTGCACCAGTGTGTGTGTGTGTGTGTGTGTGTGTGTGTGTGTGTGTGTGTGTGTGTGTGTGTGTGTGTGTAATTTTAAGTGGCTGTGCGTGTAATTATAGTGCTTGTGTTATTGCCTGAAGCTGCCCCCGTCCCCCCTTGGCGCCATTACTGAAATAACATGGAGAGAGAGAGAGAGAGAGAGAGAGAGAGAGAGAGAGAGAGAGAGAGAGAGAGAGAGAGAGAGAGAGAGAGAGAGAGAGAGAGAGAGAGAGAGAGAGAGAGAGAGAGAGAGAAAAAAAAATTTACTTTTTTCTTTTCTCACTCTGTATCTGTTTGTGTCTGTCTTTCGTCCAGTGATTTTACAAACTCTCTCTCTCTCTCTCTCTCTCTCTCTCAAGCATCCTCTCAGCACCACTTTCACACCCGCCCCAAGGTTAAAGCGAGGGGTGAGCGAGTGAGCAAGTGAGAGAGAATCCTCCCTGTTTATCATAGTCCTCGCTTTCTCGTAAAACTCAGCCTCATTTTGGCTAATTTCGCAGAGAGGGAGAGAGAAAGAGAAGATTTTGAATATTTTAAAGTTCTCTCTCTCTCTCCTTCAGTTACCAGGCTATCAGTTACTACGTGAAAGAGAACAAATATAGACTGACGTGAAAAGCGTAGGCTATACGTGAGGAAGTCTGAAGGTGGGAGGCGGCGTGGTAGGCTAATAAGATGAACAGATATGGTAAAAGGGGAATGAAAATTGACGACAGAAAAAGTGACAAGGAATGGAAAGGATCGATAAGGTATGTACTATCTAACTCTGTATTTATCTTAGTCCAGGGAGGGGTGGCCACAAATAAATCGCCTCCACGGCACCCTGTCCGACGTCATAAGGTCGCCCTCTCTCCCACTCGCACCCTACTCTCTTCTAGACCTCTACATCTCATCCCTCCATCTCATCGTCAGTCTCTCACCAAATCTTCTTGATCTTTGTACTATGCAGGTTGGCTAAATGAAAGTAAAATACGTACACAGCTCCCTCGATTGCAGAGTAACATAAACTTCTCTCTTTCAACGATAACTGCAAAATACTATATAAACAGTAATAATATCTGATGAGGTCACTCGCAGTCAGACATACTATATAATTCACTCAGTTAACTTGGCTATTTATTCATTTATTCCCTCTGCATCTTATTTCCCGTGGTACAATGGCGAAATAAGACACTACTACGGCTCAACATCTTTTCTCGTAGCACTTCTTCGTGACTTGCACCGTATTCCAGTGTTATTCTCCTGTGACATCTCAGCATTCAACATGGGGATATGGTAATTTTATGACTAGCTAAAATGAACAGAGAATAGCCGTACTGAACATTCCGAGACAAGTCACTTTCTGCCACATCCATCGTGTTCAGGTGTTCAGTAACTTTCAGGTGAGAGTGTATGAAGCCGTACATGGAACGGTTGGTGCTTTGAGAGAGAGAGAGAGAGAGAGAGAGAGAGAGAGAGAGAGAGAGAGAGAGAGAGAGAGAGTCGTTTTTTTGTGTGTGTAACGCAACGACAAAACCAAACACCTAAATTACTTGGATATGACTGCGTGGTTAATTCTGCTTGGTATGCTGTTTGATATTTCCACTTCGGTGCTTTTTCCTTTAATATCTGGATTCTGGCTAACCCCGTCTCTCAGGTGGGATTTGGGGACGATAACGATAGCGATAGCGATGATGATGATGATGATGATGATATTGGCTAGTATCGGAATATTAATAAGGCACTGAGAGGGAGGAGGGAAAAAAATTTGCTCCATAATCTCTCTCTCTCTCTCTCCGTGAAATTAGCAAGAATGAGCAGGACTTAAGAGAGCAAGAGATCCATGGCAAACTGGGGACTCTCTCATTTTCTTTCTTTCTTTCATGCTTGCTTTAAACTTGAGAGAGAGAGAGAGAGAGAGAGAGAGAGAGAGAGAGAGAGAGAGAGAGAGAGAGAGAGAGAGAGAGAGAGCAATAACAAATGTGAAGACGGAAGGGCCAATTAAGGTCCAATACGATCCCGTTCACCCTCCACCAACTCTGTCTGTCTGTCTGTCTGTCTGTCTGTCTGTCTGTCTCTCTTCGCCCTTAACCTTTGATGGGAGCCAGACGGTCACACAAGGAGGGAGGGAGCGAAGGGTGAAAAATGGATGGAAGGAGGGAGAGAATATGGAAAAGTAATCGTGGAGGAAGAAAGGAGGGAAACAATGACAATGTAAGAAGGAAGGAATGAGGGAAGGAAGGAAGGAAGAAGGAAGAAACAAGGAGAAACAAAGAAAAAGAAAAAAAAGGAAGAAAAGGGAAAAAAGAATGGATAGGAGGAAAGGAAGGAGGGAAGGAAGGTAGGAATATCGAGGTAAGAAAGGACGAATGGAGAGAAAGAGGAAATATGGAAGTAATAAATGAATGAAAGCCAACAGCAAGATTAATGGAGGGGAAAAGGAGAGGAAGGGTGATACATGGCCAGAAGGAGGGAAGGATGAAGGATATATGGAAAGGAAGGGAGGGTTGGAGGAAAGAAGAAGAAAGGTGTGAGGGGAGGAAGGAATGAGGTATGAAATAAAACTGGAAGAAGGAAAGAAAGGAAGGAAAGAAAGAGAAAGTGAATATGGAAGGAGACGGAGGGGAAGAAGGAAGAAATATGCAATGAAGGAAGGAAAAGTACAATAAAGGAAGGAAGGAAGGAAAGGAAGACAAAGTGAAAGTGGATGAAGGAGAGAAATATGGAATAAAGGAGGGAAATGAAAAAAGAAGGAAGAAAAAAGGGAGGGGGTATGGAAGGGAAGGAAGAGGGAATGAAAGACAGAAGAACAGCTTAGGAAAAATGGAAGATGGAGGTTATGGATAGAAGAAGGAAACAGTGAAAGCAGGAAGGGTGAAATATGAATGTACGCAGACAGAAGCATGCAGAAAGGAAGGCAGGAAAGCAGGGAAGAAGGCAGGCAGACAAGGAGGTGGCAGAAAGGAAAGAGAGAAGAAAAGAAAGGAGAGAAGGAAGGAATGAAGAAGGAAGCAAGAAAGGAGGGAGGGAGTGTGGGAAGCAAACAAGAAGAGGGGAAGGGGAGAAGGGAGAGAGAACTGGAGGGAAGGAAGACAGCTGGGAGGAAGGGAGGAAAGCAAGATGGAAGGCAGGCAGGCATACAAGCAGGGAGGGAGGAAAGGTCAGCAGGGAAGGAGGGAAGTGTGGGGGGGAGGAGGAAGAGGTAGAGAGGGAAAGAGACAAAAAGACGGGAGGAAAACAAACGGAACAAACAGAGACGGAAATGGTCAAACACGCAAGACGGGAAGGAGAGGGGAAGGCAGGAAGGAAGGAAGGAAGAAAGACAGCAGACAAGGTAGCAGGCAAGCAAGCAGGCAGGCAGGGAGGGAGATGGCAAGCAAGGTAGCCAGGTAGGGAGACGGCAAGCAGGCGGGCAGGCAGCCTAGGCAGCATGTAGGCAAGCAGGGAGATGGCAGAGAGGTTGGCAGGCAGGGAAACGACAGAGAGGTTGGCAGGCAGGGAAACGACAGAGAGGTTGACAGGCAGGGAAACGACAGGGAGGTTGGGAGCCAGGGAGATGGCAGGCAGGCAGGCAAGAATGCTGGCAAGCAGGAAGGCCGGGAGGAAGGAAGGCAGGCAGGCTGGCAAGCAGGAAGGCAGGCAGCAGCCGACGACCGTACCTCACCATCACTACCCACGGCGGCCAAATCATATTAAACAGCCGGAGGGGGAAGACAGGGCACAGGCACAGGCAGGCAGGCATGTGTGTGAGGCAGGCATGTGTGTGTGGCAGCCATGTGTGTGTGGCAGCCATGTGTGTGACAGCAGGCATGTATGTGGCAGGCATGTGTGTGTGGCAGGCATGTATGTGGCAATCATGTGTGTGGCAGTCATGTGTGTGGCAAGCAAGTGTGTGGCAAGCAAGTGTGTGAGGCAGGCATGTATGTGGCAGGTATGTGGCAGTCATATGTGTGGCAGGCATGTATATGGCAGTCATATGTGTGGCAGGCATGTATATGGCAATCATATCTGTGGCAGGCATGTATATGGCAATCATATCTGTGGCAGGCATGTATATGGCAGTCATGTGTGTGGCAGGCATGTGTGTGGTGGTCACGTGTGTGGCAGGCATGTGTGTGTGGCAGGCATGTGTGTGTGGCAGGCATGTGTGTGTGGCAGGCGTGTGTGTGTGGCAGGCATATGTGTGAGGCAGGCATGTGTGTGAGGCAGGCATGTGTGTGGGGCAGGCGTGTGTGTGGGGCAGGCGTGTGTGTGGGGCAGGAGTGTGTGTGTGTGGCAGGCGTCTGTGAGGCAGGCGTCTGTGAGGCAGGCATGTGTGTGGGGCAGGTATGTGTGTGGGGCAGGCATGTGTATGGGCCAGGCATGTGTGTAAGACAAGCATGTGTGTGGGGCAGCCATGTGCGTGAGGCAGGCGTGTGCGTGAGGCAGGCGTGTGCGTGAGGCAGGCGTGTGCGTGAGGCAGGCGTGTGCGTGAGACAGTCATGTGTCAGGCAGTCATGTGTGTGGCAGGCATGTGTGTGGTAGTCATGTATGTAACAGGCATGTGTGTGGCAGGCATGTGTATGACAGGCGTGTGTGTGAGGCAGGTGTGTGTGTGTGAGGCAGGTAAGTGTATGAGGCAGGCGTGTGTGAGACATGCATGTATGTGAGGTAGGCGTGTGTGTGAGGCAGGCGTGTGTGTGAGGCAGGCGTGTGTGTGAGGCAGGCGTGTGTGTGAGGCAGGCGTGTGTGTAAGGCAGTCGTGTGTGTGAGGCAGGCGTGTGTGTGAGGCAGGCGTGTGTGTGAGGCAGGCGTGTGTGTGAGGCAGGCGTGTGTGTGAGGCAGGCGTGTGTGTGAGGCAGGCGTGTGTGTATAGGCAGGCGTGTGTGTGAAGCAGGAATGTGTATGAAGCAGGAGTGTGTATGAGGCAGGCAAGCACGTATTTCGCAGGCATGTACATAAAGTTGGCACGCATGTGTGTGAGGCACGTATGTGTGAGAGGCAGAGCGCAAGAATGTGGAAGGCATGTGTGTGAGGCAAGCAGTTGTGTGTGTATTAGGCAGGCAAGCAGGCATATGTGAGACAGGCAAACATGTAAGTGACAGACAGGCAGGCAGGCAGGCAGTCACTGTATGGAGGGTGGAAGACAGGAAGGGAGGAAGGAAAACAGGCGGAGAGACACACAGGAAAGCAGACAGACAGGAAGAGAGAGGTAGGACGGCAAAGAGACAATGAGACCACCACTACGACAATGAACCCCTTGTCTATTGCGTCAGCCAGGCAGATAAAGGCAAAGGCAGACAGAGAAACAGGCAGTCAAGTAGGTTATCACGCGGACAGGAAAACAGACAGGTAGACAGAGATATGAAGGCAAATAGACAAACAGGCTACAAGGCTGAAAACACACACAGGCATAAAGACAGGCAGGTAGATAGACTGAAAGGCAGACAGACAGACACACAGAGTGGCAGGTAGATAAAACAGACAGACAGACAGTTAAGACGGACAACAAGACAGATTGAGAGACAAAAACAAACAAATAGACGGACGGGCACTCAAACATACAGGGACACAAGGAAGTAGAAAGACAGACAGGAAAAATACAGAGAAGCCAGCTCACAGACAGACAGAGAGGCAGACAGAGAGGCACGAGTCTGTCCCTCCTTAGCCATCATGCAGGCAGAGGGGTAGACCTAATATTTCCTCTGCATCAAATTAGTGAGAAAGCGACTCCAAGCGACGGGGGTACAAGATATCTGTATGCATTTATCTATCTACATACAAATATAAGTACCGATAGACTGTTACTTAGCTAGACAGACAGACACACAGACAGATATATATATATATATATATATATATATATATATATATATATATATATATATATATATATACTGTATATATATATATATATATATATATATATATATATATATATATATATATATATATATGTAGATATTCAGATAGACGTATCTATGTACTATCTATCTACCCATATAGATAGATATACATATACTCGCAGATATATAGACATGCATTTGGAGAGAGAGAGAGAGAGAGAGAGAGAGAGAGAGAGAGAGAGAGAGAGAGAGAGAGAGAGAGAGAGAGAGCTGCTTCGGTATTATGATACAGGGAAGGCTGGCTCGTGGAGTTCTGGTGCTCTCTCTCTCTCTCTCTCTCTCTCTCATATTCACCACCGCACGCTACCCTCCCTCAGCCTATTATTCCCTTCACTGCGATGACAGTTTTCTTTTTATTACTGTCACTGTCAAAGTGTTTTCATCAGCATTATTTAGTTCATGAATGGGTTATTCTCTCTCATGTGGAGATATGGATAAAGGAGAAGGTGTCTTTTCATCATCATCATCATCATCATCATCATCATCATCATCATCGCTGTTATCAGTATCATAAACATATGAAGCACTGGCATCACCACCATCATCACCACCATCCTATCTCTGTCTACTGCTATTGTTGTGTCATCATCCATGGAGATAACTGCTTTAACTAATTATAACTACACTGGAGCTTATCCTGCATAGCCTAATTACCTTATTATTGCCTAATTCCCTCTCTCAGTGGCTTAACTACGGCCACTCTCTCTCTCTCTCGCTCTCTCTCTCATTTCAACGTTTCCCAATAAAGAAGTGAAGTCTCAATTGCAAGATAAGAAAGCTGCAACAAGTGTCAAGGCGAAATGACCCCCAAAGGCAATTACTTCGCCCTCTAATCACGAAGAGAAGGAAAAAACTGAATAAAAGCGACGGGACAATAGACTTATGCCAACCCCTGTAACAAAATGATATCCTTTAAAACTATATCCTTTGCTATTTTCACACAATATTGTTTATTTTAGGAAAGGCCTCTCAATTCTAAAATGTTCCCTTTAAACTGTTCCTTAAATTACCTTTTCTTTTAATAACGTTCTATATTTTTGTCTTCCTTCTACCTAATGCTTTGGGCACATTACATTGGTGGGTTTATATCTCACTGTTTTTGTCTTTTTCCGTCCTTTATTGTTTGGAAGTGAGAGTTTTGGAGTCAGTGGAGAATCACGGTTTGTCCTTATAATCCAGCAGGAGAGAGAGAGAGAGAGAGAGAGAGAGAGAGAGAGAGAGAGAGAGAGAGAGAGAGAGAAAAATTTCGAAGTCAAGAAGAATGAGTGAAATTTGGATGCACAGTCCATTTCCCTATGCATTTAGATAATTTTTTTTTTAACTCTTTAGACCTGGATATCCTCCTAAATTCTGTCCACGCTAAATTATATAAAAGTTGTATTATAGAGTGATGATGATGATGATGATGATGATGATGATGATGATGATGATGGTGGTGAAACATACAAATACAGTGACAAAGAGAATATGAAAGATCGAATGAAAACAGTGAACAATGAGAAGGTGGGAAAAGCGAAAGAGGGGGAAGGGAGAGAACGGGACGAAGGATGTTATGATAAAAGGACATGAGCGATAAGACGATTAACATAACGAGAAGAAGAATGAGAGGTGGGGAGGAAATTGGATAAAGGGAGAGAGAAAAAGTGAGATATGAAGGGAGAAAGGAAGGGAAGGAAGGACAGAGATGAAGGGAAAGAAAAAGGGAGGGAATGGAAAAGGGATGAAATTAATGAATGAACGAATGAGTGAGTGAAGGAGGGAAGGAAAGAAGGAAGGAAGGAAGGAAGGGGGGAAAACAGTGAAAGATTAGAGAAAACGAAGTCAAAATGAAAAACAACTAGCAAAGAAGGATATAAAGAGAAGGAAGGAGAATAAATGAGACGAAGAGTAGAAAACGGGAGATGGGTGTGGGTGAATAGGAGAGACATGGAGAGGGGAAGAGAGAGGGCTGAGGAGGGGAGGGAGGGCTGAGAGAGAGAGAGAGAGAGAGAGAGAGAGAGAGAGAGAGAGAGAGAGAGAGAGAGAGAGAGAGAGAGAGAGAGAGAGAGATATAGGAAAGAAAGAAAGAGGGGGAAAGGAAGAGAGTGAGAGAGGAGAGAGGGAAGATGAATGACTGGGGGATGGAAAGGGAGAGGAGGGGGGGAGGGGAATGATGGAGAGAAGAACTCTGGAGAGGAGAGAGGAGCGGAGGGGGGATGGGAAGAGCAGAAGGACAGAAAAGGAGTGGAGAGGTGTAGAAGGGAGAGGTGGAGAGGTGTAGAAGGGAGAGGTGGAGAGATGTGGAGAGGAGAGGTGAAGAGAGGGTAGGGATGGGGGAGGAGGGAAGGGGGGGTTAGAGAGTGGGGGGGGTATACAAAGCTCCCCCCCCCACCGCAATTAGACATGAATGAGGGGAAATCTGAATCCGAAATGAGAGAGAGAGAGAGAGAGAGAGAGAGAGAGAGGAAATGAAGAAATGGAAAGAGGGAGGAGGGAATGGAAAGAAAGAGAGGAGAAGAGAAAAAAAAATACAGGGAAGATGGAGGGAAAAGGGGAGAACGGGAGAACGAGAAAGAGAGGTAGGTAAAGACTGGGGTGGAGGAAAACGGTGATGGGAATGGAGATGGATGAGTAGAGTTAGAGGTAGAGAATTACACACACACACACACACACACACACACACACACACACACACACACAACTTTCACTATTAAAAATCTACATATAAAATAAAAATCCTTGTATACAACAAAGATTCGTATAAAACATATTTACAACGCATCCTATCCTATTTACATTCTTGGCTCCCGGCAGTCGTTTAAAAATATGCTGCATACTTAAATATTTTATTTACATAGCATTACAGCTGCTCTCTGCGCAGAAAATGAATAAAACATAACGGTATAAGCTTCAACCATTAAAAATAATCAGTACTGTTAAGGGGTAATTTTTGTTCACTGAAATCACCATCATCATCATCATCATCACTTTACTAATAACTCTAAGTAAAAATATGAAAATATGACAATGGTACAACAGTCTTTGAAAGTCGGCATAATCCTAATATGACTATGAAATATTATGTAGGTTTTTAATATATCAGTATCAATTTAGGTAGTGGAACGCCATGATACCGGATCCAAAAGACTGCTTGGGATACTTATTTACCTACCTCTATCTCTATCTATCTATATATCTATCCATCCATTCATCCATCCATCTATCTATCTATCTATCTATATACTTCCGGAATCCTGACCTTTGGCCCATGACCTTCATATTCATCTACGACCTAGATACGACCAAACAGCTACCAATATAAAAACAAAAAAGCCTTCTGCGTTAAGACATAAAAAAAAACTTACATACATGAAGCAAGACAGCCAGATAGTCAACCAACCAGCCGGCCAAACAGAGAGACTAACAGACCGATCGACAAACAGACAGACTGAGAGAGAGCCAAGCAGACACAGACAAGCAGACGTGAACCAAAACATTGCTACTTGCGACGCGGGCACTATACATTAACCGGGTCCAAGTAGGGTAGAAGAGAGGTACCAGAAGAGTAGCCAGGAGGTAGAGGTAGAGGCAGAGGAAGAGGCAGGGGTAGAGGTGGGCGAACCCGTGGAGGCAGAGGTAAGGGGAGAGGGGTAATTACATGGCTAGGTAGAGAGGTAAACGCAGTGGTTAGAGGACAGGGAGTAGTAATGCTTATGGCTGAGGTAAGGCGGTAGAATTGTTGAGGTACTGAACGAAAAGCAGACATAGTGTTAAAGTGAGACAGAGGCAGAGGCAGAGTTAGTGTTACAGGCAGAGACAGGGAGGTACTGGTAGAAACAGAGTTGGAGGTAGTGGCAGAGGTAGAGACAAGAAAGTAGGAAGGTAGAGGCAGGGGTAGAAACAGAGTTAAAGAGAGGTAGAAAAAGGTGCAGGGAGGCAGAGAGAGAGGCAGAGAAAGGGAGACAGAGATAGACACAGCGATAGGGTCAGAGTTGGAAGTAGTGGTAATGGGAGAGGCAGCGGTAGTGGTAATGGGAGAGGCAGTAGTAATGGTTATGGCAGTGATAAATGGGTCATGAACACTGGATAATGGGAGACTGCAGCTGCGTGTGAGGACAGGCAATGGGGGGAACGGCGGCTGGGGTGGGTCGTGGTGAGGGAAGTCGTTACTGAGTAGGGACTGAATGGTTGTTAGTAGCATGGAAGAGAGGGGTCGTTAATGAGTAGGGACAGATCAAGAGCTTCTACGTAATGGGAAGACAATGGGGTGGTAGGGTATGCAGCTAGACATGAGGGTGGTTGTACCGTGCGAAGAATGGTCGTTACTGAGTAGGGATAAAGTCGTCCCTGAGAAGGCACAGAAGGGGTCAATAAGGGAATAAAACTAATGAGGAAAATGAATGAAGACTAATGAAGAAAATGAAAGAGAATAAGGACTGTGATGAAGGTGAATATAAGGAAAGAACACATCATGTGGGGTTGAGGAAAATGAATTAGGAAGCGATGAAAATGAACAGGGATAACGAGAAAAATGAATAAGAGCAAATATGACAGTGTGAACCAGGTGAAAAGCGAATGAGGAAAATGAGGAAATGGAATGACGAAAATCATGAAAATGAAAATGGATCAGCAAAATGAATGAGATCAATGAATGGTGAAGATGAGAAAATTTATGAAGACAATGAATGAGGAAAATAGAATAGGACAGGAAAATTAACACTTATAATAAAGCACGACGAGGACAACGCATCAAAATCTGTCCATATAAGCGGACGTTAGAGAGCGGACACGAAAATGAGAACGGACTGACCTACTGACGGAACCGCGCAAACCTGTAGTGCCCGACCGATTTCACATGCAGGGGACTAATACAAATAATAAAACAGGAAGACGACCATGAACAAGACGAGATAGTCTGGGGAGAGCGAGGAAAATGAATACCAGCAATAAAGCACAGGGAGGTCTATGCATAAAATAAATGACAATGAGGAAAATGAAGGAGGAAAATGAGGCAGGGTAGATTAAATTCTTGGATAATAGGCGTAAACCACAAATGTGTCACTAAGGACGGAATATTTTGCACTTTGTGGGAAAATGGCGTGTGAAATGAGAGAGAGAGAGAGAGAGAGAGACGAACGAGTTTGTTGTCCCTCCTCTCTCTCTCTCTCTCTCTCTCTCTCTCTCTCTCGTATACACAGGAAACCCTGCACCCCCCAAAGACACATAAAGACACATGCAGCCCAGTGCCCTCCCCCCCTTCCACACACACACACACACACACACACACACACACACACACACACACAGAAAGATGCAGACCGACACACACACACACACACACACACACACACACACACACACACGTTCCACTACATGTTGCCAACTCTCTCTCTCTCCCCCCACGGATGGGCAACACAGATGCGGGTATTATTGTCTCCGCAGCTGTTGAGTGAGAGAGAGAGAGAGAGAGAGAGAGAGAGAGAGAAACCTACAATTTATAGGCTTCACACAATTAGGCCTATATACATTCATTTTCTACTCTATAATGTATTCCTCCTCCTCCTCCTCCTCCTCCTCATCATCATCATCATCACAAAACCATACTTCTCACCACTAAGTAGGGTAAGGACACAAACAATTATTAACACATTACTTACTGACCATACATCCACGCATTCATCACTAACCTTTTCAGTACGAGGCGCTCTTTATTTTTACTTTTTTTCTACCATCCGACCAATTATTCAGCCAAAGTAAATCTCATAGCAGTAAAGGAGTTAAAAGGTCATGGCTAACTAATCTATTTCCTGAAGGAGTTTCGGCTGAGATGAATAAAGCAGTCTGGAGGTGTTGAGAATAAAGCATAAAAAAAAGTAATTGGTTGAAAAGAAGTTTACAAAATAAAAAAAAATATAATAATTTGGGGGCGGCAAGAACGAAATACAGTCATCGTGGTGAAGAGACTGAGTTTGATTTTTGAGGAAGGTGAGTGTTGCTTCAAGAACGACAAATAAGACATCGTAAAGAAAGGGTTATTAAGAGTGATTAAAGACGTCACTTAGGAAAACGCGTATGTCTAAACTAACCTAATCTCTACAATATAACGAGCCTGTCTGAATACCCTTGTCGCTTTGAAAATACGAGTAATGAGAACTGCTGCCACGAGTGTATGTATTTATGTAAGTATAATGGAAAAAACTACAAAAATAAATATGGTTGTTGATGTGCCATGTTCTAAAGAGATCAGTTCGTATGATTATCTCCTGTTGCATAATCTGCCAAATAAAACAGACATACATCATATCTTGCCATGAAACTTACAAATGAAAAACGCACATATCTGACGTTAAACAATCTTCAAAACAAAGTATATGAACACAGCTAATACATAATCAACAAAATACAGCATATCAGTATACCTCATGCTCTATAATGCCAAAAAAAGGGAAGTGGAAATATACTCGATGTTGGCATGACACCAAATAAACTACTGCGTGTATACCTGCAGCATGTCACTCCTCACCTGACTCTCCTATCTTGTCAGTTGCGTGGGCAATTCATGTCACTGACTCTTCATGTCTTTTACTCGCTCTCACATAACTGGGGGGCAACTCACTCTCTCTCTCTCTCTCTCTCTCCCTCTCTTTCTCTCTCTCTCTCTCTCTCTCTCTCTCAGCAGTGGTCCAGTCTGTTTTTTTTCATGTCCCTATTTGGTTTCAATGGCAAGGTTTAAGATATACTAGAGCGGTGTGTCAGTAAGAAAGTGTGGTGTGGTGTGGTGTACTCGGAAGCGGACACTGTGTACTGTGTGTTGCATAATGTGTATTGTGTAGTGAGAGTGTCAGACAATGTGACTGCACAAGAATGCGTGTTGGCACCGCGTGAGTATTGTGCATGTGTACAGCAGCGTTCAACAGGGTACAGCAGTGAGTTCTGGTGTGTTCTCCTGGATCCGGTGTGGGCTGCTGCAGGATGGGGCGGTACTGGGGGATACTGATGTGGGATGGTGAGGAGTGGGGAGGTGAGGAGTGGGGAGGTGAGGGATGGTGAGGAGTGGGGAGGTGAGGGATGATGTGATGTGGGGTGGTGAGGGATGGTGTGGGATGGGATTATGTGGTGTGGGGTGGGGTGAGGTGTGCGTGGGGTGGCGAGGGATGGTGTGGAATGGTGGGGGGTTAGTGTAGTGAGGTTTTTGCATGGGGTTCGGGTGTGGGGTTGGTGGTGTGGGGTGGGGTGGGGTGGTGTGTGATGCTGGTGTGTGGTGTGGTGGTGTGGGGTGGTGTGTGATGCTGGCGTGTGGTGGGGCGGGACGGGATGGGATATTAGTGTGGTGTGGTGTGGTAATGGCATGGCATGATTACTGACTATGGGATGGCGATCTGAAGTGCTACAATGGTGTGTAATGTAACCCTTAAGAAATCCTACCCCTCACACCACTCTCTCTCTCTCTCTCTCTCCCTCTCTCTCTGTTAGTCTTTCCACCCGTTTGAGCCAAGCTTCTCTCGCTAATCAATAAACCAAGGAAGCTGGAACAGAGAGAGAGAGAGAGAGAGAGAGAGAGAGAATTTGCTCCAATATTTAAAGGTACTGTAAACTGTGAAGATGTTGGTAATGATGGTAGTAAAAATGATGACCATGAAAGTGATGATGCTACTGACAGAAAATGGTGACTGTGATGGGTGATGATGATAAGACAGTAATATACGAGTGATGACAGGAGTGATGGTGACAGTGAGTGATGATAGCGATAAGTAATGACACACTGATAAGAGATAATAGTAATAAACGGAAGCTATGACTGATAAAAGTGATGATTGTGATAGCGGTGGGTGACTAAAAGTGATGATTATGATATAGTGATGAGTGACGGTGATATGACAGAGGTACAAGAAAGTGGTGACGGTATCGAAAAGTGATGATATATCGAAAATGGTAGTGATGATAAAGGTGATGAAAACAAGCAACAACACATTGCACTCTTACAGCTAGTTGCCTCTTCACCCCAAGGATATTCTTGCTACCGTCAGACAATGTATTTGGATTTAGAAAACTACAAAAAGGGATCAGTTTCTCTCTCTCTCTCTCTCTCTCCAAAAAACCCTGTTGCTTTGTCATGATCTAGTCAAAGCTACACAAAGTAACCAATTATGTCGTTCAAACAACCATCCACACGTCTGGGTGTTTGTGTTTGTTTACCTCCCTGTTTGCCTAACGAGCGCACACACAGGTAGGCGCAAACACACACACACACACACACACACACACACACACACACACACACACACACACACACACACACACACACACACACACACACACACACACACACACACAAATACAAATCATACATAAACCAATATAAAAAATGCCATAAGCACTCACTAAACACACACACACACACACACACACACACACACACACACACACAATTAGACCTTCACACACGCTCATTACAGCACACACATTCGTTAGACTCCTCTCTCTCTCTCTCTCTCTCTCTCTCTGTCCTTGACATTTAGTTTTCGTTCTTGCAGTCGTGAACTCTCTCTCTCTCTCTCTCTCTCTCTCTCTCTCTCTCTCTCCCTCATTACCATATTCAAGGCACCAGGGACTAGTATGTTGTGTTAAGCTCTATTGTCACCGCCTTCTCATAGCTAATGGTGTGGTGTGGTGTGGTGAGGTGAGATGACGTGTGTTGTGGTGTGTTGTTGTGGTGTGCGGTGTGGTGTGCTGTGATGTGGTGTGGTGCAGAGGTATAAGACAGAGACTAAGAAGAGGAAGGAGAAAAAGATGCTGAAGCTATAGTGTACTGCAATTTAGTGTAACTGAGTAGGGGAGAAGTAACTGCGGTGTTGTGGTGTAGTGTTTGATGTATAGTGACGGTACGGGTTAAATAAGATGATTAAGGTGCGGTGATGATGGTGATGCTACGGTGTGAGGAATGGATTCTGAGGACTGTGCTGGCAATGTGTGGTGACTGGTGGTACTGTGGTGGTGACTGTGGTGAAACTATCTTAACACTCTCACGATGATATATGAAATACATTTATACTCTTGGTGGTGGTGGTGGTGGTGTAATGGAGGAATGGCGATGGAGGTGTTAGCAGTGGTGATGCAAAGCGGTGGTGGTGATGGCTGTAACTGTATGGTGGTGATGTTGGTAACTGTGTAGAGGTGATGCAAGACGGTGGTGGTAGTGGTTAAAATGTGTAGTTACTGTAGGTATGATAAAGTTTAGGGGAAGTGTTTCTGGCGGTGGTGATGTGGCAGTGATGATGATGATAATGGTGGTGATGAGTCATGCCGGTAGTGGTGCTGATGTGTGGTAGATGTGGTGTGGTTATCCTACAGTGCAGTGGTGATGACTGTGGTAGTTGTGGTGAAAAATGGTGGTAGTCATGACAATGATATGGTAGTGTTGGTGGTATCGCAGGTTAGTTGATGATGAGTGATGGTGGTGGTGGTGGTGGTGGTAATGATGTGGTGGAAATGGTTGTGGTGGTTATTGTGGTGGCCGTGCGATGATAGTGGCGGTAGTGTGGTAGCGACAAGGAGGCAGTAATGTGTGGCGGATGAAGTGTGGTAATGTCTGGTGACTGGGGTGGCGCGTGGTGATTGTGGTAATGTGTGGTGATTGTGGTAATGTGTGGTGATTGTGGTAATGTGTGGTGACTGTGGTGGCGAGTGATGACTGCAACGATGATATAACATGAACTGGTAATGGACGAGATAATTGAATTGCCAGCATTAGAGGTTAGCGTCACCATTGCGAATATGACGGTGGTGGTGGTGGTGGTGGTGAGAGTAGTGGCAGTCGTAGGATAGTGTTAGTGTGGTGGTGGTGGTGATAATGGAAGTAGTACCATTAGTGCAGGCAGGAGTGGTAGCGGAAATGATGGCTGTGGTAGTGGTAGTCGTGGTGGTGGTAGTGGCAGTAAGGATGGTGGTGGCAGTGATAGTGGGGGTGGTAATGGTGGAAGTCGTGATGGTGGTAGTGTGCTGGTAGTGTATTTGATGGCTGCAGTGGAGGTAGAAGTGACGATTGTGGTGGTTGTAGTGGTAGTGGTAGTAGTAGAATAGTATGGTAGTATTAGCGCCGGTCTATGAGGGCTGCTCGATATCCCAAATTTTACCTACGATTATTAGCAACAGTCTCTCTCTCTCTCTCTCTCTCTCTCTCTCTCTCTCTCTCTCTCTCTCTCTCTCTCTCCCTCCCTGTCAGTGATTTAGGCACGTTCATCTGGCCGAGAAAATAGTGAGGAAAAAATATTAGTTTCAGGAATTTCGGCAGACGAGCTGAAATGGGTTTTTGAGAGAGAGAGAGAGAGAGAGAGAGAGAGGCTAGGAGTAGAAAAAGATCGTGAGGGGAGGGAAAGAGAGGGAAGGGATGGAGGAAAGAAAGAGAGGGGAGGGGAGATGGAAAGAAATGAGGTAAAAAAAAAATAAAGACAGACAGATGGCAAGGAAAGTGAGACGGGGAGAAAAGAAAAAACGGAGGATGAATGCAAAAAGGATAAGGTAAGAGGAATGGAAATGAAATGGGAGAAATGAGGAGAGGGTCAGAGATGACATAAATATGGAGAGGGGTGAACTGGGAAGAGGATGAATAGAGAAGAGGGGAAAAACTAAGGGGAGGGGAGGAGTGGGATGAAGGATAGAAACAGAGTGGGGAAAGAGCGGGAGGAGAAAAAGATACGAAGGGAAGGGGAGGTACAAAGAGAGCAGGGAATGAGAGGGAGGAAAAGAGATAAGAAGGGAGGGAAAGGTACAAAGAGGGCACGGAAAGAGAGGGAGGAATGAGGGTGAGATGACGAAAAAAGGGGAAGCGACGGCCAAATGGTACGAAAGTACAATGGAAAGTAAACAACAACAGACCTAGTGATCCCTTCGAGGCTGAGGAGGAACCAAAGGCTACAAGGTAACAAAATTGTTTCCTCCAAGGAAAATACATAAGAACCAAATTCAAGATCGTCCATTTCGAGATGCTTGGACATAATTTAAAGGACTGGCGATCACTGGCAGTGGGAAATACAGACTGAGGAAGACAGATCTGACCTGTCGTATACTGTACATAAACGGCTGAGAGTCACGGTTACCTCTTGCATCACAGAGCTGGAGAGATAAGGGATGAGAGTGTGTGCTGCCAAACGGGTGCTATGCGCCCGCCGATTTGGAGGAGGGATGCAAACAAACAGTTCAGACGAGCAGTAACCATTGACACTGCGATAGTAAAGAGATAATGAAGCAACAGTGAGCCGGAGAGAGAAGCAACAGTGCGGCGAAGAGAAGCAACAGTGCGGCGAGAGAAAGGCTGAAGGGAATCAATAAGAGGAGGGGAACTGACGAGACGAAAAGCTCTACACTCCACCCCGTCTGGAAGAGCTGAATGTGGGGAGTCCCTCACACACAAGAGTTGTACCCCACACAGGGATTTAAAAAAAAAAAAAGTATAAAGTCTACAGCCGTGTTGGGGTGACTTATATTATGGGTTGTTACTGACGTCACTGTTCTGAGTCGTTGGAAAGGACAGCAAAACAGGAAGTATAAAGAGAAAAGAGGAAAAGGGAGAGGAGGAGGAAGGGGATGAGAGGAGGAAAGAGGAGTGGAAATGAAAACAAGAGAAGATTGATAGTGGGGGGGAGAGGAGGAAAGAGGAACAGAAAAGGATAAGAAAAGAAAAGAAGGGGAGGGGAGAGGGAGGAGAGGACAGATGTAGACAGAGATGGAAGGGAGGGGGAAAAGAGGATGAGGAGAGAGGGGAGGGGAAGGGGAGGATTAAAAAAGAGGGAAGGGGAGGAGAGGATAAAAAAAAAAAGAGGGGAGGGAGAGGGGGAGGAGGAGGAACAGAAACAGGGAGGTTAAGATAAAAAGAGAGGAGAGAAAAGTAAGGGGAGGAGTAGGAAGGGAAAGAAAAGTAAGGGAAGGGGTAGGAGAGGCGAGAAAAAAGGGGGAGGAAAAGGAGAAAATACGGGAAGGGGAATGTACAGAGAAAGGGGGAGAGGGGGACTGCTGATGATACTGGAAAAGGGGAGTGTGATGACTGAGAGGAAAGGGTGAGTGGTGAGAGGGGAAAGGGGTGAGATGAGAGGGGTAAGGGAATTGATGAGAGGCGAAAGGTAAGAAATGGAAGGGATGAGAGGGGAAATGGAAGGAATGAGAGGGGAAATGGAAGGAATGAGAAGGGAAATGGATGGGATGAGAGGGGAAATGGAAGGGATGAGAAGGGAAATGGAAGGGATGAGAAGGGAAATGGAAGGGATGAGAGGGAAAATGGATGGGATGAGAAGGGAAATGGATGGGATGAGAGAAGAAATGGAAGGCATTAGGGAAATGGGAGGGGTTGAGAGGGGGAAGAGAAGAAATGAGAAGAGAAAGGTTGATAGGGGGTAAAGGGAAAGGAGAAAAGAGAGGAAAGGGAAAGGGAAAAGGAAAGGGGAAGAGAGGAGAAAGGGGAAGAGATGAGGGGAGAGAAGAATATAAGAAGGGGAAATAGAGGGGGAGGGGATTATTAATGACAGAGGAGAGGGGAAGAGGAGTGAAAGATGGGATATGGATTGAGAGTGGAGAAGAGGGATGGGAGAGCGGAAGATGACTTAGGACAGCAAGGGGAGAGAGGAGGAGTGTTACAGGAGAGGGGAGAGGAGAAAGCCGGGTAGGGAGAAGGAGAGGAGGGAAGGGAGAGTGGAAAGAGGGGAAGGGGGATGCTGCGTCTGATATCACTGGAGGTTACTGGAGGGAGAGGAACGGAAGAGGGGTGGGGGGAGATAGCAAAGGAGAAAGATAATGCAGGAGGAAGAGGAAGGAGGAGGAGGAGGAAAAGTGTGGGAAGTAAGAAGAGGAGGAGGAAAACTGGAGGGGACGAAGAAGTGGAGAACGAAAAGGAGGAGAGAATGACGCACAAAAAGAGACCAAGGAATGTGAGAGGAGAAAAGCAGAGGAGGATTATGGAGTAGGAGACGAGGAGGAGGAGGAGGAATCTGGCAGAGTTAGAGGGGGAAGAGGTATGTGAGGGGAAAAAAAGGGGTCAAGCGGCAGAGGGGAGAGAATGACAGTGACAATGGAAGAAATAAAAATGTCAGGAATATGAAAAGTAATACAATAGTGAATAGTGAAGAAAATAAAATGAATTAAAGGAAGAGTAAGAGGAGGAGGAGGAATGTGAGGGCAAAAAAGGGAGTCAAGCGGCAGGGGTAGGAGAATCAAAGAGACAATGTTATAAATAAAAATAAGCCAGGAATATGAAGAGTAATACAATAGTGAATAATGAAAAAAGTAAAATGAATTAAAGGAGGCATGAGGGATGAAACAGCTTAAAATGTAACTGATAAGCGTCTCACAGGAAAACAAAAGACAGATAAAACTTGGGAGATGTAAGGAAATGTCAGACAGTGTATAAGTGACATGGGAAATCATGAAGTAAAATGCAAATGAAAACAAAAGCACAAAAATAACCCAAACAGTATTAACATAACCCAAAGAAAACACGGAGAGAATTTTCCAGCTGTTTTTTACATACATTACAGTACTATATATATATATATATATATATATATATATATATATATATATATATATATATATATATATATATATATATATATATATATATATATATATATATTATACATATATATATACATATATATATATATATATATATAATATATATATATATTATAATATATATTATAATATATATATATATTATAATATATATATATATATATATATATATTATAATATATATATATATATTATAATATATATATATATATATATATATATATATATATATATATATATATATATATATATATATACAAATTTAAGCATACATAAACAAGGAATAAAAAATGCAACTGTAAATATACACACACATAAAACACCTAATCAGGGAATAATATATCTACTTGATTAAAAACACCACCATGCATACGTGAAGAAGCAAAAAAAAAAAAATAAATAAATAAATAAATAAACTTGTACATATGAGCACAGTAAACACATGAACAAGGAATGAATGGGATGAATAATGTACGTGACGATTGGTATGAATGAGGATAATAGGCAACCACGTAATTATTCATTAGATCCACCCTTGACTCACAAACCATCCACCTATTCACCCACTTACACACACACACCACCTATTCACCCACTTACACACACACACCACCTATCCACTTAATCAACCACTCACCAATTTACCCACCCACCTACCCACTTAATCAACCACTCACCAATTTACCCACCCACCTACCCACTTAATCAACCACTCACCAATTTACCCACCCATGCTTTTCAAAGGTCATCTTTACCCACCTACTCAAACTACATCCCCACCTACCTACACACGCCCACCCAGTCGTCTACCCACTTACTCATCCACCCAACTACCCACCTAAGGGGACTACCCTCATCCACCTTGTCAAACCACTCACCCACCTACTCACATCATCCTCTATAACCCACCCATCTACCAACTTATCCACACGCCCACCTACTCACCCCCACCCGTATTCACCCACTTACACCCCACCCACCTACTCACATCCCCACTTGCCAGAGCACATTTCTACCCACGTACCCACCCACACCTCCTCACACCCCCATCCACTCACCCACCCACTCACACCCCCACCTATACCAGTAGAGCCATAGACCCATCTGCCCCTGTGTTTTGAGATAACGATGTCCTCTCTCTTGTATATACTGATAAATGTCCCTGTTATTGAAGTACTGTACTGTAGACCTCTCAGTAGTCTGGTATATCTGCAATTGCCCTGCTCGTAACATGCTACACACACGTTCTTGATAACAAAGTAAAGTAATGTAAGGTGAAGAAAACTAAGGTGAATTGCAGTAAAGTACAAGCAATATTCACAGTCTTACATTGTCTCTCTAGTTAAGGATGTAATGACTTGATGTATATTCTCATTAGTTTAAAAAAAAGTGTATGTCTGCAACCGTCCTTTTACACGTTTTCAAATGATTATGACGTGGTTCACTCCCAGAACATCTGCAGATTATTAAAAACTACAGTGTAATTATAGAGAAAATATTTACTACAATCAACTTTTGCTACAGCCAGAGGATCATTAGTCAGGTGAGAAGCAATCCACCTATAGAGAGATAATGTGACCTCTGTTTTCCCACAACTCTGACTGACGACCTGATGGGAAGGCCGTCAGCGAGTGCCAAGAAAAACATATATAAGAAGAAACTATATACAAAATTCTTCAAAACCAAGCACGGATAAATCAAGTGGAGTAAAATCGAAAAAAAAAGGGGATGTAAAAAATTATTCAAAGTCACGCAAGAATAAAAATCACAGAAAAAAAAAATGAAAGAAGAATCGAAGTCCAGAGTCTGTGTGTGTCATGTTGCGAGTGGTGGCGCCTCTATAAGCTCTAAGGCTCTCTAGTGCCGCCCTGTCCTCTCCACAGCTCTCTATCCTCTCTCTCTCTAATTTCCTTGCAGCCGAAGGGAGGGAATTTAACCGAGGTGAGTTGCCTCTTTCTCTCTCCGCCCTCCCTAGATGTCCCCTTTTAGAGCCGGACCAGTTCCTTTTTTTTTTAGAGCCAGAGCAGCCCTTTTTAGAGCAAGACCAGCCCACCTTAGAGAAAATCAGCTCCCTTTAGATACACACACACACTTATACAGCCATCTAACTCACTCTTCGAGCCAGACCACCGTCTTTAGAGTCACACTAACCCTTTAGACGAAACTAATCCTATTTAGAGCACACCAACCCCTTTAGACTTAGACCCCTTTAGGGCTACTACGAAACCCCTTGTCAGACCACGCTTTGAGAGCCAGACCAATCCCCTTAAAGCCGGACGCATTCCTTTTTTGAGTCAGACCAACCCCTTTAGACCCAGACCAACCCCTTTAGACCCAGACCAACCCCTTTAAATCCAGACCAACCCCTTTAGACCCAGACCAACCCCTTTAAATCCAGACCAACCCCTTTAAATCCAGACCAACCCCTTTAAACCCAGACAAACAGCTCTGGACCAATACCAACCCCTTTAAAAGCCCACTAATCACTCTAGACCACTGAGACCATTTCCTTTAAAGCTAGATTAATGCCCTAAAGACAGACCTACCTTATACGAATAATATCTCTAAATCAAAACAATATCCTTTAGAGCCACACAAGTTCCCTTTAGAGCCAGACCAATCCCTAAGAGCCGGAAGAGACCCTTTAGAGTCAAACAGTTGAGACCAGTGCCCTTTAGATCCACGGCAATCCCTTTAGAGCCATCCCACCCCCTTCAGAGCCACATTAATCCCGTTAGAGCCAGACCACCCCTCTACAGCTGCATTAGCCTTATTAGAGACAGACCATTTCGTATTTAGAGCCAGACCAACCCTTTAGGACCAAACAACCCCTTTAAGGCCACACACTCCCCTTTAGAGCTAGCACTATCTCACTTGTCTTTGCCCTTTAGTCTTGCCCTTTTGAATGCCGCCAGGGGTAGAGTAGAGCCTGCGCCCTTGAATGAGCCCTTAGAGATAGAGCCTAGAGTAGCAGAGGCTGGGCTGACACACACACACACACACACACACACACACACACACACACACACACTTCTTATTTTAGTTCTTCACACACCCACAGTAACAGTTTTTATCAATATGTTCAAGGCATCTTAATTCAGGTAAAGTTTTATATTCCCACTATAATACACGTTTCACTTTTTTTTTTCAACATTGTAAGTGACCTTGGCATTATATTTTTCTTTTGCATGAAACACCTTTACTCCCCAAATTATTTAAGTTTCTTTAAGACACCTTTGTTAAAAAAAAAAAAAAATCCCTGTCTCTTCTTTCATTCGCGTGTCTTTTCTTTTCCTTGTAAACTTCATATTTACTTCTCTTTCTAGTCACGGTCACTGACAAATTAACTTTTATTCTACTTTCCCGTCAAACTCTTTTACTGATTTTTTTCTATTTGTCAATCTCAAAAATGATATGATCCAAATAATCTTCCACTAAGATCCAGTCACACCCTCACCCCAACCCACTTACCACCACCCAACCACCCACACACACAACAAACCCCTTCGCCCCCCCCCACCCCATAGCCCATCAAGGGACGGCTGGCCCCCTGAAATCCCCCTCCCCCCCCCCAGACAGCCGTAGCCTCTAGTCTGGATATGGTAGCCTAGAAAGCAACATTTTCCCTGAGCATGTGTTTGGCGGAGCATGGATCGACGCAGCATATTTCTCTTCGTATGCTCAACTTTAGTCGTTATTACTACTAGAAGTTTTATTATGCTTTGGGTTTATTTTGTTATTAACGGGACTCAATTATTACTTTAAAAGGAAAGTTTACATTTATATTTCTGGTTGACTGACTTTCAAAATTTTAGTTGATACGGGGGTACCTTTAGTTTCTTTACATGATAATTATTTACATAGCTTTGGTTGATATATTTTATTTATATATATTACCAAAATTTCTATTATTCTCTATCAAGTTATGGAAGAGAAATTTTCATAATAATCAATGCGAAATTTTAATTATTATTATTAATACTTATTATTATTATCATTATTATTATTATTATTTCTATTACGGCTACTATAGCTACTATTACTACAACTATCATATTTCCTTGTTGACTGCCATGTAGACTAGCCAAACAATAGCATTTAGAGCTCCTCAGTTACATGTGTCTTTGAATTCTGCCCTCATAGATTCCAATTTCAGCCAAGAACACCGCCACGGACACACGCCCAAGCAGGTAAGTGCAAAAATGTACATGCACAATTACTATGTACAGGAAATTTTATATGCACAATTATTTATACAGGAAATCCAAGGGCATGATGTACTATTTAATGGAGGTTAATTCTAAGGCTGAGTAAAAAAAAATAATAATAATAAATAATAATCAAAATGGGTCCAGTTCTCAGCCGTCCCGGAAATTAATTACTGAAGGCCTTAAGGGTGAATTAAGGGGGACATTACCTCCCTTGGCCAGCCTGAAATAGCCTCCTGAAGTTAGGGCAAGTCCCGGGGTGTATATATTATTCTGAAACTTCATTCGTGTGTGTGTGTGTGTGTGTGTGTGTGTGTGTGTGTGTGTGTGTGTGTGTGTGTGTGTGTGTGTGTGTGTGTGTAGATGATATTCCGTATTATTAACCCATTATAGTTTAAGTGCAACCCATATATATATTTTTTCTGTTGGGGCTTTATCACGTACACCGCCCTTCGCCTACCAGCTCATAGTCGCGAAGCTCACAAATTCAAGTGTGTGGGTCCCCTTGCTTATCACTTTTTGAATATGCCCTCAAAATGACATTATATTCCTTTCTCTTGGACTTAAAGGGTTACTCTTCATGCCTCAGTCTCTCTTAATAACCAGTATTTTCCCTCCCATTCTTTCTTAATAACTGCATCTTCAATCTGCATCTCTTTATTAATTATTATTTTCCCGAGTCAGTCTCTATGAATACAATTTTCTCTCATTTTCTCTGCTGTTTTCAGAATCTCTTTTATTTAAACCAATTTCACTATGTCCCATTACCAGCATTTCCCTCCTCTGTCTCCAATTTACCAACACTCCCCCTCACATTTTCTTCCCATGCCCAAAGTCAATCTCCTATTAACCCTCTCGATCTCTCCTATTAACCAGCATCTTTCCCCTCACTGTCTTATCAACCAGCACTTCTCCCCTCTTATTCTCTCTTTCCCCTTGTCTCTTATTACCCATCTCAATCTCTCCTGTTAACCATCACCTCCTCAATCTCTCTTACTGACCAACATCCTTCTCTTTCAGTCTCTTATTAATAATTTTCCCTCTCTTTCTCTCTTACGATCCCTCTCACGCTCTTACTACCCGTCATTCTACCCCCCCTCTCTCTCTCTTATTAGCGCTCTTTATCTCTCAATCCACCCTCTCAGTCACTTATTAACCTCTCTCCTCTCAACCTCTTGGTAATTGTCTCTTATTGGTTTACTGGACATCGATTCCCCTCTCAAAGCCTTATTTTTCCCCCTCACTCTCCAATTAACTCCAGTGGACAGAGATGGTGTTTTATTTTATGTTAGTCTCCTTTACCATCATGCGATTTAATTCAGTTTTGGATGTATCTCAACAAGTAGAGGGGTTAATGAGCGCTAGGGCCTAAATAATAATAATAATAATAATAATAATGATAAGAGTAGTGGTAGTGGTAGTAGTGGTAGTGGTGGTAGTAGTAGTAGTAGTAGTAGTAATAGTAATAGTAATAATAATAATAATAATAATAATAACAATATCTAGCCCGATGCTTCTCCTAAATATAATCGTCTAGAGAAGGCAAACGTAAAACAAAACGTCCTCGTACTGAAGGGGCAGAATTTCCTCTCAGTCTCTCTTCTTAACTCCTGAATCTCTCCTGTTAATCCACATATACCCGTCCATCTCTTATTACAAAAAATTTTCACCCTCCCAGTCTCTTATCACTACTTTCTCTTCAGTCTCTCTTATCATCCCTTAATTTCCCCTCTCAGTCTCTTATTAAACAGCTATTTTTATTCTCTCTCTTACTAATAATTCTCCCCTCAGTCTCTTTCTCAGCTGTTATTTTTCCCTTTACTGTCTCTCTATTTCACTCTCTCAATCTCTCTTATTTATTTCTCCAATACACTGATGGCCATTTTAATTTTGCTTTTCACCTCTCTCTCTCTCTCTCACCTTTTTCTTCTATCCCTCCACCCTCTTTCCTTCCCCTCATTCCCCTATATACATCAATCTCCTCTCTCACAACTACATTTCTCTCCCTCCCCCTATTTCCCCAAGCTTCAACTCCCCATTTCCCTCCCTATTACAGCACCCCACCCTCACCATTGCATCTCTCCCTCTCCCCTATTTTCCCAACCTTCAAAACGCCATTTCCCTCCCATATCAGCTCCCCATTTCCCGCCTACTCAGCCCACAGAAATAATTATAGTCTCCCATAGAAGTATCAAAGAAGATGGTACCGCCCGCCTCCACCCTCATAGAAAACGATAAGGCCATAGGAGGAGAAAGAAGTTACATCTGATAACAGAATTGCACTTTTTGTGTGTACAGAGTGAAGTAATATGAAGGAGTATTTTATTTTTGAAGCTTCTTACTCTGCACTTTCCTCTCTCTCTCTCTCTCTCCCCTCCGACGAGCTACCTTCAGACGATTTTATTCAGCTTAGGGACCATCTTGCCGTGACGAATTTGATATTTACACTTGAATAAAATCGTCTGGGGTAAATGCGAGTAAATTACAGACGTCCTCGTATTGTAAGGGTTGACGTCTTTCCACCAGCCCAACCCCTACCCTACGAGACCCCTTCGTCAAACTGAATAAAATCGTCTACAGGGACCAAGAATAAGAAGAATATCCTCGGGGTAAAGGGGTTTTAGTATCTGGACCTCTTTGCTCAGCTGAATAAAATCGTCTGGCAGCAAGAATAAAATGAGGTCATCGGTCTGAAGGTGTTAAATCAAAATGGCGGTAGTGGAGGTGCATTTTCTTCTCCATTTTCTCTCCCCTCTCTCTTATTCCTCTCATTCACATTTTTCCTTCCCTCCCCTTTCTCTGTTTCTCTATTCCCCTCGCTGTGTTTCTCCTTGCTTTCACTCTCCCCTCACTCTTCTTCTCCACCTCCTCACTCTTCCTGCCTCCCCTCATTATTTTTCCTCCTTCCCTCCACTTTTCCCCTCCTTAACACTGTATTTCCCTCCACTCACTTTTCGCCTCCCCCCCCCCTCATTTCCTCTTTTCTCCCTCCCCTCGTTTTTTTACCACCTTCCGTCAGAATAACCCTTTCCCCTCTTTCTTCCTCCCGTCACTCTTATTCCCGTCCTTCCCTCTTCTCTCCTCACGCCTGTAGTCCTCTCTTCCCCTCACTCTTTTTCCTCTTCCAATTTTTAACTTCTCGCTAATAATCCCTTCTTTTCCTCCCACCTCTCTCCCTTTTCCCCCCACTCCCCTCTCTTACCCTCACTCGCTCCGCTCCGTCATCCCACTCCCTCTCCTCCCTTCCTGCCATTCCTTCTCTCTCGCACCTCCACTCCCTCACGTTCACCCCAACTTCCTTCCCTCTCTAATCCCGCTCCTCCTTTCCCTCTCTCATCCCACTTCCTTCTCTCATTCTCCCCCCCCCCTCTCTCTCTCTCCTCCCTTCCCTACTCTCTTCTTCAACCCCACTCCATCCCTTCGTCCCACTCCTACTCCCTTCCTTTCCTTCTTTTCCCCTGCCCTACTTCCTTTCCTATTTTCTCTGCCACGTGTGTAAAATCCCTGCACACCTCAGGACCCAGGTGCCAGATATATCCTGTCACGTGTGTAAAATGACCACAGACAAGAGGTTAACGCGTCCAATACAGAAATCCCTCGTCATAGTCTTTTTTGCAGATAATTCCACGGTGAATTATAAAAAGATTGGCTATCAAAAATCCATTACTGTCCATAACACTGATTCCTCAATTTCTGCCCAATACAGTACAGGCTGCAGGAAAAACCTATTATTTTGAAACATATCTATGACACAACAAAGGAATCACTGAACAAATATTTCTCTCTGGTTTAAATGAAGTTAATTTCATAACTATGTGAACCATAAAATCCAAATAAAAAAAGGAGTGTGACTAATTAAGCACAATGACCAACCAATCCAGCATGGCAACAAACAAGACTGGTTAGAGTTAGTACTTACACACACCTACCCCCGGGCACTGCACAGCTACTTACCTGAAACAACAGAAACAATACCAACATTATCAGACTGCATTATTCAATTACAAACAAATGATTGCGACTAATAGTAACACGTGGAAAACCACAACAAACTAGCTTACACTAAACATTCAGGTGTCTATGTGGTACCGCTACTCAGTAATGACCTAGCTCTTATCTGCAACTCTAATAATAAGTAAGTAAATCAGTAACTAGCGTGGTGGCAGGAGGGCGGTCACCACGAGTATTATCACCCATATACAGCAGATCCCACCACTATCACCATCTGAGGTCAGCGTCGGGAAATGTGATATGAATATATACTGCATGGGATAATGAGAATATTAAAAATTCACCACTGTATAATGCTAAACTAAACCACTGTAAAGACTAACAGAGAGATGTGGGTGTGTGAGGGTGAGGTGTGGACACAATGGACGCTGCTGTACGATATGGTTTAACTGATCGCTCCTGGTTGCAGCATTCATGAATTTTGGAACGAAGTTCCCATTTTAGAAATCAAATAAATTTTTGGCCATTCAGCCCCCAGTTCTCAGTCCAGCTTCATGCAGTTATTGGCTACTATATTAACATGCAGTAACGGATATAAAAATTTTCTTTAACATATGTGTACTCTTGGTTATTCATATGAACACCATGCATTACGTCGACAGGAATTACCTCGTGTATATACCTGTGAGCTGGGTACCACCTGTTTGGGCTATTCTATCGAAGTACCTATTTCTATAATCACTTTAACTAACGTAATCTACCTACTGTAAATGACAAATGATGCTACCTTAAGTTACAATCTACCCACAACAAACCTGCCTATTGCAAATTCAATTATACAGTATACTCGAATTTTTGGAGTAAGTGTACATCAAAATGAGTATGTATGTTCGTGTTTTGTAGCGGCTTCACGGAAAATCCCACCACTGTCCACCTCATCCCTCCTCTCATCCACTCCCTCTCAACCAGCCCCTCTCGCCCTAACCTATTTTCCCTTCTTTTTCTTTTATACTTCCCGTTATTTTCCATTCTCCTCTTTCCCCCTCCTCTTCCTCCCCTACATCTGTCTCATTTTTGCCCACCTCCCTACTCTCTTGTCCCCTCCTCTTTCCACCATTCATCTATCTTCCTTACCTCTTTCCCCCCTCTCTTCCCTCTTCCTCTTCTCCACCCCTACCCTAACCCCCCTCCCCTCACCCTCTTCTTTCCCTTCTTTTCCTCCCGTACTTTCCTCATCTCCCTCCCATTTCTCGTCTTTCTCTCTACCATCTCTCTTATCTCTCCCCACTTTTCCCCTTTCCTCCCATTTTGCCTCCCTCTTCTAAATCCGCCATCATTCCCAGACTCCCTCTTCACCTCATCCCCATCATCTCGCTCCTTACGCTACCTCCCCTCTTTTCCCCATTTCTCCTCTCCTCATTTCCTTCTTTCCTCCCCTCCATTAATCGTCCTTCCCATCTCACCTCCATTCTGTTTCTCATTTCCCCCCACCAGCCTTCCACCTTTACCCCTTTACCCCCTCTCCCTTCCCTTTTCATTTCTCTCTATCTTTCCCAACCTATTTCCTTCCCATTTTCCCATCGCCCTCTCCTCTTTTCCCCACTTTTTTCCCTGGCCAAATCGTTTTCAGTACAGGCCGGGCGGGTGTTCATTACGTATGCATAGAATCTTACATTAAAACACCCCAACACCACAGCAACGCATTTTTGTCTAACTGTGCCGGTGTGCAATTCTTCAGATTTACTGGGGATGGTATTGCTTTATATACCGATATATATATATATATATATATATATATATATATATATATATATATATATATATATATATATATATATATATATATATATTATCTGTCATAATTGCATGTTTTACGAATTCCTTCAAATATATAACTTGGTATTTTTTCACAATTATTGTGTGTGTGTGTGTGTGTGTGTGTGTGTGTGTGTGTGTGTGTGTTGAAATCTACATGCCTGTGTGAATGTGTTTTGAGCTTCCTAACTATGTGTTTATTTTCTTTCAGATTTATATGGCTGTGTAGGTCTTCAATTTCCATGGCTTAAAATGTACATGGTTGTGTATACCTTCAAATTTACACGGCTGTGTGTATCTCTAAATCTGCACGCCTCCTTAGTATGGAAATTTATTTTATGCATACTAAGCAGGAGTGTGGTTTACATGGGTGAATTCTGACAGGTGGGTATGTACATTTATAGTAGAGGAGGAGGAGGAGGAGGAGGAGGAGGAGGAGGAGGAGAAGGAGGAGGAAGAGGAGGAGGAGGGCATGTGTGTATCTTCATAAGCTTTATTACATTCATCACCATCATCAACACATCCACCATCACATTCACCACTGCCACCATCACCAAAGCTATCACCACATCATATACCACCATCATAACAAATTCCATCATGACCACCTTCATTACCACAACTACCACCATCACTACAACTATTAACACCACAATCCTCATCACCCGCATCCTAGACGTTATCACAGCTACAATCATCACCGCACCTAACACTATAACAATCACCACCATCACAACTACAATTACTTAGTACACTCACCACCACCACCTCCACCACAACCACGACCATTACCATAGCTATGACCATCACCATAGCTACCACCAATACATCTACTACCACAACCACCATCACCACACTCTACCGCCACAATCATACCCTCAAACACCTGTCATTCAAACACCACCCCTCCATTCTAACCACCACAACTACCACCAGCACTATCACCACAACCATCAGGTCACAAACAACCACTATCACCTAAGCTACCACAATCACCACAACCACTATAACCACATCCGATACCATCGCTACCCTGCTACCTCCATTTCCTTCTTCCGCCCCATCAACCATCATTCTAACCACCAAAACTACCACCATTCCTACCACCAGAATTACCATCACTATTACCACCATTCCTGCCACCAGAACTTCCACTATTCCTGCCACAATTACCACCATTCCTGCCACCACAATTACCACCATTCCCGCCACAACAACTACCACCATTCCTACCACCAGAACTACCATCATTCCTGCCACCAGAACTACCATCATTCCTGCCACCAGAACTACCACCACTACTACCACCATTCCTGCCACCACAACTACCACCATTCCAACCACAACTACCACAATTCCAGCCACCACAACTACCACCATTCCTGCTACCACAACTACCACAATTCCAGCCACCACAACTACCACCATTCCTGCCACCACAACTACCACCATCACCGCTCATCCTCACACCTCCAGCTGGGACCCTAACTACCTGGGGCCATATTCATAAGCATTCTCAAGCCCACGTTTCATGTTAAGGTAGTCTGTATATATTTCTCTTGCCTTCACACACATGGTTACCCAACACTTCACAATCAAAATACGCACAAAGAAGCGACCTCTGCCAATAGTTAGCTTGTGTGGGGGCATCGTTATCGCCAAACCTGGTTAGGAGGGACGCCTTCACGAGGTGGCACTGATATGGTTGGGTGGTGGAGCTGCCCGGTTAGACAAAAATGTTCCTCACTTGTCTCCCTATCCCCCGAAAAAAGATGGTGGACTGTTGGGAGAGGGCAACTTCGACCAGCTGTCGATTGGATTCACGACACAGATGGCCCTGGGACGACAACAACGACTACAGCTGCTAAGATCCATCCTAAATGAGACCCCTGAAGCCCTATTCATAAATTTTCTTAACTCGAATTATTTTTAAGACTGTTTCTCTTCCTTCGTACATCTTCCTAAACCCTTTTCAATCAGAGTGAATATTTATGTGGAAAAAAACGCAGCCAAATCAATCACCTTACAGTTATTAATTCAGGCGTTTATCACTCACTCTATGCTGAATAAAATCTTCTTGTATTAGGCGGAATAAAATCGTCTTGTATTAGGTGGCATAAAATTGTATTAGGCGGAATGAAATCGTCTTGTATTAGGAGGAATAAAATCGTCTTGTAATCATGAGAAAACTGTACAACTGCTTATTGTAAATATTTAAAGATTTTTCATTAATACCTCTCCTAATTTTATAATTTGTCAAAAAAAAAAAAAGGTTTGCTCTTTCCCTTGGTATTTTTCTGACTTTTTCCTGTCTGATATTTCACCGGAGGCAGTGGTGGACGTGGGAGAGCCTTCCTCTCTCTCTCTCTCTTTCTCTCTCTCTCTCTCTTTTACTCACGTTGGTTAAATATTAATTAGAATTAGCCATTATCCCCAACACATAACCTCAATATCTTCCTGCTCTCTCTCTCTCTCTCTCTCTCTCTCTCTCTCTCTCTCTCTCTCTCTCTCTCTCTCTTTCACCTCCACATGAACAGCGGAAATTGGGTTACGATCCCCCCCCCCTCTTCTCGGACACCATTCACTAGGTCGATTTAGGAGATGAGGCGGGGGGGGGGGACCAGTGGGGGAAATGAGCCAGGGAGATGCTTAGTCGAGTGAACCCAGGTGAGGCGATGGGGAGAGGAGAGGGGTCGGGTGAGAAAGACGAAGGGCGGGGGAGGAGGGGGTAGGGGCAGCAAGAGGAAAGGTGGGAAGAGGAGGGGGTGGTGTGAGAGAGAGGTAGGGTGAGGTGAGGGAAAGGTTGGGTGATGTGATGGAAGTGGGGTGATGAGGGGAGGAAGGGTGAAGGGAGAGAGAGTAATGGAATGAAGTGTGGGGGAAGGGTGGCAGGGATGAAAGGGGAAAGGAGGGGAGGAAGGGAGGAAGGAAGAAGAGGGGAGGTTGGGGAGGTGAGAGTGGGATGAGAGGGGAGGGGTGACAAGGGAGTGAAGACTGTGGCAGAGGTGGGGTGACGTGACAGAAGACGGTGGGAAATGAAAGGAGAAAGGAGTGGAGGAAGGTGCAGGGTGAGGTGAGGATGCGATAGGCTGGGGAGGGGAGGAAGGGTGAGAAAGAGGTAGGGTGATGTTGGTGATGAAAGGGGAGGGGAGGGGAGAGGAGGAAAGGTGGGAGGGGAGAGGAGGAAAGGTGGGAGGGGAGAGGAGGAAAGGTGGGAGGGGGGGGTGTCATGGGAGGGGAGGGGAATGGAAGAAGAGGGATAGGAAATGAACAGTAACAGCGTGAGTACAAGAAAATGAGATGGAAAGGGGATTTTAAAAAAATAAAAAAAAAAAGAACTGGGAGGGATGTAGGAAGGAAATGAAAAGATAAGAAAAGGATAATGGGAGGGAAAAGAAAAGATGGGATGACATAAATGGAAAGAATGGGAGAGCGGAGATGGAAGGAAGAAGACAGGAGGAGGAGGTGGAAAGGTGATGATAAGGAGGAGAGGGAGAGAGGAAGAAGGGAAGAGAGATGAGAACGGAAGCCAAAGTAGAAATGGGAGAAAGCGACGGGAGAGGAGGGAGAAAGAAGGGAAAGGAAGGAGGAAGGCAGGAAGGAGAGGGAGAGGAAAAAGAGGAAATGGATGAGAAGGAAACAGGAAGGAAATGAGAAGACAGCAGGTACAGAAAGAGAAAGAGAAGGGGGAGAAAATAAAATGCAGTGGAAAGTGTAGGAAGGAACGAAGATAGTGGCAAGAGGAACAGAAAGAGGAGGAGGAGGAGGAGGAGGAGGAGAGAGGAAGGGAGGAAGATGATAGGGCAACGACAAAGGATGGGTAGGGAAGGAATTAAAAAAGAAGAAGCAGTGGAGAAGAAGGCACGAAAGGAAGAGGGATGGAGGAATAGTATGACGAAAGGATGGAAGGAGAGAGAGAGAGAGAGAGAGAGAGAGAGAGAGAGAGAGAGAGAGAGAGAGAGAGAGAGAGAGAGAGAGAGAGAGAGAGAGAGGGGGGGAAGAAAGGTGAGTGTGAATGAGGGGAAGGGAAGAGGAAGAAAACGACAGAAGTGGAAGGGGGAAGAATGGAAAATAAAGGAAGGAATTAAGAAAAGCCAAAGGGAAAAGGATGAGAAGAGGGGAAGTCATGAAATGAATCGAAATGGGAGGAGATGGGGTGGAAAGAACGGAAAATTGATAGAAGGAAGGGAGGAAAATAGAAAGGAAGGTGAGAAGAAGAGAGACATAAAGCTGGAAGAGGAAAAAGAGAGGGGGGGGGAAGGGAAGGAATGGAAGGGATGCAGGGGGAAGGTAAAAGGAGGGAAGGGGGAGGAAGGGAGAGCAAAGAGAAGAGAAGGCAGGGAGGGAGATAGAGGGAAGGGGAAAATGGAGAGGTAAGGTGAGGAGGGCAAGGAGAAGGAGAGGGGCTGGAAGAGAGGAATGGGAACAAGGAAGGAGGGTGGGGAAAGAGCAGACGAGGGGAATAAGAAGGAAGGGGGTATATGGGGAGTGGCACAGACCTTTTCAGCCTGAGTACTTTTTTTCCCTTCCTGGTACTGCCAGACGATTTTATTCAGCTAAACAAAAAATGAAGGGTTAAAAGAAAGCTATATCCAACCCCTCCATTCCGAAAAGTCTCTCTTGGGCTAATAAAATCGTCTGCAAATAGCAAGAATGAAATTAAAAGTCCTGGACAAAAAGGGTTAAAGGGGATGACTAAATATTTTTCTTTTATTTCCCTCTGTGTGTCTGTCTCTCTGAATTTCCGCATTTTCTTTATCCATATTTACCTCGCTTTCCCCAAGTCCTTATCTTTTCCTTCAGTCCCTCCTCGTCGACTGGGTAAAAGTTTTCTTTGATGGTTCTTCTCCACTGAGTCTCTCTCTCTCTCTCTCTCTGACCCAATATTGCCTACGTTTTACATACTCCCATTATCTTCTCTTACTCCCCTCTTCCAATTTCCTCTCTCTCTCTCTCCCTCTCTCTCTTTTATACCCTTCCTCCTATGCGCTATTATTATTATTATTATTATTATTATTATTATCATTATTATTATTATTGTTTACTTCACATCTCTCTTTCATCTCTTCCTCCTTTCTTTTCTTTCATCCTCTCCCGCTCTCCTTCAACTCTGACCTTTCCTTCTTCGCAGTTCCTTCACATTTTCTTCCCTCTCCTCCATTTCCATCCACTCCCCCTCCACACCTTCCACTCTAGTCTTCCCACCACTGCTTTCCACCATTCCACCTCCCCCCCTCACTCCACCCTCTGTCTCTCCTACCCCCACCTCCACCAATCTCCATCTCTCCCTGCCATACCTCCACCACTCTCCACCATTCTACCACACTCCCTTTCATCCACCTTTCAAACCATCCTCCACCTGCCTTTTCCCAATCTCCACCTCTCTTCCACATCTTCATCACCCTCCCTCCATCATTCCATCTCCCTCTCCACTCCCCATCCGCATGCAACTCCTCCCCCTCCACCAATCCCCACCACTAAATCTCTTCCGGAGCCCACACCTCCACTATCTTCCTCCAGCCCGACTCCCCACCACCTCACTACTTTCTCCTCCAACAATCTCTATCTACAGTTTCTCCACCTCCTCCCTCGGCATCTCCACCACACTCCACTATTCGTCTTCCACTCTCCCGCACCTCCCCAACCTTCCATCAACCCCATCTCCCCACCACAACTCCACCCCTTCCCCCTATCGCAGTTCCACTCCCCACCAACGTCGACTCCCATTCCCCAACTCCCCCTCCCACAACCCCCCCAACCTCCTTCCCTACCCCAACCCTCCAACTACCCACTCCCCTTCTCTATTCTCACTCCTCCACACACCAACTGGACGAACCCGAAGTCGATTTTCCCGCCGGTCAGAATCCTGGACAAAATCTGCGTTGCCCCTCGTCCCCGCCCCCCCCAGCAGTACAGTAATTAGGGACCTGGGTGTAACATGGACTGCAGCGGGTGGTACTCAAGGGCAGGATTGGGACTCTGGTAAAATATATTAGCTAACTGTCTTAATGATCCTCTTGCTGTCGATAGGTATTAATCCTAGTCTACTACTACTACTACTATTACTACCACGATTACTGTTATAACTATATTATTACTACTACTGCTACTACTTGGCTACTACTACTACTACTACTACAACTACTACTACTACTATTACCACGACTACTATTATTACTATTATTCCTACTACTGCTACTACTAAGCTGCTACAACTACTACTATTACTAGTATTACTACAACTATTACTACTACTACCACCACCACCACTACTACTACTACTACCACCATTACTACTGCTATTACTACTACTACTACCACAATTACTACTATTACCATTACTACTACACATTCTTTGTTAACCCCTTCACTAAGATGACAGTATTCCTATAATCTCCATACTATTTTCTTCAGCATACATCGGACTCCAAACTGGGGAGGGGGGGGGTAGATAAAACCTTCAATAATCCTTTCACTACTACGATGCCCTCTTAAAAAAAAAAAAAAAAAAAAAAATAATAATAATAATAATAATAATAATAATCGTAAGTGACGTCCTCAGGCTGAAGTGATTAACCCTGTCGACACCATGACGCTTTAAATCTCACAAACTCGCTATTTTTCCATGATTTTTTTTTTTTTTTCGACTTTGGAATGGTCTCTCGTACTGATGGGGTTAGTGAAAGCTGAATCTAAACCAAAGTGAAATGTCTCCCTGGAGCTCAATATACTCGTTACCTGAGTGAAGGGGTTACTATCTTATTCTTGCTACCATCCAATGATTTCATGCAGCTTGGAAGTTTAATAGTAAATAATATTCTCTTATTCAAAAGGTCAAAAAGGCTTGTCTGCATGGGGAGAGAGATAGAGATAGATAGATAGATAGATAGATAGAGAGAGAGAGAGAGAGAGAGAGAGAGAGAGAGAGAGAGAGTGCTGGGACTATTACTCTATTACGTAAGTTGTCGGGTACACACCATGTGAGTTAAAGTTAAGAGGAATACACAATGCCTGCTTTTATCCTCCAACTACTACTTAAGTCCTAAGAGAAAAAGCGGGAGCTACGGTGGCTAGATCGATATCGCACTTGTGACGCAAGCAACTCCGAGTCTCGGGTTCGAATCCAAATGTGACGCTCATTAAAGGGGGTGCTGGTAGTATGTCCTTTTATATGCTTGAACAAGTTCGCACTGTCAGTTTCCGAAAGCATACAGATTCAGACGCACGTAAACACAGCCATTACAACACTTCGACCTTCATATGCATCACTCTTCCTACAGACACCCCTTCTCCATTCGTACTTCTCTAGTAAGTGTAGGCGTTAATTTTAACTATCACTCTCCATCCACAGAAAAGGTGTTGTCTCTTCAATGGGCCTCATATGGACTGATACAGATACAGAATAGGAAAAGAGGAAGAAGAATTTGAAGAGTACTACTGTACACGAGATAATTTAGCGATACGTGTAACGCTATGCTACGAGTATGACTGACCCTGCCCGCAGACTGTTTAATAGGCCCTAATAAAAGACGTAGAATTTCAAGAATACTGGGCTTTAACAACATCCAACTCAGTCCTGCATCATCTTCAAACATACTTGGGGTTTCACTCTCTCGGGATTTAGCTTTGAAAGAACATATTACCTCTCTTATTAAATCTGCTTCGATGAGAATAGGTGTGCTAAGCCGACCCCGTGCTTTTTTTTTTTTTTTACCCCTGTACTGTTGTTGACCTGTTACACGGGTTTTATTCGCCTCTCTGTAGAGTATAACTCTCACGTAGGGGGAGGCTCCCCACATACAGTCCTTCTAAACAAAGTGGAGTCAAAGGCTTTTCGTCTTATTAACTCTCCTCCTCTTACTGGCTCCCTTCAACCTCTGTCTCTTCACCGCACTGTTGCATCTTATTTTCTTTTCTATCGCAACTTCAATGGTCACTGCTCCTCTGAACTGTGTGCTTGCATCCCTTCATCTCTACGACGGGCGCGTAGCACCCGTCTAACAGCAAACTCTCATCCCTTTTCTGTCCAACTCTCTAAAGCAAGAGTTAACCGTTACTCCCAGTCCTTCATGTACTGTATGCAACAGGTCAACTCTGGAACTGTCTTCCTCTGCCTGTTTGTCTGTATTTAATGCTGCCTATGGTCTCCAGTCTTTCAAACGTACGGTAGTGTGCTCAGGCATCTCGAAATGAATGGATCTTGAATTTGGCTCTTATCTTGTCTTTGTTTTTTCTTGGAAGGAACAATCTTGTGGGTTCTTGGCCTTTGGTTCTTTTTTTCTTGCATTAGAAAAAAAAATGCGTAGGGAAGCTAGCAAGAGATACTATTATACAGTTACGGACATAAATAATGATTCGCTTTATTACGAAATATAACGGGGCAGTGAGCAGTAACTTTCGAAAGCCAGTGCTGCCAACTTTGGAACTTAAAAATCAGAATGTTGCACACGAGTCCCAGGATTATTCGACTAAAAAATGGGATAATAGTATACGTAACTGTACGCTATGACTGCCTCTTACCTCAGACGATTTCATTAAAGGCCTTACTCCAAATGGCACACACACACACACACACACACACACACACACACACACACAAGAAATATAGATAGACAGATAGATAGAGTGCTAGATAGACAGTATATTGACTAACACAGCTTCAGAACCTCCCTCCCCACCATCCTCCCCTCCACTATACATCATCCCCCTCCTCTTTATTCCATCCACGCCCTCTCCTCTCCCTATCCATCAACGTGAGCCCTATCCATCAATATCTGCTTAACGCTCTCTCTCTCTCTCTCTCTGTCTCTCTCGCATTAAAAAAAAAAATCTAGCTTTCGATATCTTCTTATATGTACTGTATATCACTAATTTTTTTAAGCATTCGGCTAAAGACACAAGCTCAACAGATCGTTCCCTAAGCCGAGTCACCTACTCCCACACCAGAGGGTTTATCCCCTGCATCACACAAACGCCACCACTTCGGCACTAATAACCACCATTTCTACTGTGATAGGCAAGGTCTACCGCATTCACATTTGCCTGTAATTATGCTCTGTCCATCGTAACCTGGCCGTAATTGGTACCTCTTCATCCTGAATGCTGAGCTGTAACAAGATACGAATAATAGAATATCATTTTAGCCGTGGAGAGATGCTTTAGAATACTGTAGATGAAGCATCGCAATACTGTCTACTCTTCCATTACATAAACAGATCGAAACTAGATATGACACAGGTCACGAAAAAGTGTTATTGAAAGGATATAGATCAGTGGCACTGCCATGGTCCGCCACTGATCTTTTTTTTTTTTTTTTTTTTTTTTTATGTGACCGACTCCGGGCATAGGCTTCAAAGCCTGCTTTCAAGGCCCAGTAGTCCTCCTATGTACCGCACACCTCTACATGTCACCACTTCGGCGCTAACACCCACCGTCCATACTGAATACATGCTAGGGCTGTCTCATACAGGACTGGTGTATTGGTATTAGCGGGGGTATTTTTACGACATGTCGGCGATCTACGAAATACTGTCTGCAAAATGTCGGATACCTCCGCCATATTCAGGTGGACGAACTGCAGCGTAGATGATTTTATGAGGTGTTCGGGGAAGCCGCACTGAAGAAGGATGATTAAAAAAAAATTCAAATTCTCTCTCTCTCTCTCACTCTCTCCCCCCAAAAAGAAATCTCGAGCCAGTGACCCCACAGTCCCCATGCCATCACCCTATCCACTCCACCAGCACCAGCACCCCCACCTTGACATCTTTTTACACCTTGTCCTTGCCTCACCTTGAACCTTTAACCTCTTCACTCCTGCCGCTTCTTTTTTTCTTTTTCATTTTTGCTACCACCAGACGATTTTACTCTACTTCAGGAGAGACTTTTATTAACTGCAGAGGTTAGATATTATAGCGTGTTCGAGGAAAAACCGTTGATACTATAGAAGTTAGATCTTGCCTTTACTAAACCGTTCACTGCAAGAGTTCTCCTCTACATCTCAATAAAGTCGTCTGGAGTTAGCAAAATCATTAAGAAAGCTAGATCTCCTTTTACGACCAATTCTACACCCCTAACCCCCACCCTTGTCCCCTCACTACTCCCTCCCCTCCCCCTCCCTCACCCCCAACCGCATATCACCCCTTCCCTCCGCCCCTCTCCGTCCCCCTCCTCCTGACAGCCACCCAATTTGGAACAAGGAAAAATATGAGTTAAACTGATGTTGTATTAGAAGGCGATTTGGACTTTAAGTGCTGCCATTCAGGGGGAAGGGGGAGTGGGGAAGAAAAGGGGAGGGGAGGGAGAGTGAGGAATGAGAGTGGGGAGGAGAGGGGAGGGGAAAGAGAGGGGAGGTGGAAAGGGAACGAAGAGTGAAGTGGTAGAAAATTATTATCAGAGGAGGAGGAGGAGCAGGAGGAAGGGAAAAAATTACGAAAGGGGAACTCATTATACGTGAAGGGGGGAGACGAGGTGGAGGAGAAAAAAAAAATAGAATAAGAGAGAGAAGGAAAATTAAAAGAGAAGAAGGTAAAACACGGCAAAACGAGAGAGAGAGAGAGAGAGAGAGAGAGAGAGAGAGAGAGAGAGAGAGAGAGAGAGAGAGAGAGAGAGAGACTTATTAAATACAAAAAGTCTCAATAAAACTCATATCCCGGCCACGCTAAACAATCCTTCTTACTGTAACATTGCTCATTTTTTCGCCCAAATGCAGATTATTTCACGTCGCTCAGTGGCAGAAAAATTAGTGTGACTATACATCTCCACAGCACTTCTTCGTGACCAGCATCGTGTCCTAGTGTTAATCTATGGTTACAATTCAGCATCCAAAGTGGAGAGATGGCAATTTTAGGCCAAGTTCATGTACAGAGTTGAAGTGTTTCAGGTCGAAATTAATTTATGTACATTTCTCAGGTGAACTTGAAGCTAGTGTAAAGACAAACAGATGCACTACCAGACAGACAGACAACTCTTTTCTTCTCTTCTCTTGTCTCATTTCCTCTCCTCTCCTCTCCTAAACTATCTTTTTTTTTTTTCCTTCTTACCCTTTCCCTCTGACTTCCTTCCCTCTCTCTCTCCCTCATCCCCTCCCCATGCACCTTTTCTTCACCCTCTCCTCCCGTATCCCCTCCTCTCCCTGTATTTTTAGATGCTGACACGCACCTCAACATGTTACTCTGTCATTGATTATCACGTTAACTAAATGTGTGAGGCAGAGTGTACTGTACTTCAATTAAAGGACATAATTGTTGTGTACTAATATTCTCAAACAAATTTCATCCGATTTTAACCAAACTTGGTGACTGGATTAGAGATCAGTCAAGGAACTGACCTACAGATTCTGAGGACAACAAGTCAAATGATCAAGGTCACCTGGTGAGGTAAATTTAAAATGTTTTAATCACATCTGAAACAAACTGGTGTAAAGACTAAAGGCTGTTGGTGGGAAGTCAGTTTTGAAAATAATCAGTCAAAGGTCAAGGTCTCAGGGCAAGGGCAAGGTCTGATCCGTGTGTGGCTCTGTGAACCACATAACTACGACAGTCTTGATCCGATTCAAACAAAATTCAGTAGAAGGCTTTAGTCAATGGGTTTTAATTTTTTTTAAAAGAGCAACAGACCAAATGACAGGCCAATCTAATTCGTTTCTGTTCGATTAACTATGTATGATCAATGGTTCAGGGTATGTCTAGGACGGGAGGATTTGATTTTGTGAACAAGTCAAAGGCCAAGATCGCAAAGGATGGTCAATGGTCGACTTGTCTGTTGTACTGCACTGCACAGTATTACTATTTATTTATTATTCATAACCATCTGTTGTCCTTCCACCAGCTAGTTTCTTTTTTCTTTCCTTCCTTCTCCCGTTCTTACTTTCCTCTCCTTTCCCCATTTCTTCCCACTTTTCTTTCCGCTCCGCTCTTCTCCTCTCCCCTCTTCTAATCCGTCCTTTTCGCTTCTCTTTCCTTCCATCCTTTCCTCATATCCTCTTCCATCCTCATCTCTTCCCCTCTTGTCTCTCATTCTCCCCTCTGATTTCTTCTCTATGCATTCTCTTTGCTTGTAGTACTCTCTCTCTCCTCTCTTTCTTCTCCCCTCTCTCCAGTCCCCTCTCCCATAACACCCCTCTTTCTTCTCTATTATTGGTACTTTCCTCCCTCTCTCCCCACTTACCATCCTCTTCCCTTTTACAACTCACCCTCCTCTTCCCGTCCTATAAATATTTTCTCTTTACACGTTCCCCTTCTCCTCTCCCCTCCTCTCAGCTTCATTTCCCATCATCTTTCGCTTAACATCTCCTCGTCCTTTCCTCGCATCATCTTCCATTTTCCTCTCTCTTCATCCTCTCCTTCCCTCTCTCTTCATCCTTCCCTTTCAGCCTCTCCTGCCTCTCCTCCTTCTCTCTTCTTCCTCTCTTCCCCATCCCACCCCCCCTAACCTCCCCACCTCCCACTCACTGACGGCCATAAGAGGAACCCGAGGGACTGCAGGGCTTTGATTACAGTATACCTCACCCCTCTCACTCTCTCCACTCCCTCCATTCTCTCCACTCGCCTCCTCTCCTCATCACTCCCTTCCCTCTCTCCTTTTCCCTTTACTCCACTCACTCTCCTCATCCCTCTCACTCATCACTCCCTCCATTCTCCCCACTCGCCACCTCCCCGCCCTCTCACTCCCTTCCCTCTCCCCTTTTCCCTTTACTCCACTCACCCTACTCGCGTCCCCCACTCTCTTCGCTCTCCCTTCTCTCCTTCTGACCCCCTCACCTGCCTCTTTTTCCCCCTCACCCCCCTCTCTCCCTACTCTTCTCCATTCTCCTCTCTCTCCTTAACTGCTTTTCTCTCCTCATTCCCTTCAGTTCCCTCTTTTTCCCTTTTCTCTCACTTACATTTTCCCCATTTTCAACTCACTCATTTTTTCCCTTTTCCCCTCACGCACCCCTTTCTAACTCTTCCCTTCCCACCTTCTCCTTTTCCTCTTATTACCCTCTTTTCTCCTTTAACCTTTGACCTCTTATTTCTTCTCCCCTTCTCTCCCTTCAGTTCCAATTTCCTCTCCACTTCTTTCCTCTATACTCAATCCACCCTACAAGCCCCATCGCCTCCCTACATTCCCTCTCTCTTCTCTCTCCCTCTCTCCTAGCGTATTTTTCTCTCTCCTCCCTTTAACTATACTTTCCTCTCTCCCCTTACACCTCTCACCCCCTCTCTCGTCACCCCTCAGTCTCAGTGTTCCTCTTTCCTTCCACCCCTCTCCCTCTCCCTATTTTTTACCCTCACCACTCTAACTCTTTCTTTCTCTCCTCTCACCTCTCTCTCTCTCCCTCTCCCCCCTCATCCAATCCTCTCTCTCTCTCTCTCTCTCTCTATTCAAGGCGAGTCCAGGTTTTGTTTCAGTCCTCAACTTTTACCCGTACTCTCAGCAGGTGAGAGAGAGAGAGAGAGAGAGAGAGAGAGAGAGAGAGAGAGAGAGAGAGAGAGAATGGATAACACGACAGGAAAAAGGGATAAGAAGGGATTGATGGGAAGGAGCACACGAGGAGGGGAAGTAGAGGGAAGGGGAGAAAGAGGCGAAGGAGGAGAGTGAGAGGAAACAGTAGGCAAGGAGAATGAAAAGGACGGGAGTAAGAGGGTGATGAGGGAAAGAGTGGGAGGGGAGAGGGGAGATAGGGGAGAAAGACAAATGGAAATGAGGGAATGCAGGGGAGAAGGGAATGAATGAAAGAAGTGGAGAAAGGGGAAAGCGAGATGGGAGATGGGAAAGAGGGGAGAGGGGGGCAAGAGAGGGAGAGGAAGAGGGAATAGGAAGAGAAGATATGGAGAATAGAGGAACTTTCGAGGAGGGGAGAAATGGGAGTGAGAAAGATGGAAGAGAGAATTAGGGGGGAGGGGGAAAAAGGGATAAAGGGACGGAGGGGGAAAGGGAAAAGGGGAAGGAATGAAGAGGGAAAGAGGGGAAAGAGGAAAAATACGATAGGAAAATGAGAAGAGGGAATATAAGAGTGAAAAAAGGGAAAAGGGAATAGGAGAAAGAAAGAAGCGAACGAGGAGAGAAAGAAGAGAGGAAAGGGTGGAAAAAGGAGAGAGAGAGGGAAAAGGAGAAAGAGTGGAAAAAGGAAAAGGGAGGAAAGCAGAAAGAGAGGACACGGTAAATGAGGGAAATAATGTTCACCTCAAAGAAATGCAAAGTAGAGAAATAAAAAGGGGGAGAATGAGAGGAAAAAAGTACGGGGAAAGGGGAGAAGATATAGAAAGTCTCTCTCTCTCTCTCTCTCTCTCTCTCTAGCATCGTGTAAGAGGAGGCCAAAGCAAAATAATCCCTAAGAACTTTATCCCTATTCAGTAACGATCCCCTCCTCCCACTACACACCCCGCTCCCTCACACTCTCCCCCACCTTCCCTCTCCACCACACTCTCGGTCTATCCCCTCCTCTTCCCCACACGAAGCAACAGGAGACGAGTGATGGGGTAACAGGAGATAAGGAAAAAGGAGACGTGGCAAAAGGAGACGGAGCAACAGGAGAAAGCCTGGGCAACAAGAGAAAGACGGTGTAACAGGAGAAAGCCAGGGCAACAAGAGAAAGACGGTGTAACAGGAGAAAGCCAGGGCAACAAGAGAAAGACGGTGTAACAGGAGAAAGCCAGGGCAACAGGAGAAAGCCAAGGCAACAGGAGAAAGCCAAGGCAACAGGAGAAAGACAGGGCAACAGGAGAAAGCCTGGGCAACAGGAGAAAGCCTGGGCAACAAGAGAAAGACGGTGTAACAGGAGAAAGCCAGGGCAACAAGAGAAAGACGGTGTAACAGGAGAAAGCCAGGGCAACAAGAGAAAGACGGTGTAACAGGAGAAAGCCAGGGCAACAAGAGAAAGACGGTGTAACAGGAGAAAGCCAGGGCAACAAGAGAAAGACGGTGTAACAGGAGAAAGCCAGGGCAACAGGAGAAAGCCAAGGCAACAGGAGAAAGACAGGGCAACAGGAGAAAGACAGGGCAACAGGAAAAAAGCCAGGGCAAGAGGAGAAAGACAGGGCAAGAGGAGAAAGACAGGGCAACAGGAGACAGAATACGGGAAAACAGGAGAAGCGGCAACAGGAGATTTACTACCTCCTCCAAGAATTACCATCTGGCCAGCAATTCCTCTCTCTAAATGAACCTCGATTTATGGTGGGATGGGGATGGGGAGATGGGGAGGTGATGGGGGATGAGGTGATGGGGAGAGGATGGGGATGTGATGGGGAGGGGAAGGGGATGAGGTGATGGGGAGGGGAAGGGGATGAGGTGATGGGGAGGGGAAGGGGATGAGGTGATGGGAAGGTGATGGGGGGGATAAGGTGATGGGGAGGTGATGGGGGGGATAAGGTGATGGGGAGAGGATGGGGATGAGGTAATGGGGAGGGGATGGGGATGAGGTGATGGGGAGGGGATGGGGATGAGGTGATGGGGAGGGGATGGGGATGAGGTGATGGGGAGGGGATCGGGATGAGGGGATGGGGAGGGGATCGGGATGAGGGGATGGGGATGGGGATGAAGTGATGGGGAGGGGAAGGGGATGAGGTGATGGGGAGGGGAAGGGAATGGGGAGGAGATGGGGAGGGGAAGGGAATGGGGAGGAGATGGGGAGGAGGTGATGGGGAGAGATGGGAATGAGGTGATGAAGAAGAGATAGGGATGAGGGATAATGAAGGTGGGGAGGAGATGAGGGATAATGAAGGTGGGGAGGAGATGAGGGATAATGAAGGTGGGGAGGAGATGAGGGATAACGAAGGCGGGGAGGGGATGAGGGATAACGAAGGCGGGGAGGGGATGAGGGACAAGGAGGGTGGGGAGGGGATGAGGGACAAGGAGGGTGGGGAGGGGATGAGGGATAACGAAGGTGGGGAGGAGATGAGGGATAACGAAGGTGGGGAGGGGATGATGGATAAGGAAGGTGGAGAGGAGAGGAGATGAGGGATAAGGAGGGTGGGGAGGGGATGAGGGATAAGGAAGGTGGGGAGGGGATGAAGGATAAGGAAGATGGGGAGAGGATGAGGGAGAAGGAAGATGGGGAGGGGATGAGGGATAAGGAAGATGGGGAGAGGATGAGGGAGAAGGAAGATGGGGAGGGGATAAGGGATAAGGAAGGTGGGGAAGGGATTGGGGATTGGGAGGAGATTGCTGATGATGGAGACAGCCGTGGGGGAGGTGAGGAAGAACAAGGGATAGGAGAAATGAAGGGGGAGATGGGAGAAGGGGAAATGGGGAGATAAATGGATGGTGAGGTAGATGGGGAAGGAGTATAATAAAGGAAAGGAGTAAGTTATGGAGGGGATGAATGAGGGAATGGTATGGGGGTATGGGGAAGAGGGGAAAAAGGTGGGTGTGGGAAGAAGATCTGGGGGGGGGGGGGGGGACGGGAAATTAAGGAAAGAAGAGGGTGGTGGAGGGGATGGGGAGAGCGTCATCCGTTTTCTGTGGACTGATTTAAAGGGTAATCTCAAGCATCCTTAACTGCTATTCCTGATACTCTTAATGACTCCCAAAGACTTACTATATGGTGATGCCCGTTACTTTCCGGTGATTCCCGATGGTTTCTAGTGATGCGCAATGGTTTCTAGTGATTCCAAATGATTCCCAATGGTTCCTAGTGATTCCAAATGATTCCAGGTGATTCCCGATTATTCCTGGTGACTCGATGGTTCTAGTGATTCCCGCGCGTTCCTACATCGCTGTTCTTTCCACGCAATCCCTTCCTTCAGCTTCCTCTCACAGTAACTATACTCTTTCTTCTCTAACTTGGCCTAAAATCGCCATCTCTCCGTACTGAATAGGAGCGATAACAACATATTAACAATACAACCTGATGCTGTTCATAAAAACGCGCTGTGGAATGGATGCCGAGCTGTCGCATTGTCTTTATCTGCCACTGAACTACATGGCATAAGCAACAAAAACACGAACATCTGGGCCACGTTAAGGTGATAGGATCGATACTGAGAAGGCACTGAAGTGTCTGGGTAACCTTTTGTTGAAGCCATCATTGACTAGTATATGACATATTTATATCTATCCATCTATCTATCAATCTATCTACCTACAAATATAGATACTGGGATATACAGACAGACAGATACATACAGGCAGGTTGGTATGTATACAGATACAGATACGCAGATAGAAAAATAGATAGATAGATATACAGAGATAGGCAGACAGACGGATAGACAGACACAAACAGAGAGAGAAAGAGACTTAAACAAACACTGGAACAGAAGTAATCGATATTTGGTATACCGTATGCTAAGTAGTTACACAATGGACTTAAGCTCTCAAAACGACGATACACAATGGACTTAAGCTCTCAAAACGACGATACACAATGGGCTTCAGCTCTCAAAACGACGATAGACGAACTACATATTTAACTCAAACTAATACTAAACAACTTACACACCACAGGAGACACCTCCAGGCGTCCAAAGCTTTAAACCCCCTCCCCCCAAAAAAAAAAAAATTCTTCATTTACAACAAAACTACTGTACTATTGCTCAAAAACGTATCCTTACTCACGTGAACGCATGACTCCAAAGTGAGTAAAGTGATTCGAACAGTGTTGGTATTCCGTACTTTTTTTCGTCAGCCGTGTCAGACTCGCGCCACTTTAGCAAGGATACTCTTCTGAACGACAGTACAACTCAAACATGTTGAAATGTAGTTGTGACCCCATGTTCGTCTGAACGTGAACCCAGTAGACTGCAGGCTGAAGATGCTCCCTTCCAGCAGGTCACCATCCCTTTTCAGGGGATGGGGAGGGAGCTGAGGGACGTTTGTATAACCATAGAGCAAAGCCACCCAGCTGAAAGTGCCACCTCGCGAAGGCGCCCATCATCAGTACCACTAGAAAAAACGAGAAGTAATTGCACAGCATCTTCCTGATTGCAACACACTCGTAACTACACACCAAAAACGTAGGGGTAAAAAGGAAAAGAAAAAATACACACCTCCCTCTCGGCATCGGACCAGCAAGAGCGACGGGGCCACGCAAAAATAGCCGTAAATAGTCAGGGCCGGCCGCCATTTCTGCACTATCGCAGCACTTACAGGCCTGGGGCAGGAATTTATCGGGACGGCTCCAAGCATTTATCACAAGGAGGGGCAGAGATGCGCTGAGGGGAGGTGTGGTGAGAAGTTATAAGTGAGGGGAGTGGGGGGGAAAGGGTGGTAACTGGAGAAGGGAGGGGGGTGAGTAAGGGTAGAGAGGGTAGAAGGGCAGGCGAAAAGGAGGATGCCTGGGGAAGAAAAAAGATGGGAAAGGGACGAGGAAGATGGGATGACTGAGGAGGGGAGGGGAAAGAGGAGGAAAAAGAAAAGAAGGAGAGGATTGACGGGAGTGATGGCGGAAGACGGGGGAGTGGAGAGATGGGAAAAGAAACGGGGAAGACGGGGATGAATGGGGAGGGGTATGAGTGAGGAGACGGCGAGACAAGGATACGTATGGGGAGAGGGGAGGCGTAAGTGGGTAAATTCTGGGGTAAATGGAGGGGGATTTTAGGGAGGTCCGTAAGAGAGGGTCATAAAGAAAAGGCAAAGGCAGGGGTATAGGAAGGGGCACAGGAGAGGGATACAAGGGGGAGGCGTATAACGGAATACTAGGGAGAAGCACAAGGGAGGGTAAGTGGGAGGAGCATGGCAGGGAGAGTCAGGTAGGGGCACAGGAGGTGGAACTAGGGAGGAGCAATGAAGGAGGTACTTGGGAGGGGCATAAGATGGAGTTACAAGGGGGATGGATGGGGAGTTGTTCCAGAGGGGGGTGGTGCTTCATAAGAAGGGGGCTTCCGAAGGGTCAAAGGTGGACTTACCGGAGGGCAGTTTCAAGCCCAAACGACTTTGCCTGCTCGCCCATCCATCAGGTAGGCGCGAAGAGCGGTGAAGGAGAAAGGGCGGCAAGAAGGAAAGAGGGGTGTGAGATGACAGAAAGGAAGAGGGAGGGGAGGAAGGAAATAAGGTGAAAGGGAAGGAAAGAAAAGAGGAAAGAAGAAACAATATGAAAGGAATGAGTGTATGCATTACTGTGTGTGTGTGTGTGTGTGTGTGTGTGTGTGTGTGTGTGTGTGTGTGTGTGTGTGTGTGTGTGTATGTATATATATATATATATATATATATATATATATATATATATATATATATATATATATATATATATATATTAAAGGAAAGAGAGATGAAAGAAAAGAAGAAAGAAGGTAGTACGAGAAAAAAGATGGATACGGTGGGAGAAAGGAAGGAAAGGAGGAACAAATGGGCAAAAGAAGGAGAGAAAGGGAAAGGATGAAAAGAAGGAAGACAAAGTGGGCAGGACGAAGACCTGGGTTTACATAGCCATACAAAGGAAATACATTCAAGAGGACTAAACACGTTAACTGCTGAGATGGAATGGTTATGGCAGACAAGTGGGCTAGGCTACATGTGTGGTGAAAAGATGGAAAAATACAAGCCCTTTCCCCTTACGTCCCTCTCCGGCGAAACAGTTACCAGGGAAAAGAAGGAAAACTCCATTACTGCTGGACACACGTAGAAGGACGAAGGAAAATAAATGGAAAGAAAGAAAGAGGGTGTACAGGAAAAAAAAAAGCGACACGTAGAGATGTAGGAAAAAGGAAGGGATGAAGGAATGAAGGTGGAACGAAGAAAAGCGGGAATAACGAAGGAAACAGGGAGAAAGAGCAGATAGAGGAACGATGAAACGAGAGTGGGATGAAGGAAAGAGGGAGAGATGAAAGCAAGAGGGAAAGTCGATGGAAAGGCGGAAGGACGAAGGAAAAAGAGAAGCGTGATGGACGAAGGAAAAAGAGAAGCGTGATGGACGAAGGAAAAAGAGAAGCGTGATGGACGAAGGAAAAAGAGAAGCGTGATGGACGAGAGAGGGAAGGATGACGAAAAGAGAGAAGGAAGACGAAAAGGTGATACGTCAAGGAAAGATAGAAGGATGACGAAATGAAAGAAAAACAAAGGAAAAAGGGGTGAACTGATGAAAAGAAGGCTGGATGAATGAACGTTTACCTCAATGAACCAATTCTGAGTCACTTCATATGAGTTTTCCTTTTCTTTAAATCCAGTCAATTTCTAATCCGCACACTTTCTCAGTCACATGAAATTCAGTTCACAAATAACCCCTTACCTGGTTGCCACGATAATATTCTTCAGTACCTTTATCTGTAATGCAAAAGTGTCCCTTCAGATCGATGATATACTTTTATAATCTTTTTACTCTGACATGGCCTAAAATTACCATCTCTCCATCTTGAATACTGATCTGTAACATGAGATTAACAACAGAATATAATGCCAGTCACGAAGAAGAGCTACGGAATGGATACAGAGCCACAGCCATAGTCTGCCTCTGAGCTTCGTGAAATAAGCCGCTGAAGGACAAAACTCTGGGCCAATTTAAGGTGACTGGACTATACTCTCGGTAACAATAGATGATTTTATTCACACTAAAAAAAAAACCCTCTAGTAATAAAAGAGGCTCTACATAATCCTGCAACTCGAAAGGTCTCCCCTAAGCTGAATAAAACTGTCAGAAAATTGCTAGAAATAAATGGAGATAATGTCACTGGATTTAAGTGGTTAGGGATAATGTGACTGAATATTTGGGATGTGGAGGATGGGACAGAGGTGGGAAGGGATGACAGAGAGAGAGACTGGGGATGAAAGGGGCACAGACGGATAGATGGACAGACAGACAAACGGACACAAAGACAGATAGATAGAAGAAAAGATGGGTACACGGAGATGCTGACTAAAAGAAAGACAGACAGAAAGACAGATGGACAGACAAACAGATAGATATAGATACAGGAACAGATGTATCCGACAGACAGATAAGTAGGTACGAAGGCAGAAAGACAGACAACACTGATAAAAAGACAGATAAAGACAGAAATCAGAGACACAGATAGATAGCCTTACTCTTTCACAATCAGAGGCATATGACGAAGCTGAAAATAAAAGATGCAGCCCAGAGGTAACAAGGATATTATACAAAAGACGTGGTAAGATAGGGATAAAAAATAAGGTATACACTAATTAGACTCTCACCTGGCCAGCCCTTCAAGGTGATACTGAACTACACATCACACTTACCTGAAAAAAAAAAAAAAAAAAAAAAAGAGAATTGTTTTAGAGTTTTAAGATTTTATGATCAAAACAAAAGAAATACTGTGTTTTTCAAGGGTACAAAATGAAAGCATGGTGTACTGTGTGTGTGTGTGTGTGTGTGTGTGTGTGTGTGTGTGTGTGTGTGTGTGTGTGTGAGAGAGAGAGAGAGAGAGAGAGAATGAAAACGGGAGGGAGGGAGATAATGAAGAAAAGGAGAACATAAGCAAAATGAAATAATATAACGAAACGGAAGAAAGAACATGAACGAGGAAGCAGAACAGGGGAAAAATGAAATAAGGTAAAAAAAAAAAAAAAGAGAGAACAGGGAAGGAAAGGAAAAAATGAGAGACAGAAAAGAGAGACGCGAGAGAGGACTGACACGACCATTAGGAGAAAGAAAAAAGTTAATTAAATCGAAAGTGAGGGAATGGGGAAAGACAAGGAAAAGAAAAAAGATGATGAAAAGGTGTGAAAGAGCCACTAAGAAGAGAGAAATGAGGTACTTCAGACGGAGAAGAGAGAGAGAGAGAGAGAGAGAGAGAGAGAGAGAGAGAGAGAGAGAACCACGAAATATTGTTTAACCCCTTCAACCGAGGACGTCACTTTTAATCTTATTCCACTTCTTCACGATTTCATTCAGTGCAGGGGAGACATTTCAAGATTCAAAACAGCATTCATTAACCTTATCACGACTACGACAATTACGTAAGCTAAATATAATCGTTTGCTGACATAAAGAAAATGAAAATGAAAAAAGTGGTCATCTATTTGAAGGGGGTTACGCTTTCTCTATGATAAATCTCACATAAACCGAATAAAATCGTTTGGCTGAAGCAACACACAATAAAAAGCGTGTCCGTACTGAATAAAATAACGAAGGGAGACTGCTTTTACACCCTTCACTACGACAGGGCCTCCTCCTCCTCTTAATTAATATACTACGTTATAGGCGTCGACACATGGAAGCGGGGAACGTGTTGGCGCGAGCAAGCTTGTTAATGCTGTTATTTTAGCCAGCAGAAGACGCGTGCCATCCCACTTGCCTGTGAGTAATGAACACTTTGATACTTAGAAGATGCCACTTACGTAACACCTACTGTAATTCCATCTTTGTGCGCTGGGGCTGTTGTAACTTTAATATTTTCTCTGATTACACAGGTTTATTTCTCCATTTGGCGCTTCCCATCCATTTTTTTTTTTTTTAATATATTGGCGAATTTTGCGATAAGTCATTTAAGAAATACCTATTATTTTTCCATAAGCTTTCCAACGCTGTGTTTTGGTCTGCTGTAGATTAAAACTTTTCGAGATAACCCAGTTCTGGTGTTTATCTCTCTCTCTCTCTTTGGGGAGGTGGGGTGGGGCGGAGGGGTCGTTTCAGCGATAAGGTGGCTATTACTGAGAAAAATCACTTAAACAACGCCAATTACTTTTCATACGCTTTCCAACGATGCCTGCGTACATCCATTATAGCTTTAACTGTTTCAGAGGTATGGCAGTTTTGGTACAGTAGCAAAAATATAATTAACAATCCGTGGGAGAGGGGGAAAGAGAGAGAAAGAGGAGGGGAGAAACAGGGAAGGGGGAGGAGGAGCTATGAGGGTTGAGGGAGGAGGAAGGAAAGAGAAGGGGGCAGGGGAAAGAAGAGAAAGGAGAGGGGAAAGAAGAGAAAGGAGAGGGGAAAGAAGAGAGAGAGATAAAGGAAAGAAAAGAGAGATGGGAGGAAGAAGAGAGAGATGGGAGGAAGAAGAGAGGGGAGGGAAAAAAAAAAAAAAGGACGGGAGGGGGAAGTGAAAGAGCAGAGGGGAGAAGGAAGAGATGGAGATTGGAGGGGGAGGAGAGAGGGAAGAGACGGAGGCTGCATGGGTAGGGGAGAGGGAAGAGATGGAGGCTGGAGGGGAAGGCGAGAGGGAAGAGACGGAGGCTGGAGGGGAAGGCGAGAGGGAAGAGACGGAGGCGGGAGGTGGTAGGGGGAGCAGAAGAGTGGGGGTGGGGATGGGGATGGGGAGGGAAGTGTGTTGGAGTGGGGCTGGGGTGGGGGGCGGGAGTGGGTGGGTGGGGGGAAGTCTGTTGGACCAATAAAAGGGCTGGACTCTACCAAAACTGCCTCCGTTCCTCAACCCAACTGCCGTCATCACAACACCAATTACAGCAACGAAAAAGGAAAAACTGGAATGGCACTCAGTACAGCACACCCCACCATGACCCACTAACCTGGCATGTAGTTTATTAGTTACGTGGTGGGAGGAAATGCACACCATCTACTCACTGGATATGGCGCTAACTTCAGGGGAGTCTACCCTTAGTGACAGGGTAAATGGTTTCCTGTAACCCAGGGAACATTTACCACGATGGGTGGTAACTATGTATGCAACAAATGAACGCCAAGTGGTCTTGTGGGTTTAGGTGCTCCTGTGGATGTGATTCATATGGGCTTAATTCAGAGGACTGGCTGAAGTTTAGTGCTAAGAAAACCATTCACAGACGAGCGACTGGTCATTCTTACCTTAAATATCCAAACTGAGTAGCCTAGTCCCGGGCCCCGCCGCTCTGATGGTGCAATAAATGTGTAACGTCTAAAAAAAATAATAATAATAAAAAAAAATAAAAAAATGTCTTTGTCCCCTGACTTGCTTCCACCAGTATTAAAACACTTAATTCTTGGGTCACTAGAAACATTCCTGAAAAGATTCCTCCCCATCCACTCATTAGATTTTTAGTGATCAGGTAGGCAGACGAACAGACAAACGTGTAAAAGAAACTGCTCGACAACCAAACACACAAAACATATCATGAAAAGAGAATATGCTGTAGTTCAAAAAAAAAAAGGTAAGTGAGAAAACTGTACTAATAATGCAGGTCATATTAGATATCGCTAATGAAGTGCCAGGTCGTTAAATTAAGTGAAGAGAGTACCAAGCGAGATCACGTCAACAGATTGCGAGGACATGTCAAGAAAGTGGCAAGTCAAGACAGAGCAATAGCAAGGCAGGTCACAGGACAGGTTTTGAAAATTCCTAGCCAGGTCCTTTCGTCAGGTTAAGAGAGTGCAAAGACAGGTGAAAGTAGTGTCACGTTAGATGAGGTAAAGAATGCGTGAAATCAGGTTGAAATAATGCTAAGTCAAATCAGTTCGTCAAGTGAGGTCAAAACAGTGTCAGGTCACGAGTGCCGAGAATGGTAAATACAGTGGCAGGGTAAATCAGGCTGAATGCCAAATCAGGTTAAATCAGGTCAAGTGTCAAGCCAAACCAGGTCAAAACAGTGCCATGCTGAGTCAGGTCAATAGTGCCAAACCAGGTCAAAGAAGGCCAAATCAGGTCGAGGGTGTCAAGCCAAACAAGGTCAACACAGGGCCAAGGGAGGTGAAAGGTGAAGTGGGACATGAAGGAGAGGACAGGATAGAGGCGGACTGGTGGTGTGAGTTAGGGGGTCGTTGTGGTGGGGACGAGGGAGTTGTGGCACTGTTATGAGGTCATTCTGCAACCACCACACCTCACTCATACTGCACTCTCATTTCACCTCGCCTCTTTCACTTCACCTCACGTCACCTTCTCCATACCCTCCTCTCCCATTACCGCTCTCGTTTCACCTCACTTTCGACTCACCTCCATTCATTTCACACTGTCTTCATATCACTCAGCTCATTTCACTTCACTTCCACTGCACCTTCAACTTACCTTGCTTCTCTCACTTAATCTCATTTCTAACTCACCTCTACTCATTTCACACTGTCTTCACATCACTCATCCTTAACTCACCTCTTGTCACTTCATCCCATTTTTACTGCCATATTATCACACCTCACTTCACTTTTACTCAGCCCTCGTCAATGGCCATCTCACTGTCACTGGATCTTCCTCTCACGTCACTTCACTTCATCTCACGTTCACTGTACCTTCACCTCACCTCACTTCATGTTACTTCACCATTATTATGTTTTTCCCTCATCTTGCCTCGCCTCATCACAATTCTCATCTCATTTCGCTGATGCATGATGTAACTTCACCTCACCTCACATCACATAATTTCACCTTACATCATTTTCATGGCACATTCATCTCTCTCTCTCTCTCTCTATCATCATCATCATCATCATCCTTAACCTCTCCACCTTCCCTCATTCACACACAAGCCTTGTTTAAGCATCTTCTCCCTCGTCTACTCCTTTCCCCCTTTGCCTTTCCTCCACTCCTCCACCTTTCCATGTCCCTCTTTTCCCCCACCCAATTTCACCCCTTACTACCTTCAACCCCTTCCTCCTCTTTTTTTTTCTCTCTACTTCCGTCCACTCCTCTTCTCTCCCAACTTTCAATCGTCTTCTCTTCATCCTCCTCCTCCTCCTCCGTCTATTCCTCCACCCCCTCATTCTTCCCTCTTCCACATACACCATCCCTCCCTTTCCCCGATTCATCCTAGTCCACTTACTACATTCCATCCTCCCTTCTCTCCCCCCTCTTACCTCTCTCTTTCTCTTTCCTCTTCTCCCTATTCGATGTCATCCTTCTCCTTCACTTCTTCCTCCTCTTTCTCTTCCCTATTCTCCCAATTCGATATCCTTCTCATCCTCTTTCTCTTCCTTCTCCCTATTCGATATCCTCCTCCTCCTCTTCCTCCTCTCTTCGTCAATTATTCTTCCCTCCATCTTTATCTCATCCTCTGCCCTTCTCGCTTATCTTCCCTTTCTGCCAATTTACTGCCTTTCCTGTCACAAGTTTCCCCCAAAATTTTCTTTTTCTTCTTTCGTCAGTACTTCCATCTCTCTCTCTCTCTCTCTCTCTCTCTCTCTCTCTCTCTCTCTCTCTCTCTCTCTCTCTCTCTCACATCTACTTCTTTCCCATTCCGGTCTCTCCATTTCCTCCTCACCCCATATCTCTCTTTTCATTCCCTCCCTGTTTTTATCTCCCTCTCTCCCTTTCCCACCCTTTCCTTTTTGTTCTCTCCCTACTCCTCTCCCTCTCACTTTTCCTTCCCACCCTTTCTCCCTTTCCGGGCACTCTCTCCACTTTTTTTCCCTCTCTCTCACTCCCTACTCCTCTCTCTCTTCCGGTTCCCTTCCCTTCATATCCTTCTTCCTTCCCTCCCTCCCACTACACTTCCTCCAGTCTTCCTACGACCATTCTTCCCTCTCATTTTCTTTCTACTCGCTCCCTTTCCTTCCTTTTATAACTCCTCGCCTATCCTTTCCTTCAACTTTCTCTCTCCATTCCTCCTTTTCTCCCTACCTCCCTTCCCCCTTTCTTTTTCCTCCCTCCCTCTCTCCCTCATCACTCTTCTCTACTATGCTTCTCTACATTTCTTCCCTGCACCATCCATCTCGCTCTCCTCTCCTCTTCCATCTCCCTCCTTCCCTCTCCTCTCTTTCTCCTTTCTCTCTCTCTCTCTCTCTCTCTCTCTCTCTCCCTGCCTCATTCCCTCCCTCCCTCCCAACCCTCTTTCTCACCCCTCTCCATTCTCTTCCCTCTCCCCTCCCCTGATGTTTCCCCTCGCCCGACAAGGCGTGACCGAGGGGAGATCAGGAAGCAAATGGCAACAAAATGCAGTGTGTGTGTAACGAGGTCTCTCTCTCTCTCTCTCTCTCTCTCTCTCCCCACTTGCATTGTACCCTTTGTTACCCTGTATCCTCTCTCCCTCTTTTAACGATTCATTATTTCATTCATTTTTTCCCCCTGTCTTTCCATTCATCCTCCTTTTTCACTTCTTTAGTCCTTCTCTTTCCATGTATCTTCCCTTTAGCGTTTAAACATTTCTTTGATTTAGTACTTAATTTCTGTTTTCTTGCCTTCTCCCCTTTTGTTTTGATCACATTACTCTTTATTAAACTTTCTCTTTACCTGATAAACCTGTCTTCCTTCCTTCCTTCCTTCTCTCCCCCTCCTCTCTCCTCTCAATCTTCTTATCTTTCCTTTTTCCCCCTTTCGCTTCTCTACCTTCCTGCCTCCCTTCCTTCTCTTCTTACCCTTTTCCTACATACCCCCTCTCCTACCTCCTCTACCTTCCCTCCTTCTACCTCCTTACTCATTGCCTTCTTCCCTCCCTCCTACCTCTTTCCCCTCTCTCCCTGTCTCCCCTCGCCGAACAAGGGATGACTGAGGGAAAAAAAAAAAAAAAAAAAAAAAAAAAAAGTGAGCGGGGTGTTAAACAAGAGGTCTTTCTCCCCTACACATCAGCACTTTTTTTTCCACAAACACTACACTTTTTTTCCAGGCTCCCCCATCCCCCTTTTCCACTTACCATCTCGCACTTTTTATTTTCCTTTTCACCCTCTCTTTCATTAATTCATCCGTCTCCATTCATTATATTTATCTCTTCCACATACCCTTTCACTGCTATACCTCTTCCACCCTTTTTATTTCTTCCCACCCCTTTAACTCTTCCACTCTCACATTTTCCATTTTCCACCTCTCTTATGCTGCTTTTCACTCTTCCATCCACTTTAAATGCCTGCTCCACCTCCCCTTTAACTTCTTTACCCCTTTCCATCCATCAGTCTTCCTCTTCCGCCTCTCCTTTCGCTGCTTTACCATCTTCCATCCCTTTCATCTTCCCTTCCACCTCTCCATTCACTTGGCTTTTAAAATTCCTGTTTATCGCCCCTCTCCATCTCCCCCTCTCACTGTTTTAGCTCCCCTCTTTTTTCCTTACTGGCCCTTCTCCCCATAACACTTTCCTTCACCCATTACTCTCCCCAAATTATTTTAACATTGAACATAATTTTCTTTTCTTATCATATTAACCAAACTGTACCTATAATACTCTACATGAGGACCACTTCAGAAGCAAATACCGGAGGGAGAGTGGTAGAACGAATTAAGCCTTTCCCATGCTGGCGAAGTAAAAACAGAAAAGTGAAGATGTTATGGTAATATTTGTGTTTACCTCCGTTATTCAAGACTATTATCTATAAATTTTTAAGTGGTTTTCCTGGGCCGAATGAAATCGTCTGGAGAAGGAAGGAAGAACATACAAGAGACGTCGTGGTACTGAAGTGGTTACGGAAATGAGAATGCAACCCTCCATGTTTCCGGGTTGCATAGAAAGGGGAGAATAATTAAGGACTTGGATATAGTGGCGTCTCTCTCTCTCTCTCTCTCTCTCTCTCTCTCTCTCTCATACTTTTGCTACTACCAGACTACCTCACTTAATTACAACAGAGGGACTATACAAACACTGTGTAGGTTGTCATATAAAGCCTTCATTAACTCCTAAAATACTAAGGAAACACTACATACATACATACATACACACATACATACATATGCCCATACATTCAACTAAGGGACTGTTAATTCAGCTAAATATAACCGTCTGAGTAGCTGAATCATATAATAATAATAATACAAGCACTGCATGTTGCAGGAGCAACAAGTAGGTCTTCCGTCGAGAACAAAGTTGTTGAAGCGTTGTGAGTTGGATTTACAAAGATAACGTTTATTTTATGATTACTGTTAAAGTATAAGAGAGTTAGGCAAGACTATTTTTGTTCGACATGTATCAACAAATTCTCCACGGTTAATGGGTAATTAAATTAAACGTTATAGGGGCCGCACCCCTTCACCAAAAGGGTCAGCCCTTTTTTCTTGGTATCAAATGAAAGAATTCATAAACTACACAACTTTTGTTCAATACCTTGTTTAACGCTGACCAGTTAATGGCAAGGGGCTGTTGTACCACGTGACCCTGATACTCCTTAAGGAAAAGGGCCAAAGGCCAAATGAATGTGTATATCGTTGCAAGACATCAGGACAATATAACAAATTATTTCACGGTAAAGACAGAAAGTACTTCATTTAAGGCATCTGGCCCCTCGCAGCTCCCTATGATATCAAGGGGGCGACGTTAAACTAAAAAGAAAGATTTTACGTGCCAAATGCAACACTGTTTAACATATGTTAACATATTCTCAACGGTTAACGAGTTGTTCAACAAACGTTTTAGGGACCGTAGCTCCTTGTTAAGGGCGTTGTGAAGCCCCTTTTTCTTGATTTCAGATGAAAGAACTAATAAAACAGCACAACTTTTGTTCAATATGTTATAACAAAATGTTTACATGTTAAAAGATATAAACAAAAAAGGGTCGAAAAAATTTACGTTTTTACCCCTCCATATTTCAGGTCCAGGCGAGCTTTTTTGTGCGGCACTTCCGGTCAAAATGAAATATATGCGGATCAACTGCGACGTCTAGACTACCTCAGTGTCGAGTCTTGTTGCAACACCTCTTTTCGTTTCTGGGTTTTTACGTGCACAAAATAGCGTTATTTTTTCCCGTAAAATTACGTTTTCTCGAAACCATATGTACATGATTAAAAAATAAAAAAAAAAATACATGAGAAGCGTCTACTGGCGTTGCAACTTTTCTGAGAATATGAACGAAATCGAACATCAAACGTCTGAGCTATTAACGTTTGAAAAAAGGGAGAGGAGAAAAAGAATAAGAAGAAACGGTAGAATAACAAGAAGGTCGTCCATTGAAGACGGAAGACCTTAATCATCATCATCATCATCATCACCATCACGATCATAATACAGTACTGGAGGGGGAGGACTTTTCTAAACTGTGCAAAATTGTCTGGCACCGGCTTGAATAAAAAAAAAAGAAAAAAAAAAAATGAAAAGTCACCGTATTAAAGTTGAACACATTCTCCTGGCTCTGTAGGAGTGACAAGAAGGGTGAAGGACGGAAGGAAAGAAAGAAGAAAAGAAAGGAAACTTTCTTTCTGTTCCTTTTTAAGAAGGGTTAAATATGAATGAAAGAAAAAGGAAGGAAAGAATGAAGGATAACAGGAAGAAGAGATTGAATGTATAACGAGTACTAAATACGGAAGTGAAGGAAAGAAGTAGGGAGTGAGAGAAGGAAGTAATGACGGCATGAATAAGGAAAGTGTGACAGAAAGAAGAGAAGGAAGGAGTAGGGAGAGACTGAAAGAAGCGAAAGAAGGAAGGAGCAGTAAGAGAGTACGGGAAGGAAGATACAAAGAAAATGACAAAAGGAAGGAGAGAAGGAAGAAATGAGTAGGAAAAGTGAAAGGAATGAAGAACGAGAGATGGAAAGTAGCAGTGAAAGTAACGAAGGAAGAAAGGAAGGAAGAAACAATGACATGTGAAGGAAGAAACGGGGTGAAGGAATGGATGAAGGAGTGAAGGAATGGATGAAGGAAAGAATGAATGAATGAAGAAGTGAAGGAATGAATGAAGGGTGACGGACTGGTGGGGCCCTGGGATTTAAAATGTGATTGGTTTCTCAGATGAGGCGGAAACGGAGGCATATTCTCCTCTCTCTCTCTCTCTCTCTCTCTCTCCATTTTACTCCTTTCTAATCTTACTCTTTTTTTGTTTCTTTACCTCTCTCTCTCTCTCTCTCTCTCTCTCTCCATTTTACTCCTTTCTAATCTTACTCTTTTTTTGTTTCTTTACCTCTCTCTTTCCCTACCCTTTCTTCCATTTATTTCCCTTTCCTCCTCACTTCCTTCCTTCCTTTACATCACTACCCCTCTCCCTTCTTTCCCTCCTTACCTTTTTTCTCCTTCCATCCACTGCTTACCTCTCTCCCTCCATACTTTTTCTTCACCCTTTTCTTCCCTCCCTTCCCTATCTCTCCAGCAACTCCCCCTCCACCTTCTCCCACCATCCTCAAAATCTCTCCCCCAACCTTCCTCCTTACGTCCTCTTCATCTTAAAACAGCTTACCGTCTCCCCCATCTTCTCCGGCATCTTCACTTATCTCCCCTCTCCCTCCCCTCCTCCCGTGCCTCCCTCACTTCCTCTCCCGTCCCCTCCCCTACCGACATCCATCATATAACGCCCTTCTTCCCCTTCTCCCCACCTACCTCCTCTTACCTCCACACCCTTACTCCTCCCACCCACCTATCTCTTCTTCAACCCCCACCCCCTACATCCCCCACCCCTCGACTGTTTCCCTCCCCCAACCCACCTGCCTTCACCCATCTTCCCACCTCCTCCCCTTCCCCTCCTTTCTTCCCTCGTGAAACATTCTCACCCCATTCCTCTTTCTCCCCTACATCCAGCAACTTCCCTCTCTACCTTCTACCGTCTCATCAAGCACCCCCTCTCACCTCCCCCCAACACTCACCCTCCTCCCTGTTCCTCACCCCCTCCCTTCCTCCTACAATTCCCCCCTCTACCGCACTCCTCCCACCTTCCCAACTCTTCCCCCTCCCTTTATCTCCCCCTTCTCCACCATCTCTCCCCATTCCCTCTCATTCCCTCTCCTCATCCTTCTAGTCTCCCCTTACCCCCATCCTTCCTGAAACTCCCTTTCCCTCTCTTTCCTTCCCTCCCCCTCCCCTAAAACCCTCCCTTCTTCTCCCCCTCCCCCTCTTGACTTCTTCCGGCACACTGACATAATTACAAAATACGGCGTGTCTGGCAACTCTCTCTCTCTCTCTAATCTCCACCGCCCCTCCACTGCAGCAAGGGTAAACACACACACACACACACACACACACACACACACACACACACACACACACACACACACACACACACACACACACACACACCCTTATCACCGTATACACACACAAACACTACACCTTATCTTAAATTTCGAGAGGGGTGACGGGGAGGGGAGGTTTGACATGTTCTCCGGTGGGGAGGGGAAGGGGGAGAGAGAGAGGAAGAGGGAGTGAAGATGAAGAGGGAGGGAAGAGGGAAGTAGAGGGAACGGGAGAAGGAGAGGAAGGGGGAAGGAAAGGGATACAGTGAAAGAGAGGCAATTCAGGAGACAAAAATGGAGAAAAGGGGACTGAGAAGGAAGGGGAGGGAAAAAGGGGGGAAATGAAGAGGAGAGAAAGGATAGAGAAGGAAGGAGAGGAGGGGGGAAATGGGGGACCCGAAGAGGAAAGGAATGAGAGAAAATGAAGAAGACGGGAAAATCAGGGGAAAATGAAGAGGATAGGAAGCAGAAATAAGGAAGGAGAGGAAAAATGAAGCAGGATAGATGAAGAGCTTTGATCAACTTTAATCTCCTCCCTCTACTATTTTATCAGTATTATCATCAACCCTTTCAGGCCAAGGACGAAACAATTATATACTTTATTTAACGTAGGATACACGTCTCGATTTGGAGAGGATCGATATAGTTCCAATGACCTCTTACTGTCAGTGTAATCCCCTAAGACGAATAAGGTTAGCAGCAAGATAAGGTAAAGAATGACGTCATCGTGCTGTAAAGAACGACCATCCTGCTGAAGAGGTTAATGAATTTGTTTTTCCTTTTACCTGTTCCTTCTTCCTTTCTTTCGTTTTTCTTTCCTTCTGTCTTTCTACCTTTTTTTCTTCCATTCCCTCTCACCTTTCCTCAGATAGTCCCTCCTACTCTCCTTCTTTTAATTTTATAATAAATTCTTTAATATACCTTTCCCCCCCTCCAGTTTACTCCTCATTTTTCAATTTCCTCCTTCCCTCTGGACCATCCTTTCTCTTACTTCTCATTCCCTGCTACCTTCCCATTTCCTCTTCCTATTCTTTCGCTCTCTTCGCTCTCGTCTTTCACATCTCTTTTACATTATTTCTACATTCCCTAGTACCATCCTGTCTCTCTCTCTCTCTCTCTATACCTCTTTATCTACCAATCTATCTCAAACACACACACACACACACACACACACACACACACACACACACACACACACACACAAAAGAACTTTTCCATTTCGCTCACTTGAATTGTTTCCCCACAACCTACCCCCCCCTCCCTCTCCCTCTTTATCTATCTACCAATCTATCCATCTATCTCACACACACACAAAAGAACTTTTCCATTTCGCTCACTTAAATTGTTTCCCCACAACCTATCCCCCCTCCCTCTCCCTCTCTCTCTTTATCTATCTACCAATCTATCTATCTATCTCACACACACACACACACACACACACACACACACACACACAAAAGAACTTTTCCATTTCGCTTACTTGAATTGTTTCCCTACAACCACTACCCCCACCTCTCTCTCTATCTATCTATCTATCTATCTACCAATCTATCTATCTCACACACACACACACAAAAGAACTTTTCCATTTCGCTCACTTGAATTGTTTCCCTACAACCCCTACCCCCCACCTCCTCTCTCTCTCTCTCAACCAATTACAGCCGCCAATTGGCCCCATTCTTCGTGCCCTGTCAAAATTATCCAATAGGAGTGCAGCTTCCATTCCCACGGTAACGAAGGACACCAATCACAGGCCGGCTTTGGGCTGGGCTGCTTTCTGTTTGGCTGTGAGGTGTGTGGGTGTATGTGGGTGGATGAGTGTGGGTGTGTCTGGATGTATGTGGGTGGTTGTAGGTGAGTGAGGATAAGCGTTGGTATGGGCGAGTGTCGGTACGAGACGTTGGATGAGTTTGTGTGTGTGTGTGTGTGTGTGTGTGTGTGTGTGTGTGTGTGTGTGTGTGTGTGTGTGTGTGTGTGTGTGTGTTTAGTTCTGGGGGGTGTGGGTGTTGGTAAGTTTGGGTGGGCGTAGGTGTGGGTGGGTGTGGTGTGCTGATGGATGGCTCAGAGAATGGCTCGGTACGGTGAATGTGTGGCCGGATGGAGTTGTGTACGTATAGCTGGTTGTGACTAAGTATGAATGAGTGGGGGTGGGTGTGGGTGAGTGGGGGTGGGTGTGGATGGGTGTGGGTTGGTGTGGGTGAGACTGAATGGGAATGGGTGGGTGATGACGGGTGTGATGAGGGGTATGTGAGCTTGTAAAGTTAGGAAACCGCTGAAGATGAGAAACTGTTCACCCCCCCCCCCCCGCTCTCTCTCCCTGCCAAGGGTAAACAATATGACACAATAAGTTGGAAGTAAACCAAACAACACACACGGTCGACAAGATGTGTGTGTGTGTGTGTGTGTGTGTGTGTGTGTGTGTGTGTGTGTGTGTGTGTGTGTGTGTGTGTGTGTGTGTGTGTGTGTGTGTGTGTGTGTGTGTGTGTGTGTGTGTGAGAGAGAGAGAGAGATGAGGAGAGACGAGAGGAGATGAGGAGAGACGAGAAAAGGAGGAGACGAGACGGGAAGAGACGAGAAAAGGAGGAGACGAGACGGGAAGAGACGAGAAAAGGAGGAGACGAGACGGGAAGAGACGAGACGGGAAGAGACGAGAAAAGGAGGAGACGAGACGGGAAGAGACGAGAAAAGGAGGAGACGAGACGAGACGAGACGAGGCGAGGGAAAAATAGCATCCATATATGTGTGTGTGAAAGGGGGAAGGAAAAAACCCTACATGAAAGTGACAGGCAGGGAGAACGGAGGGGGGAAATCGAGAGAAAGGAGGAGGGAGGAGAGAGAGAGGAGAGGAGGGAGGGAAGATGTGTGTGTGTGTGAGAGAGAGAGAGAGAGAGAGAGAAGAGGGGGAGAATAAGTGAGAGGACTGGGAGTACAGGGAGGAGGAGAGAAGAGGAGGGAGATAGGGGGAGTCGAAGCCGTAAGATAAACAACCGCTAAGATAAACAAGCGGGAAGACAAACAAGGAAAGGTAAACAAAGAGGGAGCAAACAGCAAGGGGAGGAAGGGAGGGGAATTGACGGGGAAAAATAAGAGGGGAAGTTGCTGTGGCGTGTCTTCAGGAGGAGGAGGAGGAGGAGGAGGAGGAGGAGGTCAATCTTTGATGACTATACATCATTCATTCTAACTCGGCCCAGATTTTCGTCTACTTGCATCCTATTTCACGTAGTTCAGCGGCAGACAATACTACGGCTCTACATTCTTTCCATACGGTAGCACTTCTTCGTGACTACCACCATATTCTTGTCTTCATCTCTTGCTACATCTCAGCATTACAAGATGAAGGGATGGTAATTGTAGGCCTAGTTAGAGGGAACAGAGTATAGCATCATATTCTCGCGTTAACCCATTCAATCCGCGGACGCATTTCACAGTTTATTCTTGTTACGACCTGACGATTATCTTAGATTCGGGGGAAAATCCTATACCCGTTTTACTCTAACTTGGCCTTGAATTGACATCTCCATACTGAATGCTGTTTTAACAATGGATCAGAACTAGCATATGGTGCTAATCACGAAGAAGCGGCATGGAAAGGGGACAAAGCTGTTGTACTGTCTTATTCTACAATCGAGTTTTTTTTTTTTAATGCAAGAAGGAACCAAAGGCTAGGAGCCCGCAAACAATTCCTTCAGAAAAAAAAAATATATATATACAAAAGTCAGCCAAATTCAAGATCTGTTCATTTCGAGATGCCTGGACACACTGCGTTTGACAGGCTGTAGATCATAAGATGTAGGAGACAGAGGGAGACAGTTCCAGAGTTGACCTGTTGTATAAATGAAGGACTGGGAGTAACGGTTAACTCCTGCATTAAAGAGTTGGACAGAAAAGGGATGAGAGTTTGTTGCTAGACGGGTGCTACGCGCCCGTCGTTGAGGTGGAGGGATGGAAGCAGACAGTTCAGGGGAGCAGTGACCATGGAAGTAGCGATAGAAAAGAGATAAAGAGGCAACAGTGCGGCGAAGACACAGGTATGTGAGATAAGCTGCAAAAGGACGAAAATCTAGGCCAAGTTTGAGTAAAAAGAGTATAGTAGCGACAGGGTTTCAGGAGGCTGTATCTAACCCCACCAGACAGAAAATTTGATCGTAAGGTAAATAAAATCGTCTGGAGGTACGAAGAATAAAAAAAAAAACTGATGGAATTTATCTACTATTGCAACTTAGCACTGAAGATTGACTGATGTCGATTTTAGAGTAAGTATACAGTAAGTAAAAAGTGTATACTAACGATCCTTCCTATGTTGAGGGAAATCGTCTAATGAAAAAAATAAATTAAAACGACGTGCTCGGGCTGAAGGGATTAGCGTACAGCTGTAGAAAGCATAAAAATTTGATGAGTTTATTGGAAGAAGAGAAAAAAAGATAAATACGTTAGTTATTTACGATTATTTCTAGAGCTTCTCCCCTACCATGACTTTTTTTTCAGTTACAGACAAGTTATTATTTTCTTCACTCAGCTTTCGGAAAACCCCTCAGATTGAAAAGGTTGCCGGCAATCTCCAAACGCTCCATGTCTACAAGGAGACTTTCCATTCCGATGAAGTGTTTTGTATTTCAATCTTGTTATCTCCAAGCGATTTCACATGTGCCAATATTCAGCTTTGGACAGACTGACAAACAGACAGCTTTGCACAGTTTTTTCGAATTGGGACAGTTGGATACAGCATTCATTTTCTCATACACCGCCACAAGCCTCCAAAAAACTGAATGAAATCGCTTGGAGATAAAAATATTACCTCCCAAAATTAATGACATTGTCTGGAGATATCAAGAATTAAAGAAAAAAAATATATATCGCCTCATGGGACTGAAGGGGTTAATAATTTCATACTTAGGTCAGATGGTATTTATTCAGCTTGTAAAATCCCTCACTTGAAGGTCTGCATCAGTCACCAATTACCTTCCATTAGACAGCGCCTTTAATGTATTCTTGTTTCCGTCAGGCGATTTTGCCCTCTGGTCCTTGTTAAATTCATCTCGTTCGAAACGGGATTAACCTGCAAACCTCAAGAGATTTCAAAGTACCGAAAAAAATCGTCCGAAGTTAGTACGAACAATCCCGAGTTCAGTATTTTTTTACTTTTTATTTTATTTACTTATTCCTTTATTGCCTCCTAATGTTTTTATTCAGAGCAGGAGACACTTTTTCAATACAGGTAATATGCTGTATACATTCTTAATACTGTCACTAAGAGGGGCCGATCCCATGCTGAATAAAATCGTCTGGCAGCAACAATATACTGAAAACAACGTCGCCCATTTTCAAGGACGAAAAAGGTAATTAGCCCCCCCCCCCCAGATATAAGGAGGAGCTGAACCAATTTCCACGATAAATGCTGTTGTTGTGGCCCAAGACTTATCTGAAACGTGAACCCAGTAGACTGCAGGCTAAAGTTGCCCTTTTCCTGCATTTCACCATCTTTCTTTCTGGGGATAAAGAGGGAGTTTAGCGAAGTGTACAACCGGGCAGTGGAACACCCAGCACTATCGGTGCCACCACGTGAAGGAGTCTATTCAGTCCTCTACGGCAAATAAGTGTCCACAACAGTTAACCATTATCACAAACCCTTCCTTTACGTATTTAATCACTTTCATACTCACTAAATTTTATCACTTTAATACTCACCTATACTCGTATTTCACTCTGGGGCGGTTGGTGGCTGCATGAGAGAAGACTAACATATATACAACCAATACATTTTTCACATTTTGTCGCCATTAATCCTCAAAATTTCATTATGAGGTGTCTGGAAGCAGCATGAGTGAAGACAAATACAAATAACCAAGCTTACACACAATTCAAGCTTCGCCAGTTTATAAATATGCCTGCTAAGACTACATATAGGTTTTCTTTTCATTACAGCCTATTAACGCCTTTGTCTGGGACGATGAAAAAATTGATGGACATTATAAACTTGTAAAAAATCCGCCCAAAAGTAAAAGTGGGGATATTACCAACTCTGAAAAAAAAGGGACAAAAAAGATGGGGTCATTATGAACTCTTAAAAGAAAACGTAAAAGAGAAAATGTCTTGGAGGGGTAGCTTAGTTAAAAGGCGCTTAATGAGAAGAGGAGTTTTTCATAGTTACAAAGACCGTGCTTAAGTTTATTCTCTCACTCTTTACTCTCCCCCCCTCCCTGTCTCCTTTTTTCTTCCTTCCTCCCTCCCCCTCCCCCCCCTCCTTCAACTTCCGCCCCCCGCCTTCTCTTTTCTATGTGAATACCCCTCACTTTATACCCCTCAGCCGCTCTTCTTTAGGTCCCCTCACCTCTCTCTCTCTCTCTCTCTCTCTCTCTCTCTCACAAACACACACACACATACATATACACACACACACACAAAACCACAACAGTACTACCCGTATTGTCAAACTCATAACTCCATCACTACCATCACCACCATCAAAGTTATGTCCAAATCACCACCATTATCACCACCACCACCACCATCACCCCTAGATTCTGGTGCAGTTACCTCACCCCATCACCCACACAATGCAAAACAATCACCAATCAAAACACACACACACACACACACACACACACACACATAAACACACACACACACACACACACACACACACACACACACACACACCTACAATCGCCCATCAAGAAGACAACCACTACTGCCAACCACCACAATCAACCACCACAACGAACAGAATCACAATAAACCACCAAAATCTAATACAATCACGCCCACACAATCAAGCACCCAATCCTCAAAAATTCCCTTTTACAATCCACGAGCACAACGATCCACCACAATCACCACAATCCACCACAATCAGCGGCAATAACAGCGCCTCTAATAACAGCCAGGTCGCTCCCATCAGCACCCAACAAGAGAAAAATAATAATGGGAGAAAATTGGCAATAAGTCGGAGAGAAAGGATATTTGTGAGACGGAGGCTGGAATTACAGGGGGTAAGTAAGAGAAATAGGAGAGAACGGGAGGAGTGGAGGGAATGAGAGGAGAGAGGGGAATGGTAGGAGAGGAGGGAATACGAGGAGAGGAGAGTGAAGGGCACGAGAGAAGAGAGGAGGGAAAAGAAAAAGGGAAAGGTGGGAAGAGAGGAGAGATGAAGGAGAGGGAGAGGAGAGAGAGAAGGGGAAGAGACGAAAGAAAGGGAAGGAGATAAATAGGAGAGAGGAGGAAAGGGAGGAGAGGAGAGAATGGAGAGAGAGGAGAGAATGGAGAGAGAGGAGAGAATGGTGAGAGAGGAGGGAATGGAGAGAGAGGGGGGAATGGGAGGAGAAAGAGGGGAGGACATGAGAAAGGAGAGGTGGGACGAGAATAGGGGAAAGGTGAGAAGAAAGGGGAGGAGAGAAGAAGCAATGGAGAGGGAAGGAGAAGAGACGAAAGAATGGAGAGGAGCGAAATAAGGGAAAGTCAAGAAGTGGAGAGAAGACGAGAGGAAAGAAAAGAAAAATGGGACGGAAAGACGATGATGAGAACAAAAAATACATAAAATCGTAAAACAACAATGTGTAATAAAGAGTGATAAAATGAAACACAAGTAAAATTTAAGAACACGAAAGAAAAAAATATGCACTAAACAGAGGGAAAAATAACAATGAGAATAAATAAGAAAATATGAGAAAGACTGAAGGAACATGAGAGAGAAAATGAGGAAAGAAGATAAATAAGGAAAGAAAGACGAGACAAGAGAATGAGAGGAAAAAATATAAACTAGAAACATACAAATCTAGGTAGTCATAGGAAAGGAACAAGAAAAAGAAAGGAAAGAAAAACACAAATAAGACAGAATGAAAGAAAAAAAAAGAAAAAAAAAAAACGGGTAAGGAATAGGAAGAGGGGGAACATTAAGCATTAAACGAGAGACTTAAGGAAAAACAAATACATAACAGGGAAGGAATAAGAATGAAAAAACTAGAAAAATTAAGAATACGACGAGGAAAAGTAAAGGGTAAGAACAACAACATATTGAAAAAGAACGATATCCGTACCTTGGACCGAATTGTATTTCACTCCCCCTTTTCCTGACCCTTAACATTTCCACTAATCTAAGTCAAAATCGGATCAACACTAAAAACACCTTGCTTTTGACCTACGACCTTTATCAGCAAAATATAAGTCATTTATTCTGATGGTTCTCAATCATTGGGTCAAATTTGGTGCAGTGCCATCCAATAGTATTTTTCATAATCTTACATACATACATACATACATACATATATAAGTACATGCAGACAGACAGACACAATGAAAGACAAACTGGATAAAACACCTACCTCCATCGCACTGTGTGGACGGGTGTCACAACAAAAGAAGTGGAAAGTAGGAAAAGGAGAAGCAAATGAAAAGGAAGGATAAAGACAAAAGAAAGTACAGAAAATATAACGAGGAAGGAAAGAAGGAAGGAGGAGGAGGAGGAGGAGGAGGAGGAGGAGGAGAAACATAGAAAAAGAGACAGTATATTTTCACTAATACACAAATTATTACGAAAATCACGAAGAAAGATAGTAGAAAGAAAAGACGAGGATGAATTGTCAGACAATTAATATAAACAAAAACAATAGGCTATAACATGCAATATACGTGAGAGAGAGAGAGAGAGAGAGAGAGAGAGAGAGAGAGAGAGAGAGAGAGAGAGAGAGAAGGGGGGGGGCAAAATGTGTCACACGGACAAAGGAGGAAAGGGGAAAATTGTCCGCGAGCAACAAAAAATATACGAGAAAAAGTGAGAGGGAGAAAAAGAGGGAAAAAAGGGACAGTACACAAAGAAGTGAGGGGAGATGGAGGCTGGGGGGGGGGAGTGATAAAATTGGATGAAAGGAAAATGGGAAAATATTATAAACAAACGTGAAAAATAAATGGAGAGAAAAACACGGAAAATAGTAAAGTAAAATACAGAACAAATTTAGTGAAAGTGTAATAGGAAAGAATAAATGCAAAAATAGGTGAAAAAAAACTTACAAGAAAATATAAAAACCAATTATGAAACGGAAAAGACATGAAGTGTAAAGGAAAAGCCCAAATTAATAGGAGACGAAAAGGAAATAACAGAAACAAAGGAAGAAAACTCTCTGGAAAACTTACAGGAAAAGGAATTGAGTAAAAGGATATTAATGAACATAAAAACACTGAAAGTAATATGGAACTATAGACGTGAAGTAACAGGAGTGATTAAATGGAAAGGATAAAAAATGTGGAATGGATAATAAGTGAATGGATAAGAAATAAAAATAGGAAAAAAAAAAAAGGTGAAAATACAGGATACCGTAAATGATAAGGATACTGATTACTGAAGACTGAATAAAGACAGTAACTAAAGAGAAATAAGTAATAAAATAAAAATAAATAGCCGCTATGGAAAAGAGAAAAAGAAAACAGCCAGTAAATAAAAAGAAACCGATTATTCTTGAAGGAAATGGATTGAAAAAGAAGTGATACACAGAAATGGCTAAACAAAAAATATAGAAAAATGGAAATACAAAATAAATATAAGGAAAAGTCTTAGTTAACCAAATAAAAAATGAGAGCTGACAGATAACAAAACTAAAAAAAAATATGATAAAGAAAAGACTAATAAGCAAGAAGGCAGAAATAAGGAAAAGATATAATGCCAAGACTGAAAATAATAAAAAAGACGCGAAAAACACCGGGAAAATGGATGATGATGATGATGATGAGAGAGAGAGAGAGAGAGAGAGATAACGTACAAGAACCAGAAAATAGTGCTAATGGAAGGAGGGTAAAAGGGCGAGAGCTTTGTAAGAAATTAATGAAAAATAAATAATAGAAGAAAATAGAGGAAGGTAACTGAAGAGGAGGCAGTGGAGGAGAAAAAAAAAGAAAAATGAAGGATGATTAAGAACGAAGAAAAAAGAGAAAATAAAGAAAGGAAGATGATGTCGAAAAGAAAAATATAGGAAGATGATGAAGAGGAAAGGAGAAAAAGATGAAGATGAAGACGAAAGAAATAAAGGAAGATGATAAAGAGGAAAAGAGAAATAAAAGACTTTGATGAAAAAGAAAAAAAAAAAAAGAGGAGGATGAAAATGTTGCAACGACAAAATTAAGAGTTCTGAAGGGAAAAAAATGAAACAAGTGAATGAAATATTGCCGTGCAATACAAAGTCCCCTTACCGGATGATAACCATACATATGTACCGTGTATACAATGTGGGTATGATAGCAATACTCATATACTGTGTATACAATATGGGTTTGTAAAGGCCTTGACCTTGGGTGTAGAAGGCTTGCTGTTCAGCGCGACACACCGTCATGGTATGGGGAACAACTGTGTGAGATTATAACAAAATCTATCCTTGCGTGTGGAAGTTACAGGCGGACACGAAATTGCGGACGGACGTACTGAGGGAACCGCGCAAACCTATAATCCCGGACCGGTATGACAGGTAGGGGACTAAAAAAGGATAATCAACAGACGGAAATAAGAGGAAATAAAACAGAGAATGAAGAGATGCAAGAGAGAGAGGTATAAAAAAAGAATAAAGAAAAATAGAGAAGAATTAATGATACGAAGAATGAGCAAAAATGGACGAATGAAGGATTTAATATAGTAATATAGTAAGAAGGTTGTAGAAAAATGAAAAAAAAAGAAGAATGAAGAAGGAAAAAGAAACGATAGAAGAATGAAGACGACCAGAAAGGGGATGTTCTAGCTGGGATTAGAAAAAAAAAAAAAAAAGGAGGGGGAATAAAAGGGGAGAATGATGGATTAAAAAGTACTGAGAATATATAAAAAGAAAAAAATAAAAGATCAAGGGAAAGTACAAAAAGACTTGGAGACGAAGAAACTGAATAATAATTGATAAAAAGGGGAAAATGAAAAAAAAGAAAAGACGAAGAATAGCAGAAGGATGAAGCAGATACGAAGAAACATAAAATAAAATGATTACAAAGAGAAAGAAGAAAAATTGTAGGGCATAAAAAAGAGGAAGGGATAGAAAACGAAATAATGGCAGAAGGAAAGGGGAAGACGAGCAGCGATTAAAGGTGGGCAGGAAAACAAAAAAGGAAGAAAAAGGAAAAGGGAAGGGAAAGGAAGAAAAATGAAAAAGAGAAATAATGTGAAAATGTATGATTAAAAAAAAAATGGATAAAGCATAAAGTCTGCAGAACAACACTGATGCAGGTAAAGTAATAAGCGGAAATGTGGTGAAAAATAATGATAAAATTAATAAAGGAAGGCACGATAGTACGATCATTAAAATAGGAGTCAGAGGGAAAAAAAAAGAGAGGATAAAGGAAAGCCAAAGGAGAATAAGAGAAATGAATAAAAAACAGGAAAATAAAAAGGGTGATATATAAAGGAAGAGAAAGAGGAAAACAAAGGTGCGATTAAAAAGAAAGCAAGAGGAGAATACGTGAGATTAAACCTTCCGCAGAACTTCAACCTAAGCCTCACATCTGGTTGGAGCGCCTCAACCTACCAGACCACCAGGAGTCTATTTGCTAGTTATATGGCAATCACTCAGCACAGTCAAGATTTCCTGATGCGTATAAAATCGTATGGCTTAATACTCTGTGTAAAGTCTATATAGTCACCCGCCACTTGAGGGCTGCACGAACGGAAATGGAAAAGGGAAAACGGAGACAGACAGAAGAAACAGAGGAAAAGGCGCAATGAACCATAAAAAAGGAAAGAAGAACAAAATTAGGAAGAGAAGAGGAGTGGAAGGATGCTATGAGATAAGGAGGAGGAGGCGAAAGTAATACTGAAAGGAAAAGAAAATTAACAAGAACACCTCCGACAGTCGCACCCACTCTAACCATATCCCCTACCCCAACACATGGTATTCTTTGTTTCTATACACACCCCTCAGATACACCCCAGATATACCACACACCACACGCACCTCAGCTATTCCACACACACGTCCCAGACAGACACCACACACTACACGTACACCCCCACCACTCAACATCCCCCTCCCCCGGCAAGTGTAACGCTCATAAAACTCTACGGTTGCAACTTGCCAGATTTCAGCCTGCAAAATAGTACAGTATATAAACAAGGGAGTGAACAGAGTGACACTGTTAGGGACACACACTGAAGCTGACCGCCCTTGTGAGTGTGGCAATAAATGAGGGGTGAAACAGGAGATAAAGAGGTGTATGGGAAAGTAAAGATGGGGGAGAAGAGTATTTAAAAACTGAGATGAGTGATGAAAATCGGGAGAGAGAGAGAGAGAGAGAATTACACAGATTCACTGATCATTCACACTTTACGGTCCTTACTAGACTCTTTGGCTTTTAAATCAATATAAAAACATCTAACTACAAGACTATAAGAAAAACAGCTTCTCTTCCTTTCTATTCCTCCTCCTCCTCCTCCTCCTTTTCCACTTTCACTCGTCCCCCCACTCTATCTCTTCCTTTTCATTCTCTCTCTCTCTCTCTCATATCCTCCCCAGAATCACTCATTTCTTCCAAGCAATTCATTTTCCAGCCAAAAATTCCTCAAAACTTCTGATTACCATTTTTCTTTGGCGCTCGGAATAACTTTTGGCCGCAATTTCAGCCTTTGGTTCTTTCTTTCCTCTTTTTATTAATCTATGTTTTTCTTATTTGTCTATCTGCTTATCTATATTGGTTTATCTGTTTTATTTTTCTATCTGGCTCTGCGTCTGGTAGTAAATCTATCAATCTTATCTATCCTATATATCTATTCATCTATCTCTCTGTCTACTTATCTACCTATCTATCTATTTCTCCATCCATATATCTTAACCTACTTACTTATTCATCTGCAACCTCTTCACTTAGCTATCTCTACCTTTATCTGTCTATCTAATCTATCTACCTATCTATCTTTTCATCCATCCAATCGATCCATCCATCCATCCATCTACCTATCTTTCCTTCCCTCTTTCTTTCAATATGTCTATCCATTTATCAATCCACCTATCGATCGATCTATCACTATTTATGCAATGGTTGTTTATCGACTTTGGTAACCGGGCATGTAAATATTCACTCTCAGGCGGGGAACTCACCCACATCTACGATACACAGAATCACAAGTCCAAGCTGAGATTGCAAAACACATTCACACCTTCCTGCACATGTGTGGATGGAGTATGTACGGACGTATGTATGAAGTTTGTATGTATGTATGTATGTGTATCTATGCATGTACGTGTATGTATGGATGGATGGATGGTGTATGTATATTTATGCATGTATGTGATTGTATGTACCGGTATGTATGAATGTAAGTATGTACAATATAGAAATGCACATGACATGGGGTGCGTCACTTTTGAAATTGGACAGGTGAGGGAATGGCGTCACCTTTCCAAGCCTCCTAAGTTAAGATATACACGTTGTTAGTGTCGTTTACAAAGGCTCCAACGTGCATGTGTGTGGATGGTTGTGTCTGTGAGGTGGACCGAGAATTCGAAAAGGTGAAATACTGAGGGAATGGATGTGTGGACGATTTTGGGGGGGGCTTTTGAATTTCCGAGAGAGAGAGAGAGAGAGAGTTACAAAAAGAAAATAGGTCACCATTATATTTCCACTTATCACTCCTACTGAACTTTCTCCATTCTGTTCTCAATACCCTAGTTTCTCTGGCAGTTAGCTTCTTGTCTGTCAGTCTGTCTGTCTGTCTGTCTGTCTGTTTTCATCTTCCACTCACCCTTCACTTCCACCATCTCACCACCCATCAACACACACTCCCTCCTTCCACACAAGCCACTCCAACCTCCACCCTCCCTTTATCTTCCACTTCATCACTATCCATTAAGCCCCCCCACCTCCTGCCTCTCCACAACAAAATCACAACCATTTATCCACCACCATCATCCTCTCCCACCCTATATCCATAACCACCTGCATCCCCCTACACATCAATCGCCACCAAAACACATCCACCAGCATATCCATCTCCATCAACCCCACTTCTTGCAACTCCACCTCCCACCATCAAATTCCACTTGACACTCTTCACCACCACCACCACCACCATCACACAAACAACCCACCTCTCCATTCCAGCGCTCAGTTCAACCTCCACTGTACTCACATCATCATATCCACTCCCAAGCCCCACCCCACTACACCATCCACTCCCACTCCTACCAACCACCCGCATGAACTCAGTCACACCTCTTCCACCACTACCACCACCACCATCACCACAAACCCTCCATTCCACTATTCAATATTTACTTCCACCCTGCATTCAAACCACAACACTACAAGCCACTCCCACACCCTCCACACCACCCTTAGCTCTACATTCCAGTATTTATTTCCATATACACCCTACCGTGCATTCAAACCACATCACCACCACCACCTACACCGCACCCCACGACCACCACACCCACCACCACCGTCTCCACGTCCACACGCCCACCCTCCACCCCCCACACCACCCCGCCACCAGCACCATTACCACACCGAAATCTCTCTTTACAACCTCCATCCCTGGCCAGAATTTTGTTAACCGCTTTTACAGACTCCCACCCGTGCCACACCTGCACATTTTATTCCACGCTATTTTTATTTTATTTTATTTATTTATTTTTTTTTTTTTGTGATTCGGCATTTTACATTTTCTTAGGACATGGGTATTTTGTCTTTTGTTTCAGATATACTTCCCTGGGTTTTGTTTTTTTATATTATTCTCCAATTTTCTATTTATAATATAATTCTCTCTCTCTCTCTCTCTCTCTTAATATATATATATATATATATATATATATATATATATATATATATATATATATATATATATATATATTACAATACTTGCATATTTTCATATAACTCTATACCACGTTCCTTCCTGCTGTCTGATGCATCCTTTCTGACATAATATCTATGGCTTGGATTATTTCTAAACCATTAGTGTGGAGTATTTAAGCTGACCTAAATTCTACCCGTAACTTCCCCCTTCAAAAAAAAAAAAAAAAAAAAAAAAAAAAAAAAAAAAATGCTCCCAGTCTTCAATTAGGGATCGACTATATATCAAAATTGTGTGATATTTTACGCACAGTGACATATACTGTATGTGTACACACACACACACACACACACACACTGCTTACTCTCCTATACATACAATCTCTCTCTCTCTCTCTCTCTCTCTCTCTCTCTCTCACTAAGCCAGCAGCAGTATTTTCTTAATGTTTCCCCCCACCGCTCCTCCAACTCGACTTCTAGCCCTCCTGAGAACTGCCCAAACTTTCTCACACTCTCTCACTTTCACACGCCTTTCTTACTCGCTCTCTCACATTTCTTTTTTCTCACACACTCTTCTTCCGAGGTCAATTCTCTCTGCACTCCTCTCTCTCATTTTCACGTGTGTTTCTTGCATCTTTTTACTCTCTCTCTCTCTTTCTTCTTTTTTCTCACTTTTCTTCACTGGTCAATTTCCCTTGTCCTTCTGCATGCACGCCTCTCACTCTCATTCATTTTCATCCACCTCTATCACTCTCGTTTTATCACTTCCCCTATTTTCACTCCCTTGTTCCTCCTCTCACTCTCTCACACTCATATCTCACTCCCTCATATTTGTCTCTCTCACACGAATCTTTTTCTTTATTTGCACTGCTGTCTCAATTTCACACGCCCTTTTTGCTCTTTTTTTTCTGTCTTTTCTCCCAAGTTTATTTTTATTTATCCATTTATTTCTTTTTATTGAGCGCTTCTTTCCCTACCTTTTTTTAATTTTCATTTATTTTCTCACACAGGCCTTTACATTTTTATTACTTACTTCTCTCACTTTTTCGTCCTCACTTGTCTCTCACTTTTTGTCTCACTCTTCTCTCACTTTTCTCTTACTTTCTCTCCGCATTTAATTTTTTCAAGTTTAATTCTGATCTTTTTTCCTCATAGTTCATCAACTTTCCCTACAATTATATTATCACTTTTTTCATCTCACTCTTCTTTCTCACACTATTTCTCATTTTCCCACACTTGTTTTTTTCTTGTGTCACTTCTTTAATTAGTTTTCTTTTATTTTTTCGTATAATTCCTGTTTTTTTTCTTTTTTATGATTATTTTTAAATATCTTTACTCGTGGAAGGCGAGAGTAAGTCTCCCCCTCCACACTTCACCTCTCTCTCTCTCTCTCTCTCTCTCTCTCTTTCTCACACACACACACACACACACACACACACACACACACACACACAAAACCTTCAATCTCTCAGGCCAAGTTCTTTTATCTTTCCCTCGTTTCCCCCAACTTAAATATACTTTTTTCCTTTGCTTCTTCTTTTATTCAGCCCTTTATCTACAAATTCTATCCTAGGCAAAATATTAATAATAATAATAATAATAATAATAATAACAACAATAATAATAATAATGAAAAGCAGACGTCACCGTAATGAAGAGGTAAAATAAAGACCCTTAACCCCTTGCATCAGGTGACCTGGTTTGGTTACTCTTGTTACCACCAGACGATTTTATTCAGTTTGGAAAAAATCTAAAAAATAAAAAAATTCCTGTATCGTAGGGTTTAAATGAAGACCATGTTTAAGTTCGAAAAGGTACGTGAAGGATATGTCATTGTGCTGAAGGGGGGAATTTCTGTGTGTGTGTGTGTGTGTGTGTGTGTGTGTGTGTGTGTGTGTGTGTGTATTAATTCATTCATTTACTATTTTTTCACGTATGTATTCTCTGATCAATAATTCTTCATTTCATTTGCAGTATACCTCTTTTTCTTAATTCTTCTCGTTTTCTTCTCATTAACCACTTCACTCCATTCACGTGTTTTTTTTAATTTTTATCTTGTCAGCTCCAAACTGTTTTATTTAGCTGTGCATAGTTCTCGATATGAAGAGGTTAGACAGCACTCATTTACCAGCTGACTACAGACAGAGGCAGGAAGAAAAAAAAAAATAAATCACCGGACTGAAAAAGTTAAGGAAGCTCCCAATCACCTCTTCCTTATCAATTTATTTTTCTGATATGGCCTGTCGGTATGTTCTTATTGTTTTATGTTGTCGATGCAAAGTTTGTCAAAATGAAAAATAAATGTGAATACTGTACAAGGTAAAGTAACAGAGGCTCCTTTACTATAAAAAAAAAGGAAAAAAAAAGAAAAAAATCGTGTGGAGTTAGCATGATCAAAATGGTAGTTATTTCGGCGATACGTGTTATGGCGACAGCATTTCCTCTTTTAGGCTCCCAGTCACTCAGTTGATTAAATTGTATGGCGTAACCTGGAATACAAGAGTTCCTCCGATCATGAGACGGCAAAAATAAATAAATAAATACATAAATACGTAACCTACAAGAAAACAAGAAGCAGGAAAATATGAAAACTATGCTAAATATACGGCCAAAACAAATCACCACCTAGGCCGGCCCGATCACTGCCCTTATCATCTTCATCTTTCATTAATTTCCATCTCCCTTTTCTTCATGCCTGTCTTTTCTTAATTTACTTTTCCATTTTGAGTTAATGGCCCGGTAAGCAACTTTTATTATATCTCTTTCATATTTTATAAGTTAGTTATGTCATTTATATTTTCTTCCTTCTTACTCCCTTTTCTCCCCTCGTTAACTCCTTCAATACGGCCACGTCTTTTACATTATATTATTTTTACCTGCAAACCATTTCACGGAGCTCAGGTGGCAATTTTTCGAACTGAGGTGTTACGTATAGTCTCACTGACACCTTATATGCAAGAGATCTTCCCTAAGTCAAATAAATTCGTCTGGAGGTAGCAAGAATAAACTAAAAATAAACGTCATCATATTGCCAATGCCTTTGTTACTATCTTTTATTCATATTTTTATTTCCCTTCAACATGGTGACGTATATTTTCATTTTAATATTTTTTCCACAAGGTAATTTTACTGATTTCTGGGGGGAGGGGGAGGGCTGTGGCTGCGAAAAAAAAAATATATATATAAGGCTATGTCAAACCCCTCCAATTAAAAAAGTCTCCATTAAGCCAAATAAAATCGTCTGTAGATAGCACATAAAAAATAATGTTACCGTACTGAAGGGGTAAACTAATTTCTCTTTACTTATTATCTTTAATCTCGTCTCTTCAATCATCGGGTCCTTCGTGTTTATTCGCAATATCATCAATTTATTTTAATTCTCTCTCTCTCTCTCTCTCTCTCTCTCTCTCCATTATTTCTTTTATTGTCCCTCGCTTCACACATCATTCTTATGTATTTTTTTTCTGGTCAGTTCTTCTTCTTGTTCTTCTATCACTGTTATCAAGAATGTAATTAGTTTTTATAATAATAATAATAATAATAAAATAAAAATAAATTATCATTATTATTATTATTATTATTATTATTATTATTATTCGTGTCTGTGTCTATCAGTCTGCGTGTCTGTGCATTAAATCCTCCTAGGTTAGCTGATGAATGAAACTTTCAAGGTGAGTTCGTGTGGGCATTCGATGCTTTCTAGAGGGGTCGGCCCCCACTCACCTAATTAAAATTCTCAGAAATAGTGAAAGGAGGACAGATATGGATGCGATATTTTGGGAGCGTGACCACCACACTAGATTCTTGGGGGGAAAGTGAGCACAAGGACTTCTACGCAACATCTCAGGTCAGTTCATCTGGTTTCTGGATAATGTCGTAAGCTATATAAAATTTTCTACTACTATTTTAAGGGAGTCAGCGCCCCAAAACTTATAAATGCTATAAAACACGAGAAGGAGGGCAGATATCCCTTTGATATTTCAACGCATTCTGTGCACTGGGCTCCCATAAGCTAACAACAACAACAACAACTACTACTACTACTACTACTATTACGACTGCTACTACTACTGTTCACTTAGCGTATCCTGGTACATTACCCTACACGTATACCACCATTGCGATCATGAGGCTTTTACCCGTACACCGGGATACCAGCTTCATTTACGACGTAATATTATTATTTTGTAATTCTCTCAAATCGGCACACACATCGCAGGCCTGAGTACGCAAGTTTCATGCTTTCTCTGAATACACAAGAAGAAACTGCTCATTCACATCATTATTATTTTCACCTACTCACATTTTATATATATATATATATATATATATATATATATATATATATATATATATATATATATATATATATATATATATATATATGAGTGAGAGAGAGAGAGAGAGAGAGAGAGAGCACTTGTAGAACGAAAAAAGGAGTGCTATTAAGAGTGAGACGGGCGGGAGTGTAAGAGCTTGAGTGTGGAAGTAAGGGGCATAAAGGAAATGAATGTGTGTGTGTGTGTGTGTGTGTGTGTGTGTGTGTGTGTGTGTGTGTGTGTGTGTGTGTGTGTGTGTGTGTGAAGTGAGTGTGGAAAGAGAGAAAGGGGCATTGAATGCTGGATTTGAAGAGGAGAATGGGAGAAGAGGAAGAGGAAGGGGAGGCACGGAAGAGGAGGAGGAGGAGGAGGAGGAGGAAGGGGGACGAACGTGGAAGTGAGGGAAAATGAAATTAATGTGAGAATAAAGATGATCGTGGGAGTAAGAATGGAAGTGGGATTGAGTAGGAATGGGAGTGGGAATGGGAACAGGAGTGGGAATGGGAGTGGGAATGGGAATGGAAAGGAGAATGGCAGTGGGGGAAGGCTGAAGAATATATGGGGACAAGTGACTGACGGAATAGGAAGGGGGGAAGGAAGCTGGGTGGGGGAAGGAGGATGAGGGAGGGTAGGGGGAGACGTAGGTATAAAAGAGGGGTGGGAGAGGGACGGGGAGAAGAAGGAATGGGGAAGACGGAAGTGGATGAATAACGAAAAAGGGAGAAAGAAAAATGGAGATGAAGGGGGAAAATAGGAAGACAGTTAAAAAGCAGAAAAGACAGATGGAAAAGTGAAAGTCGTGAAGGGAGAGGGAAGCAAATGAAAACGGATGATGTGCAAAGGATAATATTGTAAAAAATAAAAATATAAGTAAATAAGATCCTTCAGTGAAACTTGGGTAAAGAACTCCTTAGACTAATCTAATTAAACAAAAATCAAATGTACACACACACTCACAAAGGCAGTACAAACACACATGTACGCATCCACGCACATCAAATTAATTATCCCTTACGTAAGGAGGGTGTACACAGGCTCCCACGCGTACACACACACACACACACACACACACACACACACACACACACACGCACACTTACATAACCCACCTACACAGACGCGCACACACACACAAAACCTAGCCCCACATTCCTCTGAAGAAAAGATCGAGTTTCCTGCCCAGTTTCTCCCTTTCTCTCACTATTGAAATGAGAGAGAGAGAGAGAGAGAGAGAGAGAGAGAGAGAGAGAGAGACGCCGTGCTCTTCACTCTACAGAGCACAAGAGCCTCGTATGTACAGGCTTAAGACTTCTATAATGAGGGGAAACGGGGTGAGGGGGAAGAGGGTGAGGGGAATGAGGGTGAGCGGGAAGAGCGTGAGGGGAAATAGGGTGAGGGGGAGAGGGGAGGGGAAAGAGGGTGAGGGGGAAGAGGGTGAGCGGGAAGAGCGTGATGGGAAAGAGGGTGAGAGGGAAGAGGGTGAGAGGGAAGAGGGAGAGAGCGAGAGGGAGAGAGCGAGAGGGTGAGGGGAAGAGGGAGAGAGGGAAAGAGGGTGAGGGGGGAAGAGGGTGAGGGGGGAAGAGGGGGAAGGGAAAGAGGGTGTAGGGAAAGAGGGTGAGGGGAAAGAGGGTGAGGGGGAAAGAGGGTGAGGGGGAAAGAGGGGGAGGGAGGAGAGGGCGAGAGAGATGAGGGTAAAGGGGAAGAGGGCGAGGGGAGAAAAAGGAGCGGGGGTGAGGAGAAAGGCGCGGAGAAAGAGAAAGCCAGTGAGACGGAGAGGAGAGAGAGAGAGAGAGAGAGAGAGAGAGATGGGAGAGTGCGAGAGACTACGGAGAAAGGAAGAGTTGGGAGAATACGAGAGAGGAAGAGAGGAAAGGGAGAGATGGGAGAGTAAGAGAAAGGGTTGGGGAGGGATTAGGAGGGAGGGGGTGAGTGAGGAAGAAGAGGAGGGGGCGAAGGGAATGCAAAACACAAAGGAGTACAAAGGAAAACAAACAGCAACAAACCCTATGATCCCTTCGGGGTGGTTTGTTACAGAGAAGACTACAACTACGATATCTATCTCTATGAGCTGACGATATGGACTGAGGATGAGAGGAGACGAAGAGGGAAGGCAGGGTGGAGAGAGAAAGAGGTGAAAGGAATGGGGTTGTGGGGAGAGGGAAGGATGGGAAAGAAGCAGAGAGTGACGAACAATGGGTGAGAAGGGAGAGAGGGGGAAAGGAAAAGGAGTGAGGAGAGGAAAAACAACAAGATAGAAGAGAAATATGAAAGGAGAAGAAGGGGATGGGAAAGGAGGGGTAAGGAATGGGAGGGGAGGGGAGAGTAATGAAGGGGAGAGGAAAGGAAGGTAGGGAGGGGTAAAAAAAAAAAAGAGAGAGGGTAAAGGAAGGGGAGGTGAGGGGATATACTCTAAATGGGCTGAGCATGGGGTTAAAAAGGCATTTATAAAGGAAGTGGGGGAGGGAAGGGGAGAGGAGGATGGGGGGGGATCGAGTGGGTAGGAGGAGGAGAGATTAAATGGAGTATAAAAGACAGAAGGGAGAAAGAGGAGAGGGGGAGATAAAGGAGGAAGCATGAGAGGGTGAGGGAGAGGGATGAGGGGAGAGAGAGGGGGATGGGGAGGAGAGGATAGGTTAAATGGAGAATAAACGACAGTGGGGAGAGAAGGAAGAGTGGGAGAGAGAGGGAGAGAGAGAGAGAGAGATGAGGAAAGGGAGTGAATGGAAGAGGAGGAGAGTAAACGAAGACTAAAGGATAAAAGAGAAAGATCGGAGAAACGCAAACAGGGGGCATGGAAGGAGGGATGGAAAAGTGAAGGAAGGTGAGATGGAGAAGGGAGGGGAGGTGGGATGGAGAAGGGAGGGAAGGTGGGATGAGAAGGGAGGGAAGAAGGGATGAAGAAATGAGGGACGTGGGGGAATGTCAACTGGGGAGGCGAAGGTAAAGAGAAAGAATGGACGAAGAGGGACGGAAAGGCGAAAAGGATGAGAGACAGACAGACAGAGACGGGAGGAAATGATGGACAGAGATGGGGAATGAGCAGAAGGATGGCATGGGGGAAGAGGGGATAGTATATGGACTGAAGGACAAGGGAGAGAAGGATGAACAGATAGAAGGATGCACAAGAAAGAGGTAAAAAAACAGAGGACAAAAAGAAAACTAAAAGAGGGACGAAAAAAAAACAAATAAGACTACTGAGGACGACAAGGGACAATATAAGGACAAAACGGGAACGAACGAAAACAAGAAATTCTGGAAAAAAAAAATGAAAGACAGGCGAGGAAAAGGGAGAGAACACTAGAAGGACAAAAATGCAAGACAACAATTACGATAATCAAAATAGGACAAAGGAAAAGGGAAGAGGAAGGAAAAGGGAAGAGGAAGGAAAAGGGAAGAGGAAAAACACAGAGAGAGAGAACCACAAGAAAAAAGGACAATGAAAGAACAAGAAAGGCATAAAGAAATAACTCAAGGGAAACAAAAAACATCAATAGAGAAAACGACACGTGAGGAGGAGGAGGAGGAGGAGGAGGAGGAGGAGGAGGAGGAGGAGGAGGAGGAAAAGGGGAAAGACATAAAACCAAGAAAAATAATACTAAGGGTGAAAAGAGCAATTAATCTCTGTACTTCAACGACAAATTATATAGTTTAAAAAATCTATCACCAAAAGATTACAGCTACGGAGATATTTTTGGATCTGAGGACTTCCATTTGGCCCCCTATAACTCCTTCTCTACTAGGGGGTCCTCCTAAGCTGAATAAAATCGTCTGGAGGTTGCAAGATGTACTGAAGAGGTTGAAGAAATAGAAAAGATTAGGCAGTGGGGGGAAAGGTGATTGGGAGGGAGAGAGAGAGAGAGAGAGAGAGAGAGAGAGAGAGAGAGAGAGAGAGAGAGAGAGAGAGAGAGAGAGAGAGACAGACAGACAGACAGACAGACAGACAGACAGACAGACAGACAGACAGACAGACACACACACACACACACACACACACACACACACACACATTATGCTTGTTTTTTTCTCATTTTCATTTTCTGCTATGCATGCTAGCACCTCCGAAGATGTAGCAACTGGTCGTTTTTGTGTGTAGATATGTATGTACAGTATTTATTTGTGTATGAATGTATGTTAAGTAATTTATGTATGTATGTATTTATGTATGTATGTATGTGTATGTTTGTCTCTGTCTGTATGGTAAAGAAATATCTCATGAGCGTTTTATCCGATATGAATGTGTCGATCTGAATGTTTCTAAAAACTTAAACGAACAATTGCCACGTCTTCGAGGATGCTAACTAGCAAATAAAAAAATTAAAATAAGAAAAAAACAAGCATATCTGTCTGTCTGTCTGTCTGTCTGTCTCTGTCTCTCTGTCTGTCTGTCTCTGTCTCTCTGTCTGTCTCTGTCTGTCTGTCTGTCTGTCTGTCTGTCTCTCTCTCTCTCTCTCTACTCCCCTAAACCTCTTCCCACCCAAGGATGGTAAGGGACGGCTGGGTGTGTGTGAAAACAGTAAAAAACACAAGGAAAAAAGCAACATGAAAGAAGCATACCATTTTTACAACTACATGGTCAAAACAGAGTAAACATAAAAGTCCTCGAAATAAAAATAGAGCGAGTGAGAGAGAAAGAGAGAGGGGCAGGTGATGGAGTAGGGGGAGGGAGGGGGAAGAAGCAGAAGGGTAGGTTGGGGGAGGTGTGAGGGAGGAGGGGGGAAAGGGGTGAGGAGTGGTGGAAATTTAATGGGAGAGAGAGAGAGAGAGAGAGAGAGAGAGAGAGAGAGAGGGGGGGGGGGAGGAATGTAGGAGGAGAGATATGGGTGAGCTGGGAGGAGGTTAGAAGTGTTTGAGATAAAAAGGGAAAGAGAGAGAATGAGAAAGTAAGAGAGGGGTAGGCTGGGGGGGGGGAGGGAGAGGGAAGCTGTTTGGCAGGTGGGAGGAGAGGTATGTGTGGTAGGGATAGGGCCGGCAGGAGGGGGGGTATGGGATGCGAAAGGGGGAGAGAGAGAGAGAGAGACATGGGTAAGGGGAGGGAGATAAGGGGAGGGCTGTAGACGAAAAGAAAGGGAGGTACGACAAAGGGAAGGAAGGTAGGCAGGAAGAGGGGAAAAGTATGATGAGAAAGACAGGGGAAGGGGAGAGGGTATGTGAGAAACGTAGGGACAGGAGGTAAACAAGGATGGGGAGAAGGGGGAGCTGACGAGGAGAGATGGGGGTGATAAGGGAGGGGGAAAGGGGAAGGGATGGGATGTCAGGAAAGGGGAGGTCAGGGGTTACATGAGTGGGTGGGGGGAGAGGGATGGTGAGGTAGGGGAGAGGTGCGGGGAGGGTTGGGAGGAGAGGGGAAAGGGGGAGCAGGTGATGAATGTGGAGGGGAGGAGAGGGGAGAAAGAGTGAAAACAAGTTCTTTGGGCAGCCAGCGAGTGAGAATGGAAAAGTTTTAGAGAGAGAGAGAGAGAGAGAGAGAGAGAGAGAGAGATGGAAAGAAAAGTAAGGTAAATGAGGGAATGAAACAGAACAAGTAACAGAGGGATCGAAGAGGGTAAGGAGAAAAAGACGAAGAGGGGAAGAAACGGCAAGAAACAGGAGTACAAGGAAAACCAAACAGAAGCACATATTAACAGACCTACTGGTTCTTTGGCGGCTGTTTTTATTAGGATTGGTTATAACTCAAGTAATTGTTCTATGAGTGTAAGACAAGGATAGTAATGCTGAAAGACTCCCCTCACCAACAAATCCCTCTAACCAACGCCGGCAGGAAAAAGTGAGATGTACTATGCTTGGCGACAGAGAAAAAAAATGAAGGAGGGGAGAGGGAGTGAATGGACGGCGAAATGAGAGAGAGAGGGGGATGACAAAGATGAAAATGGGGAGGAAGGAAGGGAGGGATAAGAAGGGGGAGGAAGAGAGGGAACCAAATGGGAAGAAGAGATGGAAGAAAAGGATGGAAGAGAAAGATGTGAAAAAAAATAAAGGAAAATGTGGGGATGGAAGAAAAGGTGAAGGAGGGGAAACAGAAGAGAGATGGAAGGAATGGAGTGGGTAGAAAGAAGAAAAGGATAGGTGGTAACAGGCAGAAATAGAAGAAGGATGGAAAGAAGAATGACTATGGGGTAGAGAGAGAGAGAGAGAGAGAGAGAGAGAGAGAGAGAGAGAGAGAGAGAGAGAGAGAGAGAGAGAGAGAGGTAAACAGGGGAAAAATTGAAGTGAAAAAAAGAGGAAATAAAAGTGTGTGTGTGTGTGTGTGTGTGTGTGTGTGTGTGTGTGTGTGTGTGTGTGTGTGTGTGTGTGAGAGAGAGAGAGAGAGTGTTACACTAATACATAGACCACACAGACCTTACGGTCCCTACGGGGCGGTCCGGCCTTAACACTAATAAAGTGCTATAATTATACGAGCAGGAGAAAAGGATAGCACAGCAGAAGGCTCTCTCCCCCACCCTCCAGACCCTCCGGTATTTGCCGTACAGGAAACAAGAGAGGAAGTAATAACCTGCAGGACTGAAAACCTCAAGGAATTTTATAACATCGGTAGAAAGTAGAATAATATGGAAATGGAGATTCTAGTCATATAGCCACATACTTACTCTATGCATGCACTTTTTTTTTTTTTCTTATTTAAAACAGATGAACAGAATATTTATCTATTTTCCCTAAAATATTGTCTATGTTAAATGCTAGTTTAGGCGAACTGTGTTTAATAAATAGATGAATGTACACGCGGATATGCAATAATAGGTCTATCATATAGCGATACCAATCGCGTCGAAATACTTGTCTTGTCTCTTTTTAAAGACATTTATGGTACCACTCTCAATCACATTTCCAGGGAGTTTATTCCATTCATATACAACGGAGTAAGTGAAGAAGTTTCTGGTTTTATCAGGATTAGCCCTCCTTGCTTGCAACTTCATACCATTTCCTCGAGTTACTGTCTCAGCAATAACTGTGAACAGCCTGCCTGAATCAATATTACTGAATCCTGAGAGAGAGAGAGAGAGAGAGAGAGAGAGAGAGAGAGAGAGAGAGAGAGAGAGAGAGAGAGAGAGAGAGATACAAGATATGGGAGAAAACAGATAGATCCATTGAAAAGGGGAAATAACTGGTAGAGATTATATACAGGGAGTAACAGAGGGCTAATATATAACACAAGAGAAATAAGAGGGAAATTATAAAATGGGAGATAAAAGAGGGAGATTATGATGAAGAAGGGGAGATAAAAAACGGAGGCGGGTAGCAGAGGGACGATAACAAAATAAAGCATGTAACAGGAAAGGGAGATAAAGAGGGGAGACAGAGGAGAGATAAAGAGGGGAGATAATGAAGCGAGATAAAGACGGGAGATAAAGAGGGGAGGTAAAGACTGGAGATAAAGAGGGGGCATAGAGGAGAGATAGAGGGGAGATAAAGAGGGGAGATGAAGAGGCGAGATAAAGAGGGGAGATAAAGAGGGAAGGTAAAGACTGGAAATAAAGAGGGCACATAGAGGAGAGATAGAGTGATGATAAAGAGGGAAAGTAAAGAGGGGAGATAAAGAGGGGAGATAGGGAGATAAATAAGGAAGGAAGAGGGGAGAGTATCAAGAGTCATAAAGCGATAAGGGTGTGGAGTCAGCATCTCCCTTCACCTCTCATCTCCCCTCACTTCATCTTCCACTATCTCACTTCCTCACCTCATCTTTCCCCACTTCATCTTCCCTCACATCTTCCCTCCCTTCACCTCACCTCACATCTCCCCTCCCTTCACATCTCTCACCTCCCCTTCCCTCCCCTCCCTTTCCCTCACCTCGCCTCATCTTTCATCTCACCTCCTTTTCCCTACCCTCATCTAATCTCACCACACCTCATCTAACCTTCCCTCCCCTCACCTCTTCTCCTCTCTCCTCCCTAGCTCTCACCACTCCTGTATTTTTTTCTCTTTCATCTAGCTTCTCCTTACTTCTTTTTCCTCCCGTCCTTCTCTTCCCTTATCCCTCTTCCTTTCCTATCCCTCCCCTCTCCTCTACTCCCCTTCTCCTCTTTCCCTCTATGTTGTTTCTTTTTGCTTCCTTCCCCTCTGACCATCGTTCCCACCCTTCCTTTCCTCTATTCTTCCCTTTCTTTTCCTTCCTTACACAACCTTTCCCTCTCTATCTCTCCCCTTCCCTTCCTCCCCTACCTCCTTATTTTGAATCTTCTTCGTCTCCCCTTCCGTCCCTCCTCCTCTTCCCTAGCTCCCCTTTCTCTCATTCTTCTTCTCCCTTTCCTCTCGCCATCTCAATCTTCCTCCTCCTTTCTCTCCCCTTACCTCTCCACCCCTTCCCGCCCCCTCCTGATCCCTCTACCCTTCCTTTTCATTATTCTTTTCTCTAACTCTTCCCTTTCTTCTGCTTCCCTTTCCTTTCATTCCTTTCCCTTTCACCCATCCATTCCCTTATTCTCCCCTACTTACCCTTTCTCCACCCTCCTTATACCCCTCTCTTCCCCTTCACTGTTCACTTTTTTTCTCCTTTTCTTCTATCTCTCCTAATCCCCCTCTTTTTCTTCTCTGTAACACTTTCTTTTAAATCGTCTTATTCTCATCTTCACTGTCTTTATGTTGTCCTCTCCCTCCCTCCCTCTCTCTCTCTCTCTCTCTTCCACCTCAGACTCCCTTTCCTCTCTTCTTCGCCTCCTAAATCCCTCCTTCCCACTCACCTAATCTGTTTTCCTCACCACTCTCTCTCCACTTTCCCCTCTTCTTTCCCATACATCTCCCCTCACCTCCCCTCTCACGGCGCTGACTGGGTACTGGAGCCTTCTTCACCTGTGTGTGTGTGTGTGTGTGTGTGTGTGTGTGTGTGTGTGTGTGTGTGTGTGTGTGTAGCTCAGTTTTCGCGCATGCTTGTGTAGGGGTCGAAACTAAACAAGTACATCCTAAACAGAAAACAAGTGAACATTAAGGAGTAGTAGGCAAAACAAGTCGCTCAGGAAAAGATGTTGCGGAATAGTGCAACAAATGTATTATAATCAGGAATACCAAAAATAAATAAATGAATAAATGAATAATAAATGGTGGCTTCTTCTCCAGTCTGATTTCTTTTGAGAGACAGAACCTCCTTCAGGTATTAGCTTTGGGCCTTTGTTTTTATCCTCCCCTCTCTTTCCCCTCCCCTCCCTAAGCACTTCTCCTACTCCCCTCACTTCCTCTACGTCCTCATAAACCTCTCCTTCCACTTCCCTACCCCTCTTTCCTTCCTCTCCCCCTCACTTCCCTCTCCCTACCCATACTCTTCCTCCTAACTTTTCCTTTCCCTTTTCTCTTCCCTCATCACCCCCCTCCCCCGGCATCTCCATATATCTTTCCCTCTACTCTTCCCCTTACTGTACTTCTTCATACCTTTTTCCTCACTCCTTCCCTCCCCGTTCCTCTCCCCTCCCCAGTCTTCTTTTCACTCACTACCATCATTCTTCTCATTCTCCCCACTCTCCCATTATTTTCTCTGTTTCTCCCCTTTCTCCAATATTCTCCTCCTCTTCGGTACCCTTTTCCCTTCCTCCCATCCCCTACCGTTCTCCACTCCATCTCTCCTTTTCTCCCTTCTCTCTTTCATTAGTCTCTTCCTTTTTCTCACCTTTTTACCTTCTCCCCTTCCCACCCATCTCTTGCCTTCTCCCCTCCCCCATTCTCATCATCTCATCTCGTGCTGTTCTCCCCGCTTTCTGTCAATTTTCTCCCTCCCTCAACACACTCCTCTCCTCCCTACCTTCCCCATCACTCTACCCTCGTCCGCACTCTCCCCCTTCTCCCCACATCTCCCCTTTCCATCTCCCTAATCCGCTACCCTTCTCCCCGCCTCCCTATCCAGTATCTACTTTCCTTTCCACCTTTCATTCCCCTTCCCGTTTTCTCCTCCCCACCACTCTTCCTCCTTCTCCCCATGCATCTTTATCTCCTCTTCTTTCCTATTCTTCCTCCTTCACACTGCCCCTCCTACCATACCATTCTTTCCCATCCCTGATCATCCCTTATCTATCCTCCCCTCCCCAACCTCCGACTCCCTACAACCCCCTCCCCACCTCTTCTACCTTCCCCTCCTTCCCCACCTCTCCTACCTTCCCCTCCCACCCCCACCCCTCTCCTCTTCTCGCTTCCCCTCCCTTCCCATCTCTCTCCTTTCCCTTCGCTTACCTTCTTCCTCCTCCTTTTTCCCCTCTCCACTCTTTCCCTTCTCTCCCCCTCCCCCTGCCCCTCCCCTCCCCACACCTGGTAACCAGATCCCCACTTGCCCAACTTCCCTCCGAGGCCAATTAGTTCATCAGACCCTGTTATCTCTCTCTCTCTCTCTCTCTCTCTCTCTCTCTCTCTCTCTCTCTCTCTCTCATTATGTACATCCATGTATTTACTAATCTATGTATGTAAGTTTTTCCAATTTCCTTCGCTTCCCCACTTTTCTTCATTCCCCCCCCCTCTCTCTCTCTGTTTATCTATCTACCTGTCTATCTATCCCTTTTTTCTAATTTCCTTCACTTCCCCACTTTCCTTCATCTCTCTCTCTCTCTCTCTCTCTCTCTCTCTCTCTCTCTCTCTCTCTCTCATATTCTTCCGTCATTAATCTAATTTACATTTTTCAATCTCCCCCTCTCAGACAAGGTTAGGGAAGAAATTGGTGGAGGGAAAAAGATGAAGACGGAGGAGGAGGAGGAGGAAGATGATGAGGTGAAGAGAGTGGGGAATGATGAGGGAGAAGTCACGGGAAAATGAGGAAAAGAGGGGAAGAAAATGGCGAAGGAGTAAGGAGGAGGTGATGACTAGAAAAAAATTAGGAGGAGGACGTGAGGAGGAGGAAGAGGAAGAATATAATGGCTAGGAGACGGAAACGATGGAAAAAATGGTGGAGAGAAAGGAAGGAAGAAAAGAAGGAGTTACAGAGATGGAAAAACTGACGGGAGAGGGACAATGAAACAAAAGAGAATAGAAATGACAAAAAACAGAGGATAAGGAGAGGCATGGGAAGAAGCGAGTGAGGAGGGAAATGTGAGGAAAAAGGGGATGAGGATGGGGATAAGGATGAGGAGTAAGACGAGGAGGAGGAGGAGGAAGAAGACGGAGACTAGGAGAACGACGTGGAGAAGGATTGAGGGGAACTGGAAAAGGAAGAAAAGAAGGAAAGAAGAGAAGGTGTGAGAAACAACGAAAGAAACAGAAAATGGGGGAAGAAGAAAGTTACAAGAAGCCCTGTCCTTCATTACACACAGCGAGGAGTAGGGCCCCGGGGCTAGGCTATCAAAATATAACCCCTCTAACACACTCACTTCCAGGACGTACTTGGCCATTTTCTCAAGTTTCTCCAGACGATTTTTCTCACATTAGGATACAGATCGAACTGGAGGGGTTAGATACAGCCTCTGTCATCCCCTACACTACGAGAGGTTCTTCCCACGCTGAGTAAAAATCGTCTGGTGGTAGAGAATAAATCCCCTCCCCCCAAAATAAAACAATGTGTCATCAGATTCAAGGAGTTGCGAGGCTGATGTCTGTTTCTGCTTCTTCTCGTAATCTCCAGACGATTTTCTTCAGCTAACGAGAGGTTTTTCGACCTGGGGGGGAGGGCTAAATATTGCTGTCCTGAACCCCTCCTTACATGCTGGGTGGTTTTCCTAGGCTGAATGAAATCGACCGAAGACAGTAAAACACACACACACACACACACACACACACACACACACACACACACACACACACACACACACACAAGGTATTTCCAGACGATTTGGTTAAGCTCTGGCGGGACGATTCCTAGCGAAGGATACAGAGACAGCTCATTAACCCCTCCATGACCTGATCTCTCTCCCTCAGCTGAATAAAATCGTCCTACGGTAGCATGAATAAAACGAAAAAAATAAGTCGCAGGATGAAAGGAGTTAGGGGAAAAAAAAAAAGGGGAAACGTCTCTTGAGGATTGGAATCGATGCCCCCCCTGACCTCCCCCCCCCGGGCGCCTTCAGTCCTTAGGTGAAGAGATGAGGGGAAGTAAAAAGAGAGGGAAAGACAGAATGAAGTAATATGGATTAAGAAAAACAAGAAAAATAATAAGTCAATGAACTGATATGGGAAAATGAAACTAAGAAAACTATGATTAAAATGAGACCATGAAATAATGAGGAAAGAAAACTCAGAAAAAATACGACAGAATGAATACAGGAAAAAACTAAAAAAATATAAAAAATAAGACAATGAAGTAATATGGGAAAAGAAAACTACGATAAATAAGAAAATATTCGACGAAACGAAGTAATACGGAAAAGAAAACTAAGAAAATTAAGAAAAAAAATAAGAATGCGGTAATGCGATACGAAAACTAAGAAAAAAGAAAAGAAAAGTGAGGAAAATTTGACAGTATGAAGTAATGTGAGAAAAGGAAACTAAGAAAAATAGGGAAATATATGAAGGAGACAATAATAAAAGACAAAGCTAAACAAGAGAAAAAAAATGGCAAACATGAGAAGAACGAAACAGGGATAACAAAAATAAAATACGAATAGCTAAGTCAACGCATTTAGGACACTGAATGACACTGAGAATGTAGAGTACAAAGAGAGAGTACAAAGAGAAGAATAAGAGAACGAAGTGAACACAGTACAGTAATAGCATGAACAGACGGACGACGGATACACAGAGAAAACAAAAACACTGAACAAATAGGAATACCACAGAAAGACACAGATTAAGATTAAAGTCTGCCAAGGTTGCCAAGGGAATGCAAGATGGTCTCCACACAGGGACGTTACACAGACATATGTAAAGAAAAAGCCTTCTGTGTAAAATGTCATGATAATTAAAGAACATACAAGAATACAGGCTCCTTAATGTGTTCGTGTGACCTTTGACCCCACAAAACTGTAAAAGGTCAAATCCAAAATGAAAAAATAAATAAATAAATAAATCTGGGAGCATTAGCCCAAGGAATAATTGTACCAAGCTTGAAATGAATTGGTGAAGAAACAAAGGAATGGCAAAAAACTTAAAAGTGTCTGAAAGAAAGCATAAGAAAAAGATTAAAGAAACCGAGGTAATACAGTATGGTCTCCACTATAGTGTGGATCATAGAAAAAAAAAAATATGGACAGAGAAGAAAATAATAGGACAAAGAATAAAACTAAGGAAAACAGTGCGAAGGCAATGGGAAGAGACAAAAAGACGACGTTAAAAAGAACACTAACGAAATATATGAAGGTCAGTGTGAGCATGAAGACACAGAACGCAGACAGTGAAGAAAGGTATGTATAAAATTAAGGATACAGAATGAAGAAAAATGACTAAATGCATGAATGAAAATGAAGAAAACAAGGAGAATCAAAAGACGACGATGAAGGGAAAGAAGAAATAGGATGAAAAGAGCAGAATGAAGAAAGTCTATCTGTCTATCTATTGCCAGACGCCTCAATCCCGTTTGGGGTGGCCACAAACAAATCGCCTCCAAGTCGCCCTGTCCCCCGCCATTTCACTGCCCTGCTCCCAACTCACACCCCCCTCTCTCATATACCTCTCCACCCCATCCCTCCATCTCATCCTCGGCCTCCCCCTTCCTCTTCCCCCCTCCACCTCACTCACATACACTCTCTTCGTCAGTCTTTCACCCTCCATCCTCTCCACATGGCCAAACCATTAAGACATAAAGAAGAAAACAATGAAGTACAAGAATTAAGAAGGAAGGAAGAAATACGAAGTACATAGGGAATAAAACCATGAAAAACAAAAAAAACAAAAAACTTAACCTTCACAGAAAAGGACAAAAAAACAAGAGTAAAGAAAACAGGCAGCACAGAAAACGAAATAAACAAAATCCAAACAGAAGGAAGAAGAATAAGCACCGGAAAAAGACGGGTGGGGGAGGGAAAAGTGGGGAAATTTTAGGGAATGCATACACGGTGGGAAGGGAAAACTGTGGGGACAACGACAGAAAGAAGGGGATAAGTTGTGGGTAAAAGTTTGAGAGGGGGGAAAAGTGAGCGGTAAAAGAGGTGGGAAATCTTTGAACCTTATAGGCTGAGGGGAGAGGCGGGAAAGTAGAGGAAAATTTTATAGGTAAAGTGAGGGGAGAGGGTGATGGGAAGGAGAAAGGGTGAACGAGGGGGAGGGGGGAGCTGTTGGTTAGTGTGAAGGGACAAGGTGAGGGGAGAAAGGGAGAGAAAAATGTGGGGAAAAAGTTGTAGGGAAAATGCTCAAGAGAAAAATAAGGGTGAGGGGAAATCGTGCAGGAGGTAGGGTGAAGGAAGACGTGGAGAGGAACCGCAGAGTGAGGGGAAAGGGTGGGGGAGGCATATTTGTAGCTGAGAGAGTGAAAAGAATAAAAAATGGGGGGAACTGGGGAGGGAAAGAGAGCACAAGGTGAAAGGAGAGGGTGAAGGACGAAGTTGTGGGTGAAAAAGAGAAAAAAAAAATGGTCGAAGGGAAAAAGCTGCAAACCTGAGAGAGAGAGAGAGAGAGAGAGAGAGAGAGAGAGAGAGAGAGAGAGAGAGAGAGAGAGAGAGAGAGAATGAGTGAAAAATGCATGCGAGGGGAAAAACTGGAGAAAAGGCTGTGGGTGAGACAGAGCAGACACGAGAGAGAGAGAGAGAGAGAGAGAGAGAGAGAGAGAGAGAGAGAGAGAGAGAGAGGCGCTTCTTAGGTGAGAGAGGGAGAGGAAAGAACGCAAAGAAAATGTGGATAGGGGGAAAACTGAGGGGAAAAGATGATGACAACAATGTATGAAGAAAGGGAAGGGAAATTATGTGGTTAAGTGTAAGGGGAGAATGAGCGGAAAATGAAATACGTCAGCGTAATTGGAGAAGTGAGGGGAAAATGATAAACATATAGTGCATAGAAGTGAGGGGAAATGAGAACACGAGCGGTAAGGGAAAAGGTGAGGGGGAAACATGTGGTCAAGAGTGTAAGGGGAAATGAAGGGAAAAGATAAGGGTGCCAATGAAAATGGAGGAGAGAGGGGAAATGATAAGCTAACTAGGGCAACGAAGCAAGTGAACAAAATGAGCATAAACGAAAATGAAAATGTGAGGGGAAAATGTGACAAGGTAGAGACAAAAGTGAGGGGAAGAAGCGTACAGGGAAAATAATGGGAAAAGACTGAGGGGAAAACACAGACGGGGAAAAGTGATGGGAAAAGATGAAGGTAAGGGAAAAAGTGAGGGGATTACATGAGGGGAGGAGTGTGTAGGGCAGGCGAGGAGAAAAGATGTGGGTTAAGGAAAAACTGAGACGAAAGATGAGAGTACTGGTATAAGGGGAAAGTGAGCGGAAGAGAGATCAGGATGAGGGTATAAGTGAGGGGAAAGGATGGAGCTAAAAATGTAGAGAGGAAAATGAGGGGAAATGATATGGGTGAGAATGTGCATGGAAATGTGAGGGGAGTCGTGCATGAAAGCATGTGAGGGGAGATGAAGGGGTGAAAAACGAGGAAATGCAGAGAGAGAGAGAGAGAGAGAGAGAGAGAGAGAGAGAGAGAGAGAGAGACAGACAGACAGACAGACAGACAGACAGACAGAGAGACAGAGAGAGAAAGAGAGAGAGAGAGAGAGAGACAGACAGACAGACAGACAGACAGACAGACAGAAACTACAAAAAAGGGGGAATGAAAGCCACCGCACATAAATATGGAAAAGGGAGGGAAGGGAAAAATATGAATTTCAAATCAGAACGGAAAACTTGGAAAAATATCGAAAAATACTGAGAGAGAGAGAGAGAGAGAGAGAGAGAGAGAGAGAGAGATTCTTCCAGGAAATTCTCTCATTATGGGCGGAACAAGTCGTACTGGAAAGAAAAAAAAAATGAAGGCCGATTTTTAAAAGCATTCGAACTGGAACAACGTTAGTACAGGATTTATAACGGTTGTACTGGATTTAAAAGGATAGAGAAAAAGAAAAGGAAATGAGAAGAAGAATGGAAAAAATCTGGCGAACACTGTAAACTGAGGAGGAGGAGGAGGAGGAGGATTACATAGGATTACATAGGAAAGTAAACAGCAACAGACCTTATGGTCCTTTCGAGGCTGCTTGTTACAGAGAAAACTATGCCTACAAGATCTAACTCAACATGCCGAAGGATAAGGATAGTAAAGCAAGAAGGCTCCCCCTACCACCAAACCCTCCAGGAAAAAGTGAGAAAAACCACCATGCAGCATGGAAAAACTGACATGGAAATTTCATAGGAAAAACTGGAAAGGAAAAGTCACATTCTATAATACTTTGTCTATAAGCTACCCGACTGAGTAACCTGAAAGAGAAATTAATAAAATAAAATAATAGCTACGGCATGACATTATAAACCGGTACATGGAGTTTATGGGAAGTCTGTGGACATAACGTGGAAACTACACACTGCACAGTATGGATGTTTAGGGGTGGTGCGGCAGCCTTGCCTGGCGGTTTTGAGGTAGGCAGCAGTCAATCACGCCCTAGCTCCGTTCGCTCCACTGAGACAAGGAACTCTCCCATGTGGGACAAGTACACAAGTTTCATCCTGAAGCAGTGACCCCTGGTACATTAAAAAAATCCCGATGGTGGTCACTTGACTAACAGGGACCCTCAGTGATCCACAGCCCATCACAGGTCGAAAGTGAGAGTAGTGACCATTAACTCAGGGTTATCTGTGCAGATCCTAATCTGTGCTTATATTGCTTTCTTTGCATTGGGGAGAATGAAAAATATATACGACGGATGTCTTGGATAAAAAGGGACTGCACAGTGCACATTGTGGATGTGCAATGCAGGAGGAGGAGGAGGAGAAGGAGGAAGAGGAGGAGGAGGAGGAGGAGAAGGAGGAAGAGGAGGAGGAGGAGGAGGAGGAGGAGATTGAAAGCCTAAAATTAAAGCAAATGAAAAGCAGGGAAGGATTTATTGAGCTGTACTGGCTTTACAACGTCCGCCGGCAATACTAATGTTATAACTGAAACTAACAGTAACAGATGTATACGGTCCAACAGGAAACAAACGGTCATAATCGAAACTAACCTTTATACAGGAAACTAACGGCCATACTGGAAATTAAATGTCAAACTTGAAACTAACGGTGGACATGAAAACTAACGGTCACACTGGAAACTAAAGGTCGTACTAGAAACTAACGGCCATAATGGAACCAACGGTGGATCTGGAAACTAACGGTCAGACTAGAAAGTAACGGTCACGCCTGAACTAACGGTGGATTTGGAAACTAACGGTCATACTGGACGCTCATGGTCATACTTGAACTAACGGTGGATTTGGGAACTAACGGTCATACTGGAAACTAACAGCTAGACTAAAAAAAAAAAAAAAAAAAAAGTGTACTCACGGTTAAACTGGACAATAGCGGCTGTACTACAAATTACAGCAAAATAATAATAATAATAATAATAATAATAATAATAATAATAATAATAATAATGACCGTGCAAGAAGTAACAGGCAAACCCGAAAACGGAGAGAAAACTGGAACACATTGAGACGCGTTTGAATATACGAGGTGGGCTGCTGGAAATACCCGTCCCACTGGAAACCCACGGCCATGGAAATGTCAGTCCTGGAAATGCCGGCCCCCGCACTGGAAAATAACACCCATAACGAACCCACCACAAAATACCAGAATATAACCCTTGCTTTCGAATTTGAGGGTTGTGTTGAAATTTAGTGGTTACAATGGAAAAATAACGCTAAGAAATTATATATGCAGATAGATATACACAGACCGAGACAGACAGATAGATAGATAGACAGACAGACAGACAGACAGACAGACAGACAGATAGATAGACAGACAGACAGATATAGATTGATAGTGTATACATATATCCTACTTTCTACCACACCATTTTTCTCAGTAGAGTGACCACATAGTGAAGGAGTTAATGACTATAATTACACAAGGCTATAATTAAACCCAGTTAGTTCTAAAATTTTCTCTTATGCTGGATAAAGCCAACTATACTTAGGGAGAACATTATATACAGAGAAGTCCTCAGGCTAAAGGTGTAAAGGGAGAAAATAGGAGAAAGATTAAAGAAAAAGTAGTAAAAGAAGACTGACGAGGACGAAGGAAGATGTTCAAATGAGAGAGAGAGAGAGAGAGATCCGAATTCCCTCTCCCTTAACTTTTCCATATTTCCTCAATCCACCTTTTACTCCTCTCTCTCTCTCCCTCTCTCTCTCCGTCCGTCATTCCTTCCACATTCTCTCTGGCATATTCCTCTTTCCCTTTCCTCCCTCTCTTCATTCTTCCCCTCACCTCTGACATTCCCGGCCTCAAAATTCTCTCAGTTTCACAGGCCTTATATATTTGTCAGCCTTTTATCTATCTCTGTTCTCTCTCTGTCTATTGTTGTATCCTTATTGTATTTCTAATTCTAATTCCTTATTCCTTTTTCCTGGGATGATGATGATATGATGATCGACAAAGATGATGATGATGATGATGATGATGACTGATGCTTGATGATGACTGATGCTTGATGATGATGATGGTGATGATGATGACTGATGCTTGATGATGATGATGATGATGACCAACGACAGACAACATGATAAAAGACGATAAACGACATGATAATGATGATGGCACTTGCTCGTGACTAGCATCATACTTCAGTGCTAATCTCTTGCTACAATTCAGCAGTCAGGAAGGAGAAACGTGAATCTGAGGCCGTAAGAAAACAATAAAAAAATATATATACAAGCAAAAACAAGGAAAAGAAATGTTGAATAGTACCATGACATCACCTTTGATTTTTTTTTTCACACCACCATCAGACGATTTTCAGCGATTTTTTTCTTTTAACTCTAGCGCTGACGGGGCTGATCAAGACCATCTCTACCTACCTCAGTGCGACAAAGACTACCCTAAGCTGAAGAAAATCGTCTGGATGAAGCCAGAATAAACTAAGAAAACAGAGACGGCTGAATAAAATCGTCTGGGGTTACCTAGAATCAACCACTCTCATCTGAAGAAATCGTCTGGAATTAGGTAGAAGATAATACGACAAACGAGACGGTGAGGTTAATGGCGAAAGGACTGAAATTATGCGACACTCACCTGAATAAAATCGTCTGGTGTTAAGTGGAATAAATAAACGAGGCCAAGAGGGTTGGAGAAGAGTGTGACGGTTAGGTAAGATTGGCGCGAGACCGAGGACGAGGTGATGGGAGGTGGACGAGAACATGGAGGAGGGCAACTTGGACTGGTAAAATAAGGTGATAGACAGACACACATAGATGACAGAGAAAGAGAGAGAGAGAGAGAGAGAGAGAGAGAGAGAGAGAGAGGAGGGGGGGGGCACAGATATAGCCAGATGCAAGAAATATATACCTATACAGAAAAATAAACATACATACCCGTACATACAAACATACAATACACAATAAAAAGCGAGAGATAAACAAACAGACATTTCCCTTGCTCTTTTGGTGTTCGCTTTTCTGCTTCTCTCTTACTCCTTCTCTTGATATTTTTCTTTCATTCCTCTTTCCCACACCATCCTCCTCCTCCCTTTTCTTCTTCCTGCTCCTCCTCCTCTTCCTCCTCTACCTTTTCCTCCTCCTCCTCACCAATCATTTTCCCCACTTCTCTCACGTTCTCTTACTCTCTCTTCTCTCATTCCCTCCTTTATCTCCTTTTTTTCTCTTTCACTCTATTCTGTCCTCCCACGCGGTCTGTTTATCTTTTTTTTCCTTTAGCTCTCTCTCTCTCTCTCTCTCTCTCTCTCTCTCATCAATTTTTCTTTCTTCCTTTTGCGTTTCTGTCCCCTCTTTCTTCCTCTTCCCAATTCCAACATCCTTTTCTATGCTGGTCTTTCTTCAGCCTTCATTTCTTTCATTCTTTCTTTCTTCCTTCATCTTCTTCTAACTGATATAATCCCCCCTTTTCTTAATTCTTCATCCACATTATTTCCACTGTCATCATTTTCTCCAATCCATGTTCTCTTCTTCCACCTCCCATTTTCTTCTCACCTCTTCTACAACACCTAATAAACTATGATATAATACAGCCACTTAAAAATATCCTGGGTAAATAAATCTCCTAGGTAATTATGCGGCTTCTAATCCCCAACTTAAGGCGTTCACTCTTGCTTAACACATTTCTAAAGTATAATATTTCCCGCCAGACACAGCACAGAGAACAGAATCGCAGAACAAAACACCCTAATGTTCTTAATACTATCTTATTTTACAGTGAAGATAAGAGATGGTAGAACAGCGGTTATTATCGATCAAAAGTAAGAATAACCAAGACGTCATCAGATTTAAGTAACCACCTCTACACGACTGCTGCTAATACTGACTGAAGTGAAGCAAATACTTAAGCGTCCTTCTGCTACTTCAGCTTTACTTTATTTGAGCTTTGAAAATATCGAAGCTTAACTGCATTCACTTTACCCTAACTTGGCCCAAACTTTTATCCCCCAGCAGCTTATTTCACTTAAAGGCAAAATACAACACTAAGACTACATACTTTCCACAGCACTCCCTCGTGACCAGCGCCATATTCTAGTGCTAATATCTTGTTAAAACTCAGCACTCAGTATGGAGGGATGGCAATTTCAGGCCACGACAGAGTAAAAAGGGTATAATCTAAGACTTTCTGCTAATACGGAGTAAGAGTAAACATTCTGGCCTACGGTACCGATATAGATTAAGTGCCGCTGGTGAGGAATGTGTTTTCTTTTCGTCCATTCCTATGAAATTTCCGAGTCAGTTCATCTATTCTTTGTGGCAGTTCTTAATTTGTTCTACCGGATTCGAGGTGTGTGTGTGTGTGTGTGTGTGTGTGTGTGTGTGTGTGTGTGTGTGTGTGTGTGTGTGTGTGTGTGTGTGGAGGAAAGTCTTTATGCTTTGCTATCCTTGTCTCATACTCATAGAAAAGATATCTGAGTTACATATCAAACCTATAAGAAACGCCTCTAAAAGATCAGCATAAATCAGTAGCAATTTTTTTTATCCTTTGTACTCATTTTTCCTCTTTTATCTTCTCTCTTCCTCTTCATTCTTCCTCCAATTTCCCTTAACTCCTCTTCCTCAAATTTCCTTTTCCTCTTCCTCATATTTCCATTTCATCTTGGGCCCAGAGGAGGAAGTATATACGGAATTTGAAAGGCGTAGTCTGTATGCATATATTCCTATGTAAATATGGAAGGCTATTGATAGAGAAGACAGACAGTGGGAGCCGGATGGATGGATGGATGGACGGATGATGGATAGGGGCGGAGCGATGGATGGATGGAAGGAAGTAGACGATGGTTGGATGGGGATAGATAAATGGACTGATGGATGGACGAGTCGACAGGGGTAGACTGATATCTGGCGGGAATGAATGGATGGATGAATGGAGAGAGAGAGAGAGAGAGAGAGAGAGAGAGAGAGAGAGAGAGAATAATAAAGCCCAGAACGAGAGTAATAAATTCTCAACCCTCATCAATTCTCCGCATTTAAACGGTGAATAATGCTGGGGAGGCGAAAGGAAATGTATCAATAAATTCTGATGTATTGGGACGGGGATAAATGGTGTTAAGTATGGAGAAATAAGAGGAGTGAGAAGGGAAGAAAGAGAGGGGAAAATGATGAAAATGATAGATTAGAAAAAGGAAGACTACAAATAACATAAGTGGAAGTAAATATTTAACATCATCATTATCATCATCATCGTTATCATCATCATCATCATTGTCGTCATCATCATCGATAAGAAAACTGCGTTGAAAATGAGGATATATGAACATCAGACGAATATAAATGACGGCAGAGAAAATAAATAAATAGTAGTAGTAGCAGTAGTAGTTGTAGTAAATAATAATAATAATAATAATAATACAAATAATTCTGAAACTGCTGATGCAATATTCAAAGAAGAGCACATTCCAGATGAAAATTCTTTGATCACCGTTGACTTAATATTTGGGGACTTTTGGTATGACTCACAATTTTTTACGGATTCTGACCTGCGACCTTCAGAACAAGGTCAAAGTCATTCATACTATGCAAATCCCGTTCACTCATGACCTACTACATTTCCGCCAAGTTTGGTCAAATACTTTCCGATTTAGTACTTTCAGGCATGAGGCGACCACTTTGATTTTCCTCAAAATCTCAAAATGTATCTGCTGGATCTCAATATCAATACCCAGGTGCACCAGTATACAGTATGTTCACTACTACATCTTGGAACATCTGCAAAGCAATCGATTCAATAGCTTTTACTCCGCAGGAGAGCATTATATATATATATATATATATATATATATATATATATATATATATATATATATATATATATATATGGTGTAACGCGACGTACCGTATGACAAAAACTTACACCAATGATCTATCATGTAATTTTGAGTATATTTTGTTCTATAGACATATGCTCTCTGCGATCCCAGTTCAGTACCCAGCATTCGGCTGTTTTGTGTAAAAGCCTCGTCTCTTGCATGTGCCATTGGGTGAGAGCTTCGCAGGGTTACGGGAGACGAGTATTATTAGCTTATTCTGTACTGTACATGAAAATCCCATATCCTATCAGTACACACGAGTTTTAAGAAGAAACTTTACGTAGTCTATTGATTCTCTAACATCAAATCATGCATTCATGCAATTCTTTTGCACAAATCCACTGTAATCAAGGATCAGATTCAAATTTTATGGCTTGCAAGGGAGTAGGGAGGGAGGGAGGACAAGCTGGAGTGTTGTTGCCAGTTATGTAATATTTGGTTTGTAGGATGTAGCTACCAGCATTATCATGACACCCACAGCTCATTCAGTGAAAAAACGTTATTCTAAAGGGAGATTAGCCTCACTTTATGTCAGGAAGAATTTTATTTATCACAGTTTTTCTGCTGCAAGTAAACATGGCGCCACTGGGTATCTCCACTTGTGTTCCTCTCTGCAACACTGGCATTATCATCGCAGAATCTGTTAAAAAATACACGATGTCTGCATATTCTTCATTGCTGTACGTACGTGGCATGCTGTTTCGTGAACATGTGAAGCTGAACCCGGTGAACAACAGAACGCGGAGAACAGTATTTGAAGTGTGTGCCTCCCCTGCAAATGTTCCCGTTCAAATGACAGTGGAAGCAGGGTTGCCAAGTCCTTCTCATCAATCTCGCTAGTCTAGTCCTGAAAACTTGCTAGAATGTCGCTAGATAATAAACACTGCAAAACATCAATAGAAAATATGATAAAATCTCTAGAATATCACCTAAAAATGGTAAAAATATCCAGAATGTAGCTAGATATTATGTTGCCGGACGTTAGTGCCGCAAGTAGAAGCAAAAAATAGGTCTAGATGAGTAGTCGTTACATTGGCCAGCCTGTGTCACTGTTCTCACGTCATCATATGAAAAAAATGGTGCCACTTTTACTTGCATCAGAAAAATTGTAATGAATAATAATATTTCTCCTGACTTAAAATGATGCTAGTCACTCAGTACAGTAATGTTCTTTCACTGAATGAGCTGTGGGTGTCATGATAATGCTGGTAGCAACATCCTACAAACCAAATATTACATAACTGGCACAACACACCACCCTCTCCTCCCTCCCTCCCTACTACCTTGCAAGCCATAAAATTTGAATTTAATCCTTAATTACAGTCGATTTGTGCAAAAGAATTGCATGAATGCATGACTTGACGTTAAAGAATCAATAGATTACGTAAAGTTTCTTCTTAAAACTCGTGTGTACTGATAGGATATGGGATTATCATGTACAGTACAGTATAAGCTAATAATACTCGTCTCCCGTCACCCTGCGAAGCTCTCACCCAATGGCACATGCAAGAGACGAAGCTTTTACACAAAACAGCCGAATGCTGGGTACTGAACTGGGATCGCAGAGAGCATATGTCTATAGAACAAAATATACTCAAAATTACATGATAGATAATTGATGTAAGTTTTTGTCATACGTCGCGTTACACCCTGTATATATATATATATATATATATATATATATATATATATATATATATATATATATACAGGGTGCTACTGCGGCGCTAGTGCTAGGAAAAAAACTGTGCCAAAAGATACACAAGATAAATCACTCCCGAAAATTTCAAGTCTCTGTCTCGAACGGTCTTGGAATGCCAGCCTTCTGGATCTTCCCCCCTCCCTCCCAACGAAAAAAAAAAAAAAATAGTATCTACAATATCAATATGAAGTCCACAGAATGTTGAGCAATTAATAATAATAATAATAATAATAATAATAATAATAATAATATTAATAATAAAAATAATTAATAATAACAATAATTAATAATAACAATATTGTTATTATTATTATTATTATTATTACTATTATGACCATGATCATGATCATGATCATCATCATCACCATCAGCAGCAGCAAGAGAGTAAAAATTAGGCTTCTTTTACTGCCAAGCCTCCGCATCCCTTAACATATTTTCTATAATCTTCCTACCTCCAATCAAAATTAATAAGCTGAAGGGAAATTTTTCGACCATAAGGGTTGGATGCAGCCTTCACTCACCCAGTGGCTATAAGGGTACTCTCCTAAATAAATAAATAAGAATAAACCCGTCTGGAAGTTAATTTAAAAAAAAAAAAAAAAAAGACGTCCTCAGATTGAGAAGGGTTAAGGTGTTTTTCCATTGTATAGTGTTCTTTCCAACTACCTCAAGTTCAACTTTTGGATTCCTACGGTTTTCTTCTTCCTGGTGGCTTTCTGTAATTTAGCGTCTTAAATCTTACCTCTTTTTGTTCTTCTCATATTCCTTTTACTGTTTGGAAGTTTCTTTGTATTTTATGAGCTTGTTGTGTCGGATTTTCCTAAAGCTGCCTCGTTTACTTATCTCGTGGGTCTCTCTCTCTCTCTCTCTCTCTCTCTCTCTCTCTCTCTCTCAATAAATGTGAAAATTATTACGGTAAGAATGCAGGAGTGATGCAACAAATGATAGACGAAACATTATTATGAAGGAAAATGATTAAAAATAACCGGGAGAAAATGACGATGGAAATGATGACAGGTAAAGCAGAGATGTGGTAATGATAAAAAATAATGATAAGGGGGAAATAAGAGATGATAAATGATGATGGAACGGGTAGGTGAAGATAAAAAGTAGGGGGAGGGGAGCTGTGATAGGATGGATGACAGGGGAAAATTATATTAGCAATAACGATAGAAGAAAAGAGAAGTTAAATATATGGAGATGGCAGAAACAAAGCATGAGGGAAAAAATACGAAAGATGAAAAAAAAAAAAATGTAGGAAATAATGAGAGGAGAAAAGAGAGAGAGAGAAAAAAACATGAAGATGGAAACGATAATAAGCAAACAACAATACGGAAAAATACGAACGATGAGAGGAAGAATAACAAGGGACAAATGACAGATATGATACGCGAAGAAAAATAAGACAAAATAATGACGGCAATAAGTACAGGAGAGAAGACAGATAAAGAAGCCATAAAGATAATAACGTAATTAGTGATAGTGAAGGATAACATTATACAAACTGAAAACTGCCACGAGATTTTTAGTGAAGAAGGGGGAAGAATAATAAAAATGATAATTGCAGAAGAGACTAAAAGGGATAATGATGATAGTGTTGACGGTGAAATAAAGAAGAACTAGCTATCTATATTAACTGATCCGATTTCCGTATGTTTGTTGGTTTGTTACCGTAACACAGCAAAAACGATGCAACGTAGAGCAATTTTTGTTAGAGCAAGGTACCGTTAAAATGCTATACCTTGAAGAATAAAACAATTTTCAGTCCAATCGGGCCATCGGTTCTCGAGTTAAGACTCATTTCAGGCCTTTCGACAGAGAGCGGAGGCCGCCGAAGGCAGCCTTTAAGCGAGTACAGGCAAGAACAGAAGAATAAGGAAGGGGAAAATAGAAAAGGGAAAAGATTTAAGAATATGTTAAGTGGAGGAGATATGGAAAGGTGATCATGAGGAAAATAACGATGATAAAGTGCGGTAATGATAAGAAATAATGAACAACGATGAAAATAAACTATGATGAAGTGTGGATGAAAATGATGAAAACTGTAGATGATAACGATTAAATTGCAACTGGATCATTCTGTCCATAATGGAAGAGAGACGTAAGCGAAATACTGGTGAAGGGGAGAGAAGGGGAATATAATGTTCCTGAAATATCACAAAATCACAAAATGAAAAGTGAAGAAAATAAAAAGTGCAGAAAGATGAAGATACAGTGGCAAAAAGACGAAAACGTGGAAAAAAAATGGGAAAACACAATTATGAGATGAAAAAGAAACGAAGAGCAAATAAAGGAATAAGATGAATATTACACAATCCTGAAACATTAAAAAAAAATATCTAAGTAATAAAAAATACAGCAACAACAAGGCGCCAAGGTTGAGATATTAAACAGACAAGAGAGACATACAAAAAATAAATTTAAAAAAGACAGAAAAACGATAAGAGAGAGGAATATTACACAACCCTGAAATATCACCCGGGCACCAATACTCCTCTCCACTTTTAGGCAGCTGTGACCCCCAAGGCTTATATACGGGTTGTGCTCCAGGGGAAGTGGTAGGGGGGAGGGGGGATGCCAACACATGCATACTGACAACATACTGCATACACACACCAGAGACACTTTATACATACTATCAAAATTTTCATACTGGAACCATACTGACGACTCCTGTATACATTACATACTACCAAAACTTGCATACTACCTACGCCTACGATCTGACAACATGCTGACCAATTCTGCATACTACCAAAATATGCATACTGCCAACATTTCCGTACGGCCAACGTCTGCGTACTGACAACATGATGAAACATTACATACTAAAAACAGTATCCAATTTACGTCTACTATAAATATCTCCATCCTGACAACATACTGACAACATACCACTAAGACAACTGAGTACACACGCGCGCGCGCACACACACACACACACACACACACACACACGTATATCTCCAGTTGTGTTGAAATCTGCTGACACAGAGGAGGAGGAGGAGGAGGAGGGAGATAGCGGTAATAGTGTAGATGAAAGCATGAGCAGTAGGAAGAAGAGTAGTGGGCGGGACCGAAAGAAAATATATAAGAGAAAGAAAGCGAAAAAAGTAACAGCAAAAACAGGCTACAATATACGAAAAAAAAAAAAAAAAAATCATTTGTCGGCAAGAATACATAGAAAAAAAGAAACCCCCCAAAACCGAAAATAGTCAAATTACCTGAAAAAAGGGGAAGAATTATAAAAAGGGAAAAAAAGGAATACACGGAAACTCCATATAAATCGATTCACACACACACACACACACACACACACACACACACACACACACACACACACACACACACACACACACACATTCAAACGGCCTCGAAAACTTTACAATATATATACATACATCATACATACATACACAAATGCACACACAACAAACTCTCACTCCCCCGAACGTACACACACACACACACACACATACAAGGCCTTATCACAAATTTTCCACACACAAGTTAAACTGGAGAATGTGAAGTTAGCTTTGGACGCCACCCTAGGGACGCGTGTGTGTGTGTGTGTGTGTGTGTGTGTGTGTGTGTGTGTGTGTGTGTGTGTGTGTGTGTGTGTGTGTGTGTGTGTGTGTGTGTGTGTGTGTGTGTGTGTGTGTGTGTGTGTTGAGAAAGAGAGAGAGAGAAAGAAATATGGAGGAGGAGGAGGAAGAGGAGGAGGAGGAATGAGAAACCCAAGGAAGACGAGGAAAAAAGCAGAAGAAACAGGAGGAGGAAGAGAGGGAGGAGGAGTAGAAGAGGGACGAAGAGGAGAAGAAGGAAAGAAGGGAGGAAGGGGGAAGGAGGGGAGGGGAGAGAGCGGTCAGAAGGATAGGGAGGGCTAGGAGGAGGAAAGGAAGAGAAGGAAAACAAGAGAGGAGAAGGAGGAAACTGGGTCGTGGCACAATTGAAAGGAGGTAGGGAAGAAGATGGAGGAGGAAGAAATGAGGAGGAGGAGGAAGAAATGAGGAGGAAGAGGAGGAGTGAGAGAACTTGTCGGGAAGGTCTGAGTCAGCAGGAAGGAACAGAGGAAGAAGCAGGGAGGGAAGAGGGGACGAAGAGGAAGAAGACTAGGACGAAGAGGACGAGAAGGAAGAGAAGGGAAAGGAGGAGGAAGGGATGAGATGGTAGGACAGAGAAATAAAGGGAAGGGGGAAGGTGAGAAGTAGAGGATAAGGAGAGAAAAATGAAGAGAGAGAGGTAAGAAGGGAAGAAGGAAAAAACGGAGGAAGAAGAGGAGGAGGAGGAAAAGAATAAGGGAAAAAGCGAAGCAGGGGAGAAGGTAGAAAAATGAAAGAGGAAAAGAGAGTTACAAATTACAAACACTTACTATACAGCAGATACAGAGACCTATTATGACCTACCCTGGTGTTAACGTGGCCGCCTGATACAAGTTCCAACAGACGAAGTAACTGACCTTTTTTTTTCACTCCTGCCACATTCACGGTAGTCTATTGTTGGCCCACTTCATTTTTTTTTTATTACTACTACTACTACTACTAGCTATATGGTGATATTCTCATCGGATAAAGCGGTTTCTATACATATCTTCCTTTACTAATTTATTTTGCACATTACACTATTCTTCTCCGCGATATTTATGACACAAAATACACAGCGACAACAAAACTAACCCACGCGAGAATCTTAAGGTGTTACAACAGGAAATACTGTATACTCGGAAGAAAGAGGTTGTAAGGAGCATCTGTGACCTAAGAAAAAAAATAATCATACACTCTAATTACAAAACTCCATATTTAGGAAAGCAAATCAGTAAAAGGGAAAACGAAAGAAAAGGAAGGAAGGGGAAACAGAAGGACAGGAAGAGAAAAATGTTTGGGAAGAAGAGTGAAGAAGAAAAATATGATTGGAAGAGGAAAGCAAATCAGAAGGGAAAATGAAACAAAAAGGATGAAGGGATAGAGAAGAAAGATGATACTGGAAGAGGGAAACGGGTGGGAAATGGAAGAGAGAAAAAAAAAAAAGTGGAAGAACAGACAAGTTGGAAGGGATGAAGATGATGACGAAAAGGACAAGGAGAGAGAGAAGATATGACGAAAAGGGAGATGATCAGTGAATAAGATGATAGAGGAAAAGGTAAAAGAGAAATAGAAGCGAAAAAGAGAGGATGCAAAATAATAAGTAGGTAGGAATGAAACGAAGATAAAAGGAAATATAGCAGAATGAATGTAACACGAAAGAGAGAGAGAGAGAGAGAGAGAGAGAGAGAGAGAGAGAGAGAGAGAGGCAATTCTATAAGCGGACAGAAATAAAAATAAAATAAAAAGATAAACATAATTAGACTGACCAACTGTATAGAACGACTGATTTTAATTACTTAGTCGAGAAACGGGTTAATATACATACATATATCACGAAACTGGGGCACTGATAATTCTCTCTCTCTCTCTCTCTTCTGTTCCCTCCCTTCCCCCAATCCCTCCAACTAACTGTCCTATGGGAAATGAGCGGAAGTTTGGGTAGGAGATAAAAGGGAAAGGGAAAGAGAAAGGGAAGAGAAGGGAGAGGGGAGTGGGGAGGGGAAGGGGGATGGGTAAGTGTTGGGATGGGGAGAGGGGTGAAAGTGGGAATAGAAGTAACATGGACAAAAGGAAAGGTGATGAGAAATGGAACGGGGAGAAGATGGAAGGAGGAGGCAGAAGACGGATGGAAGAGGGGGGAAGGGAAGGACGAGGAAAGGGGAGGAGGGGAAGGGGAGGAGGAGGGGAAGGGGAAGAGGAGCGGAAGGGGAGGAAGGGGGGAAGGAGAACGGGAAGGGGAAAGGGAGAGGGAGGGGAAGGATGGGGAGGATAGGCGAGAAAGAACAAAATTTGAGTGTGATGTGGAGTGGAGGTAGAGAGTAGTAGTTGGGGTGAGAGTTGGGGTCGGGAGGAGGGGGGATTGGGACAGGGATTGAGATTGGGGGTTGGGAATGGGAGTGGGAGTGGGGGTGGGAGTGGGAGTAAGAGTAGTGGCAGGGGGGTAGGGGGAGAGGCATGTTTGGGAGTGGGAGTGATGTAGGGGGAGGAAGGTTACCATACATGATTTCCACCCCCTCCCCCAGTCCTAATCAGCAATCAATGCCTTTGTCCCCTCCATTACCTTCCCCTTCCCCCTCTCTGCCTCCCCCTCCCCCTCCCCCTCCCCCTCCCTTCTCTGCCTCCCCTACCCCTTTCCCTGTGCCTCTTCCCTCCCCTCCTCTCCCCTCCTCCCTGCCTGCCTCCCCCTCCCGTCTTTAACAAGTACCCATAAAAACATCAGCATGAGAGAGAGAGAGAGAGAGAGAGAGAGAGAGAGAGAGAGAGAGAGAGAGAGCTGGACAGGGAAATGAGGAAAGTTGGACTGACGAAGGGGTGAGAAGGAAATAGGCAGGAGGAAGTAGGGAAATGGGAAGATGAAAGAAGGGGAGGAGAGGGGGAGAGGGAAATACACAGAGGAAAAGGGAGGAAGGTGGAAAACGGGCGGAACAGAAGGGGAGGGAGAAAGAGGAAGGAGGGTGGGAGTAGGAGAGAGGAATGAGAAATAGGGAGAGAGGAAAGGGAGCAAGAATCGAGTACGAAGAAAGGGAGTGGTGTAGAAAAGGAGGGCGGGTCAAGGGAGAGGTAAAAGAGTGAGAGAAAGGGAGGGTAAGGAGATGTGGATGACGAAGTGAAGGGAGAGGAATGAAGGTGATACGGGAGGAAGGGAGGGAGCATGGTGAGATGAGGGATGGAGGGAAGGAGGTCGGGAGGGAGGGAGGGAAGGAGGTTGGGAGGTTGGGAGGGAAGGAGGTTGGGAGGGAAGGAGGTTGGGAGGGAGGGAGGGAGAGAGCACTGTGAGGTGAGGGAGGGAGGGAGGGGAGTGGAAGGCGGAAGTGTGAGAAGTGAATGACAATGGTGGGAGGGAGGGATTCAAGGGAGAAAGTGACGGAAGGAAGCAGGATGGGGAGGAAGGGAGGGGAGGAGGTTATGAGAAGCGGGAGGGAGGAAGAGTGTGAGGAAAAAGGAGAGAGAGAGAGAGAGAGAGAGAGCGAGAGAGTGAAAGAACGACTGAGGGAGGGAGGGAGGAAGAAGACGGAGATTGCGGAGGGTACGAGGAGAATGAGGTGAATAGGGGAGAGGGAGAGTGGAGGAGAGGGAGAGGGAAAATGGAGAAGACAGAGTGGAGGAGAATGGGGAGGAGAGATTGAGGGTGGAGAAGAAAGAGGAAGAGGGAGATGGATAGCGAGGGAGAGAGTGGGGAGAAGAGGGAGAGAGTGGAAGGAAGAAAGAAGAAGAGAAGAGAGAGATGGAGACAGGAGGAGAGGGAGAGGGAGATGCTGGAGGAGAGGGAGAAGGAGACTGAGATGGAGGGGAAGAGGGGGAGGGGAGGTGAGGCGTAGGGAAGAGAGAGAGAGAGAGAGGGGGGGGGTAGCGAGACCGAAGAAGAGAGAGAGAGTAAAGGGGGAGGGGGAGGGGGAGAGAGAGTGGAAGGGAAGTGCGGGAGAATGGAAGAGAATGGAGAGGGAGGAGAAAGAATGGAGGGAGTGTGTGGAGTAGGGAGGGTGAGAGTTAAGCGAGAGGTGAATGGAAAAGGGGAGTGGGAAAAAGAGGGAGGGTGAAGAGTGGGGAGGGAGGGAGGGAGGGTGAGTGGAAAGGGGGAGTTTAATGAGAGGTGAGTGGGAGTTCCAGGGAGGGGGAGGGGATGAGGATAGGTACGGGAAAGGATGAGGGGAGGAGAAAGGGGGCGGATGGAAGGGGAAAGGGGATGGGGAGGGTAGAAAAATGGAGGAGGGGAGAAGAGGGGGACGGAAGGAAAGGGAGAAAAAAAAATAAATTATGGAAGAGAGGGAGGTAGGAAGAAACCACATAGGGAGGGAGGGAGGGAGGGAGAAGGGAGATAAGGAGGGAGGGAGGGAGACAGGGAGGGTGGAAGAAGGGAGATAGGGATGGAGGGAGACGAGTTACAGGATACATGTGGGTGGGATGGAGGTGAGTAAGGGAGGAGAGTGAGGAAGGGGGAGAGGGAGGAGAGTAAGGGAGGGGGAGAGGGAGGAGAGTACGAGGTGAGTGAGGGAGGGGACGGGGGAGAGGGGGAGGGGATGGGGTTGGGGAGGGAAGGGGGGAGCATGGCGGCTTTAATATGATCAATACTGAGGGGTAGGAGTTGTGTAGCCTCCCTCACTCATTCATTCACTCACTCATTCATTCAATCACTCATTCACTCACGCATCTACCACTCATCCATTCACTCACTCCCTCATTCATCCCTCACGCTCATTCACTCCTTACTCAACTCACTCATTCATTCCTAACTCATTAATTCACCCACAATTATTCATTACTTACTCGTTCATCATTCATTCATTCCCAAGTACTTATTCATCTCACTCACTTATTCATTTCTCACTCATTCACCTTCATTCTCATTCATTACTCTTTCATTCATCCCTCATTCACTCATTCATGTCTCTCACTCACTCATCTTTCTTTCACTAATTCATCATTCACTCACCATCATTTATTCCTCATTCACCCCCATCTATCCCCCCATCATTCAATTATTCATTCTTCCCTATCACACTCACTCTCACTCAACCCTCACCCACTCATTACTCACACACTCACTCATTCACCCTTCATTCACTCTCACTGAAAAACCCCTCACTCATTTATTCATCACTCTCACTTGCAAATAATCTCATTTTCCTTCATCCGTCACTCACCCATTCATTCATTCAATATTTCCTCACTCACTCATCCCCTATTCATCTACTCCTTCATCCCTCACTGTTCTTCATTCATCTCTCACTCACTTGTTCACCCCAAACTCATTCATTGCTACCTCTCTTCTTCATTTACTCACTCACTCACCCTTCCCCAATAATTTTATACATCCCAAGCTCTTCATTATTCAATCTTCAATTCATTCATCATTTACTCAATCACCCAATCTCTCCCTTATCCACTTATTCATTTTCTCCCACTCTCTCCCTTACTCCTCCCCCACCCAATTTTACCTTCATCCCTGACTCTTTCACCCCCTTCCTCCCTCCCTCAACTCCCTCTCCCTCTCATTCCCTTCCTCCCTTTCTTAATCCCTCACTACTTCCTCCAACTCCCTCCCTCCCCCGCTCCCCTTTCTCTCTGTCTCCATCTATCCATCTACCTCAATCTCTTTCTCTCTCCTTGCTTCTTTCTATCCCTCCTTCCTTCCTCCCCCCCAATCTCTCTCTCTCTCTCTCTCACTCGTTCCACAGCTCTCTCCCTCATTCATTCATCTCTTCCTGCCCATTCATTCTCTCTTACGACTTGCCTCTCTCCTTTAATCACTCTCCCATTCATTTCCATTCTCTCTCTCTCTCTCTCTGATTTCAGACCTCCCCCCCTCTCTATCCATTTCACATATCCCTACTTGTTTCCCGTCTCCCTATCTAACTCACTCACTCTCATTTATTACACCCTATCATACTAACTCTCTCTCGCTCTACTTCCCTTCTCTCTCTCTCTCTCTCTCTCTCTCTCTCTCTCTCTACTAATGGTCTACCTTTTAGTTCCCGGTCGATGGAAGCGGTACATCACTTAACACAAAAATGAGGAGGAGAATGAGGATGAGGTGAGAGAGGGGGGGGGGGAAGAGGAGGAGGAGGAGAAGGATAAGAGAATGTGGGTGAAGATGCAGAGGCGAAACAGAGGAGTTGTAAGAGGGGAGACACAGCAATTAGGAGGGAAACGAAGAGTATGGGTGGAGAGAGAGAGAGAGAGAGAGAGAGAGAGAGAGAGAGAGAGAGAGAGAGAGAGAGAGAGAGAGAGAGAGAGAGAGAGGTACTGAAGCACAGGAATGCATAACACGAGAGGGTGAATAAATGTAGGAGAAAGAGAGAGGGGCGAGGATAGGGGATGCTGGCGATAGATGTAACTATTATTCACAAGACCTGAAGATGAATGAGGATAGGAGACAGTAATTATATCATACGCACAGACAGCCTAGTATAATCTCCCTATAATTCTCTACTCTTCTCATGCTCCTATAATTCCCTCTCAGCTGAAGGAAATAGTCTGGAGAACAGAATATGCTACTAGAGTTATACCGGTCATGAGTAGGTTATATGCTGGGTATACTTTGCACTTATACTATTGGGATGGTATGTATATCTCTATGTATATCTCACTCATTCATCTCCTCACTCAGTAACTCATTGATTGACGGACTTATTCATTCATACATTCATTTCTCACTCCATTCGTTCATTCACCTCACTCCCCTGTTCATCCACTTATCTTTCTCTTCCTCATTCATTCACTCATTCAATCACCGGCTTACTTATTAACTCATGTATGCATCAAATCCTTTCCCCGTCTCCCTCATTCAACCTTCCCTCACACCCTCACTCTCCATCTCTCCTTCCCCCTCCCCCACCCCCTCTCTCTCTCTCTCTCTCTCTCTCTCTCAATACAGCTCCAATATTTTTTACGTAACACACAAACACTCACTACAAAGCTATGCATTCTTTCGACAATAACAGTATCGTCATTTTTCAGCTATTCAGTTCTCCATTATGCATTTCAATTGCAATAATCGATGGCATATTGAAAGGCCCCGTTGCACTCCTTGGCTTGCAATGTTCTGAGTGATACTGCAACTCGTCATACCAACATCGCCAACAACACTGTTCCCTATCGTTATTATATTTCCTACGATTATCATTATTCAGTATCATCCGAATCACTTATCTTCATTAGCACTATCATAAACAATAATATCGTCACTCATATGCCCTAATTATCATCATCATCATCATATTCTATACATTCATTTGTTTTTCCTTCCTCTGTTCTGTTATTAAAAAAAAAAAAAAAAAAAAAAAAAAAAACGATTATTAACGTCATGCCATCACCATCGTCATATCAAGTTATCATCATAGTCATGATCTTGATTTTCATTATTAGTAATACTATCATAAATCATGATTGTCCTCGATGTCGTAATCATCAGTCACCGTCACCATTATTCTCACCATCACCAGTGCCTCTCCCATCAGTATTACAGTACTACCCTAGCCTACACCACCCTCTCCTACTCCAGCCTACTTCTGTCTTCACCACCATCACACCCACCTCCTACAATTGCAATATCCGCTACCACTGCAACAACAACCACTCAAGTACAACTAAGATTACTACTACTACTACAAAACCAACCAGCAGACACCAAACCTTCAACTACACAGAACAATTCTCATGGAGAGTTTCAGGTCAACTCTACGGAATCCAATCTCCATATTTCACAGGTGGCTGCTTCTGAACACCCTGTACCTACTCCCTTATTTTTTCAAAGTACCACAGTGTCAGGTGCCACAGAAGTTACCGCCTTCCCCTCCCGACCTGCCCTGCCCTGAGTCTGGGTTCGAATCCGGCAATGACCAGCATTCAAAAGTTGGTATTACTGATATATATTTTTTATTTACTCCAACTTGGCATTAAGCTGCCGTATCTCTGTCTTGAATGCCGAGTTGTAACAATTAGATCAACACCAAAATATATATTAGTCATGAAAAAGTGCTATGGAGAGGATGCAGGTCAGAATCACTGTCTCTTTCCGCCCATGAGCTACGGAAAACAAGCAACAAAAGGTCGGAAATCAGGGAGAATTTAAGGTGAAAGCACTACACTATAACCTAGCATACTATCGCACCCTGACAGTATAGTACCATAGCATGTTGTTGTTGTTGTGGCACCTGGTTCATCAGAAACGTGAACCCGGTGGACTACAGGCTTATGTTTATCTCCTGCCGTTCACCATCTTCCTTACGGGGGACGGGGAAGTAATTGTGGGATGTCTATATAACCAGGCAGTTGAGCACCCTGGTAATATCAGTGCCACCACATGAAGGCGTCTCTCCAGCATCACCAAAGACTGCGAACAATAATATCCATCCACTCAGCACTCGAGCAATTATGGAACTTTGACACAATACTCTGAGAAATCTGTTGGACTCCGCACTGGGTTTCTAAAATAAGTGTTCACTGTCTCGTTATTTATCATTAGGAAAAGTTGATACTTATGACACAAAACTGTACAGACTCAGGTTCGTACTCTCGCTGGCTTAATGGATGCCGGAACGCCTCTTTCTCAGCGGTTCATTTTGCCATTTACACTTCCACTCCTTCTAGTATGTAAGGGAGAAAAATACGTGAATACAACAAAAGACAATGGTACAAAATGGTAAATAAAAGACTTAGGAAGAAACCCTCCAAGTCTTTTATTCCAGCATATCCAATACAACCCCTGAATCTCTCTCTCTCTCTCTCTCTCTCTCTCTCTCTCTCTCTCTCATCTGCCCGGCTCTAGGTATAACATTGACTGCGCAGTTTCTAGGGGTCAACAGTCCATCTATGTGCCTCAAACCTTCATGTATCGCCACTTCAGCACCAATACCCACCGACCATACTGAATACACGCACAACCCTCAATACAAACACCCACTTCCACAGCATTTCTTCGTGACTAGCACCAAATCCGAGTGTTTTTCTTTTGTTACCTCTGCTGTTTATGGTCAATAGTAAAATAGCAGTATCTGACAGCATTACGTCTCCACATCCTTTTCGTAGCACTTATTCGTGACTAGCACCATATTCGAGCCCTAATCTATTGCTACAGATCAAAATTCAAGATGGGGGGGACAGCAAGATTAGGTCAAGTTAATGTGATGAGAGTACAGTACACTACAGAGAGCACACTGTCTTTGTACTCTCACCTACTGCCGCCATAGTTTAATCCTTCGCCTTTCCGGGTTGTCTGGATTATCACCACAATTTTCATCATGATCCTCCACCAGTTGTGTGTGTGTGTGTGTGTGTGTGTGTGTGTGTGTGTGTGTGTGTGTGTGTGTGTGTGTGTGTGTGTGTGTGTGTAATCCTGTAGACTGATAAAGATATACAGACTAAAGGATAAGTGAGGAGGAAGACAGTGACAAACAGACAGAAAGATACATAAAGTAGATGGAAAGATAGATTAATATATAGACAGACAGACAGACGAGATAGAAAGATTGATACATACGGAGATAGACAGGTACATACCGTAGTTAGATAGATAAATAGATAGATGGATGGAAGGGCACGATGTATACAGGAAGGTTACATAGATGGATGTATGGAAAGACGAACATCCATAGTATATAACATAGGCAGATAAATGGATAGACAGGATCGATAAACACACACACACACACACACACACACACACACACACACACACACACACACACACCAGCTCCCTACGGTGAATGAAACAAACATAATCAACAACTACAACGTCACCCGTCACCAACGAAACTCTGAAACAACAACAGCAACAACAACAAAAACAAGACCAACAAGGGCCACTCAGCACCACTACACCACGACCCTGAAATAGTGGCCTCTGGAACGACCTATTATTTCCGGGGCTCACAAAAGGTCAGGGGTCAGGGGGGAGGTCAGTAGTATTCTCTCTCTCTCTCTCTCTCTCTTGTAATCTGTACTTTTTGTAATCTGCTACCGTATGTAAAAAGGAAGGAGGAAGACAGGGGGAAGGAGAGAGGAAGAAAGGGACATGGAGGGAGGGAGGAAAAGAAGGAGAGAGAAATAAAACAGGAAGAGATGAGGTAAGGTTTGAGCAGAGAGAGAAAAGGGGGGAGGGGAAGTAAGAGGAAAGGAAGGAGTAAGAGAACTGGGATACAGAGAGACGGAAAGGGGAAGGGAGAGAGAGAGAGAGAGAGAGAGAGAGAGAGAGAGAGAGAGAGAGAGAGAGAGAGAGAGAGAGAGAGAGAGAGAGAGAGAGGAAAAACCGCAAGCGAGGGAAGGAGGAGGAATAAATGAGCAATAGAGGACTAGAGGAAGCAAAGCAAATAAAAGGAAGAGGAAGAGGCGGAAGGGGACGAGGGATAGAGGTGGGAGTGAGGAGGAAGGGAAAAATGAGAAGTACGGGAGTAAGAGAGGACTCGACGAAGAAGAGAAAGGAAGAGGAAGAGGGTGGAGGGAAGGAGGGACGAAGGTAAGGGGTATGTGAGGTAATAGAGGGAGCGTAAGAGGAAGGAAGGGAGAGAGATCGGAAGAAGGGAGGAGAGATGGAAAGTGGGAAGAGGAAGAAAGGAGAGAAAAAAAGTGGGGGGACAGAAAACGGAGGCGGGAGTGACAGGGAGTAAAAACAGGGAGGGAGAGGGGAAAAAGGGGAGGAGAAAAGGAAAAGGAGATAGGCAGAGAACGAGGGAGAGATAGAGAGAGAAGTGAGAAGGAAAGGAAGAGAATACGGAGGGAGAGAGATAAAGCGAAGGAAAGTGAGAGGGAGGGAAAGAGGGGGGGAATAAGAGAGAGAATGGGAAGGAGAAGAAGGACTGAGGAAAACTGAGTGATGAAGAGAAAGACAGAACAGGAAGAAGAGAGGGATAGAGAATAAGGGAAAAGAGAGAGAGAGAAGAAATAAGGGAAGCGTGGGGATAGGAGTGAAGGGGAAAGGGGAAGGAAGGAGGAAAAAAAGATAAGGACGAAGGAAGACGAAAATACAGAATGAAAAACAGCATCACACACTTCTTTGGAGGCTGTTTGTTTCTGTGTGTGTGTGTGTGTGTGTGTGTGTGTGTGTGTGTGTGTGTGTGTGTGTGTGTGTGTGTGTGTGTGTGTGTGTGTGTGTGTGTGTGTGTGTGTGTGTGCGTGCGCGCGCGCGCAAGGAAAAATGTCTTGACCTACCCACTCCCTGTGACGAAGCCGGCAGGAAGAAGTGAGAACCACCACCAACAAAACATAAAAAAAAAAAATCAGGAAATTTTTATATTCAACACCATCTTAATCAATATGCGAAATCAACAAAGTACATATGAGGTGGACAAGGAACCTGTGCTTTAGTGGTGTCCTGTACGTCCTTTATTTGGGGTGAAGAATATGTTGATACGTACTGTTGCGGACTTATATTTCGATTGACTTTACTACGATACTTACAAACGACTCTCGAAACCACGTATTGCAATCGTGGGAGTCCATGGATTTTTTTCTTTTGTTTTAAGAATTTTGTGTACGAGCTTCATAACAGATCGACTAATAAGTGAATCAATATTACTGTCTGCTATGGTATGTATGTATGTGTATGTATGTATTATGTATGTATGTATCGTAACAGCCGCCCTGCCCTCTACGCCGGTGATGTATTCGTGTTATTCAGCAGTGGACGTGTTTTGCTGTGGAGTAGACGCTCGATACTTACCCAAGCGACTTCTTTTTAATCTAACGACGTGATTTCTTTGGGTTCAATAAACGCTGACTCAAACTGATTTTTTCATTCACTTTTTCAATGGTTTAATGAGTGATGTATGACAGTTCTAAACGTCGGACTTAAAGCTGAATAAAATCGTCTGGAGATGGCAAAAGTGTAAGAAAAGTCACAGTAAAAAATAAAGCCACGGTAAAAAATAAAGTCAAGGTCATAAATAAAATCACGGTAAAAAAACAGTCACGGTAATACAATCACGGTAAAAAATAAGGTACACGGTAAAAAATAAAGTCACGGGCTCGAAATGGCTATACCTCAACACTGCCTCACTGAAAGGCACTTAGTCCATTTTGAAAGTTCTATTCATCTCTCAAACGCAATCATATAAGACGCGCTTCGTGTTTTATTTTGGCTAACACTAGACGTTTTGAGAGAACACTTGTAATGAGAGGGTTAAGAAGACACGCTTTGTTTCATCTGGGGGAGAGGAAGAGGTGGTAAATAAGAGGCAGACTAAAAGGAAGAATCAATGGCTATGGACAGAGGAAATTAAGAGGGAGAGGGAAGAAGAGAGAGAAAAAGAAGGAAGGAGCCAATGAAAGGAAAGAAGGGCAAGGGAAAGAGAGAGAAGGAAGGAGCCAATGAAAGGAAAGAAGGGCAAGGGAGAGAGAGAGAAAGAAGCATTGTGTGAAGGAAGGAGAGGAATGGAGGAAGAAAAGGGGTAGGAGGAAGACGGACGGAGAAAGGCATGGGGGGAGGGAGATGGAGAGACGGTAAGAGAAGAAAGGAAAGAAAGTGAGAGAGGAAGGAAGGGAGAGAGAGAGAAGGGAAAGAAGAAAAGCAGAAGGGAAACACGGGAGAGAAGAAGAAGAAGGGAAAGAAGAAGGCGGAGGGAGAGAAGGAGAAGAAGGGAGGGTGGAGGGGTGGAGGGAAAGGCTACGTGAGAAGGATTAGAGATAAATCAATAAAGCGGACAGGCGATGGGGTGGGGAGAGGAAGGAGGCTGGCCTACTACGTGTCAGTAGGCCACCAGGACAGGCCAGTAGGGCGTAAGTAGGTGGGTAGGTAAGTAGGAAAACAGGCACCAGGACAGGGGAGTAGGGAGTAAGTAGGTGGGTATGTAAGTAGGGAGACTGGTACCAGAAGAAGGGAGTCTATGAAGGTAGGTAGGTAGGTAGGTAGGTAGGTGGTCGGGTAAGTAGGCACACAGGTTAGGGATAAGAAATGGGAAGAACATGAATGAAAGAAAGAAAAAGAACGAAATGAATAAATGATGAATGGAAATAAATGAATTAATTAATAAAGGCAATTGAATTAATAAAATAATAACTACAAGGCGCTCAGGGAGCACATACCTCCGTCAGTGCCACTGCCATTAAAATGGATCCCAATCCCGATCCGTGGATACAGGATCCGGATCCGCCCAAAATACTGATAATTCTTTCTTGGTCTATGGCCCACCTTTCCACAAAATATAATTGAAATTCATTGAGAACTGTTGGAGGTATTGTGCGGGATACTCCGGATCCGGATCCACCCCCAGATTTAATCATTTCTTTCTTAGCCCATGGCCCACCCTTTCACAAAATTTCACCAAAAATATGTTCATAACTTTTTGAGTAATTCTGCTAACAGACAGACAGTCAGACAAACAAACAAACAAAAGCGGTGTAAAACATAACCTCCTTGTAGGAGGTAAAAGGACAATGAATTGTGAATGAATGATTTAATTAATTAATGAAGCAGGAAAAGGGAAAAGAAACTGGAAGGAAAGGAAAAGAAAGGAGAGGAACGGGAAAGAAGGAGAACATGGAAGGAAAAAAAAAAGGAAGGAAACAAGAGAGGGAGGGAGGACAGGTGGCTAAGCTACTACGTGTCAGTAGGGCAGAAGGTCTGGGCAGCAGGGATTAGGTAGGTAGGTAGGTAGGTAAGTAGGTAGGGAGGGAGGGAGGTAGGTAGGGAAAGTGATAGAAAATGCAGGGAGGCAAGTAGACAGAAAAAGAAGATAGGCAGGTAGGTAGGCAAGTACGTAGAAAAGATAGGTAGGTAGGTAGGCACGTAGTTACAAAACGTAGGTTGGAAATGGAAGGAAGGTAGGTAGGGAATGGAAGGTAGGTAGGTATGTATGGGTGGGAAGGTAGGTGGGTAAGGGAAGGAAGGTAGGTAGGTAGGCAAAAGCAGGAAGATAGGTTGGCAAAAGAAGGAAGATTGCTACTGGTAGGAAGGAAGATAGGTAAGTAAAGGAAAGAAGGTAGGTAACATGGGAGGATGGAAGGTAGGTATGGAAGAATGAAGGAACTGGTCTAAAGTCAGTAGCGCAGAAGGATAAGGTAGTAACGCGAAGTAGCACGGTAAGTAGGCAAGTAAGTGGGTAGCGAATATGAGTGAGAAAAGCGGGGAGAGAAGGAGGCTGATCTATGTGTAAGTAGGAAAGGGGTGCCAAGTGGTGGGTAGGCAGTAAGTAGTAAGGTCTGGGTAGAAAAGTGAAAAATAAAAGTGTATAAAGACGATAGGCAGATAAAGAAAGGAAGAGCATGAACGAGAAACACAAATAAACAAAGAATATAAAAGATGATGACGATGATAAGACCATGAACGTGAGAGTAAAATGAATTGTATGGAAGTGATGATGATGACGATGATGCACGCACATGGAGAGGAAGACCAACAAGGAAATGGAAAAATTAGGTCGAAGAGGGAAGACTTCTTGGATTGGCAGGAAGGACTGGAAATGAGTGGAGAGAGAGCAGCTTGAAGACGACGACGACGACGACGACGAAGCAAAAGAACTTAACATAATTACCTAATCTGTCTCATTCCCCCTCCGATCCCTTTTTCCTTCACCACACCTCCCTCACCCCACATTCCTGCCTCACATCACCTAACTGCCTCATCACACATGCCCCGCTCCACCTGCCTCACCAAACCCGGCTCACCCCATCTGCCTCCCCATCTTCTGTACCACGCTTGCTTCCCCCTCTCCCCCAGCTTAACCCCACTTGCCTCACCCCACTGCCTCCTCATTTTGTCACCCGCCTGCCTCACTCCCTCTCCAAACTTTGTCAGCATAATGGCAAACTTCGATAAATCCTCACTCTGGCACGATATTTTGTTGTGACGTAATGAAAAGATTTATAGCGAAAGAAATCAAGCTACTATATTTCCTGTGACAAAGGAGAAACAATAAAACAGAAAAATACCGTTAGTTTACACAGCCACACGTAACATACGCCACATCTCACACTGTCACACCTCACACTGCCACACCTCAAATATACCTCCTACTAGCACACACCTCATACACCTCAAACTCACCTCAGTGTTATACTCCTCTCTCACATCTCACACTGCACTATTTAACTATGTCACATCACACAACCGCACCTTAAATTGCCACACTTTAAGCACATCTCACAATATCAGACTCCACACTGCCAGACCTCAAGCACACCTCATGGTCACATCTCGCACACACCTTGCACTGCCACCACACTTCTATCTTCCATCTCCTATTGCACAAGACACCTTTATACACCTTGGCCTAAAATATATTCACGATGACAAGAGTCGTACAGTCAACACCACCACAATTACCAACACATTCACCACCATCACAATCACCACCACCACCAACACCATCACCACCAACACCAACACAACCACCACCACTACCATCACACACACAATCGCCAACACAATCATCACCACCACCACAACCACAATCATCACCATCACTACCATCACACACACAATCACCATCACAATCATCACCACCACCACAACCACAAAATCACCACCACCACCACCACACCACAATCACCACTACCACTACCACCACCACCATCACCACCACCACCACCACAATCAACACCACCACCACAACCGCCAGCACCACAATCACCATCAACACTACCCTCACCATCACCACCATCAACAACAAGAACAACGACAACAACAACAAAAGTAACGTCCTCTCCTTGTGCTCAACATTCTGAAACGGACAACGAAAACTTATAAACCCCACACTGTATATCCTATTTCACTAACCCCATATTATTTTCCAATACTATCACTCATTAAAATACAGTTACGTGGCATCACACCGAATTTTGGGTCACTCACAACTACTAAAGGCGGCGAAACACAAAGACACACATCGTTTAGGCTCAATGTTATCAACCTACTAAGGAATGGGATAGGCCTACTTATTTTGCTGACTCACGTATTTCCAGACATATCGAAACCTACTGAAAAACACCGCTCACTACGTCTGACTGAGCTTATGGGTAACTACTATTATTATTTTTAGGTAAAAACTACCAGACGTATTGAAGATTAAAACCATCATCATCATCATCATCATCATCATCATCATCAGTTTTATTCTTCCTTCTCCTAACCGTCATCATCATAATGAAAATCACCACCACCACCAGCACCACCATCATCATCATCATTTGCAGCAGCAGCACCAGTAGCAATAACAGCAGCAGCGTTTTGTTCTCGTTCCTCCTCCTAACGATCATGATCATCATCATCATCATCATCAATCATCATCATCATCATCATCAATCATCATCAGCACCACTACCTCCAGCATGTCATATTCCTTCCCCCGTCTTACCATCACCATCGTCATCGTCGTTAAACCTATGTCCAATCTCATTCAAGTACTGTACCATCAAACAGGATTTTCTTTGCTGACACAATGATTTCAAAAAAAAAATAAATAAAAAAATAAAAAAAACAAAAAACAATCAAACAAATAAAATCGCCCAGGTTAACTTTGATCTAAATTATGGGTAGGCTAACAACTCGCACATTTCCGCTGACTCAAACACTCCTGACAGCGAAACATATAAACATCGCTCAGTCTGTTTTTCCCTGAGCCTATGGGTGAACGACACTTGTTTTCCGACGCGCGAAACACACTGAAACACAGAATCAGCACTGGGATCCAACTTCTACCACCCATCTAACCCCTGCAGCCCGAGGACGTTTTATTTTTACTATTTTTCCTAACTTCAGGTGATTATTTTCTGACTAACAAATTTTTCCAACTGAGAGGGCAAAACAATAGCCTTCATTAATCTGTTCAGTAGAAGGGGCTTTTGTTACGCTGAATAAAACCGTCGGAAGGTACAATGAATATAAAATCCACGTCATCGTACTGAAGGGGAGACATACGATATCAACACTTCTTTCAGTGACTAAGAAACACGAAGCATACCGAAACATACAGAGAAAAACATCGCACAGGTTTAGTTTCATCAAACCTGCGTGTGCGGGAGGGATACTTTTGCTTTCACAATTATACAAAAACATTGAAACAGCACAGAAGAACATCTCTTTAGTCCACATTTATCAAGACACCTTATTTTTTTTTTTTTTTTTTTTTTTTTGTTATGCGAGGAAGAAGGAACCAAAGGCCATGAGCCCGCAATAACAGTTCCCTCCAAGAGAAAAACAAAACAAAAGACAGAGCCAAATTCAAGATCCGATCATTTCGAGATGCCCGGACACACTGCGTTTGAAAGACTGAAGATCATAGGAAGCAGGAAATACAGACAGAGGGAGACAGTTCCAGAGTTGACCTGTTGTATAAATGAAGGACTAGGAATAACGGTTAACTCTTGCATTAGAGAGTTGGACAGAAAAGGGATGAGAGTTTGCTGCTAGACGGGTGCTACGCGCCCGTCGTACAGGTGGAGGAATACATGCAGACAGTTCTGATGAACAGTGACCATTGAAGCAGCGACAAAAAAAGAGATCAAGATGCAACAGTGCGGCGAAGAGACAGCAGAGGTTGAAGGGAGTTAGTAAGAGGAGAGTTAATGAGACGAAGAGCCTTGGGAAGAGCCTTTGACTCCACCCTATTGAGAAGAGCTGTATGTGGGAAGCCTCCCCACACATGAGAGTTGTACTCCACACAGGGGCGGATAAAACCCCTATACTGAGTCAACAATTGTGTAGGGGTAAAGAAGGAACGGAGTCGGCTTAGCATACCTAATCTCTTAGAAGCAGATTTTACAATAGATGTAATATGATCTTTCCAAGATAAGTCCCGAGTAAATGAAACCCCAAGCATGTTCAAGGATGATGCAGGATTAAGCTGAATATCATTAAATCAAGACACCTACTTTACCTTATACTATCTACCTAGAGACGATCTTATATAGTTTATGGGATATACAGTATATCTTTCGTAGCGCAGCAGTCGGAAACATTCTCCATTTAGTCCATCACCACGCTACGTCTTCTCCGAGGCGAATAAACTCAGCTGAGGGTCATAGGTCAGCTATAATGAGCAACGCCACGCCTAACAATCTGTCTACAGGAATGATTTTACCCTTTTGCCCTTGATCTTCCACTGACTCTTCCCAAAATCGGTGTACTTTATCCTCCTCTGACTTTCAACTCTTCTACAGAGTTTCGTCCATATCGGGTCAGAATTCTTAATGCTGACCTTGCCCTCTGAGCTTTGACTATTACCTACTGTTCTTAAAACCCTCTTCATCCTTGGCTGACCCTCAACACTTCCACACACTTTGATCCAAATCCAATCATAACTGTTTACTATTTGGAATTATTTTGTTCGCGCACGCACACACACACACACACACACACACACACACACACACACACACACACACACACACACACACACACACGAGAGAGAGAGAGAGAGAGAGAGAGAGAGAGGAATGCAAACAGTACAAGGTAAAGCAAAGCAGCACCAGACATTAGCATTCATTGGAGACTGCTTGTCAGAGTTTATAACTATTATAATTCTATGAGTTGATGATCAGGACAGCAAAGGTATCCCGCTATGCTTCCGTCCCCACAGGTGTAGTAAATGTACATCATCGTATTGAAGGGATTAAAAGCGATAGGTGCAGCTTTTGTTCACTTAGAATTAGCAGACACGCCGATGCACATACTATACAGGTGAAGGAGGGCAAACATTATATGAGGAATGGAAGGAAGAAGAAGGACAGTATGTAGGTAAGTAGGTATGTAGGTAAGTAGGTAGGTAGGTGGGTAGTTAGGTAGGCTGGTTGGTTTGTAGGCTACGTACGAGGGAAGGAAGGAGGGAACCAACGAACGAACGATCGAAAGACAGAAAGAGATGAGGAAAGGAAAGAAGGCAGGAAAGAAGAAAGGAAGGAAGGAAGGTAGATGGGCGGGTGGGTAGGCAGGGCGGGTGGGTAGGTAGGCAGGTATTCACGTAGGCTGGCAGGTATGTAGGTACATTAGGTAAGTCGTTTGGTGGGTAACTAAGCGGAAGAGGTAGCAGTAGGTAAATATTTACATAGAGAAGCATATAGCCTGAGCGATGTATAAAGGATGGGTGGAAAGACAGCATGAACGGGAGCTAGATGTGTAGGTAGGTAGGATGACAGTAAGTGCCGTAGTAACAATGTCTACTGTAGATCCGAATCTTCTACAGAACTTGTCGCAAGTAACCTATCCACATGCTGGCGAAGTACGAATGGAGAATTGGTGCAGGTAGTGATGGTGATCCCCGTGAAAGCTAAAAGGTTGGAATGGTTGTTTTCCGTGTGTCAGAGTCTGTATGTTGTCAGTAAGAATCAAGAGTGTGAACAAAAGCAGGCAAATGAATGGACATACTACCAATACCCACTTTAAACGACCGTCATGGTGCAGGCTCGAACCGTTGACATGCGGCTGATGTGGAACGAGAGAGAAATACACAACCAACGAGACAACGCAAGTCAGTATATCAGGGAAAATGGGCCGGGGAAGCCAGTAACTCATGTGATATTGGGTAAATAGGTAGTTAGGTAGGCAGGTATGTAGGTAGGCAAAGATACATTATGTGTTACACTGCTGAGGGTTATTTGTGTACAAGAACGCATGTACGTATGCATGTTTGTTATGCATCTATGTAGAAAGTTAGGCTGGATAAGAGGGGAAGGGAAAACATGCTACTATCTCAACTCCTGTGCTTCACCCTTAACTACTCGTACTTCACTCACATCCCCCACTCCACCTGCTTCACCATGCATACCCGACCACTCTCCTTACTTCTAACCTTCGCACATCCCCTACCCTACCTCCTCACCACACGTACTTCTCCGCACACTCTTCACCCTGCCTGCTTTACAGTACCTTCCACCCAATCTGCTTCACCATACCTGTCTCATCACACATTCCCTACTCTCCCTGCTTCACCTCTTTGCCTAACTCAACCAAACCTGTTTTATATCATGCCTGCCCAGTCACAAATACCCCTCCTCTCTTTGCATCACCGACACACCTGCCTTCTCTACCTGTCTCTGTACACATGTCATCACATGTCTCACCAACCAGCTTGCATAATAACCTTTACTCTCACTGCCTCACCACCACCTTCCTCACCCTTACCTTTCTCGCCCCCTCTGCCCAACTCTTACTTCCCTCATTCCCATCTTCCTTAACCATACCTACCTCACCCTCATCTGCCTCACCTCCATGAACCCCACTCCTACCTGTCTCACCCCTCCCTTCCTCACCCCTACATACCTCACCCCACCTGCCTCACCTCCATAAGTCCCATCACCACCTGCCTCACCCCTCCCTTCCTCACCCCTACATACCTCACCCAAACTGCTTTACTCCCAACCTGCTTCACCCCCACCTTCCCCACCCCCACCTACACCCCCCACCTGCCTCAACCTCACCTGCCTCGGTCCTACTTGCCTCACTCCCACCTGCCTCACCCCTACCTGTCTGACCTCTACCTCCATTACCCCACGTGCCTCCCTTACCACACCTCCCACATTACCTACCTTATTCCGCGTGCCTCATCCCAACTTATCTCACCTCCACGTACTCCCCGCCCCCACCTATCTCACCTCTACCTACCTCACTCCTTCCTACCTCACCCCCACCTGTCGCACCCCCACCTACATGCCTGACACCCACCTGCCTCACCCAAGCTCAGCTCAGCCCCAACCCTTCTCCCCAGCAAAAACTCTCAGCGTGAAGACATTTATCAAACTTCCAGGATTTCCAGAAGAATCCCCCAAGACTCCAGGATCCAGCAAGAAATCACACCTTCACAGAATTAGTATTATAAAAATTGGGGGGGATTTTTCGATTTTTAATATTTTTTCCCAGAATTTCCAAACCAAATTTATGGAGAGGTTGTAGATCAGTTTGTAGCTTAATGTTTGGGATTATTTTTGAGAAGAGAAACCTTTAGAAAATTTTAATGATCTGGGGGACTTATTATGGTGAATCTAAGAGTGAGTCTGAGGAAAAGGAATTATGAGTACCGAAAGACCTCTGAAAAATTATCAACAGATTCTGAAAATACTAATTACTGAGCTTCTTTGAGAGAGAGAAAGAGAGAGAGAGAGAGAGAGAGAGAGAGAGAGAGAGAGAGAGAGAGAGAGATTCTACACATAACATGAAAAACGCTATGTCTATCTTGTTCGAAAAATTTGCAATAATTAGGATTTTTACAGGAACACACACACACACACACACACACACACACACACACACACACACACACACACACACACACACACACACACACATTTTAAATACAGGCATTCAAAACCATCCACCACCACCACCACCATCACCACCATTCCCACCCATCTATCACCATCTGTCTCCGGCTGTCCGATACCTCCATTCAATCAGTACCAACCTACCACTACCACCATCCCAACTACCGCTCACTACCACATCACACCCTACCTCACCTACCACCTACCATCAACCACAATTACGGTATGAAGTACCACCATTCACCTCAGCCACCATCACTGTAACTACCACCATACTCCCCCATAACTACCACCATCCACCTACCACCATCTGACCACCACAATCACCATACACCTACAACTATCACCTTCCAACCACAACTACCACCATACATCTATCACAATCACCACACATCTGCAACTACCACAATCAACCACATCCCACCTCAACTACCACAATCTACCTCATCCCATCTCAACTACCACACTCAACCACATCCCACCTCAACTACCACAATCTACCACACCCCACCTCAACTACCACAATCTACCTCATCCCATCTCAACTACCACACTCAACCACATCCCACCTCAACTACCACAATCTACCACACCCCACCTCAACTACCACAATCTACCACATCCCACTTCAACCACCACAATCTACCACACCCCACCTCAACTACCACAATCTACCACACCCCACCTCAACTACCACAATCAACCACATCCCACCTCTACCACAATCACTACCACAATCTACCACACCCCACCTCAACTACCACAATCTACCACACCCCACCTCAACTACCACAATCCACCACATCTCACCTCCAGACTACCACCATCAAACTACCACAATTTCACCCAATTATCCAAAACCACCACCGCAAATCTACCACAATCAATCACAATTCCGCAACGACTCACCACTGCCTACCACAACTATTATCACAACTACCAATCTCAAACAACCACAACCAAACTACCCCAATTGCCATCATTCAACCATTGCAACAACCACAACTACCACCATCCAACAACTAAAACCATTCAACTATCGTAACTATAACCATTCAACCACCACAACAACCACCATTCAACCACCACGACTACCATCATCAAACTACCACCAACCACCACAACTACTAGCACCCAACTACCACAACTACTAGTACCCAAATACCACCAACTACCACAACTACTAGCACCCAACTACCACAACTACTAGTACCCAAATACCACCAACTACCACAACTACTAGTACCCAAATACCACCAACTACCACAACTACTAGTACCCAAATACCACCAACTACCACAACTACTAGCACCCAACTACCACAACTACTAGCACCCAACTATAACAACTACCATCAACTACCACAACTACTAGCATCCAACTACAACAACTACCACCAACTACCACAACTACTAGCGCCCAATTACCACAACCACCATCTTTCTGCTACCACAGCTACAACCAATCAACTAAAACTAGCCGACAACCAAAACTACCACAACACCACCCAACAACCACATCTACCACCATCAAACAACCACAACTACTAACATGCAAACATAAACACCATAACTACCAGCATCCAATTACAACTACCACCACCCCAATAACTAAAACTATCATCAATCAGCAACTACACATCAACCACAACTACCACCATCCAAAAACGACAGCTACCATCATTCAAGAACCACAACTACTAACATCCAACTACCACAACCAAACTACCACAATTTTCGCCTTGAACGGGCTCCTTCAAGCTCGTCTTTCACTTCGAAAAAAGTGCAGAAATCGGAGCCGAGGAGGAGGAGGAGGAGGAGGAGGAGGAGGAAGAGGAGGAGGAGGAAAACTGAGTATAACGAAGGGAAAAAAAGAAGGGAAAACACGGAAGAAATGGCGAAAGAGAAACAAGTGAAGAATGAACGAAGAGGAAAGGAAGAAAAGAGGGAGGAAGGAAAAACACACAGGTAATAAATGAAAGAGGAAAAGGTGGGAAGGAAAGAGGACGAAGAAGTAAAGATAGGCTGAAAGGGAGGATGAGAGGAATGAGAAAGGAAGAGGAACGAAAGAGAGGAAGAGTCAGAAAATACCACGACAGTTTGAGAAGGAAGGAAAGGAGAGCAAGGCATCGATAATTTAAAACGGAAAAAGAGAGGAGAGCATCGATAGTTTGAGAGGAAGAAAGAGGAAGAGAAAGGAAGAAAAGAGAAGAGGACCTCGAGAGACTGGCAGGAGAAGGCACAGGAAAGGGAGGGGGAGAAAAACAGGAAAGACTGGAGAGAAAAACAGGAAACGGGACAAGGTCGAATAACAGGGAAGGAGAAGTATAAAGGGAGGGAAACAGTAATCGGAAAATGAAAGGCAAGAAGAGACGTAAGTACCTGAAAATGGGAATAAGAAAAATGAGAATAAGAGGGAACGGACACACAAAAAAAAATAGTCTCCCCAAAATTAGAATAGGAAATGAAAATACAAGAAAAAAGACAAGGAAATAAAAGCTAATGGAAATAAGGAACGGGAATAAAAGGAGGTAACAGAAAATGAGACAAGCTTGCCAACATGCCCAGGGGAATGCAAGATGGTCTCCACACAACTACAATACACTGACATTCTCCTGTACAAATTTTCACTGAACACACACACACACACACACACACACACACACACACACACACACACACACACACACACACACACACAGGATCTTTAAGGCTGCGGGTTTACATGGGTTCACGTTTGACCTCATGAATCCCTTTAAAAGTCATAAATAAAACGAAAATAAAAATGGTGTCTAAGGTTATTGGAAGGAAAACTGTACAAAGTGTAACGCGAACTGATTTAACAGAAATAAAAGAATGGCACCAAGATGAAAAAGTCTGGAAGAGGGAAGAAGGAAACGGAGAAATACAGGAGGTAAATATCATGGGGTGAAAATAACAGCGAACGGGAATATCTGAACGTGGGAATGCTGAGGAAACGCATATAAAAAGATGAAGAAACTGAGGAAAATATCAAGCTGCTGATGATGATAAACGGAAGGGCACTCACCAGAACCCATAATACCGCTATTCCCACTACTACTACTTAATAATAATAATAATAATAATAATAATAATAATAACAACAACAACAACAGACTGCTGGAACTCAATTCTCCGCCACTCTGAACAACTCTACGGAAGCCAATCCCCATATTTCCATGACAGACCTGCTTAATTCCTTACTTACCAAATTACGACTGTGTACTTAAGTTTTACCAAGCATTCACCGAAATGTGACTGTGAATAGTATTTTAAGCACTGATGCAAAACAGGAAAACATGGAGGTCTTAAGTGCAAAACAAGACGATAAAAGGTGAATAGAAAACACACACACACACACACACACACACACACACACACACACACACACACACACACACACACACACACACACAAACCGGCTTACAGAACCCCTTGCCCTCTCTCTCTCTCTCTCAAATCTGTTTTCTCCTAATGTTTCTCAACTTCTTTGTCCACTCACTCTATCCTTTTCTCCCTCTCTACATCTTTCCTTCCCTCCCTCTTTCACTTCCCCCTCTCCCTTGTTCCCTGCATCCCTTCCTATTTCAATGCTCTCCCTTCCTCTCCCACTCCTCTTCCTCCCCTAACCTCTTCCCTCATTCCATTCACTTTCCTACTCTTCTTCTCCTTATTTCTTTCCGTCCTTTCTCCCCCTCCCCCCCCTCTGTGTTCACTCTTCTTCCCCTTCTGTATTTAGCATGTCTTCCCTCCCTCCTATCTCATTCCTTCCCTTCCTCCCCACTTTTCTTCTTTCCTCATGCCTTCTTCACTCCTCCCCTTTCTTCTTCTGTCTCCCTCTTTCCTTCCCCCCCCCCTTCTCTCTCTCTCAATTCCTCAAGCCTTCCCTCTCACTCTCTTTTCTCCTTTCTTCCCTCCTGCCTCCGTTCCTTCTCTCCTCCCTCTTTCCTTCCCTCCCCCTTCTCCCCCACCAGTCGATAGGGACACTGATAGTCGGTGACATTTGCAATTCACTTCCTTATTTCTCTCTCTTCCTCACTCCTCTCTTTTCTTATCTAGCTCTCTTTCTTTTTATTTCCTCCCTCATTCAAGGTGGAGGCAGGTTTTCAGTTTGCGCTTTTGTCCCGTTTGTCTGTCTGTCTGCCTGTCTGTCAGTGTCTTGCTATCATTCTGCCTGTCTGTCTTTCTGTTTGCACGGCTGTCTGTCTGTCCGTTTGTGTCCATTATACGTTTGTCTAGCTATCAGTTGATCTGTACTGGCTGTCAACCTGTCTACCTCTGTATCTATCTATCTATCTACCTACCTATCTAGGTCTATTTACCTATCTATATTGCATTTCACTTTTTATCTCTCACTTTCCTCGTCACTGGAGATTTTATCATGTTTTGTTTTTATCGCTCCTGTCTGTCTGTCTGTGTCTTTGTATTCTGTATTTGTCAGCCTACAGTATCTTTGTCTTTCCATCAGGCTATCACCCAATCAGTCTATCTGTCTATCTACGGTGTTTACCTACCTGTCTGTCGTTCCGTGTCTGTCAGATTGCGTATTTGTTTATGAATCTGACTGTCTGTTTAGCCTATCCGTCAGCATGTTTGTTTACTTATGTCTGTCTCTATGTCTGTTCACCATTATCTATATCTAACATCTACTTATTTACCAATCTATCTACCTGTCCACTACTTTACAGAACAACGCAAGGGAAGATCATAAAATAAACCTATATAATGTGGCGTCTTTTTCTTTCCAATATAATCACAACTTCCAACCACTGTATTCAACTTCGACTGACCTTTTTGCAGCGACATGACTGATTAATACTACACCTAACCACCTATATAATAGTTCGGGAAGTGGAAAAAAAAAAATGATGATTGAAGTTACGGTCAATAATTCGTTTACATCGTGTTCTAACATCGTGTCAACCTAACGAAATCTCGCTAATCTAACTACTTTCGTTTCATCTAAGGGAACTGGCCCACTAACAACCTGATTACTATAAGGTGGCTGCTTAAATCCGATGGCCCTTAGTTATGCGGTGAGGATGAGTCTCCTTGGTTACTAGTCAAATCAACCCTTCAAGAATACTACACCTGGGCACCAACAGAGCAGAAAGGGGTTAAGGGTCTTGGTCAGGTTAAATACACTATAAACAATACAATTCAAGAAGATAAGAAGGCTTGCAATCTCAGAGTCATTAATTCGGCATCCCAAACGTGTAAGAGGATTTTTTGACCAAATTTGTACAATCTTGAACTTGCCTTTCTTGTTATCTTGTTTTTCTGGCCTTTGGTTCCTTCTTCCTTGCATTTAAAAAAAAAAAAAAATCAACCACAAAAATTCGTCTGCTATTCCACTGCTTTCACTTAACACTTGGGCACGTCCGTCACCTTCCTCCCTGACGTTATCATATCAGAGTTATCTATGGGCAGGGAAACACACCAAGCCTCTCGCAGCGTAGGAATATTAGCCTGGAGATGAAAGTGGAAATTAGCAAAGGTGACATATTTCGTATACTTTTGTCATCAACTGCACATCTGAGTTTACACTGGTAATGTTCAAATAATAATAATAATAATAATAATCCAATCTAATAAGTTTGAAACCAGTCCCACATGGATGGAGATTAGTTTTCACAGTAGTTTTTGTAAGGTCAATCTCCCCTCAATTTGTGGAGGAGGAGGAGGAGGAGGAGGAGGAGGAGGAGGAGGATCTTCTTTTAGCTCAATTTTCTTTTCCACATTTCATTTTCTGATATTTCTTCCCATTTCATTTTTTAATATATAATTCCCCTATACTAATTTCGGAATGAACTACCTATTTCTTCGATTTTTCACATCTCTTCCCTAACATTTCTTTCTTTATCTTCTCTCTTCTCTCCTTTAACATTTTCTTATTTCCATCTCCATTTCTTATCGTTTCCCCTCCCTTTATCTCTTCCATTTTCTTTTACCCCTCTCACCTTCTACTTATTCCATTTTCTCCTCTCTCTCTCTCTCTCTCTCTCTCTCGACTGGAAGGGACCATAATTCAGTGTGGTTTGTGTAACTTAAACTTCGTGTAACTTACTTGATTATTTACATTCTTACTCTTCTCTCCCTCCCATATTCTCGTTTCTCTTTTCATCTCTTCTTTTTTCTCTTTTTACATCTTATTTAACTTTTCTTTCGTGCCTCCAGTCTCTTTGATTCTCTCTCTCTCTCTCTCTCTCTCTCTCTCTCTCTCTCTCACACATACACACACAATAAAAAAATCGCCTCCTTGAGTTGCCATGTATCCAACCAGTTCCCTCCTCTCTCTCTCTCTCTCTCTCTCAGCCTCCTTCACTAGTGCCCAATGAGATGGCCCCTTTTGTGAATTAAATATGGAGGGCAAATTCATTCTCTCCCAAAACCCCTCGACGTTGGGGGGAGGGGAGGGGAGGGGAGGGATGTGGAGTCCAGATAGATAATGAGAGTGTGAAAAGGAGAGTGGGGAGGGTTTGGGAGGGGAGGGGATGAGAGAGGGGGAGTAAAGAGAGATAATGAGGAGAGAAGCAGTGAATGGGTGGGGGGAGGGGAGAGGATGGGAGGAGGAGAGGCGGGGCAGGGAGGGAGAGGAGGGATAATGATGTAAGAGGGTGTGAAAAGGAAAGAGTGGGGACAAGAGGGGTGGGAGGGATTGAGAAAGGTGGGACGGGGGAGAGGGATAATGAGAGGGCAGAGAGAGAGGGACACTGAAAAGAATATAGGAGGAGGAGGAGGGGGGAAGGGTTGAAAGACGTACTGGAGTGGTGGGGGAGGGGAATGGGATAGACTGAGAGGTAGAGGGAGGGCAGGTGGGAGGGGGGGGAGAGGAGGAGGGAAGGAAGAGGGGGTGGGAGGGAGGGAGGATGAAAAGGTGTTGAGAGAGAAAGTAAACATCGCCAGCCCCATTAGGGTCTTGAAGGAAGTTTGTAACACTGAGAACTATCACTATGGTTTCTGTTTATAACGAAGACGACAAGGATTATAAAGCCATGAAAAGAAGGGGGAGAGGAGGCGAGGAGGGGGAGAGGGGGAGAGAAAAGGAGACGGGGCGTGGGAGGGGGAGGGAGAGGGGGAAGGGAAAGAGTGAAGGGGGGGGGAAAGAACGGGGCATGGAGAGAGAGAGAGAGAGAGAGAGAGAGAGAGAGAGAGGATGGCTAACAGGAAGGGGGGAGTGAGGTATGGGGAGAGGAAGAGGTGAAAGGAAAGAAAGGAATAGAGAAAGGAGCGGTAAGAGGGAGAGCTGGAGAAAGCAAAAGAAGGGGAAAGGGGTTTGAGGGAGGAGATGAGAAGGAGAAGGGGGGATTAAGGGAGAAGGGAGAGGGAAAAAGGGGGAGAGGGGGAGGGGGAAGAGGAGTAGAAGGGGGAGAGGGAGGGATTTGATGAAAGGAAGTGAGAGGGAGGGGCTACAAAGAAGATGGAGAGACAGAGGGGAGATGTTAATGGAGGGAGAGAAAGGGAGATGTTTGAGAGGAGGGAGATGCTTGAGAAGTGAGTGAGAGGAAGGGAGGAGTTTGAGAAGAGGAGATGAGAGAGAGGAAGGAGCTAAAGAGGAGAGAGAGGAAGAGAGGAAGGGGACAGCAACACTAAGGAGGGAAGGGGGAAAGGCAGCTTGTAAGACATGGAGAAAGGGGACTGGAGGGGGAAGGAGAGAGAGTATAAGAGGGGAGAGGAAGGAAGGGGAAAGGCGGGGAAAGGAGACAGGGGGGAGGGGAGGGGAGGGGAGGGGAGGGGAGGGGAGAGAGCTTAAGAGGGGAGGAGAGCTTAAGAGAGGAGGGGATATGAATATTTAACGATGTGGGCTAAGTGGACGGTGAGGGTGGGTGGTGGGGTGGGGTGGATAGGAGGGGGAGGGAGATAGGGGGTGCAGGAGGGGGCGGTGTGGTGATGTGGTGGAGAGGGAGCAAAGTTAAGAATAAATAGGTGATAAAGTGATGCAAAGGGAAAGGAATACAGAGAACATTAATGAGGGAAAAAAAAAGAAAAGATGAGAATGGGAAGAAAAAACAGAAATAGGGGAATGGGAAAAGGATGAGAGGGGCATAAGAGGAAGGGGAAAAGGGGAGAAGGGAGAGAGGAGGAAGAAAAAGGGGATGTGAGATGAGAGACGAGAAAGGATTGAATAAGGAGAGAGAGAGAGAGAGAGAGAGAGAGAGAGAGAGAGAGAGAGAGAGAGATTTCAAAGTAGATATAGGGATCTGATGCAGGAAACATTAATAAAGTTTCACGAATCAGTATGAAAATTTTATGAATACGTATGACGTTTGTGAATAAGATTTATGTAGAAGTATGGGTTTTATGAACGAGTTTTATTATTGTGTTTTAAAAGTATGAAAGTTTTGTGAAAAGTATGAAGGGCAAAAAGCACATAAATGGATTCCAATGAGAAAAATTCGGCTTCAGTAGATAGATATAAGTGAAATAGATTGGAAAAAAATGTAATGTGTGAATGGACAAGTAACCCAGCGATTCAGTTGCTGTTAAATCGATTGTGAGTTTAAAGAGCACAAGAAAAAGAAAGAAATGAAAGAAAAAAAGAAAGAAAATGAAAAGAAAGAAAAAAGTGAACGAATGAATAAATGGATAAACAAAAATAAACAAACAGATAAAGACATAACACACTCCGCCTGGGGACTTCTCTTGTGTTGCAGGGACGGCTCGTTGTCAATGTCCATCCTGCAACATTTATTCATTTCCTACTCTCACTGCCACACCCACGCCCACACAGCATCATTTATTCATTTCCTACTCCCACTGCCACACCCACGCCCACACAGCATCATTTATTCATTTCCTACTCCCACTGCCATACCCACGCCCACAATGCATCATTTATTCACTTCCTACTCCCACTGCCACACCCACGCCCACACTGCATCATTTATTCACTTTCTACTCCCACTGCCAAACCCACGCCCACACTGCATCATTTATTCACTTCCTACCACCACTACCACACCCACACTGCATCATTTATTCATTTCCTACCCCCACTGCCACACCCACGCCCACACTGCATCATTTATTCATTTCCTACTCCCACTGCCACACCTACGCCCACACCAGCAAACTGCGCCGTCCCAGAAACACACAAAATACCTCCATGTGAATTTGTAATGGAGCGCTATTTATGAACCACCCTGTACTGAGATATTGCGGTACTTTTTTTTTTTTTTCAAGCTGTGGCGCTTTTTGTTTTTGTTTTTTTCTGTTTTACCGTCGATCTTCCTGTCAAACTGCCATGCCAATTTTCCTACCAATTTTTCATACCACATTTTCTGATCACATTTCGACTGAACACCGTTTTCCTATCAATTTTCCAAAACCTTTTCCTGTTACATTTCCATTACAGTTTCCTAACACATCATTGCATTTTCTATCACATTTCTGTACCATTATCCCATCACACTTCCATTAAATTTTCGTGGCACATGTACAACTACTACTACTACTATGAATAATAATAATAATAATAATAATAATAGTAATGATAATATCTTAACTCCATGAAATGACATGGGTATTCTTACATAAAAATAAAATAGCAAAAATACAAGATTATATAATTACATTTGTTGCAGAGAGTAAAACAGATTAAAAGGAAGGCTAAAAAAAAAATAATGGGAAGATGGATGGAAGGGCACAGGGAGAGGAGGAAGATGGATGTTAAGGTAATAGGGAGAGAAGATGAATGGAAGGGTAATAGTGAGAGGAGGAAGATGGATGGAAGGGTAATAGGGAGAGGAGGAAGATGGATGGAAGGGTAATACAGAGAGAAGATGAATGGAAGGGTAATAGGGACAGGAGGAAGAGGGATGGAAGGATAATAGGAAGAGGAGGATGAGGGATGGAATGGTAACAAGGAGAGGAGGAAGATGGAGGGAAGGGTAATAGGGAGAGGAGGAAAAGGGATGGAAGAAGATAGAATAAGGGGAAGAGGGACGCTAGGAAGAACGGAAGAGAAAAACGGAAGAAATGAGAGAGAGAGAGAGAGAGAGAGAGAGAGAGAGAGAGAGAGAGAGACGAGGGGGGGAGGCAACCGAAAGCGCTACGATATTACACGTTATATATATGTAAAAAACCGTAATAAAATACAGGATGCCGAATACAGTGAGGGTGCCGGGATGGGGAGGGGAGGGGAGGGGAGGGGAGGGGAGAGGAAGGGGGAATTGAGTGGAAGGGGGCAGGGGAAGAGAGGGGAAAGAGGAGAGTGGAGCATGGAGGGGGAGCAGGAGGTTAGTGTTGATGGTGCACAGGGGGAGTAGGGTACAAAGAGGAGGAAGGGGCAGTGAGGGGCGTAAGAAAAGGACAGAATAATTATGGGGAGGAAGGCAAGAGAAGCGAGGAAGAGAGGGGAAAGAGAGAGGGGGTAAAACAGGGGCAGGAGAAAATGGGAAAGGGCAGGGAGTTGAGAGTTGCAGATGGAATGAAGGAAAAGAGGGGTGAGGGGGCAAGAGAATGAGGGAAGGGAAGGAGATCGGGAGCAGTGGATGGTTGAATGGAAAGAGAGGGAGGGGAGAAAGGGATTGAGAGGGAGGGGAGAGAGGGGCTGAGAGGGGTTGAGAGGAAGGGGAGAGAGGGGTTCAGAGGAAGGGGAGAGTGGGGTTCAGAGGGAGGGGAGAGAGAGAGGGGTTCAGAGGAAGGGGAGAGAGAGAGGGGTTCTGAGGAAGGGGGAGAGAGGGGTGAGGGGTTGAGAGGGAGGGAGGAGGAGTTGAGAGGGAGGAGGGAGAGAGGGGTTGAGGGAGGGGGGAGAGGGGTTCAGAGGGAGGGGAGAGAGAGAGAGGTTCAAAGGAAGGGGAGAGAGAGAGGAGTTCAGAGGAAGGGGAGAGAGGGGTTGAGAGGGAGGGGGAAGAGAGGGGTTGAGAGGGAGAGAGGGGAGAGAAGGGTTGAGAGGGAGAGCTAAAGGTGCGACGAGACAAAAGGGAGGGGGGAAGAGGGGCGTAGGGAAGGGCGAAGGGTTAGAGAGGGAGGGTTGGAGGTACAGTGAGGGAGAACAGAAAGGGAGGGTGAGGGAGTCAGAAATGGGGCGAGGAGGAAGAGAGAGCAAGATGAAGAGGGAGACAGAAACGAAGGAGGGGACAGGGAGAAGGGAGTTAAGAGAGGAACATGGAAGTGTGGGGAGGGAGGAAAGAGGGGAAGGGGTGAGAAAAAGGTAGGTCCCTGGGGAGTTGGCTAGGCAGAAAGGCGAAAATGGAAAAGGGATGTAATGGAGTGGTAGCATAAATAACAGGGGGGGGGTAAAGCAAGGGAGCAGGGGAGGGGGGGAAGAAGAATGGGGGGCTGATGGGGGGAGGGTTAAAGAGTATGATGTGGAGGAACAGATATACAGTTAATCTCGAAAGTTTAGCGTACAAAGACTCCAACTACCATTTTTTTTTTTTTTTTTTAATGGAGAGGAAAAGCTTCAAAACACTAGGGTCCAACAGCTATTACGAGGTTGTTGAGGCCTTTTAGCTGGATGTACTATGATTTACAGAGACTCGTAACTGTCGCTATATCCTACACAATGTGCCGGGGACTTATGAATACAACAGTACAGAGATGACGGTATAAAGAGGGGCGTTATGGTGTGCAGACTGACTCCTTTAATTCTACAAGTTTTAATCTACTCTCCCTCTACAAACTTTTCGAAATATGGGTGATAGATATAACCTTCTTCTACTCCTTCTCTACTGAAACGTCTTCTAAGCCGAATAAAATAATCTGGCAGAAAAAAAAAAAAAGGGGGGGGGACATTTTTTTCAATGATGGGATAGCCGGAGAAAAAAGAGGGAACAAATGGAAGAAGGGACAAATGGGAAGGAATGGGGACGGTGAGGGGGGAAATGGATGTACAATGGAGGCGAGAGGATAGAGAGGCATGTGCTAGAGAGGAGAGGGAGCGGAGGGAGACAGATGGGGATAGAGGAGAGAGAGAGGGAAACGAGCTGAGAGAGAAGGCAGAAAGGAAAGAGAGGCAGCAGGAATGGAAGGTAGAGGGGAAGGGAGGCGGAGGGGAAGGGAGGCAGAAAGGAAGGGAGACAGAGGGGAAGGGAAGGAGATTGGGCTGTGAAGGTCAGGGAGTGAATATAAACGGGGAAGGGATACAAGAATGTGAACTTGAAGGTTAATATGGGAAAACCGACTGAGAGCGGTGAGAAAAGGGAGGAGAGGGAGGGGACTGTGAGGGGAGAGAGAAGTGAGGAGAAAGAGGGGACTGAGAGGGGAAAGGCACAAGGGCGGGGAGGAAAGACGGGGAGAGGATGGGACGGCGAACTGATAAGTAGGGTACAAAAGCATACAAAGAGTACAATGGACAAACAGCAACAGATCGAATGGTCCTCCCGAGGTTGTTTGTTACAGAGAAATTCTATAACAATGGTGTGTAATTCTGTGATCCGAATATCATGTCAGTAGAGCAAGAAGGCTCGGCAAAGAGGGAGGAAAGGGGGGGGGGGAATGGCTAAAGAAGGGGCACTGGGTACAGATAGGAAAGGGAGGACGTGGCAGAGAGTACGGAGAGGAGAAAGAGAGGGACGGGACAGCAAGCACTGAGAGGTAGCAAGGGTTGGACCGAGAGGAAAATGTGAGGGCATTAGAGGGGGAGTGAATCGTAAAAGCGGAGGGAGAGGTGAAGGGGGGAAGTGAGGGGGAGAAGCAGTGATGGGTGACGGGGGATGGGGTGATGAGGAGAGGGATGAGAGGGACAGGATGAGGGGGAGAGAGATCCGAGACTGGGGGAGTGGGGTTTGACGAAAAGGTGGGGGCATAAAAAAGAATAATGAACTCTATTTAGGGATGGGGTGAGGGAAAAGTGGTAGAGGGTGTCAGACAGGGGCAGAGTGCATGAAGGGAAAAGGGAGAGAGGACGGGAAAGGTGTGGGGAGAGAGGAGGGAATGGAGAGGAGAGAGAGGTGAGGGGTGTACGGGCAGGGGAGGGGAAAGAGAGAGAGAGAGAGAGAGAGAGAGAGAGAGAAAGAGAGAGAGAGAAAGAGAGAGAGAGAGAGAGAGAGAGAGAGAGTAAAAAGGTGACCATAGCGTGAGGATAAATTGGAGGGGAAAAAAAAAAAAAAAGGGAGGAGTAAAGGGGCAACCAAGGTCAGGAGCAGAGAGAGAGGGGTGTGTGTAGAAGGAGGAGGGATGAAGGGGTAGAAAGGGGACACAGCTAAGCTTAGGGAATAGGGGGTCAGGGGTACGGGAGAAGAAGGGAGGGGAAGACATGGCAGGGGGAGACGTAAAAAGAGAGGGGTGGGAGACATGGGGGGCAGAGAAGGATGAGGAGGCAGGGAGGAAGGGGAAAGAGGGGAAAGGAAGCGATGAGTGGCAGGGATTGGAGAGTACAGGAGGGAAGGGATGGGAAGGGTAGAAGAGGGTAGGGAGGGGGCAGAGGAGGGCAGGGATGGGGGACAGAGGAGGGCAGATATGGTGGGTAGAGGGGGAAGGGGGGGTCAGGGGGGTACACAATAAGCGCCTGATGAAGCCCACCCTGGAAAAATATTGTGTAGGACCGACGCAGAAATTCAATTTGCTTTAGGCTACCCTTAAAAATGAAAGAATGAAATTGAAATTGGATAAACGACAGTATAAGAGAAAGGGTAGATAAATAAGGGTGAACAAAGACAGCAAAAAGAGAGATTTAAAAAAAAATAGGAAAATAAACTTTCTAAATAAAGTTCATTTCACGTAAACACGAAGAGGAAAAAATGTAAAAAGAAAGAAGTCTATATAACATGAAAAAAAAAAAGAACGAAAAAATATGGACACGTATAAAGGACTCCCGGTATAGCCCCCAAAATATGTATAATAAAATTGCTAGCCAAATTCGAGGGAGCAAAAAAAAAAATATTCGTGGATGTATATACACTAAAGTAAGGGAGGGGAGGGGAAAGTAGAGCTAGGCTGCGCAGAGGAGGGTTAGCCAGGCCTGGGTAAAGCTGGTTAGGGTAGGATAGTTGGGTAGGGCAGGACATGGTTTCGGAGGACAGGACGGGGCTGGGTACGACAGGATAGGTCTGAGTAGATCAGGGCAGGGCTGGGTAGGGCAGCACAGAGGTTGGAAGGGCAGGACAGGGCTTGTAAGGGCATGACGGGTTTGGGCTGGGCGGAGAGGGCTAACTAAGGTTGCGAAGGGTAGAATGGGGCTGCGTAGGGCGGGGCAGGGCCGGATAGAGCTGGGTGTGGTGGGATAGGTCAGGACAAGGATGGAAGGGCAGGCTAAGGATGGGTATGGCTGATTAAGGAGAGACAGGGATGAGTAAGGAAGGCCTGGGTATGGCGGGATGGGGCTGTGTAGGACTGGGTGGGGTTGGGTAGGGCTAGAAGGAACTATGAATTACTTCCCTTTCCTCATTTTCATAACCCTTACCCTTCTCCAGGCAGGAAGGGAGGTTAGGGAGGTAGACAAGGTGGCAGGGATGAGAGGAAGGCATGAGAGGTAGGGATGCAGAGGAGACAGGCAGGATAGAGGGGGAGGAGGTTTGGTAGTAAGGAAGGTGTGTGTGCATGAGAGGGATGGCTGAGGATGAAGGGAGAGAGGTAGGAAGGAAGGGAGGAGGATGGGATAGAGGAAGCGGGGAGAGAAGGAAGGGATGGATGGAAGATGTTACGATACAGACAGGAAAGAAGGGAGAAAGGGGAGTGGGAGGGGCTGAAGGAAGAATGGAAAGGGAAAGTAAGGAAGGTGGGGGGAAGGACAGAAGGAAGACATGGCAGAAGGGAAAGAAAGAAATGAATGAATGAATGAAGGATGGGATGAATGAATAACGAAAGGAAGGATGGAAGGTAAAATATGATGAAAAGATTGGAAGGAGGGCAAGATGGATGAAGGAAGCAGTGGCGGAGGGATGGAAAGAAGCGAGGTGGACAGAGAGAAAGAGGGTAGAATGGAAGACGTGGATGGAAAGGAGTAGAGGAAAGCAAACAGCTGCAGACCTAATGATCGCTTCACGGCTGTAACATACGCGGAGAGGCAGAGAGGGAGGGGAAACAAGGCTATGTGCGCAGGGAAGGGGAAGACAGGGTAACCAGGCAGGAAGGGAGACAGGCAGGGTGGAAGGCATGCAGGATGGAAGAGGTGAAAGAATGGAGTATAGGAAAGAAGAAAGGGAAGAAGCAGAGAGGGAAAGAGACGTACAAAGAAGAGGACGAGAGAGGAGTAAGAGTGAATGGAGGGGTATAAGACTGAAGGAAGAGAGTATAAGAAGGAAAAGTGTGAAGCGAAGGGGAAAGGAGTAAAAGAGGAAGGGGGAAGGGAAGGATTACAGGAATAGGTACAAGGAAGGGGGAAAGGAAAGGGATGAAGGGAAAGGATACAGGGAAGGGGTAAGAGTAGGAGGGTGGTGGAGGAAGGGGAGTGAAGGGAAAAGATATAATGAGGGAGTATGGGAGGAGGAGGAAGTGAGGGGATGGGGGTGTAGAGGGAGAGAGGGGGGAGGGTAAGGGAAAGTATGGCACAAAAAAAAAAAGATGGAGATTAATGATGGAGAGTTGATGGTGTACCGTGTGAAAAGGGATGTGATGGGTGGTGAGGGGTGGGGTTGGGGTGGGAGAGAGAGAGAGAGAGAGAGAGAGAGAGAGGGGTGGGGGAAAGAGAGGGTGGTGTGAGGGGTGAGGAAGGGATGGGGGTGGTGTGTGTGTGTGTGTGTGTGTGTGTGTGTGTGTGTGTGTGTGTGTGTGTGTGTGTGTGTGTGTGTGTGTGTGTGTGTGTGTGTGTGTGTGAGGGGTGGTGGTGGAGAGGAGGGAGTGTGGGATGGGGAAGATAGAGGGGTGAGGTAGTGGCAGAAAGAACGACTAGTGAGGGGATGGGGTGGAAGTGAGGGGAAGGGGTGATGAGGAGGTGGTGGTGGGCGGAAAGGAAGTGTGAGGGGTGGTAGCGAGGGGAAGCCTGTATGAATGGTGGTGGTGGGGAGCGGGTGCTGAGAGAGGCAATACACGAGCGTCAATGGGGGAAATGAGTGAATAGGGTGAAAAATGGGCATGTGTGTGGGAGAATGGGTGGGATGATGGTGCAGGGTGTGAGGGGAGGAGGGCGAGGAGTGGTGGGGGAGGGACAGGTTGAGGAGGGGTGGTGGGGGAGGGACAGGGTGAGGAGGGGTGGTGGGGGAGGGACAGGGTGAGGAGGGGTGGTGGGGGACGGGGTGAGGAGGGGTTGTGGTTGGGGGGGAGAGGACAAGGAGGGGAAGAAAGCTCATGATTGGGGTCGGGAGGAGTGACAACGGGACCAAGTAGTACCTCAAAAAGCATTACGACCCACACCAAAGACGGGTGGTAGGCGGAAATAGGGTGTTCAGATTCAATACATTAACGTCAATTGGGAGAAAATGGGAAACTAAATGGAACTAATGGGCGTGGAAGGAAAAGAATGAATGGGGCAGGAAATGAATGCTGAGAGGACGTTTTTTTAGGGAGAAATGGGGTGAAAAATGGGGGGATTGGAAAGCAATGGGCGTTAATGGTGATATAATGCAGCGAATAGGGAGAAAATTGGAGGAAGGAGAGAAAATGGGTGTGACGAGAAAATAAAGTGAATGGGGAGACAATAGGATGGAATGGGGAGAAAATGAGAGCGAATGGGGAGGAAAACTGTGAAAGGAAAAAAAATGGGAATGAATGTCAAAAAGGAAGTGAATGGGAAAAATGGGACTGAATGGGGAGAAAATGGAAGTGAATGGGAAGAAATCGAAAAATGGGCCTCTTCCTCATGTCTTAAGTCTCTCCTATCTTCTTTACTCCCATTCATTCTGTTTCTCCGTTCTCTCTCCCTTTCTCTTCCACCGTCTCATTCTTTCTTTATTTTCTTTCATTTTTTTCTTCGTTATGTTCCTCTCTTGATTTCTCCTTAACTGCTGACTAATCCTCCCTTCCCTATCTCTCTCTTTCTCTCTCTCTCTCTTACTCCCTTATTTATTTCTTGTTAACCCTTCCTCCCTTCTTCGTTACCTCTCTCTCACTCTCTCTCTCTCTCTCTCTGCTGACTCTTGCCCCATTTCTCACAACTCTCCTTTTTCTTCCCTTCCACAAAAGTATGAGATGGGTCGAAGAACGGAGGAGGAGGAGGAGGAGGAGGAGGAGGAATACAAGAAGAGAAAGGAGGAGGAGGAATACAAGAAGAGAAAGGAGGAGGAGAGGAAGACAGTGATAAGGTGGAGAAAGATGGAGGAAGACATAATGAGGGTGGAGGAAGAGGGAGGAAGGGGAGAGGCACGCACGCAAATGAAAACGGTAAATCAGGAAAAACGACATGAAGGGCAGGAGAATAACGCAGGAGGAGGAATACAAGGGAATACAAAGGAAAGCATACAGCAACAGACCTTATGGTCCTTTCGAGGCTGCTTGTTACAGAGTAGACTATGACTATGAGATCTAATTCTACGTGCTGAAGGATAAGGATACTAAAGCAAGAAGGCTCCCCCCGCCTCCAAACCCTCCAGGAAAAAGCGATAAAGACCACCACGCAGAATGGAAAAACTGACATGGAAATTTCGTAGGAAAGACTGAAAAGGAAAGTTACATTCTATCATACTTTATCTAAAAGCTACCAGTCTGAATATCCTGAAAGAGAAAGTAATAAAGTAAAATAATCAAAAATATAAACATGTGGTGCCAGGCACAAAAAACCTCGCCCAACAGTAGTTATTTTATTGCTATTAAATACTGACTCGTTTCTGCAATTTAGCGTCAGTGCACGATTTAAGTCTAAGGTAATGGCGAACATGTTTTCAAGTTACGCCCTCTGAAAATCCGTGATCTTGCGTTTGACCTTTCAAGGTCACTCAAGGTCAAAGGTCATGCTGTCAAATGAAAGCCCATATGAAACTTCCTATATCCTGGTAATAGTAAATATCACTGTCTTCAACGAGTTTCGAGTTCTAGCCCTCTGAATACCCGTGCCCTTGAGTTTGACTTACCAAGGTCACTTACGGTCAATGGTCAAGGTACCAATTAAAAACCCATATGGGATTTCCTACATGCTGATAATAGTAAATATCTCTATCTTTTAATGCTAGTAAAACTAAATATATACAGTTTACTAATAGACAGATATTGCCAGATTCGTATATTACCTTCAGTGCTACTAATATTCCCATCTCCAAAAGTATTGAAACTCTTGGTGTCTCACTTAACAGTGCCCTCACCTGGACCTCTCATGTCAGATCACTTGCTAAAACTGCCTCAAAGAAACTTGGATTATTGTACAGAGTCCCAAACTTCTTCGCCGATGAGCAGTTAGCTATAATTTATGAGTCATGTGCGCTCTCAGCTTGAATATTGCTCACCCTTGTGGAATGGTTGTGGAGAGGTTGCATTAAGACAACTAGACAAAATTCAGAATAAAGCTGTTAGAATCATTAACAACCCTGCCATTACATATAAACTACCTCCCCTGCAAGTAAGAAGGAATGTTGCCTCCCTTGCATTATTTTACAGATATTTTTTTGGCAAATGCTCAGACGAAGTTGCGTCCATGGTGCCACCTCTCCATGCCTTCCCTCGTTCTACACGGGCATCTGGTAGCGCTCATGACTGGAATGTCACTCAGCCATATTGCAGAACTTCTGCCTATCAGAATTCTTTCATTCCCCGAACTGCATCTCTCTGGAACTCGCTTCCCCAGAGTTGTTTCCCTCCAAATTTCAACCCACAACTGTTTAAGTCTGTTACAGATATTTTATGAACAGAGGACACCAGTAATCTGGTGCATGGATATTTTTTTTTTTTTACTCATTTGTTTTTCCTTGCTCCGTTCTGTTATCTATAAAAAAAAAAAAAAAATCTTCAACCAGTTTCGAGTTACAGCCCCATGAAAATCCGTGGCCTTGAGTTTGGCCTTTCAAGGTCATTCAAGGTCAAAGGTCTTGGTGCCAAATGAAACCCCCATTTTACGAGTTCAAGTATGTTCCTGATAGTAAACATCTCTATCTTCAAACGGCTTTCAAGTTAAATCCCTCGGAAAATCCGTGACCTTGATTTTGGCCTTTCAGGGTCACTCGATTACCTCCAAAAGCTAATCACTTTTTTCTGGGACCAGTGCCCACATGTCCTTAGTGTTTTATGTAACTTCATTCGGCCGCTTTTCCGTAATGTTGCTAACAAAGAAAGAAACAAATATACACACAAACAAACAAAAACAAACAAACTCGACCAAAAGCAATATCTCGCGGACTCCGTCTGGGCGAGGTAAAAATGAAACGGAAGAAAAAGGAAAGCGAAGTCAAGACTGGAAGCAATGACAATGATACGAGGAGAAAAGAGAGAAGGACGGAAGATGACAGGGGAAGAACTAAAGGAAGCAGAGGAGGAGGGACGGAAACGGTGGAAGTGTGGGAGGAAAGGAAAAAGAGAGAAGGTGATGAGAGGTGGAGGAGAGGCGGAGGAAACGAGAAGCAGTAGGAGCCAGACAAGAAAATGTCCGAGAGAGAGAGAGAGAGAGAGAGAGAGAGAGAGAGAGAGAGAGAGAGAGAGGCAACAGTAAGTAAAACAGAACGCGAACGAATGAAAGGCGAGGAAGAAAGAGGAGAGAGAGAAAAAGAGAGGGGTAAGAGGGAAAAAGACAAAACTGGGAGGTAAGGATGATGAAATACAAGGAGAGGTGTAGCAAGAAGGGAAAAAAGAGCAAGAAAGGAAAATAAAAAGAGCAAGAAGGGAAAATGAAAAAAAGCAAGAAGGGAAAATGAAAAGAGCAAGAAGGGAAAATGAAAAGAGCAAGAAGGGAAAATGAAAAGAGCAAGAAGGGAAAATGAAAAAAAGCAAGAAGGGAAAATGAAAAGAGCAAGAAGGGAAAATAGAAAAAGCAAGAAGGGAAAATAAAACGAGCGAGAGAATAAGACATAAAATGAGATCTTAAAAACTAGAAATATATTTGAGCAGTATAAGCAGATGAAAAGTTTCTCAAAGTAAAGTTGAAGGAAAGAAAGGGAAATACGGATAAAGGAATAAGGAAGATAAAGAAATGAAATGAAGCAAATATAGAGATATAAAAGACGAAGGAATTAAATGGGGGAGAGAGAATAAAGAGAAATAAAGACTACACGAAGAAGGAAAGCACCAGGAACAAAAGGAAGGGTATAAAAGAGAATACAAAAAAAAGAAGGGTAAAAGCTACTACAAAGAAATACAAACTTTAAGAACGGAAGGAAAAAATTGACAGAGGAAGGAAAGGCGTATGAGTGTGTAAGTAAACGAAACAAATGAAATGGAAGAAACGACGAAAGAGTGGCATAAAGTAGAAGAAGGATGAGAATAAGTGAAGAGCAAGATAACGAACATGAAGATGAGGAAGGGAAAGAATATAAGGTGACGAATGAAGGGAGTCAAAGAAAGCGAAGAAAGAAGGAAGAGAAGATGAGAGAGAGAGAGAGAGAGAGAGAGAGAGAGAGAGAGAGAGAGAGAGAGAGAGAGAGAGAGAGAGAGAGAGAGAGAGAGAGAGAGAGAGAGAGTGAGAGAGAGAGAGAGAGAGAGAGAGAGAGTGAGAGAGAGAGAGAGAGAGAGAGAGAGAGAGAGAGAGAGAGAGAGAGAACTAGTAAAAGATTGCTACAGAATGGCTAAAGACGAGAAGGAATGGAATAGGGAAAGACGAAAAAAGGTATTAAGAGAAATTACGAATAAAAGGGCAGAAAAGGAAACAAAAAGGGGGGCTTACAGGGAAGAAAGAATAGATGAAGAAGAAAAAAAAGAGAGGATTACAGACAAAAAGAAGAGAGGAAGAGGGAAAATAGGAAAGTCAGAGAAAATACAGAAAAGGAAAAATAACACATCGAAAGGAATAAAAAAAAATAAAAAACAAGACGATAGAAGAGGACAGGAGAAGAAATACAAAACAAGGAAGAAAAACGATAAAAACGAAGGAAGGTAACAGTACAAGACAAAGCCAAAAATAAAAAAGTAAAAAAAAAGACAGGAGGAGGAAGAAAAACCGCACCATAAACAGCGCAGACAGCTCAGAATGACGCAGACAAACGCAGGCAGTAGCACAAAGACAGCAGACACAGATACACAGATGAATACAGACGGACAGGTATTCAATCACCCACGCAGACAAACAGACAGGCACGGAGGGAAAAACCAGAAATAAAGACTGATAAACAAAGACAGCAGAGTTCCGCATGTGCAGCAGACCTACAACACACACACACACACACACACACACACACACACACACACACACACAATGATGACAGAAAAGGCAGATTCGAAGACAAGTAGGGAATGACGGACAAATACAAAAATGGAGAGAGAGAGAGAGAGAGAGAGAGAGAAGACCATCCATCCACAGACAGACAGACAGACACAGACAAAACAGCCTGAGTAAACATAAACATACAGCCAAACAGAGAAGCAAGCAGAAAAAACAGACAACACATCATCATCATCATCACCACCTTAATTTTTCTCATCTCTCTCCTTCTTTTTCTCCTCATTCTCTTTCTCCTTCTTCTTCTTCCTCCAGCCAAAGGAAAAAACTATATTTTTCACTTTTCTCAACTCGGCACATTTTGCATGCCAGAGTCTAGGTGATGGGAGGAGGGGAGGGAGAGGGGATGGAGGGGGACTGGGAGGAAGAGAAGCAAGGAAGGAGGGGACGGGAGGAGGGGGGGAGGGGAAAGGAAGGGGAGGAGAGAAAGCTGAGGTGTACGAGGAAAGGGAAGGATAGGATAAAGGGGGAAACATAAATACTAACGAAGAAAGGGTGACCGGGAGGAAAAAGAAAAAAAGTTTGAGATGGGGAGGGGAGACTGAAAGAGGAAGGGAGAGTGGAGGGGGGAAAAGGAAGAGTGGAGGAAGAGAGAGGGAGGGAATATGAAAGAGAAGTGGAAAAGAAAAAGTATGAGGCAGGATGAGAGAGAGAGAGAGAGAGAGAGAGAGAGAGAGAGAGAGAGAGAGAGAGAGAGAGAGGATAAAGAAAGGTGGAAAAAGAAAGCGGAGTGGAGGGGAGCGGCAGGAAGGGAGTGAAAAGACTGAGGAAGAAGGACGCCGGGAAAAAGAGGTGAAGGGGATGGACGGAAGAGGAGAGAGAAGTGTGAAAGACGAGGAGGAGGAGGAGAAAAGCGGAGAAACCTGACGCATCTGTTTTGGTGTTTTTTTTTTTTTTTTTTTTTTTTTTGAAGAGTCGATGTCTCGCCGTGTGAGTGGGAGAGGCTTGAAAGAAAGAGTTATTTCACTTTCTGGCTGTCTATTTGGTATTCATTTCTCTCTCTCTCTCTCTCTCTCTCTCTCGATTTTCCAACTTTTATGCATTCTGTCAAACAAGGAAACTCTCTCTCTCTCTCTCTCTCTCTCTCTCTCAAACTTTACCCATCCATCTTCTCTCTCTTTCTTACATCCCTTCCTCCCTTGCTTCTGTCGAAATACTGGTTAATCTTTTTCTATCTGGCCAGCTAACCTTTTCAACCATCTATCCATACACCCACGTTCAACCATTCATCCATCTATCTATCCATTTCTCTATTCATCCATCCATACATCCATCTAGGCATCTATACATCCATCCATACATTTATCTATCCACCCGTCCACCTATCTATCCATCCATTCATCCACCACCTGTTAAATATGCAGATACTTATGTCTCTATCCATCCATCAATTCATGTATTTATCATCCATCATCGTTTATTCAATTATCTATCATATGCATCTATCCACTCAAGTATCCGCTCACTCCACCTTTCTATCCACGCATCCATTTTCTATTACCCCATCAATCCATTAAAGCACCAGTCCATCCATCCATTCATGCACTCAACCATATTCCATCCAACTATCTTGCCAATTTTCATCCATCCAATCATCTATCCAACCATTCATCCATCCATATATATCAGTCATCATTCAACAATACATCCACACCTTCATCTATTGCTCCGTCTATCCACCCATTCCATCCATCCAACCATATATCCATCCTTAGTCGACAATACAACTATTGACTCTTCCCTCCATACACTAACACAATATTCATTTTCCATCCATCCATCTATCCATCCATCCGTCCACCCACACATACTCCATCCTGTCATCTATCTACTTGGCAATTCCCTCGATCTTTCCTCTAAATAAATATGGTGGCAATCCATATTTTTCAACTATACAACCATTTATTCAATCTTCCATCTATCGTATTTACATATCCACCCTAATTTAACATTCATTTTTCACCAATATATCCATAAATTCATCCACTCATCTACTTATAAGAGTTATTCATTTATCTACTCATCTATCCATCCCAATTATCCACAGTCCAACCATTTATCCATCCATCTATCCATCCATCAAATGAGTCATGTACCACCTTTATTCACCTACTCTCCCCTTCCCTAAATCCTCTTCCTACTTTGCCTTCCTCCTCCACCTTCCTCTCTCTCTCTCTCTCTCTCTCCTTCCTCCCCCACTCCTCCTCCCATTCTATCCTTCCTCCTATGTGGCAGTAAGGAAGCTCTTAGGACCCCATCATCTCTCCCATTTATATAATTTCCCCACTCATGTCACTCGCATACAAAAACATTCCCCTCCCTTCCTTTCCCCTCCCAACTCCCCACCTCATTCTATTCTCATCTCCCCCTCTGAACTCCTTTATTTCATCTGTTTTCTACCTTCCCTACTCATCTCCAACTCTATTTGCTCCTCTTCTCTCTACAATTCCTCCACACCACATTTTCTCATTATTTCTCCCTTCCCCCTCCTAATCCCTCACCCCAGTTCTACACTTCCTCACTACCTGCGCTCCCTATTTTCACATTTTTTTATGCAATGAAAAAGGAACCAAAGGCTGGAAGACAGCAGGTTACTTTCTCGGGGAAATAACAAAAGAAAGCCAAGTTCACGATTCATTCAACGTGATGCCAAGAAACACTGTTTTTAAAAGACTGAAGGTTAATGAGAGGGAAAAACAGACTAAGGAAAACAGCTTAATAAATGACCTGTTGGCTACGTGTGGGAGTGAGAGCATCAGTAAACTCTTGCACTACTAAGCTGGACAGAAAAAGGGTGAGACAGTGTTACAACGCGGCCGTCATTAAGGAGGAGGGATGCATGCTGACAGTTCAGAAGAGCAGTGTCATAAATACCGAGGGCAGAGAGATAAAAAGAAGCAACACTTCTCCGGAGGGAGCGAGGTTAATGGGAGTTGGCAAGAGGAGAGGAGTTAATCAGACGAAAGCCGTTGACTCGACCCTGTTTAACAGAGCTGTATATGGTAAGCTTCCCCCCCCTCACACACACACACACACACACACACACACACACACACACACACACACACACACACACACATTGGAGCTGTACACCATACAGGGGCAAATAAGACCCCTTAAAAGTTAAAAAACTGTGCAAGAGTGAGGGAAGCACAGTTTCGGCTTAGTTCACTCAATAATCGTCTTCTTTCCCCATTTCTTATTCAGTTTCCTCCCCTCCACTAAGCATCTACTCCCGATTCTGTCTTCTTCGCTCTCTTCAAGTCTGTCTTCCTTTCCATTCCTCTCTTTCCCTTTCCATCCTCCTTTCTTCTGCAATTGTCCCAACGTCTTCCCTTCCCTTCCTCCCCTATTCCCTCCCCCCTTCCACTGACCACTGTATATGGGGCAGTAAGGAAGCTCAGTAGCCCATCATCCCCCCATTTACATAATCCAGCACACAGCCACACGTCCACGCATATAAACACAGTACTCAGAATGGAGAGGAGGGGCGAGGGGACAGATCAAGGAGAGAGGGGAGAGATTATTAAGTCTGTGGGGAGGAGAGGGGCAGATTCAGACGAGGGGAGAGATTATGAGCTGAGGGGGCGAGGGGAGGGGTAGAGGCAGCAAAGAGATTTTGGTGTGGATGTGTGTGTGGGGGAATGGGGGTTGGTTTATGAGGGGCTATGATGTAAAGGGGGGAGGGCGATCAAGGAGAGAGATTAAAGGCATTAGGCTATGGTGTGTGTGTGTGTGTGTGTGTGTGTGTGTGTGTGTGTGTGTGTGTGTGTGTGTGTGTGTGTGTGTGTGTGTGTGTGTGTGTGTGTGTGTGTGTGTGTGTGTGTGTGTGTGTGTGTGTGTGTGTGTGTGTGTGTGTGTGTGTGTGTGTGTGTGTGTGTGTGTGTGTGTGTGTGTGTGTGTGTGTGTGTGTGTGTGTGTGTGTGTGTGGAGGAGGGAGATGCCTAGGAGGGTAAATATACGTAGAAGGGGAGGGCTGATCTAGGACAGAGATTAGAGACATTAGGCTGTGGTGAGGTGATGGAAGTATAGGGTGTGGGGTGGAAGGAAGGGGGGGGGAGAATTAGGAGGGGAACGATGGTGAGGAGGGGAAAGATGGTGTGAGAGCTTTACGTGTGCTTATATGGTGTTTATTTCTGGTGTGTTTGTAACGACGGACATATATAGATGGTAGTCTCTATATTTCGCATCCCAGTTCTCGTGTGCTGCTGGGACCGTTCAGTGTGCTGGGGTAAGATCATACATTTAGGCTGCTTCGTGAATATACTACTCACATGTAATCAGTGAACGTATATAAACACACATTATAAATCATGACCTGGGTAAAATGATGCAAAGTAGACATTCGTTAATGCTGACAGAGCCGACCCTCCAACACACTTTTTTATGAAAGGAAGAAGGAAGTGAAGGTCAGAAGCTCGGAAACTGTTCCGCAAAAAAAAAAAAAAAAAAAAAAAAAAAAAAAAGGGGCCAAGTTGACGATCGGGTGAGGTGGGATGCGTAAAATAAATGAACCACGCTATATATATGGTCTGCTGCTTGTAAATGTAATGATGAAGATGCTGATACCTTTGATCCCTTCAGCCCGAGAACATCATTTTTATCTTATTTTGGTGGATAAAGTCTTCATTAACCCCTTCAGTAAAACAGACTTCCCATACTATTATCAAATTAACTGTCTGGCACAGAAAAAAAATCCTCTGATTAATGGATTTAACTTTAGTATCAACTTTCATTATCATTTTTATTATTATTATTATTACTATTATGAGAGAGAGAGAGAGAGAGAGAGAGAGAGAGAGAGAGAGAGAGAGAGAGGAGAAAGTAGTCTAGATAGGGTACGTTGCTTATGGTCATCCGTGGTCCCATTAACCTGTGCTAATTTAATAAGTTCACCTATCCACCTTCACAAGTTACACCTGAGTATTTCCAGACTTAAAACTGCACCAAAACCTAGCACCACAAAAAATACAACACCACATATCAATACCACAGCATAGCATAGCGCCACAACACAAATACACCACCACAAAACCTCACCACAGCACAGCACCAAATACAGCACAGCACAAAATAACGCAAAATGTAACACGGCACAGAATATAACAGCACAGCAGAGGACAGGAATATCACTGTACAACAAAACAAAATACAGCACAGCAGAACACCACAGCACTGGAAGGCACAGCAATATCAAATCACATACATCAATGCCACAATTCACACCACACAACGCCACAGCACTACACTACACATCTCAACACCATACCACATCACCAAACATCAGAGCATAACGCAGCGCCACAGCAACAAAGGAAAACACACCACACCACAGCACAGCACCATACATCACACAACACAGCACCACACCAAGCCACAACATGATACCATACACAAGAAACACCATACAACACAATAAAACAACACAGTACAAAACTATACCACAAAATAACATAGTACAAGACAACACAACACATCACACTATACCACACTAAACCATAACTCAACACCACCACAACAAAACACATTTTTACTTATACTTCTGGACACTTATTTTCGTGAAGGGATTAGGAAAGTGTGTGTGTGTGTGTGTGTGTGTGTGTGTGTGTGTGTGTGTGTGTGTGTGTGTGTGTGTGTGTGTGTGTGTGTGTGTGTGTGTGTGTGTGTGTGTGTGTGTGTGTGTGTGTGTGTGTGTGTGTGTGTGTGTGTGTGTGTGTGTGTGTGTGTGTGTGTGTGTGTGTGTGTGTGTGTGTGTGTGTGTGTGTGTGTGTGTGTGTGGATAAGTCCAGCCACAGTTGAGTCAAATCGTCACAAACCCGCAAGAACAAACTAATGCTTGCGATCTCAGTAGGAAGGGATTAAATAAATAACAAGGAAATAACCAAGAGGAGGCGGAGAGTTGCTTGTTGTTTCTTTTGACTCATATCTGGAGAGGGACGCCTTCACGTGGTGGCAACGATATAAATGGGAGGCTCCACTACCTGGTTATACAAACATCCCTCAACTACTTCCCTCTCCCAAGAAAGTAGGACAGTGTATTGCAGGAGAAAGGCAACAGCAGTCCTACTTGGTTCACGCTTCAGAAGAGCCTGGGCAAAAAAAAAAAAAAAAAAAAAAAAAAAAAAAAAAACCGGCATACCTCCGTCAAGGTCAATAATATTTAAGACAGCTGCAGGTGAACACGCAACCTCCTACAACTTCGTTTGACGGAGGTAACAACATAATCACCACTAACAACAACAACAATAACAACAGCAAGAGTAACAACTGCTATGGCATTTTCTTCCTGCTGTTTTGAGCCTTTTTTTCCCCAACTTTAAGGAGACATGACACTGCCTCGGCCTGTACGGGTTAACTACGTCAATGGCGGTGTTTTCATCATCTTCGTTGCTCTACCACACGATTATCTTCAGTGTGCCAGACCTTCACAATATTATACACAATTAAAGAAGGCTCTATCAAACCTGCAAAGTTCAAACAGTCTTTCCTGAGCTGAATAATGTCGTTTGGGAGTAATATAAACAATAAAAACAAAAGTATTCTCGGGCTGTTGTGGTTATTGCTGTTGCTGTAGCCAAAAGTTCATCTGAATGTGAACCCGGTGGACTGCAGGATGAAGTCGCCCTTCCTCTGCATCCCAACATCTACCTTTCAGGGCTAGATATGAAGCTGGGTGTAACCCGGCAGGTTCACCAACCCGGTTAGATCGCTGCCACCCCATGGAGGCATCCATCCCCAACACTCGTCCTCTGGCTGAAGGGATTTGGCAAAGATTCTCCCCCTCCCTCCCCCCACCTCCTTCAGGGGATTTTTTTTTTTTTTTTTTTTTTTGGGGGGGGGGGGAAATCTTGCTATCCTCAGACGAATTTAACATGGATATCCTTCTTAAATAAAATCGTGTAAATGCAGTGTTAAATGAGGATGACATTACGGTAGTGATAATATGGTCTCTCTCTCTCTCTCTCTCTCCGTCATGGAAATAATCCACAGAAATGCATCAGGTAATTTGTTTTTATTTTAGGCTTTAATCTCCGCCTTTCTTCTTCACCTTCTTCTTCATCTTCTTCTTCATCTCCTTCTCATTTCTCCTTTTCCTTTCATTTCATTTTCTTCTACATTTAATCCAGTACGACCGTTATAAACCCAGTACTGCCGCTGATCCAGTTCGAATGCTTTTAAAAATCGGCCTACATTTTTTTTTTTCCAGTACGACTCATTCCGTGCATAATGAGAGAATTTCCTGGAAGAACTTTTATATACTCACTCACTCACTCATTCTCTCTCTCTCTCTCTCTCTCTCTCTCTCTCTCTCTCTCTCTTCTGGGAATAAACCAATGAAATTCGTCAGATAAATTAGATGAAGCAATATTTTTTCAGCAAGTTTCTCTCTCTCTCTCTCTCTCTCTCTCTCTCTCTCTCCGTTCTGGGAATAACTCGATGAAATCATCAGATAAATTGGATGAAGAGATATTTCTTCAGCAAGTCTCTCTCTCTCTCTCTCTCTCTCTCTCTCTCTCTCTCTCACACACACACACACACACACAAAGTACATACATATATACATACATACACAATAAATCACTCAAAAACATCGACCCTTTGCAAATACCGCTTTGTCATGCTCCGAGTTTGTTTGCGTTTTCGTTAACAAAATCACAATCTATCGACGCACAGTATATATATATATATATATATATATATATTATATATACCTTTTTCTACTTTTTAATATTACACGATGGACTTATGAGAGCGAAAGTGTTGTGCTGCGAAAATGATGGTGATGGTTGTGATAGCAGCAGTGGTGGTGGTGGTGTGGTGAAAGCATTAGTAAAGGTTGTGACAGTAGTGGTAGTGAGGTGGTGGTGGTGATGGTAGCGATGGTGAAAGGTACTGATAATGGTGAAAGAATGACAATAACGACGACGACGACGACGATGATGTGGTGGTAGAGTGGTGGTGGTGGTGGTAGTGACGCTGATAGTGATGGCGATAGTGGTGGTGGTAGAGTGGTTGGTGGTAGTGGTGGCGACAGTGACAGCGATAGTGGTGGTGGTAGAGTGATGGTGATAGTACTGGTGAAGATAGTGGTGGTGAACACAAAACACCTCACTACGCAACATGACGCACAGAACCAACCCTTTATACTATGTCTCACGCCGCCACCAAATCCTATTCATTTGCAGACACCGGGACTTTTACAACCAGAGCAGCCAAATATGAGACCAGGCATTTTTCCTTTCCTTTACCATTAAGGGGCTTTCCTAAACTGGATGAAATCGTCTGGAGATAAACTTAATAAAATCGTCTGGATATACGATGAATGAAGTTGTCTGGATATAAGTTGAATGAAATCGTCTGGATAAGATCAATAAAACTGCCTGGATGAGACGAATGAAATCGTCTGGATGTAAGACGAATGAAATCGTCTGAATGTAACACGAATGAAATCGTCTGAATGTAACACGAATAAAATCGTCTGGATGAATGAAATCGTCTGGATGTATGACGAATGAAATCGTCTGGATGTAAGATTAATAAAATCGTCTGGATGTATGACGAATAAAATCGTCTGGATGTAAGACGAATAAAATCGTCTGGATGTAAGATGAATAAAATCGTCCGGATATAAGATGAATGAAATCGTCCGGATATAAGATGAACAAAATCGTCTGGCTGTAACAGGAATAAAACATGAGAATACATCACCATGATTTTTTTTTTTTCATTTAAAATTCCCATACCCACAATTCTCTTCTAGAAAACAGCATTTTTTAACCAATCGATTCTTACACTCGAAATTTCCCTGTATCTTCCAATAATCAGTTGTATATAACGCACTTATTTCAGACACTTTAATTCCTACATCCGCTATTATTTTCAAACAACCATCATTTTTTTGGTCCACTCTATTCTTACACTCCGCAATCTTCACTATCTTCCAATTATCATCCATATAAAGCTAAGTTATTTTACTGATCCCACTTTCCAGGACGTTTTATTATTTTTCAACCACGGGCAAATTTTTCCTATCCATTCTTACAACCAGCAATTTTCCCCCAATCTATTACACTCGCCAATTTTCCATCCTCCTTTTCATTAGCTTCTGCTATGTATGCCAATCGATTCAGGTATTTTTTATTTATTTCTTTATTTACTTATTTTAGTCGGCCCCTCATCTGCTGTATTGAGAGTGGTCTGTGTACTACGCCCTACTTTGCCCATTTTTGTGTTGCGGGAACGGCTCATCCTGCTGATGTGGGCGTGAGAGTAGGTTATTCACATGTCGTGTAATGATGGACCCAGTGATATGTTATCTTGATCTATTATAAATGTTACAAAGATTATTTTGTTATGTAGGGTAGAGAGTTAACGCCGACCTGTACACCAATGGATTCAAGCACACTTTTTTTTTTTTTTTTCCTGCCGGCCTTCCCCTCTGCTATATATGCCAGAGGATTTACAAGTTTTCTTTTTTTCGTGTTTTTTTCCCTTGCCGTCCCTCCTCCCCTCCGCAATCTTGTCTATTTCTGCATCCTCCTTATTATCTCTCAGACCCACACCCACTAATTTAGTTCCGGGAATAGCTTAAGTGTTACCTCCCCTCCCACCTTCCTTTTTTATTAGTGCTTTCTCCTCTTATTCCCCTTTCTCTAGGCCTCTTCTTACCTGCTTTCATCCCCCTTTCGTTGGTCACCATCTCATCGCCTTTCATTCTCTCCTCCCTTTCTTCCTTCCTTTATTGCGTTTTTCTTATTCGTTCTGCCTACAGTTTACCTTTGCTCGCCTTCTGCTTTTCATCCCTTCCCCCTTTTCATGCCATCTGTCAATAATTCTTCCATATTTTATTACACCTCTCCCTTCTCCCAAACTACATCCGTTCCCCTTCTGTTTTTCATTCGTCCGTTTCTCCCTCCCGCCTATATTTCTTCTTTTATTACGCCTTCTTATCTTCTAATCTAAAATTCGCCTTCCTTCCGTTTTTCATCTGTTCGTCCTTCCCTCCCTCCCTCCTTTATCTATTCCTTTCTTACGTCTTCTCTTCTTCCCTTTTTTTTTTTTTTTTTTTTTCAAAATACTTTCATACCCTTTCTGTTTTTCACCCCTCCTTCCCTCTTCCATTTACCCTTCCTTTATTACCCCTTTTCTTCTGTTTTTCACCCCCTCCCTCCGTCCCTCCTTTCACTGTCTTCCTTCACACGTATAAATATCTTCATTCCTTCTTCGCTATCCCATCTTTATTTTCATTAATACTCATTATTATATCTTTTTTCCCCTCCTTTCACACACCTCTATCACACGTGTGTGTATATATATATATATATATATATATATATATATATTCGTTCATTTGTTTCACTACTCTTCCCTCTACTTCTATTTATGTCTCCGTTTACATATTTCCTCCCCACTCCTTCGCATACTATATATATACCGTACGTACTTTAGTACATTTTTTTTTTATATATGTCCTGTTTTTTGTTTTTTTTCCCTTTCTTTCCTTCTCTTTCAGGCGTATACAAACCACCATACATTTGTTTCTATTCTTTTTACGCCTATTTCGATCAATCAACGTTTTATATCCCCCTTTATCACCTCTACTTTCCTTTATTTCTCATCCTTCTTTCATTCACTCTTTCCTCTTCCCCTCTCTCCATTTCACTTTCCTCCTACATGCGCATAAATATCTTCATTTTTTTTTTTTATCTGTTTATATTCACTTTAATATGTCACTTGTTCTTTCTCAACCCTATTTTCCTGCCACTTTCACACAATTATCAACATTCAGTCATTTCCCTATCCTCTCTTTACTCATCTTTCCTGTCGCTACTCATATAAATTACTTTTTGACCATACTTTTCACCTCCTTTCCGTTGTCATCATTTTATCAGTGTTTCTCTACCCCTTCTAAATTTCTCTTAGGTCTCTGCTTCTACTAATTCCTTGGTACTTGAGAGAGACGCCTTCTCGCAGTAGCACTGATATAACCAGTTAGCTCCTCTGCCGGTAATGCGAACGTCTCTCAACTCCCTCTTTATCCCCAAAAAGGTGGGTGGCGGACTGCATGAGGTAGGCCTTTTTAGCCTGCAGTCCACAGGGTTCACATTCACGTAAACTGGGGGTTGAAACTACTACTACAATTATCACTGTCACTTTTACTACTACTACTACTACTACTACTACTACCACCACCACCACCACCACCACCACCACCACCAACTACTAATACTAATACTACTACTACCACCACCACCACCACTACAACGCCCTTTTATAACATGACGCATTTTTCGTTCTATTCATGTGATTTATTACCTCCACTAACGAGGTTATTCGTTTGCCGACGTTGGTCTGTTTGTCTGTTAACAGGATTACTAAAAAATTTATGCACGGATTTTGCTGAAAATTTTTGGAGGGGTAGGATGTGGCCCAAGGAACAATCCAATAGATTTTGGTGGAGATCAGGATCATCATCCGAATCCAGGAATTTTTTGTTTGTTCACACGTTATCTCAAAAGTTCTCAATAAATTTCAATGAAATTTTGTGGAAGGGTGGGCCATGGGTCAAGCAAGAATTGATTAAACTGTGGGGAGGATCCGGATCCTGCAATGGCACTGCCGGAGGTATGCGTTCTCTGAGTGTTTTCTAGTTACTTCCACCAAGATGTTATGTTTTTGCCGGCGTCTGTTGTTTGTTTGTCTGTCTGTTAACAGGATTACTCAAAAAGTTATGAACGGACTTTTATGAAATTTTGTGGGTAGGCCATGGACCAAGAAGAAATTAGTTAAGTTTGGCCCAGATTCGGATCCGGATAAGGAGTATCCCACACAATATCTCCATAAGTTCTCAATGAATTTCAATGAAATTCTGTGGAATGGTGGGCCATGCACCAAGAAAAAAGTGATCAAATTTTTGGGCGGATCTGGCTCCGGAACCAATATCCACGGACATGTTAGCAGGAATACTCAAAAAGTTATGAACGGATTTTGATGAAAATTTTGTGGAAGGGTGGGCCTTGGGCCAGGGAAGAAATGATTAAATCTGGGGGAAGATCGGGCTTAGGATCCGGAGTATCCCGCCCAGTATCTCCAAAAGTTCTCAATGAATTTCAACGAAATTTTGTGGAAAGTTGAGCCATGGAACAATAAAGAATTGATTAAATTTTGGGGCGGATCCGGATCCGAATCTGTATCCGGATCATTTTTAATCGCAGTGGCATTGGCAGAGGTACCGTATGCGCTCTCTGAATGTTTTGTAGATTATTTAGTTTTGCTGTCTCCCCTAAACTGCACCAAAGCATCTATTCAGCAAGGGGAAAAAAAAAAAAAAAAAAAGACAAAATGAAATACGTTTTAAGGATCAATGGTTTATATTTCTTACCATCCTCTTCACACCTTCTCTCCCTTTCCCCTTCTTCCATAACTCCGGGTCCTGGTATTCCCCTCCCCTCCTTCACTTGTTTATTTCCATGTATTTGTCTCTCTCCCCTTTTTCATCTGTATTATTTCTACACGCACTTCCTAATTCTTCCCAGTCAGTCCTCCTCGCTCCTCTTCCCTTTCTCCCCTCTTTCAATATGTTTCCTCGCTCTCTCTCTCTCTCTCTCTCTCTCTCTCTCTCTCTCTCTCTGAAGCTGCTCTCCCCACACAGACAGGAAAGAACCATGCCGGACTTCAATTACAACACAATAAACAACCCACAAGCAGTCAGTCAATCGGGGTAAAAACAATTTACCTTAACTTTGCTTCACTGATCCTGTTTCAAAGCAAATGAGCAGATTGGATATCACATGGCAATGGGTACATAACATAAAACATGATATATGAATAAATGTTCTACAACCAGTCAGTGCTGAGATTTTAAAGAATGTGGATTTTTCTTTATTTTTTACCCCAGTGAATGGGGAAAATGATAACCGCTCTCTGGGTAAAGAAAAATATACCGGTAACAAAAACTCTGAAACTAATGGAAATACAGCTTCCTAAAACTCATGAATTTTCCTTATGTGTACAACACATTTATACTTAACTTATAATTAGATAAAAAAAAATTACAGCATACATTCTGAATATAGATACATGATTTCAGTTAAGAACCAAGGCTTTACCTCCGCCAACGAAGTTGGAGGTTATGTATTCACCTGTGTTTGTGTGTTGCTAGTTTGTTTGTCCACACAATGTCTCCAAAAATTCTCGATGAATTTCAATAAAATTTTGTGGAAGGGTGGCCCATGGGCCAAAAAAGAATTGATTAAATTTGGGGGCAGATCCGGATCAGGATCAGGATCCTGCAATCGCACTGACAGAGGTATGCACTCTGTGAGTGCCTTCTTGTCCTTTATATATATACTTGTATCTTACTTGTTTGGACTGATCCATGCAAACTTCACATTCTTCTAATGTTCTGCTCATTTTAGGAAAAGGAAATCCAAACTTAACTACATTTTTGAAGCATTCATGAACTTCTGCTTCTTCAGAAAAATAATTGTATTGCCTTCCATGAAGTTTATCATCAGTGTGAATTTATGCTGGACCTCATACTGCTGTTTTGCTGTATTTTTTGCTCTGTTGTTTTTTAGATGCAATAAGACACACAGGTATTTTATTACTCCTTTGGGGGTGTCTGCACCAGGGGTAAAAAAACCACATATCTATACTGGAGTTACAAGAGCAGGCAGGTCCTGTCTCTTGGTTTGGCTCTTAAGAGCAACTGTCACTGATCACCTGACAGCAGAATCAATGCAGTGCATTCAAATCACCTGAAATGGCATTACTTAAAGAAAAATGCCAAAAAAGTTATGAGCAAAAAATAAAATAAAAATTCTTCGTTTGAGCATAACCTGGCACCAAATCATTGTTGGGCACATCTGCATACACATAATATGGAGTACAGGTAGGCCTATCACCTCATGAAAAACTAGAAAAATTAGGCAAGATAAAGATTGGCAGAGCTGTGATACTTTTTTACCCCAACTTGCCCTATGTTTTTATTTACCCCGACTGACTATTCACCTTAATACAGTCCCCCAACACACACACACACACACACACACACACACACACACACACACACACACACACACACACACACACACACACACACACACACACACACACCTCAAGTAGGCTACGTCGCTTTCGCAACACATGCAATCCTACAGCGTAACTTTAACGATCACTGGGCTCATCCAGGTGAAGTGGCCAGTTACCTGCAGTCCACTCGGTTTACGCCCGGATGAGCCTGATGCAATAACAAAAACAACAACTACAACAACACTTTACCCATCTCTTTTACTGGATATTTCTTCACCCTACTCACTCCTCTTACTTTCTTTCCCTTCCCTCTTCTTCCGTGATTCTCCTCTGTTATTCCCTCACCTCTTTCACACGTTTATTTCCACGCATCTGTTTATTCCTCTTGTCTCTACTAGTATTTATCAGGTCTTTCTAGTTCATCCTCCTCACCCCTCTTCCATTCTCTCTCTCTCTCTCTCTCTCTCACCTATCTTCTGTTCTTCCCTGTCTCCCCCAGCCTATACTTCCCAATTCCAAGCATTCCTCTCCCCTTTTTTATTTCCACCCGTCACTTCCTCTTCCATTCCCCCTCCCTCCACCACCTCTCCTTTATAGTTTTCTTTTTTTCTCTTATCACTAATCATCTCTTATCTCCTCTTACCTCTACTTCCATCTTCGAACTCCTTCATTCAGTAACATATTATTATAGTATTTTTGTTTCTCTTAGACGATTATTTTTAGCCTGGGAGAGATTTTTCGCACTGGCAGGGTAAAATAAAGCCTTCACAAACTCCTTTATTACTAAGGTGTTAATTATAAGCAAAGAATAATAAATAAATAAATACGTTAGACAAAATATGAGGCATCGTGTTGAAAGGGTGAATTATTGCTAACCTTTCACTCACCCCAGTTTTGCTCTCTCATTTCTACCTTCCTCTCCCAACTCCCCCATCCATTTTATTTCTCTCCCCCCTCCGTTACCTGCTGTATCTTATGTCTTACAGTTATTAAATACTTCTCGCCCACCCTCCACACGCATCTTCCATTCTTCCCCTTTTTCCCGTCTTTCATAACCGACCGTAATTCCCTCTTTCTTTCACACGTTTATTTCCATCTATGTCACTCTCCCCTTCTCTCTCTCTTTCTCTCTCTCTCTGATATTCATTCTCTCTCATCACTCTTCATTACTCTCTTCCATTCTCTCCCCTTTCTCCCTCCTTCCTTCACTCCCTATTTTAACTTGCTTGTTCACTCCTCTTCATTTTTCGATCTTATTTATATTTCAAACATTTCTTGCCCACTCTTCTCATCCCTCTTATATTCCCCCCCTTTCCCCTTCTTGCATAACGCCTTCCCCAGTTATTCCTCTCTCTCTCTCTCTCTCTCTCTCTCTCTCTCTCTCTCACTCACTTTTCTACCTACGTACATTACTTCTTTCTCGTCCTCCTCCACCTGACTCCCTCTTCTGTTCTCACCGTCATGCTCCCACTCCTCCTCTTTTTTTTTTTTTTTTTTTTTTTTTTTTTTTTTTTTTTTTTAAATAACCGATTACAATTTACTTCTCTATCCCCCTTTCTTATCGCAGTTTCAAATCCCTACTGGCTTTCATCAATTATATCCAGGGGCGTACCTAGAGATTTGGGGGCCCGAGTGGCTTGGTTGTTTGCGGGGGCCCCCGCAAACAACCTAGCCCCCCTCATTCTCAAAACTTATCTAATATCTCAGCCGGGATTGTCGGGATAATATATATATAACTATAAATATAAATTAGCTTATAAATTTTTAGGACTTTTTTGGGCCCTCCCTCAATTGGGGGCCCGGGGGGGAGTTTCAAACAACTCCCCCGCCCCCCCTCAGGTACGCCACTGATTATATCTTCTCTACTCTTCTCATCCCCTTCCATTCCTCCCTCCTCCTCCCGAACAATACCAGCATATACACAAAAAGAAAGCGAAACTAACATATATACATAGACAGACAGACAGACAGATATATAGACAGATAGATACAGATAACTGATAGACTGATGGACAACTGCAGATATAGGTACACACAGACAGACAGACAGACAAGGTGGATAAACAGATACCGTACAAAGAGACTGAGTGATTGACTGACTGATACTGACAGACAGACAGACAGATACAGATCACCAAATACATAACCCGTTCAGCCACAGTCCGTCATTTTTCGTTTTACACTCGTTGTTATTAAGGGGTTTTATTCCTCTTGGTAAAGCACCCTAATAATGAGGGTGTAATAAAGACTTACCTAACCTCCCCTCTACGAAAGGACTTTACTGAGCTGAAGTTACTCGTGTGTCTGTCGTGGCCTAATACTCAAGAAAATGCATCACCAAAGCGAAGTGAAATTGGGACTTAAAATATACCACTGAACAACAGATAAAAGAAAATAAAAACTAAAATGAACGACAGCAAAAACACACACACACACACACACACACACACACACACACACACACACACACACACACACTGGGGTAAAGCGGATACCACTAGTCATTAATGCTCACTAAAAATGTCATTCAGCAAAAATGGAAAATCGCAAACATGCCAAATATCACAACAAAACATAAACATCACGAGAAAGTTATGGGAACGGAAAACAGCATATCACATTAAAAAGAAAATGCAGATAAATGAGCTGTAGTAATAAATGGAAACAATGAGGTCACCAATAATTTTAGGGAACTACAGTCGCACTTCAATAGAGAAACCCAATTACTAAGAAAGGAAAATATGACAATTATAAAAAAAATCACATCACCAACAAACGACAACAATCACACTTCAACGAAAACGCAAAATAACTGAGAAAAAAATAACAGTAAAAATAGCTTAAATAATAACACAACTAACAGCAACACATTTAACCAACTTCAGGCCTATCAGTGTGGAGTAATTTCAGACACTAATTCAAAGGACTGCCGTAAAATTCGGTCGTATGAACTTCGCGACTACGAGCTAGGAGACGGAGGGTGGTACAACAAATACTTTTCCCGCAAAATCGCAAGTTCAGTAACCCAAAGCTTCCGGGGAGTAAATGAGGGGAAGACGCAAAAGCACTTCAATGCGAGAAGGCAACACCAACTAAATCAATGAAGAAAACATAAATTAACCACTTTAAATCCAATGAGGTATTTATATTTTATTCTTATTACTGTTAGAGGTAGTGATGGGGGGGGTTCATGTTTCAAAAAAGTGTTTTTTGTAAGTATTTTTTGTTTTTTATTCTTTGTTTCCTGATTTCCCAGTACGAATATTTGATTATTCTTATACCACTTTATATGCCAATAGTTCATATTTTTGGGGTCAGATATTAGTCAAACATTCTGACAGTCCTGGAAAGAGTAAAAATACAATAAATATTTCCCCTGTAACCTGTTTGAACTGTGCTGACAGGGTGTTTATGTATTCCAAAATCTGCAAGAAACTGGACGAGTTAGGCTGGTCACTCTCATCTTTAATGTCAGGACCAACCTGCCTAGCCCCGGGCTCCTACGCTCCTCGTGGGGCAACGTAGGATCGGATGACGGCTGGATGGATTAAACAAGTTTCCTACTCCACGTCTGGGCAGGTAACAGGGCCAGGAGTCAGGACTAAAACCTCTGACAAGTCTGACCTTCAGGCTTGATGACTGGCTGCCTTAAACCTTATAACCACAGTGAAATTTCTTTACTCCTTTCTTAATTCTTGCTCTCATGACCGTAATTATTTGATAATACTGCTGCAGCCCAAGGGTCAAGCTGTATTAGTTTTTGTACAAAGGACTTCTACAGTAAGTACAACAAAGGTAAACAAGATCTTTATCATTCATAATGTAACAAAGATGGGGTAGGGAGCTACAACAATCTCAGTATTTTACGTTTGTTCTGTATACAGTATAATAAACACCAGATTAATAAGGACTAGAAAAGGTATATAAATTAAAATACTTGTTTTTGCAGATTAACTTTAGCCAAATAGAACAAAAACAAAACAAAAAAAGTATTTTCAATTCTAGAGCTCCGATACAATTGAACATCTTGAGCCCTGCCTCTTTAGTTGATTTTTTTTTATTGATTTTGTTTCATTATTATCCTTTTATATCTTTGATTTGGGAAAAAGAAATAACAGTATGTAGAAGCCTGTTGCGTAACTTGTATATTATTAAACAGGTCATTAAAATATAATCTGGTTGCATCATGCAGTGTTAAGTATATCAGTAGTTCAAACGGTTCTAATTCTATTACACAGCTAGACTGGCTTAAGGAACTTTTATATGGCTGTAAATTCCTGTAATAACCTTTAAAAGAAATATCTTTGCATATTAAAAAAAATAAAAGTTTTTTTTCCTACTTTTTTTGGAAAAAAAAAATAAAAAATAAAAAAGAACACTTTTTTGTTTTTTGCTCTGCATCACTAGTTAGAAGACTTCATCCCAGGTAAGGAAGGGGCTAAGCTAAATTACTTTGTCAGGAGTTAGCATGAATCAATTGCAAAACACGTGATGGGACTGAAGTGGTTAATAAAACATTGTAACACTTACGTTGACTCCTTAGCGTTGGCAGCAGCGGCAGCACCGACAGACCTGGAAGACACAATTAACAGTTAACTCGGCCAGTTCATTGATTTATCTGTCTTTTACGTTTCACTGCGAAGGAACTTTATGCACTGTTGTCCCTCCTTAGCAGCGTCTCCCTCTCTCTCTCTCTCTCTGCAAAGTATATAGAGCGACACGTACATACTTTGCTACTGTCCGGCTGATTGGCAAAGATATGGGGTTAAAGTATCGCTACAACATAAAGGCTAACCTACAATGCGCATTCAGGGTACAGTACACTCGCCCATCCTCCCATCACCAGCACCATCCACCCTGCTCGCCCTTCTCCAATCACTCCATCCATTTTCAACTCCCTACAACTCTACGTCAAATATTAAGAGCAATTTGTTTCCACTGCCACCAACGTCTCTCATACAACGTTTATTTTCAATGTGCCCCACCATCCACAACCCACCTAGCCCACCCCTTTACACCCTTTTTCTACCCTCCCCACCCCAACCAGCTCAAGTGAAACCTGTTTCCAATCCCAAAGTTGCCCCTCAAAAACGACCACCTTCCCACGGTGTCGTTAATCCGCCCTACCCACCCACCTTCCACCAATTTCCAACATTCACCTTACCCATTTCTTTCCACCCACCCTCCACCCACTGTCATGGTTTTAAGTAATGGTGACTGTGTGGTAAAGGCAAACTGGGATGGAATGAGAAGTTGCGATTGAACCAAGAGGACGACTTGGACTGGGATGGAAAAGACTATTACTGAGTCGAGATAAAGGGAGATAAAGGGAGTATATACCTTGGCAATTCTGTCGAAGAAAAACCTGGAGTGGTGAGGAATATCAGACTACTGCACTGCCAGGATAAAATGGAATACACTGCTCTTATGTTGGAGGGTGACTTGGACTGGGATAGAGTGAAGTGGTACTGCTGAACCAAGATATTAGGCCTGGTGGAAAGGCTATTATGCTGGAGGGAGGCATGGACTGGGTTGGCATGAAGGACTGCAGTACGGCCAAACTAGAGAAGAGTATATGATGGAGAACAGCTTGGAATGAGATCCGATGGAATACAGCTGACCCACGAGCATCTGTAACCTATGATAAAATATAAGGGACAAGAGCTGAACTAAAGGAGGAGAAAAGGAAGTATAAGAAGGATGGAAAAGGAAACAAAGGAAAAACCTATAAACATGAAGAGACGTGAATGGAAATTGCAAGGAAAAAAAAAATGCAAAAGAAAACGCCAGGAGAAACATGAATAAAAAAAAGGACGGCACGAGAAAATTCGGTTAAGAAGGAAACGAAGATATAAAATGCAAATAAGAAACAAGAAAAGCCCACGTTCAAACTAAGATGGGGAAAAATTGAAGATCTATACGCACTGGATTTAGAAACATAAATTAATATAGAATTATTAAGCATGCAAAAGAAATACGGGCAAATTGAGCGACAGTACACTTGATTTTACACTTGCGATAAAAGAAATAAATTGTTTACTAACATATCAGTGCTTCAAAAATTCAATTCCTTCCTCTTTCCACTCAGCACAATCTCTCATACGACTCAATACCCCTGCCTTCAACAACACACAACTCCATCCTTCATCATCTCTCAATACCCACTGTGTCTCTTTATCTCGCGATCCACCTCGAAAACATATTACTGCACTTTCGAAATCATCATCTCAGTGGCTGGGTTGGCTGAACCAGCTTCGTGTGTGTTTTTTTTTTTACCCCAGTATTTTTTTTTTTCCCCTTGCACAGAGGCCATTGACATCTTTGTGTGGAGTGCAGCCTGCTTCCACAGTCTAGTTGTTTGCACCTCAACAAAAGAATCCCAACATGATACAGTTGGCTGTGAAGGTGCGGAGTTTGCTAAGATTCCACGGTAACCGCTCTAGTAACGCAACTGTCACAGCTTCGTATGGTCGCTAACATCATTTCTGACGGTGTCTCGCTGGTTAGGATCGCAAAGAAAAACAGCGACAGTGCTACAGCCCCTCATTTGGCAGCTTTTCTAAAATAAGATGTGACCAAATTTTTCGCCCAATCAACTCCTCTATTGCCACTGACTCCATTTTATTGCTTTGCCTTCTGTCACGATGTTGCGTCACTTTCTTCAGCATCGAATAAACACTGAGCACTTGTTTTGCTGAACTCTGCCAGCTCGCTTCCAACATCACAGCAGACAAGCAACACCCGTCTATCCATACACCTTCTTCCCACTCCTATTCACCTTCCTACTGCTTGAGTTTAATGGTTATCCTTAAGTCCTTCATAAAGTCCTTCATTCCGGAATGCTCTAATTAAGGTTTCTGGATCTTTCAGTTTGCCAACAATTTTTTTTTTTTACACGCATTTGTTTATAGCACCTCGGAATGAAATTGTGTTGAACAGCAACAAAAGGGTTGTTAACACTCTAGGTACCACGGATCACCTTTGTACCGGTAACACTAGATGGTTTTACTCAACTTAGGAATACGTAACCAGTTCCATGTAAAGAACTGAGAGAGAAAGAGTCGACACACCAACTGAGACGGGATAAAGCAAAAGAAAAGGAAATAACAAGGATCGGAATGTGGACAATAGGCAATGGAAGGAGTAGAAGATGGGCGGGGGCAGACGGTGGTGATTAATGGTGCAAGGGGGGCGAGTCGGGGTGCGAGAGAAGTCTGAAGGGGCAGAGATGTCTGAAAGGAAGGAAGGAAGAATGGAGGGAAGGAGGGAGGGAGGTCTTAATGAGAGAGTGAGGCATGGGAGTGAGATGGAAGGATGAAAGATTAAATGAAGGACAGAAAGAGGGTGGAAAGGATGCCTGAAGGAGGAAGGAGGACATGGAAGTTAGAAGTTAGAAGCTACAAGGAAGGAAAAGGAGGAGGGACGTATGAGGCAAGGAAGGAAAGTGTGAAATCGAGGCAGAAGGGAAGGAGCAAAGGATGTTTGGGAACGGAGGGAGATCTGAGGGAGGAATGGAGAAAGAGGGGACTAGAAGGGAGAGAGAAAGGAAAGGAAAGAGGAGGAGGAAGAGGAGGAGGAAAGAGAATGAGAAACACCTGGGAGAGGGAGGGAGGGAGATATAGAAGAAAAATGGGATAAAGAGTAAGAAAGGCAAGTGGATGATGGAAGAAGGAGGGAAGTGGGTGATGGAGGGAAAGAAGGAGAGAAGTGGGTGAGGGAGGTATAGAGGGAGGGAGGAAAAGAGGGCAAAGGGGGGTAGGGAGATGGATAGCTCTCATCCTCTTTGTCTTCACAGCATAAGGGTTTTTTGTCTTTATAATAAATTGTCTTTGCTTCTTATGTTAGCAGTGTGTGTGTGTGTGTGTGTGTGTGTGTGTGTGTGTGTGTGTGTGGAGAGAGAGAGAGAAAGAGAGAGAGAGAGAGAGGTAATCCACGGTTACCATGAAAACGAATGAAAGTGAATCATCACCATCATCATCATGGAATACGCTACGGTCACACACTGCTCTCTGAAATCTATGGGGACATAAATCTGAGGAGAAAGGAAATACCTCTCCTCTGTCATAGTAGGTAGGAAACTGCTTGCAACAACACAAGTGCACAGCGGTGGGGTAGCTACGCCTGAACCAATGATCAGGAGTGAGGGGAAGGGAAAGGGGAGGAATGTGTGAGGGGAAGGACAAGATGTGGTGTGAGGAAGTGAGAGAGGAGAAAGACAGGTGGAGGGGAAAGAGAGGTTAAGGGGAAGGAGGGGGAGGGGAAAGTGGGGGAAGGGGATGCGAGGGGAAAGAGAACTGAAGGGGACGGGAGAAGATGAGGGATAGGGGAGGAGGGGAAGAGTAGATAGATGGAAGGGAAAGAAGGGAGAGGAAAAGAAGGGGAAGAAGAAAGAAGGGAAGGGGAGGAGAGAGGAGACGCGTACGGGAAAGGAAGGAAGAAGTGTACAGGAAGGGAGGCATGGGGAGGGAAAAGTGAAGAGGGGTGGGCAGGGAAACGTATAGAGGAAGGGAGATTAGGTAGGGAGATGTGAGGGAGAGAATGGCAGCAAAATGGACGAGAGGTATAGGGGAGTGGAGAAAAGCCAGCGGAGGAAAGAATGAAAAGGAAAGGTGAAGAGGGAAAAAGTGATGGGGAGGAATGGTGAAGGGGGAAAAAGTGATGGGGAGGAATGGTGAAGGGGGAAAAGTGATGGGGAGGAAAGGTGGAGAGGGAAAAGTGATGGGGAGGAAAGGTGGAGAGGGAAAAGTGATGGGGAGGAAGGGTAGGCGAAGTACTGTGAAAGGAAGGGGAGGGGAAGTAGAAACGAAGGTGAAACAGTAAGAAACCAGTAAAGGCATGAAGAAATGAAGGGGACAGTAAGAGAGATGGGGGAAGAGGGAGAAAAGAGGGGGAGAGGATATGTAGAGAGAAAGAGAAAACAGAAGGGTGAGCGAAGCAGAAGGCAAAGAGAGAAGAGGAACGGAGGAGAATGAAGAGAGGAGAGAAGGAAGAAGGGAGAATATGATGAAAAGGGAAAAAAAGGGGGGGAAGAGACGAAGGCAAATGAAAGTCAGGAAAAGTTAAGGGGAAAGGAAAGTGAGGAAGAAGGGGAAAAAGACGAAAAGAAGGAAGAGGAGCGGACGAAGACAAGGGGAGAAAATGAAGAAGACAGGAGACGTGGAAGAGACGCAGAGGGAAGGAAGAAATGGCAAAAGAAAGAGGAATGGAAAGGAAGAGAAGATGGAAGAAAGAAGGGGAAGAAGAGGAAGGGGCGGGAAGACTGAGGTGAAGAAGAGGGGTCAGGAAGAGGGGATAGGAAGGGGAGATTAATGGTGGTGTATTGTGTGAGGGGAGAAGGGGAGGGGAGGCAAACCATTAATCTACTGTCTCCCTTTAGAATACACTAGTTACCCCTTAATCCCTTAGAATACACCAGTCACCCCTTAATCCATCTGAATATACCAGTCACCCCTAAACCTCCTCAAAATACAACAGTACTTATCCTCCCTTTACTTCACCGTTTAATCCCCTCGTTCACCCCTCAACCATATTTGTTCACCCCTTAACCAACCCTTAGTCCGCCCCATAGCACCCCATATTTCGCCCATTATGTGTAAATGGGTGTTGATTCTTAAGTAAAAAATGGAAGATGATATAAGTGAAATCGTGTAGTGATTCTTTAAGTGTGGGCGTCAATTCATCCTAAGTAATTTCTCCAGCTCGATAACATCTTTGCTTTATTTGCTTTATTACTTATGGTTGTGACAATCTCTAGTAGTTTATGCCAGCTCATGCCAGACGATTTTATTCAGCTGTGAGTGTCGTATCATTAACTCTCTCATGGTCAGGGCAACTCTAGTACGGTATTCCATCCCAGTTAACGCCAGACGATTTTTATGCAAGTGAAAACAGGCTACACGACCAATGATGTCAAAACTGTCAGCATTAACCCTCTCATGGTCGGGGCAAATCTAGCTAACGTCAGGCGATTTTATTCAGTTGGGGGTGGGGCACAGAACACCCCGCCAAACCTGTGCTGCCGTCAAACGGTATAATTTTCTTTAACCCTTTCAGTCCGGATATTGTATTTTTATATCTCTAGAAGCAGGTCAGTCCAAACGTCCTTCACTACCTCTTTTAGGGCACAATTTGCTTCACTCTCACAGACTCTTGCAACACATCATACCACATCACATCCCTGCACATCACACCACAGCACTTCATACACCATAGCACATCACAGAACTTCAAACACCACAGCACATCTCATCACAGCACATCATACACCACGGCACCTCTCACACCACAGCACATCACACACCACGGCACATCACTGTACATCACACACCATAGCACATCCCACCATATCACATGACACACTACAGCATATCACACATCACCACACCAATTCGAATCCCGGCTGGGGCAGGGAACAGTTTAAGGATTTGAATTTCATTAAATCAGGCTTTACTGATCTACCAGAAGACCCGTCGACATGTCGTAAAAATACCCCCGCTAATACCAATACACCAGTCCTGTATGAGACAGCCCTAGCATGTATTCAATATGGACGGTGGGTGTTAGCGCCGAAGTGGTGACATGTAGAGGTGTATGGTATGTAGGAGGACTGCTGGGCCTTGATAGCAGGCTGTGAAGCCTATGCCCAGAGTCGGACAAATAAAAAAAAATAAAAAAAAAAAAAACAACAACATCCTCCCACACCACACCAAAGGCCTTAACCAAGGGGCCCTGATGCTCCCGGATCGAATACTTTTATATCTATATATTTTCTTGTCATTTGCAGATGCTTTTATTCCAACACACACACACACACACACACACACACACACACACACACACACACACACAATAAATAGGCAAGGAACAACAGCCATTAATTTCTTCGGTACAGCTTTAACCCCTTCACTACGATGACGACTTTTTGTATTTTATTCTCGCTGTACCAGACGATTTTACTCAGCTAAGGAGCGTTCCCTGATGGTAAAGGTATTAATAAGGATTGCATCTAACCCATTTAGTTCAAATCTCTTCTCGATGCTGGATAAAATCGCCAGGAATCGGAGGATGAAATAAGAAGGACGTTCTCGAGTCGAAGTTTTAAGTGACAACACACGGCCAAAAATCTTACTTAAGGGCAAATTCTAAGTGACAAGGGAGGCTCCATACCACTACATTCCTAGCGAGATATTTTGCATGTTACACCATACCATTCTTTTGTGTCCTATTTACATCATATTTATATCGACATAATTTGCTTGAACGGACATGAGGGAGGATACAGAAGTGTAATGTAGAAAATAAATCACTAAGGAGGATGTGTTACGATATCTCCAGGGTCACAAAGATTACGACCAATGAAAAAAATAAATCGGCTGAGAACGAAATAAAAACGAGCATCTTACTAAACGGGTTAATGGAACGTTACTCAATCCCATTACTACAGTCCTTTCACCTAAACTTGGCACAGCTTTTCGTCCTTTTGCTGCTTATCTTACATAGCTCATTGACGGATGATACTGAGCATGGTTCCACATCCACTCCACTCGTGGCTAACACAAGGTTCTAATCAATTAATTTAACTCAGTATTAAAAATGGAAACAGGGCAATTTTTGGCCATGTTCGAGTAAAACGAGTATAGCACACATCTCCTCTTAGCCTTACGCAACCACATGGTCGTAGCAAAGAAATAAATATGATACCATCGTACAGATACAGAACGAGAAAACCACTTCACTCCGATGACGTAATATAATTTTTTTTTCTTTGCTACCTCAAGACGATTAGTTTCAGAAGAGGAGAGACTTCAAACTATGGTCTGATCTCATATGAACAAGCTCGCCTAGATGTAAAAAGAATTACCTAACAAAGTCGTCTGATTAAAGGGGTTAAAAAGGAACGCACTTAACCCTTTCAATCCGTCCTTTATATCAAAATACGGTACTAGTCATGAAGAAGCCTTAAGGAAAGAGAGGAAAGCCACAGTGTTATATTCTACCACTGAGCTAAGGGAAATATGCTACAAAAGGACGGAAATCTTGGCCAAATTACTGTAAACGAACTGCGAGCAATGTGAGGCTATGTTAGGCCATACCGTAACACAGCCACTGACAGGGACTCATTCACAACCGCACACACAGACAGACACTTCAATTACACTACCCCCCATGCCCCTGCACTGCCTGGTTGGGGTGACAATGGGGGGAGGGGAGGTGGATATTGAGTGGGGACGTTGTGAGTCAGACCTGCACAAGCGCAAGCACACACACACACACACACACACA
>NC_136975.1:35985102-36157602 GCF_032717465.1 Coenobita brevimanus | reverse complement strand
TTGGGCATCGAAGTTCGCTGGCAGCCCTTCTGGGGTGAGGGAGAGAGTAGGGGTTACGCTCGGATCAGCTTCGAAATTGCCGAATGCTTCAAGAACAGCCAGTAGGCTTCATAATGGTGAGAACGGTGTGATACGAAAATGTTACGTACGCTGGAAGAATATTATCCTATCATGCAATGCGCTTTCGGTAAGACAGCACTACTTTCCACACTGTTCAACTGTACGGTTCATACAACTAACTTGGGACTGACTAAGCATACGGCCGTCAGAGTCATATTCTAATTGGGATAGATGGTTTCGCTGCACCTCTTTGTGATACGCTTTACATAATGCGCCTAACATTCTCTTGTATGTTATTTTCTTCGCTTTAACAATGCCATGATCTGCATTAACACCAAACGAGAAGAACTGTGTGCAAAACAAACCGCTAAAGAAGGGCTGTAACAATCCCTCCCTCCCCATAAGCCACCTCGATAGCACCTCTTACTTCTGCACATGGTGAGTCAATATACACACACCAACAATATCGATGGCAGAAACAGAATATAACAGAAATAATTCGCTGTGAGGTGCAACATAACCTCCTAACATAGCCATGTGACGCGATATAGTACGAAGGGTGTGTTGTGATGTCATGTGCTGCAACTTGAGGAGTGTGGTGAATGGTGCTGCAGTTAGAGGAATATGATGTGATCTGATGTGATGCGATGTAGCAGTTCGAAGGAAATGTTGTGACGTGATGCAGTTGGAGGGATGTGTTGTACTGTGACTTGCAGTACAGTGGATGTATTGTGGTGTGACTTGCAGTAAGAGGGATGTGTTATGATGTGACCTTCTTGAAGTGGGATGTGCTGTGATGTGACATGCTGTAAGAGCGATGTGATGTAACTCGACGGATGTGTTGTGATATGATACGGAGTAAGGGGGATGTGTTGTGACGTGACTTGCAGTTAGATTACTGTGATGTGAACTGCAGTAAGAGGGATGTGTTATGATGTGATATGCAGCAAGAGGAATGTGTTGTCATGTGACTTGCAGGAGGAGGAATGTGTTGTGATGTGACTTGCAGGAGGAGGAATGTGTTGTGATGTGACTTGCAGGAGGAGGAATGTGTTGTGATGTGACTTGCAGGAGGAATGTGTTGTGATGGGACTTGCAGGAAGAGGAATGTGTTGTGATGTGACCTGCAGGAAGAGGGACGTGTTGTGATGTGACGCTGCAAGAGGGATGTGTTGTGCTGTGCTGCAGTCAGAGGGATGAGATGAGTTGCAGTATGAGATGGGCTTATATAATGCAATTTGTCGGACGTGCTATAGTGGGTTGTGATATTTTGCGCTATGTTGTGTTGTAACGTAATGTGCTTCAATTTTATGTGGTGTGTTGTGGTGTCATGTGCTGTAATGTGTTGAAACGTGCTGTGACGTGTTCTGATGCTTTCATGTGCTGCAATACGTTGTGATGTGTTGCAACGTAGTTTGAGGGTTGTTGCAGTGTGCTGTAATAAGGTGTGATGTGTTGCAAAGTTACAGTGTTGTGATGGGTTGCGACGCTGAAGTGCTCGTGATGTGTTGCAACGTTGTAGTGCTTGCGATGTGCTGAAATGTATGCTATTGCAGAGTTGTAATATGCTGTGATGAACTGTGGTGTTGCAGTGTACTGCAGTTTGTGGAATGTACTGTCACCTGTTGTAGTTAGAGGGAAGTGTAAAGTCACGTTTAAGTTAGAGGGAAGTGTTGTAATGTGATGTTGCAACGTGCTTTACGCTGAGCAGTATGAGTTATTTAAGTGATGAGACTTGTTGTAGCTTGTGAGGTGGTGTGATGTGCTGCAGTTTGAGGGATACATTGTGAGGTGTTGCGGCCTGAGGGATTTAACGGGATGCGTTGTAAGTTTGTGGGATGTGAGAGTTAACAGATCAATCAGTGCTCAGATGCAAAGGATATGATGTAATGAGAAATTTAAATGTATTCAACCTTATTCATAAACTTCACACACTAATATAGAATGCACACTAAAAAACTGCAACATAATCTGAATCAATGAGGAAGCCTGCTCTCCGTAGTCTCCATAGTACAAATCTAAAATAACCAGACAAATTTTAACGTAAACAAAGTAATCCACGCAAATAAACCAAAAATGGAAATGTAAATGATTACGATACGCAACCAAGTCGAACAAAATAACGCGACGCCTTTAAATGACTAAACAACCCCAATGAATCAGGGAGGCAAGTCTTTAAATGCCTACATTTTTTCCTTTTAAACACGCCAACGAATTACCTTTCAAATAGGTAAGGTGATCTTACCTTCTTATGAGCATGTGTGTGCATGTACTCCCGCTCCTACAGTACATACACATTGCCTGTCTCTCGGAAGGTTAAACACTGCACAAATCAAAATCGCATCAACCTAACGTCCCAACTTCTCGGTGACTGAGCAGAGGTGAGATCATCTCGGGAGGGCCGGAGAGTATTGGAACAGGTAGTTACAAGGCACTTGACTATTATTATATTGTATTTAAACTTTCTATAACGATCTAGAATATTCTTTAGCAAACATTGTAAGCATATATTAACGAATACGTCATATATGAAACTTAAGTATGGTTCTGTGGGAGAATTAAGAGTTTATTAGGTGTTTAAAAGAATATGTTCACGTCCATGCTACCTGTGAGGTGCCAGCGAGTGATTTATCAAACGCTAATAATATATGTTACGATCTATTTTTCAACATAAACCCCCACTGTATCTCACCCTTCAACTGCTCTACTTGAACTGCGTAATATTTGGCAATGTGTGATGTGCAATAAGGCAGGATAATATGAAAACTAAGTACGACATACCGAACACTGACTTGTCCACTGCTAGGCTAATTTCCGTCCACATTTCTATCACAACAACTCTCTACACACCGCGATACGCAAGCAGTTCTACGACCTGGCATACAGAAACTGCTGCTGTTTCTGGTTGGTGAATTTAACAGTGCAGTGGCCTCATAAAAACGAAGGAAAAGGTAAAAAAAAAAAAAAATGTGTTTGGGTATCGAACTCGTTGGCAACCTTCCCCGGGGTGAGAGAGTGCGCATCTCTTCCTCCCTCCCTCCCTTTCCCCTACCCCCCCACTCTCTCTCTCTCTCTCCATAGTAGTGTAACTGCTCGTATTGGCGACTTAGATGTAATTTTAAACTCTTGCCAACACCGACTGTTTGTTTTATGTCGCGGATAAGCATGTAATTGTTATCAGGAAACGAGTCACAGTTCCGTCCAAGGTTCGGACTGTTTGTGTAGCAGAATTAACACTGCTTCGTCTCAGCGTTCAGTGTGTGTGTGTGTGTGTGTGTGTGTGTCCCCTTACTGAGCCTCGTCCAGTCAGTAAACAACCTCTCTCTCTCTCTCTCTCTCTCTCTCTCTCTCTCAAGATACTACCTGCATATTTTCCAAGTTACTGAGGCAACACAATAATACGGATCACCTGAAAAAAATAATAGTAAAAGAATAAATTGACACCGGAGGACAGGAACGGCACAAAAATATTCGTTCAACATAACTTTACAACAGGAAATGACGAACAACTTAAGACGCGTGAAAGAGGACGAAAGATAGATGGAAAGATGGATGTGAAAGAAGAGACATGGAATGAATGAATGTCCAATTTATAAAGAATTAATCCTCTCGTGGGAAAAAAAAAAAAAAAAAAAAAGGCAGACTACTGTATATTGTTCAACTGAGAGGGAGTCATGGGAGTGTTAAAGAAAAAGAAAATGGAAGAATGAAAAATAGTAATACAAAGTGGAAAAGGTGAGAAAGAACGAAAAGAATGACAGACCAAAGGAAGGAGAGAAAGAAGACAATGACGGAGAAAATGAGGGAAAGAACGAAGAGGATGACAAACCAAAGGAGGGAGAGAAAGAATAGAATGACAGAAGAAAGGAGGGAGAGAAACAAGGGAGGGAAAGACGATAATGACAGACCAAAGAAGGGAGAGAAAGAAGGAAGAGTATGACAGACAGAAGAAGGGAGAGAAAGAAGAAAGAGGATGACAGACCAAAGGAGGGTGGGCAAGAAGGAAAAGAATGATAGATAAAACGAACATAGAAAATGAATAACAGCATTGCAATATGGGAGAACAAGGATGAAAAGAAATAAGAAAAAAGTGAATAAAAGAATATGTACGATGAACAGGGAAGGGAAGAAAAAAGGGAAAGAAAAGAGATGAAAAAAGGAAATGAAAAGCAAAACATCAGAAAAACTACAAAGATATGCAAAAAAAAGTGAACAAAAGATAAAGCTGTAATGAGCAGAGAGGTAACTTTTAAAGAGAGAGAGAGAGAGAGAGAGAGAGAGAGAGAGAGAGAGAGAGAGAGAGAGAGAGAGAGAACACGAATACCATAATGACAGAACTATGACTGGAGACCTTCCTGGTGAGAACAAAGGGAACAAGGGAGGAGAAATATGTGTACGAGAGAGAGAGAGAGAGAGAGAGAGAGAGAGAGAGAGAGAAATATATGATGAAGGGGAAAGGAAGTGAGAGAGGAGAAAGAGGCGAAGGAAGACGGCAAAAGGTAGAATGACGGCAAACAATAACAGTTATGGTGAACAGGACTAAATAACTGATAACAAAGGGAACGAGGGAAGAGAAATATGAACAGAAAAAGAGCAGACCAGGCAGAGATAGATAAAGAAAGAAAGAATGATGAAGAATAACAAAACAACAGCTATAATGATGATGATTTTATGAAAGAGAAGCAAGTGAACAAAAGAAAAGATATGATGAACAGATAAGAGACGGATAAGAAAAAGAGGAGGAAGACGATAAGAAGCAAGAAATAAAGAGGAAAGAAAGCAAGAATGGATGAAGAAAAACTATGACAGAAGTATGACGAAAATATAATGGAGAGCAACGCCACAAAAAAAAAAAAAAAAAAAAAATGTGATGAATAGAAAAGAGAAAGACAAAAAAAAAGATAATTACGAAAAACACGAATAGAAGAAAAAAGACTATGACCAAGAAGAAAAATGCAGGAAATAACATGGTGAGAGGAAGAAAAAAACAACAATGGTCAAGACGTAACTAATGACAGAACGAAGAAGGGAGGAAAAAACTATGATGCACAGAAAAGTTGAGGAGAAAGGTATGGAGTAAAGATGTCAATAATGGGGTAAAAGAGAGAGCTTTAAACAGGGAAATATGGAGAGAATGGACGTCCTGTAGGTAAAGGTGGTGAAGCAGGTGTATAATTATATGAGTGATTCTCAAGGTGAGAGGATGCGTGATAGGCCTCAGGGTGGATGGATACAGTAAATGAAATTGAGAGGAAGAGGGTTATGGAGGTGGATGGGACTCAGAAAATAACTGGGGATTTTATTTTTTTTTTTTTTTGGCTGAAGTATAATAAGGAAAGGCATATAACATGGGCTGGGCATCAAATTTTCTTTTTTCTTTTTTCTTTTTTGGGGGGGGGGGATTGATTGGTTGTTTTTTCTTTCTCTTTTCGTAGCTTGCATTGACTGTTTGGTAGGAGTATATGAAGGACAGCTAAAAAAAAAAGAAGTATAGTATGTGCAGATCACTTCCCTGTGAGATAGGGCCAGGATTCCAGGAGCCTGAATGGTGTGTGGATGAGTGACGGCCCATTTTGACTACTGAGACTTCTCCCATGTCTATCTATACATTGCTTGTTTCTGGTCCTGTCTCACTCCATCCTTAGGTGGGAGAGAAGGCGATGATGATGATGATGATGATGATGATGATGATGATGATGATGATGATGATGATGATGAGGAGGAGGAGGAGGAGGAGGAGAAGGATAATCATCATCATCATCATCATCATCATGGAAAGGACCTTGCTAATGAAAATGTTAATAAAAACTTTACCTAAACCTTTTAATCCTGAAAATCCCTCCCCCCACACCAACCTGAAAAAAAATCGCCAGAGTAGCAAAAAAAAAAAAAAAAAAAAAAAAAAAGTCCTGGCAACTGACTCAAGTCGGTAAAAGGAAGGAACTAAGGCTCACAGTTACACCGCCGGGATTCGAACTTTGGACCTCCTGATTGCCAGCCGGGGGATTCAACCACCAAGGCCATCAGGTTGTTCATTTTTCGTTTTTTTTTTTTTTTTTTTTCCACCTCGCTTTTTCCTTTTTTTCTTTCCTCGTCCCTCCTTCCCTTACCTTATCAATATTTCTTTACTCTCTCTCACTTCCTTTTTTCCTACCTCAGTCCCATTTTCCCTCCTCCCTCTCCCTCTTTCCTCCTCCTCCTTGTTTCCTTCCATTTCCTACTCTCCCTTTCCCCTGCCGTATCCTTCTCTCTTCCCCTCTATTTCCTTCCTTCCCTCCCCCCCTCCACCGACCACTTTATTGCCTCTTTCCTCTCTCCTTCATTTCCTTCTTTCTTGCCCCTTCCCTCTTCCATTCCCTTTCCCATCCCCTTTCAACGTCACTTTTCCACTCCCCGCCTCTTCCCACCTCTCTCCCTCTCCATTCCACCTCCTCTCTCTCTCTCTCTCTCTCGTTTCCCAGTTTAAGCCTCCCCATCCATATCCCTCTCTCTTTCCCCTCCTCCTCTTTCAACCTCATTTTTCCCTGTCCCTTCAACGCCATTCTCTCTCTCTCTCTCTCTCTCTCTTTCCTCCTCACCTTCCCCTCCCTTTCATATCCAGTTCCTTCTCTCTCTCTCTCTCTCTCTCTCTCTCTCTCTCTCTCTCTCTCTCTCACACACACACACATTTCCTTTTCCCCCTTCCTCTTCCCCTTTTCCTCGCTCCCTCCCTCCTTCCCCATACAGTAAAATTCCTTCCCTCTCCCCCCCCCCCGCCTATTTCCACTTTCCTCTTCCTTTCCATCCCTCCCTTCCATTTCCTGCTGCCTTGCCTTCTTCCCCCTCCATCGTCCCCTACCCCCCCTTTCCCCCCTTCAGTTATCCTACTCACTCCCCCTCTCTCACTCCCCTCTTTCCTCCCTTCCTCTTCTCCACTCCCTTTTTTTCCTACTCCCTCTCCCTCTTTCCCTCCCTCCCTTCCATTTCCTTCTCCCTTTCATTATCCTCCCTTCCCTTCCTTTATCCTTCTCTCCCCCATCTCTCCTCCCGTTCCTACATCGCTCTCTTCCTACCCCTACTTCCCTTCCCCTATCCCTCTCTCCCTACCCCTCCTTCCCTTCCCCTACCCCTCCTTCCCTTCCCCTACCCCTCCTTCCCTTCCCCTATCCCTGACTCCCCCATCCCCTCCTTCCTTCTCCTATCCTTCACTCCCCCACCCCCTCCTTCCTTCCCCAATCCCTCTCCCCCATCCCCTCCTTCCCTTCCCCTCTCCCTCTCCTCCACTCCCTCCTTCCCTTCCCCTATCCCTCACTCCCCATCCTCTGATTCCCTTCCCCTATCCCTCTCTCCCTCAACCCCTTCCTTCCCTTCCCCTATCCCTCTCTCCCCCACCCCCTCGTTCCCTTCCCCTATCCCTCTCTCCCCCACCCCCTCGTTCCCTTCCCCTATCCCTCTCTCCCCCACCCCTCCCCCACCCTCTGTCGTCGCCTCGCTTCAGTATTAATAAAAACTTCCTAATTTCCTCGGAATGTTTGTCCAAATAGTTTTCTTGGGGGAGGGGAGGAAGGGGGAGGGGGAAGAGGGAGGGAGAAAAGGGAGGGTGTAGGGGGAAGGGTAGGGGGAAGACGGAAGAGGTAGGGGAGGGACAGAGGAAGGGTGGGAGGATGGAAATGGGAGAAGGAGAGAGTAGGGAAGCATGGAAAAGAGGGATGGAACAAGAAGAAGGGCAGTAAAATGGAAAGGGAACAGAAGGGGAGAGGAAAATGGAGTGTTGGAGTGGAGAAGGAGGGGAGAAAGGAAGACGGGGATGAGAGGGCAGGAGGGGAGAGGGAAAAGAAGAGATGGTGGGAGGGGAGGGATGGGCACAAAGGATTACATTAATAAAGGAATACTGGACAGAGAGAGAGAGAGAGAGAGAGAGAGAGAGAGAGAGAGAGAGAGAGAGAGAGAACGATAAAAGAGTGAGCGAGTGAAGAGAGAGCGAGAGGAGAGGTCAGCCTAGGTCAGCAGTCAGCACAACGCATTGATACGAGGCTCCCTATACTCCTACATATCAACCCAACTTTCCAATAACGCCCCCTTTTCTAAGCCCCTTTTGACTTTTTTTTTTTTTCTTCTCTTCCTTCACCACATCTGGAGCTTACTTAAACTTCATTCTAGATTCTTTCCATCCCTCTTTTAACACCTCTTTCAATCCCTCTTTTCTATCATCGTTTCCCAGTCCTTTCTCAACCCCCTCCCCATGTAATCTTTTTTCTCAACCCCCTCTCACCCCCTTTTCAGATTTCTATTCAGTCTTTTTCAATTCTCTGTCGTCCATTTTTCAATCCCCTTCTATGCCCAATTTAATCCCCCTTTCCCTACTCATTTCAATCCTCATTCATCTTTTATTTTTCCTTTGGTATTTTCAGTTCCTTTTTGCTCTTCTTCATTTATCTCTCAGTCCTCTGTCGCCTCTTTTTCCTCTTCATATACTCTTCTTACCCTTTCCCCCCCCTTTACCTCTCTCACTCTCTCCTCTCCCTGGTGTTAGTATGACCAGACATTTACCCCCACCTGTAGGCAACTCGATACAACACTGAGCGGTAACCTACTACTACTACTACGGTAATTACGAAATCCACTATATTGGAGAATCATGTGTTCCCTCCTGCAAGAGAGAGAGAGAGAGAGAGACCCCATAGTAAGGAGATACTGGCCAACTTCTGCCATTTTGGTACCCCCCGCCAATCAGTTACAAACACAATTCTCCCGGTGTACTGTTATGCCGGGGCTGGTGATAGACGCCTTCACGTGGTGGCACCGATATGGCCGGGCTGTGGAGTTACCCAGTTATTCAAACATTTCTCAACTCCCTGCGTATCCCCCAAAAGGAGGATGGTGGGGTGCAAGAAAAGAAAACCAGCATGCGGTCCACCGGGTTCACGTCCAGATGAACCTACAATGACAACAACAACTACTGTTACTGATACTACTACTTACTACTACTACTACTTCTACTACACCGACGGTCAAAAGTCATTTCACATCGCCTTAAAACCCTGTCGAAAAGTAATGAGATCTTGCTAAGCTTATATATACTGAGTGTGCCCATTCATTGCACATCCTACTTGTCGTGTGTTCCGGGGACAGCTCAGTTAGCCTTACCAATGTCCACCCTACTTCATTTCCTACTTTTTCGGGCCTTTTTCACGCTTTACTCGTCTAGCGGCTATTTTTTACCCCCAGTGACTTCATCCTAGTAATATAAAGTACGCAAAATATTTACATGCCACACCAGCAGACTGAGCCGTTCCCACATCACAAGAGAACCGAGACGTGTAATACATAAACCATTCTTTATACAGCATAGTGGAGCGGGTTGGGAATTATTTTCAAACCCCAGACGTGTCAAAGAATTAATGATTACAACTCTGCTTGGCCAAATGATCCCCCAAATTACTAAGGAACTGATTTAAGAACCCAGTAATTACCAGAGCACATTTACTCTAATTTATTCAACCCTGATGGTGCTGGAGAGGGACGCCTTCCTGTGGTGGCACTGATAGGATTAGGGAGAGAATCTGCCCAGTTAATACAAACACCTCTGCGTCCTTTCCTTATATCCCATGAGGAGAGTGGGGTGTAGGAGGGGAGTGGGGTGTAGGAAGGCAACTTCAGCCTGCAGTCTACCGGGTTTTGATTTAGATGAGCCTGGGATTGCAGCTACTACTACTACTACTACTATACCCTGGTGAAGATTCCTAACCCCCTTCGGCTCTGTTGATGGCCAGGTGTTGTTAGACTGGAGGGTGGATTTAACTAGGTGGATTTCACTAGTAACCAAGAAGACTCATTTTCATTTCATAACTAAGGCTCATCGATTTTCATGTAGCCACGGCCTAGTATTACTACTGAGAGAGAGAGAGAGAGAGAGAGAGAGAGAGAGAGAGGGGGGGGGGAAGTGGCCAGAGAAAAAAAGGGGGGACAACAGAAGAGGAATCAAAATAAAGCAACAAAGAGAGAAATCGATAAAAACTATTAAAAATGTAATTAAGAGAAAATAGTAATAACAGAGAGTCGCCATGCAAAAACTAAAGATAAAAAGAGAGGGATAAAAGAGAAAAAACAATAAAAAAGTGAGATTATAAAACGAAAAAGATAAAAAAAATCTAGAAAAAATTATTAAAAAGAGAGGCATTAGGGGAAAAAAAAGAGCCAAAAAGAGAGGGATCAAGGAAAAACAATAATAAAGAGGGTAAGTTGAGAAGTAAGAGGGTTCTGGTGCAAGAGGGACATTTTTCTCTTGTAAGGCGCCAACCCACGTCTTCCTCTCCTTCCTTCCTTCCTTCCCTCCTTCCTTCTTTCATTTCTTTCTTCCATTCCTTCTTTCATTCCATCTTACTTCTTCCTACCTCCTTCCCTACTTTTCTTCCTTCCATCTTTCATTCCTTCATTCACTGACTTATTCATTCATTCTCCTCTTTTCTTCCTTCCTTCCCTTATCCATTCATTCATTCATTCTCCTCTTTCCTTGCTTGCTTCCTTCTATCATTAATTCATTCCCCTCTTTCCTTCCTTCCTTCATACATTCCTCTTCTTCCTTCCTTCCATCTACCTAACTTCATCTTTCCTTCCTTTCTTCCTCTGCCCAGACGCACCCAAAGTGTTATCAGTCTCTCTCTCTCTCTCTCTCTCTCTCGCTCTCTCTCACTCTCTCCACTGATACCCAACACTTCCAATATTCCGCCTTTCTCTTTCCTCCTCCTCCTCCCTCACATCCTATACCTCTTTCCCTTTTGTTCTTCTCCTTCTTCATCTGGTCCTCCTCCTCCTCCTCTTCCTTTTCTTCTTCTCCTCCTCCTCCTCCTCTTCCTCCCACCCCTCACCTAATCAGTCAGTTGAGCGAAGTTTTCCAATAATCAACATCAACTTTCTTTTATTATGAATCATTTTGTATACTGAAAAAATAAAAAGTAAATTTTCTCTGTGACTCTGAATATGAAAATGAGTATATGTGTGGTTGTTTTTGAGAGAGAGAGAGAGAGAGAGAGAGAGAGAGAGAGAGAGAAAGAGAGGGAGAGAGAGAACACACACACACACACACACACACACACACACACACACACACACACACACGTCTGTTTTTTTATCTGTTACTACCGCCAGACGATTTTGTTTACCTTAGAAAAAATAAAAAGTCGCCACTAAACCTTCCATTCTGATTGGTTGTCTTCCCATCTGATTACTGTCCTTATCCATCAGACCTTATCAGTACGGTGACGTCTTATTTACAGAGCAGGCTACATTATTCCACTCACTACCACACGATTCTATTTAACTTTCGTCATTTAGCGAAACTGGTAATGAAAACTGTAGTTCGGAAAGTCTCTCCAGAGCTGAAAGGGAAGAGAGTCTGCAGTCAACAGTAATGATGCATAAAATACGTTTTTTCTTGGGGGGTGGGGGAGAGATATGATTAGCTTTGGTTTCTTCAGCCCGAAAACGTACTTTATGCTACATTCAAGACACCTCCATACGATTTTATTTAACTTAGATAGACATACAGTTAACTGTATTCTTAGGGCCATTTCAATTGTACAGTGGTTTGGTATGTTTATTACATTTACATGCAATTGGCCTACTAGCTCCTGTGGGGTGACGCTGGAAAAACAGGAGGAAGCACCCCCACCCACCCACATTCACTCTCTCAACTGTCGTATGTAACAATCTGCACCATACAAATTTACACCATTCACGACCTGGCACGCGGAGTTATCCCAGACCTCTAACTTCCTCCCCTAACTTCCTTCCTGTTCTGAATCACTAGAGAGTCATTCCCCCGTAAACCACTTAATTCTAGTTTGCTTTGTTCCGTACACGCCTCTCTCTCTCTCTCTCTCTCTCTCTCTCTCTCTCTCTCTCCCGGATGCTAACACCTTTATGAGTCTTAATCTCTTTCATACAATCCTTCACTTCCTCCTAGACTTCCCCCTTCTCCTCACTCCCTTTTCTTCAGGTATGTACATTTTCTTTATCAGTCTCTCTTCCCCCATTCTCTCCTTAAGGCCATATCACTGTAACACACCCAGGTCTGCCCTTTCCATTATACTACGTCTGTTTCCAGGCCTCTTTCTTACGGTGCTATTTCTCACCCCGTCACACCATTTCATCCCATGTATAGACCTTAGGCAAGTCATCTCCTGTACATCTACATTTTTTTTTTTGCCCCTAGCATTCAAAGCCCACGCCTCATATCTATGCAACACTATTGGTATCACTCTGCCTCCATACATATCCTACCCATATTCGCTTGAGCACACACCACTGATCTTTCCTTCATCCCTCTCCACACACACACACACACACACACACACACACACACACACACACACACACACATTACTTCAGGTCAGTGAGTTCTATCTAATGCTAATTCCAGCCACAGATACCTAGAAAATCAACTTACCAAAATCTTCCCCCGAGTTATTTATACCATTCTGCTCTCTCTCTCTGTTACATCTCATCACCTTCTTCTTACATTCACTTTTCTCCTTCCACCATTTCTTCCAAACTCAGATACTGATTACTGAAGTTCACCTACTGAGTCATATTCAGTCGTAATCTATCCATTCTGATCGTCGGCCTATGTCCACCTCTGCAGTACGATTAAAGGTGATTAGCCACTCAGAATACCTGCCTCCCATTCTGATTAATTCCTCCGTTCATACTATTTAATATCTCGCCCACTGTTGACCCAAATATTAATACCTTCACCCTGAGGACTTAATAATAATCTTATATTTTGCTCTTATCATGTTCAGGCGATTTCAATTAAGTCTGTGCAGATCTCTCGTAATGAATGAGTTAATGAAGGTTACAGCTTACCCCTCTAGATTTAACTCTCTCTCTCTCTCTCTCTCTCTCTCTCTCTCAGCAATCAGAGACACTAAAATCTGGTCCAGGAGTCAGTAACCCTATTTAAAGCGACCCCATTGTAACCCTTACATGTTAGCGTCTTAAGGGCTAAATTACGATGGCGCTCCACAGTGGTTCGCTTTTAAGCATGAAAACAGAGAGAGAGAGAGAGAGAGAGAGAGAGAGAATTTTCTTTGACTCTTCCCCTCCTCCTCCTTTTCTCCTTTTTCCTTTAAGTTTGCCTTCCTTTTTACTCTTCCTCATTCTCATATTTTGATCTTCGACGAAATTTTCCTCTCCTTCTCTTAATTTTATTGTGCATCATATTCCTTATCTCTCTCTCATTAGCATCATATATTTTATAATTTCTTCTTCATTTCTACGTTTTCGTTTTCGCTATCATCATCATCAGTATCGTATTGTTCCTCCTCCTCTTCTTCTTCATCATCATCTCAGATACAAGGGAGACTTCGTGGGGGGGAAAGATGGGAAAGAAAGGATATATATATATATATATATATATATATATATACACGGTACATGTATATACATGGCGTCTGGCAATGAATGAATGAAAAACATGTATATACTGTATATATGCACGCGTACATCCGTGAACGCATGCGCGCGCGAGTGGGAGTGTGAATGCATTCGCGTGCGCGTGTATGTGTGTGTGTGTGTGTGTGTGTGTGTGTGTATATATATACATAAACATATATATATATATATATATATATATATATATATATATATATATATATATATATAATGTGTGTGTGAAATCTTTACCTTTTCACCAACTCATGGTCAAGACAACTTTAGTATTAATTTCTATCTAATGCCAGATTATTTGTTCAGTGAAAGTGAGTAATAGTAAACTGAAAAGCTTAACTAATGACATCCCATATCAACAGCTTAGATAATGAATATAAAATTCGAGCATACAAATCAAATACCAATAACCCAAACAATTACCAATGTTTACTCAATACCTTTCTTTTATATTTCAGGTAAGAGACGTTCCTGATTGGCTGGCGGGCGGTGAGTACAAGTGAGAGAGAAAGAGAGATAGAGATAGATAGATAGATAGATAGATAGAGAGAGAGAGAGAGAGAGAGAGAGAGACAGAAGTATTACGTGTTATAATATTCCATCTCTTTAATATCTACAATACAGTCACAAACTTCACACCCCCATTCTCCAGTCTCTAACTTACAGTCTCTTACCTCCAGTCTCCAGCCTCTTGTCTCTGCCCTATAATCTTGAATCTCTGACCCCGTATCTCTAAACTCTAATCTTTTCCCTACAAGCTTTCTAATCTCTAATCTCCACCATTATTCTCTCACCTATCTCCAACCTCCAATCTCCATCGCCATAACCCTCACCACCACCACCACCACCACCACCACAATCATCACCCACCCTCATATGAAGAGCGAGAGAGGGAAAAAATGTAAAAATGAGGCCGCCCACCACCATCACCATCACCCCCTTCATCACCATTACCACCACCACCATCACCATCACCATCACCCCCTTCATCACCATTACCACCACCACCATCACCATCACCATCACCCCCTTCATCACCATTACCACCACCACCACCATCACCCCCTTCATCACCATTACCACCACCACCATCACCATCACCCCCTTCATCACCATTACCACCACCACCATCACCATCACCCCCTTCATCACCATTACCACCACCACCATCACCCCCTTCATCACCATTACCACCACCACCATCATCATCACCAGCACCATCACCCCAGACCCGTTCTCACCCCACGCTCTCCATTTCGCTCACCCTTTGCCTTCCTCTTCTCTCGCTTTGTGTGTGTGTGTGTGTGTGTGTGTGTGTGTGTACCCATCCTTGCATTCACTCTCTCTCTCTCTCTCCTTTAATAAATCCTTCCTCTCTCACTCCTTCATCATCATCATTTTCCATTTTTCTCTCTCTCCTTCGTTAGTGTACTTCTCTCTTTCTCTTCCATCCCTCTCCTCATATTCCTTTGTTTAACAGCTTTTCTCTATCATTTGTATTATTTCCCTCAGCCGGGAGGTGTATGTTTTGTCCGCTTTGGTTGGTTTGTCTGTCAGTCTGTCTGTTGGCAGGATTACTCAAAAAGTTATGAACGCATTTTGCTGAAATTTTTTCTGGAGGGGTAGGCTACGGCCCCATGAACAATCGCTTAGATTCTGGTTGTGAAGAGGAATTTTTTGTTTGTTTGTTCACACCATATCTCCAAAAGTTCTCAATTTAAATTCAATTAAATTTTGTGGAAGGGTGAGCCATGGGCCAAGAAAGATTTGATTAAATTTATAGGCGGATCCGGATCCTACCGAACAGTATCTCCAAAAGATGTCAATGAATTTCAATGAAATTTTGTGGAAGGGTAGGCCATGGGCCAAGAAAGAATTCTTTATATTTTGGGGTGGATCCCGATCCGGATCCTACCGCAAAGTATCTCCAAAATTTCTCAACGAATTTCAATGAAATTTTGTGGAAGAATGTGCCATGAAAAAAAAGAAAAAATTTATTAAAATTTGGGGCGGATCCGGATCCGGCATTGGCGGAGGTATGCGCTCTCTGCGTGCTTTCTAATCTGATATACCTAAATTTCTTCTCATTTTAATTCCTCCCTTCCCTTCTTGCATCTTCCTTCCTTCCTGCTTCCTTCCTTCCTTCCCTCTTCCTTTTTCTTCTCTTCCTCCCGCCTTTTTCTTCCTTACTTCCTTTCCTTCTTATCCCCTGTTCATTTGTTTCTATCCCTTTATTTTTGTTTCATTTATTTCGTCCTTTTCATTTTTCCTTCCTTTATCCAACTATCCTGCCATAATTCATTCATTTCTTTCTTTCTTTTCCTTTCTTCTTGATTTTGCACCCTTTTTAACTTCATAACTCCCACCTTTTCTTACATACCGGTACTCTCAACTCTCTCTCTCTCTCTCTCTCTCTCTCTATATATATATGTCTGTCTCCCCCACTTCTTTTTTTCTTTTCTTTTTCTTCTCCTCTCATATCGTCATTCTCTCTCTTCCCTTTCCAAATCCATTTTTCACTCTCAAGTCACTCTTTTCCTCATTCCTCATTCACTCCTCACTCTTGTTTCTTTCTTCTCTTTAATTGTACATCCCTCCCTACCATCTCCTCTTCCACTTCTACTCCTATCTACTATTCTTTCAGTCCTCTTCCTCTTCTTTCACTCTCCGTTCCTCTTCCACTTCTTCTTCTATCCACTCCTCTTCCTTTTCCACTCCATTTCTTCTTCCATTTCTCCCCCTATCCACTCTTCTTCTCCTATCCACTTCTCCTCCTCTTCTTCCTCTACCCACTCCTCTTCCTCTTCTTCCCTTATACACTATTCTTCCCCCGTCCACTTCTCTTCCCCTTATTTCGCCTATCCACTGCTCTTTTATCCGTCCTCTTCCTCTTCTCCTGTCCACTACTACTCTTTTTCCCAAGTCCGTTCCTCTTCCTCTTCTCCTCTTATTCCTCCTTTTCTATCTACTTCTCATTCCCGTTTTTTCCGTGTTTTTTTTTTTCCCTGCTCTTTCGCTCCTCTTCCTTCCCTCCTCTCTCTCTTCTCTACATATCCTCTCCCCACTCTCTTCTATTCCTCCTCTCCTCCTTTCTACTCCTCCTCTTCTTCCTCCCTTTCCATCCCCTCTCTACTCCCTCCTCTTCCTCTTCTTTCCACATAAACTCCTCTTCTCTTTTTAATCCTCCCTTCCTCTCTACTCCTGTGCTTTCTCTTTTTCCTCTTCCCCTTCATTATCCTCACACTCTATCCTTTCTCTTCACTTTCTTCTCATTACTTCATTCTTTCCTGTCCCTTATCTTTTTCTTCGGCGTAACCATTCTCTCATCTCTTCCTTCTATTCCTCTTCACTATTCACTCATTACTTTCTCTATCCTTCTTCTATCCTTTCTATCTATTCTCCAAGTCTTATCTTCCTTCTTTTCATTTCGATATACGAACTCTTCCTCATTTCATCATTCCCCTTCCTCCTGTTTTCCTATCCAGTACCTCTTCTTTCCTCTTCCTCTTCTCTATCCATTCCTTCCTTTCTATTCCCTCCCTAGCCACTCCTGTCCCTCCTCTTCCCCTCTTCTCCATTATTTTACTCTGCTATCGTGTTTCTGTTTGACCATATCTTCCCCCCCTCCCATCTTTATCACTTCCCCTCCTCCCATCTTTAACACTTCCCTTCCTTCCATCTTTATCACTTCCCATCCCATCTTTATCACTTCCCTTCCTCCCATCTTTATCACTTCCCATTCCATCTTTATCCCTTCCCCTCCTCCCATCTTTAACACTTCCTCGCTTCCCATCTTTAACACTTCCCTTCCTTCCATCTTTATTCACTTCCCCTCCTCCCATCTTTATCACTTCCCATCCCATCTTTATCACTTCCCATCCCACCTTTATCACTTCCCATCCCATCTTTATCACTTCCCATCCCATCTTTATCATTTCCCCTCCTTCCATCTTTATCATTTCCCCTCCTTCCATCTTTATCACTTCCCCTCCTTCCATCTTTATCACTTCCCCTCCTCCCATCTTTATCACTTCCCTCCTCCTATCTTTATCACTTCCCTCCTCCCAACTTTATTCCTTCCCCTCCTCCCATCTTCATCCCCTCCCCTCCTCCCATCTTTATCACTTCCCCTCCTCCCATCTTTATCACTTCCCCTCTGTGTCCTCATTTACTATCATCTCTCTCCCCTCTTCACCTTATCTCTCTATCTTTTATCATCGCTAATTCCACAGTCTTTTCTCGCTAAAAATTATGAGTATATTCTAACTTTAGGTCTATAAATATTCTTTTTACACACACATACATACATAGACACACACTCGTACTCGTGTACTCTGTCTGTCTGTCTGTCTGTCTGTCTGTCTGTCTCTCTCTCTCTCTCTCTCTCTCTCTCTCTCTCTCTCTCTCTCTCTCTCTTTTCCATAGTCTTTTTTCATGTGTATAGGTGGGGGCGCTCACCATCCACTCGCTCAATGTAATGCTGCTCTCGGGTGTCTCCCCTGTCCTTTCCTCCATCCTTCTTTCTTTCCATCTTCACCTATTTTGGCGCCTGAAGTTTAGTGGATAATTATTGTGCTCCAATCGGATTGAGCCGGTGAAGGTTTATATCCAAGGGATGGTTGGGGTTTATTGCTCACGTAATGCCACTCAGGGATGAGTGAGGTTGGTCACTCTCATCTTAAATGCCAGGACCAAATGCCTAGCCCCGGGCTCCTACGCTCCTAATGGGGCAACGTAGGATTGGATGATGGATGGATGGATGGATAAAATATCACTCGTTCATTCACACACACACACACACACACACACACACACACACACACACACACTCGTGCGCGGCAGAAGCCAAACAGCGAGAGTCTGGATTTGTGACACGACAGGGGGGAGGGGGGAAAGGTTGGAGGGGGCTGTTCATAATAACCCCCTTTCCTCATTTAACCCCCACCTCTTCTCCCTTCCTTCCCCTCCCCTCCTCCTCCATTGTCTTTCCTTTCTCTCTACTCTCTCCCCCTCCCTTCGCTTCTCTCTCTCTCTTCCTCCCCCTCCCCTCTCTCTTCCTTCCCCTCCCTTGTACCCTCCCTTTCTCCTGCTCCCTCCCCCTCCCTCTCCTTCCCCTTGCAGATCGCTGTCATTTTAGGGATTAACGCCCCCTCCCTCCCCCCTGACATCTTCCCCTTGTGAAGAGGAAGAGAGATGAGAAGAGGAAGGACGGTTACAGGAGGAGGAAAGAGAAGAGGTAAGTGGAGGGTGAATGAGGGGAGGTGTGAGGAGAAGGAAGAAAAGGAGGTGGGAGAGGAGGAAGAAAGGAAGGTAGGGAGGTGAAGATGGAAGGAAGGAAGGAAGGGAGGGAGAGAGGTGAGGAGAAAAGGAAGGATGGAAGGGAGGGAGGTGAGGAGAGGAGGAGGGAAGGAAGGGAGGTGAGGAGAGGAGGAGGGAAGGAAGGGAGGTGAGGAAATGAGAAAGGAAGGAAGGAAGAGAGGAGAGGGGAGTAAGAAGGGACGAGAAGAGAGGAGGAATGACGGAAGGGAAATATGGAGAGGAGAAAGGGAGGTGAGGAGAGGAGGAAGGAAGGAAGAGCTGGGAAGAGGAGGTAGAATAATCTGAGAAAGAAGGATAAATGGAGAAGTGGAAAGCTGAGAGGATGGGTGAGGAAGACGAGGAGAAGAAGGAGAGTAACACGACGATGGAGGTGGATGGATATTGGGAAGAGGAGAAGAAGTGAAGGAGGGCAGAAGAGTAGATGAGGATGAGGAAAGTGGAAGAGAATGGAGTGGGTGGATGAGGAAGGAAGAAGAGAGGGAGAGGGAGGTGAGGAAGAAGAAGGTAATGAAAGGGGATGAAGGGGGCCGAGGGGGATATGAAGGGAGGAAAAGAGGGAGAAGGAAGGAAGGAACGACGGGAGAGAAAGAGGAGATGGGGATGAACAAAGGAGGAGCAGAGGAGAAAAGATGGAGGAAGAGGAAATGGAGATAGGGAAACAGCAAAGAGAGGGGATGGTGGAAGAGGAAGAGGAGGACGGGAGGAGAAAAGAGAGGTCAGAGGAAGAAGGAGATGGGAATGGAAAGGCCTGAGGGAGGGGGAAAGGAGGACGAGTGAGGAGGAAATGGAAAAGGTGAGAATAAGGGAGGTAGGGCAGTTGGAAACAGGGAAGGGAGGAGAGGAAAGAGACAAATGAGGAAGGGAGAAATAGTGAGGACAATTAAGGGAGAACAGAGAGAGACGAGACGAGAATGAACGAAGAGTGGCGGGAAGTGAAGGAATGAAGCGGATGGCAAAGGGAGGAAGGAGAAGAACGAAATGCGGAAAAGGGGAACAGGAGAGGGGAAAGATAAAGAGGGGAAGAGAGTAGAGGGGTGGGAGTGATGGCAGTGTTGGTGGTGGTGGCTGTGGTGAAATGTTAGCCATTATGTGGGTGTGTAACTTTATGAGCGCGATTATGAGTGTCCGTGAGATGCTACCAGGGGCATATGTGGACGATGAGCCTATGGGGGGGGGGGCAGGAGGGAGTAGGAAGAGCGGAGGGAGTAGGAAGAGCGGAGGGAGTAGGAAGAGCGGAAAGAGAGAGAGGATAAGGAGGGTGAGAGGGCGATGTAGGGAAGGAAAGGGAGAAGGTGAGCAGGGAAAAGGAAGGAAAGGAGGGAGGTTGGAAAAATGGAGGAGGAGGAAAGATGGGAGGTTGAGGAGAAGGGTGATGGAAAAGGAAAGGAAGGGAAGGATGGAGGCATGTGGAGACGGAGGAGGAGAAGGAGGAGAAGGATGGCAAAGGGAGAGGTTGATGAGAGAGGAAGAAAGGAACAGAGATGTTGAGAAAGAGAAAGAGGGATGGGGGAAAGGTGAGGAAGAGAAGGAAGGGGGGTTGAAAAGGAGACAGAAGGGTACATGGATGAGTGAGAGGGGAAGGGAAGGAAGGTGAGTGGCTGAGAAAGAGGAGGAAGGGTTGGAAGTGATGGGAGGGAGAAGAAGGGGAAAAGAAGGACGGAAAGAGCAAGGGAAGTAAAGACTGAGAAAGAGAATGGGGAGGGGTAGGGGTGGGGGGGTGATGTGAGGGGTATAGGAGGGTATGATGTGAGGCAGCAGGAGGGAGGGAGGGAGGCTGTGAAACTGGCGGAGGTGGACGGTGAAAGAAGTACGGTAAGGAATGACAGAGACAGATTAACATGTGCAGACAGACACAGGCACGCAGAGACAAAGGCATATATATATATATATATATATATATATAAAGAGAGAGAGAGAGAGAAAAAAAAAAAAAAACAGTACTTCCCTTTCCACTCCATTTCTCCATTCCCCCTCCCATTACTCACAATCACCAGCCACTCTCAGCTTATTTACCCACTTCCAGTTCCCATGCCTCCTCCCAGTAGCTCCCCGCGCATTATGGAAGCACTGTCCCCACCTACCCCGTCCACCACCCTTTCCCCTACCAGCCACTAACTTTTCCAGGCATCATCTGATAACTTTTCTTTCTAGTCGCATCCAGCATCATTCCTAGTATTATTTTCCTTTCCAGAATCATATCAAACTCTCCTTTAAGTATAATCTTATAAATTTCTAGGCACCATCTAACTTATTTCTTTCTTGCATATCACTAGACTCCTTTTCTAGTATAAATTTCCACTACTGTCTAAGCATCGTTTAATAATTTCCTGCCTGCATCTCATCTAACTTCTCTTCCAGTATATTCCAGTAAGTTTCCAGGCATCGTTTTACTTATTTTTTTTTCCGCATCTCATCACACTTCCATTCCAGCAAATTACATTAATATTTCCAGGCATCACTTATTAACTTCTCTCCCGCATCTCAAGCTTCCTCTCTAGTTTATTTTATCCTTTAATATTACAGTTCACACACAATTTCTTTCCTGCGTCTCATTTAGTTTAATTTTCTGTATAATTTCACATAACTTTCCAGACATCACATAATAACTTCTTTGTTGCACCTCATTCCGTTCCCCTTCCAGTATAATTTTGCCACTGTTTTCAGGCAGTGTCATATCGTATTCTATTTCCTGCTGCCACGCTGGGTGGCGTGGGACAGACTCTAGAACTTTTTACAGCCTCTTTACATAACCTCCTTCAAATCCCCTTCCAGTCCCCTTACAGTGCCCTTTCAGTTTCTCTTCCAGTAGTCCTTTCCATAATCCCCTTCCAGGAGTCTTTTCCACAATCCCCCTCAAGCATCCTTCCAATCCCCTTTCAGTGCCCCCTTTCCAGAATCCCCTTCCAGTGCCCCCTTTCCAGAATGTTGGGCCAGTGTCCTTCCAATCTCCTTCCAGTCCCTTTCAGTGCCCCCTTTCCAGAATCCTAATCCAGTGTCTTTCCAGTCCCTTTTCAGTGTCCTGTTTCCAGAATCTTAGTCCAGTGTCTTTATGATCATTTTGTAATCCCCATCCAGTTCCCCCTTCCAGTAACCCTTTCTAGTCTCTGTTCCAGTCACTTGTCCAGCACATCCTGTTAGTGCCTTTTACAGCTCTCTTCCAGATCCCTTCTCCGTGCTCCTTTTATCACCTCTTCCAGCCCATTCCAGTATTCTACTCAACGCCCGACATTCGCCTATCCCAAGCCATTCTTAGCAACCTTTCCAGTTACCCTTCCATACTGTGTTCAGGTCATTCTTGCAATGACTTCCAGCTTCCACCACGTTCCTGGTCTCTCTCTCTCTCTCTCTCTCTCTCTCTCTCCAGTGTCCATATATGTATATGTATGTATGTATCTCTCTATCTATATATCTATATATCTATCTATATAAATATATATCTATAATCTATCTATCTATCTATATATATATCTATATCTATCTATCTACATATATATATTATATATATTTTTTATATATATATATATATATATATATATATATATATATATATATATATATCTTCTTTCCAGGCATCTTTTATCATCTCTTCAACTGCACCATCATCCTACCAAATCCAGGGATCCTCTTTACCCCTCCATTCAATCACCTTTCCTCACACAATCCCCTCCATACCTTTATCCCGCTGTCTTCCGAAAATCCAGCTGCCAAAATCTTCCTTACCCCTTCCCATCCTCGCTTTCTCCCTTTGCCTATATACCTTCCTTTCACTCACTCTTCATCTTCCTTTCGCCCTCGCTTCATTCTCCTTTCACCTTCCCTTCATTCTCCTCTCACCCTTCCCTCACCCTCGCTTCATCTTCCCTTTATCCTACCTTCAAGTTGCTTCCCATCTTGCCCAAGAACACAATTTACTTTTCACCTTAAGTAACATATCCAGTTCCTCTTACACGATCCCATCCATACCTCTCTCTAACCACATTTTTCAACCCTTCCAATTCACCTTCAGTTCATGGAATCCTTTTTACTAATCTCTCTCTCTCTCCAGCCTTCATTCCATAACCTTACCTCTCATCTAACTTTAGGTATATACTCTCTCTCTCTCTCTCTCTCTCTCTCTCTCTCTCTCTCCAGCCTTCATTCCATAACCTTACCTCTCATCTAACTTTAGGTATATAACCATCCATCCATTGTATCTACACTCCACAACCTTCCATCTATTCCATCCTGCATTTCATAATCTTCCATCTGTTCCATACTCCATTCCATAACCTTCCATCTGTTCCATACTCCATTCCATAACCTTCCATCTCTTCCATACTCCATTCCATAACCTTCCATCTGTTCCATACTCCATTCCATAACCTTCCATCTCTTCCATACTCCATTCCATAACCTTCCATCTCTTCCATACTCCATTCCATAACCTTCCATCTCTTCCATACTCCATTCCATAACCTTCCATCTCTTCCATACTCCATTCCATAACCTTCCATCCCTTCCAGTTCCCCCACCACCAGCATATCCAGTGAAGGAACTCTGTATTTTTAGTGCCCCTTCCAATAACCTTCTCAGTTTACCTCCAAATATTTTCCATACCTATTTCCTGGCGTCTTTTTTTTCCATCCCCTCCAGTACAGCATTTTTTTCTTTCATCATTTTAACATTTGGGCTTCCACGACACACTCTCAGCTGAATAAAATCGTCTGGAATAGAATATAAGAGCTGTCCTGATCGTGAGAGGGTTAATGGTGACAATAATAACACTTCCAGGCTCGCTTCACTCTCACTCAGTTAAATAAAACCGTCTGTCATTAGGTGGCACAGAAAAATAGAGTTGTCGCAATTATGAGAGGTGCTCTTCCCTCCAATAACATCTGCAGCTTCTCCTTCAATACTTCTTCAATATCTGTCTCCAGCTGTTTATCTTTATCTCTTCCAGCTCCTTAGCCTTTCCACGGAACATCTTATTTCTTCGTACTCCTCCATTCAATATTCTTTCCTTCTCATCCAGGATACCTTTCATACCTATTATTAGTCTTACATTTTTCACCCCTTCTTTCACCTCGTCTTTTCCAGCACTGTTACTTCTCCTTCCTGCAGTATTTCCAAAGTCTATAATCACTTCAATCCGATGACCTATTATTATTATTATTATTATTATACTTCCCGATTACTTTTCTTAGGCTCAGGAAACAGATCTTGAACTGGACTAGACTAGATAGATACTGCCATCATCAACCCCTCGACCAGGGTACCCTCCTAAGCTGAGAAAAAATCGTCCGGCAGCAGCAAGAATAAAATACAAATAAAATACTCAGGCCGAATCGGATAACACGCCTTCCATATCTATTAAAACCGTCTCCTTTTCTAATCCTTTACAATAACTTTTATTTTTCATTTTTTTCAATTTTCCCGGAAGCATTTTAGGAGTCGTCCTTGTAGTACCCTTTCCTATTTCTCTTCCAGCACGTCTTCCATTTCCAGCTGCTGTTCCTTTTTCTTTCTTTCTCTCTTTTTTTCAGTCCCTCACAATCCCTCCATCTTCACCAGCAACCATTTCAGCACACCTTAAAAAAAAAAAAAAAAAAAATCTTTGACATCTTCCATGTCTTATTTCCAACATTTTTTTTTTCTCATCCCTTCCAACAACTTTATCTTCTCCAGGAGCCATTTGAGTACTCCCCCCTTCAATAACTTTTCCAGTTTCTCTTCCAGCATCCCATTCCAGCCCCTTTCCAGCGCCCGCTCTACTCAGGACCAATAACTCTTCACAACAGAATACCTCCATCACAGCGCCCCCTCCCCTCCCACCCCAATTCTATCCTCTGTATCTCCTCTCCCTCTCCCCTCCTCCAACCCTCTACTCGATCCCTCTATACCTCCCTCCCTCCCTTGCCCTTCCCCCGTTCCCCCTCCAACTCGAAACCTTACACCTCCCTTCCTTCTCCCTGCCTCATCACCCCCCTATCTCTCCCCCTTCCCCCTGCATCCCCACCCTCCTATTTCCCTTCCTTTCCCTTGCATCTCCACCCCCCTATCTCCCCTCCTTTCCCTCTGCCTTCTGTCCCGCCTCTATTTCGACCCCCTTCATTTCCCCTTCCCCCCATCTCCTCCCATACACCTCCCCTTCCTCCTGCCTCAACCCCATTCACCTCCCCTTCCCCCTGCCTTCCCTTCCCACTATCTCTTCCTACCTCCTCCTCCCTCTCCATCTCTACCACTTCCCCTCACCCCTCACCCCATATCTCGACCCCGCTGCCTTCTCCTCCATAACACCTTGCTTTGCCCTCGTGAAACTGGTGACTGCTGTACCTTCGAATGACCTCTACGTAACCTCTACATGACCTGTGTATGACCTCTCTGTGACCCCTGTATGACCTCTCTCTGACCTCTGTATGACCTAACCCCTGTATGATCTTTGTGACCTCTGTATACCTTACTGTGACCCTTGTATGACCTCTTTGTGACCTCTGCATGACATCTCTGACTTCTATATGACCTCTCTACCCTCTGTAAGACCTCTCTGTGACCTCTATAAGACCTATTTGTGACTATGACCCCTCTGTGACCTCTATAAGTCATGATCTCTGTGTGACCTCTGTACAACTTATATGTGACCTGCATGACCCCTGTATGACCCTTACATGACCGATACGACCTTCATTAAGACCTCTGTATATTCTTTGTAAGATCCTGTACCATAACGTCGTTTTAATCTCTCAGCACTTTACTCTCCCTTCCTTCTCCCTTTTTCCTTCATCATCATCATCATCAACACCATCATCACCACCCTTTTTTTAGAAGCGGAAGCATCTCGAACAACGGCCCTGTCACTGTCACTCACTTTTATTTTTTTGGAAAGGATGTGTTTAAATCCCATAGACTTCTGTGACTTAAGCGAAGCCCCACAACAAGACCCCAGTGTTTCTGATTCACGCCCGCAGACTTTATCGACTTAAACAGAGCCCCTGAGGCCCTTAGGTTCCTGCATCTGTGTTGTTTGTACCTTTTCCCACCTGAAGATAAGTTAATTTGCTCAGACTGATTTTTATTTCTCATCCTTCCTGCCCTTCTTACTTCCCTTTTTTATTTCTCATCATCCCTTCCCTCCTTTCTTCCTTCCTCCCCTCCTTATTTCTCACCTTCTTTCCTTCCCTCCTTATTTCCCTGCTTTCTTCCTTCCTTCCCTCCTTATTTCCCTGCTTTCTTTCTTCCTTCCCCCCTTTCTTCCTTCCTTCACTACTTATTTCCCTCCTTTCGTCCTTCCTTCCATTTTCTTTTTCTCATCCTTCCTTCCCTCCTCATTTCTTCCTTCCTTGCTTCCTCGTCTCCTCCTGATCTTTTCTTCCACTCCCAAGTCCGCGGAGATCAAAACTACTCCGATGCTGCGTGTGCCTCAGTGCGTATGTATGTATGTATAGGAGCGTATATTTTCCTCTCCATTTACCGTACTTGTATCGGTATGCGAGTGGACGGATGGGGGGGGGGGGACTCGGTGACTGCGTGTGCTCCGGGTCAAGGGATCGAAACCCATACCACGGCAGACATTTAAGGTGAGGGGTTGGTAGTATGTCCTTTCATATGCTCTCTCTCTCTCTCTCTCTCTCTCTCTCTCTCTCTCTCTCTCTCACACACACACACACACACACACACACACACACACACACAGGCACAAAACCTAACAATTTAAACATTTCACCCTTCACAATCATCCCTCTCAGACCCCACTTCACCACTCGTACTTTGTCAGCAAGAGGGAAAGACCAGTTATAGGTATTGTTCTCTCGCCTCTGAAGAAAAGGATCGATGCTACTGGGAACCTCACACGGACAGCTATAGTTGCAGTAAAGAGGGATAACGATGATAACAATAACCATGACGATGATAATAATAATAATTGTAATAATAATAATAATAATAGTAATAATAATAATAATAGTAATAATAATAATAATAATAATAAATAATAATATTAATAATAATAATAATAATAGCCTTCAGAGAGCACATACCTCCGCCAAAGATGCAAAGCTCGAGATCAAGTTAGGTCAGCTTTCACCTTGACCTCATTAACCCCTTGCCATAAGTTCAGGACCACATTACGAAAAAAAAAAAAAAAGGTCTTTCTGTGAGGACCTTTCTGCCCCTGGTCCCATGTCTCTCGTGTTTCATTAGGGAGATATGCATAAATTAGGTCTCTTTAGGTCTGTTATGGTCTTGACATTGAACTTTGACCTTTCCTGACCAAAATTTAATTACCTCCTCGTCTGATACTCCCTAATCCTTGTCTAATCTGGTGGAAGTCCATCTCTCTCTCTCTCTCTCTCTCTCTCTCTCTCTTTCATGACGACTTTGGTTTTGATTCTTTGTGCCCTAAACTTAATCGCTTGTCTGATGGTCCTAAGTCATTAATCCAAATCCGGTTCAATTCCATCCTATAATTTTTCATAATAGTGGTAACAAACAAACACACACACACACACACACACACACACACGAACCAAACACATAATCTCCTTGGCATAGGTAACTTACTGCCTTGGAGCTCCACGTGCCTGACCCCTCTCTCTCTCTCTCTCCCTAGTCACGGGGAGAAGGAAGGTCAGCCCAGGGTCATGAGGTACTGCGAGAGAGAGAGAGAGAGAGAGAGAGAGAGACAGACAGACAGACAGACAGACAGACAGACAGACAGAGGGGGGAGGGGGTTACGTAGAAACTATATGGGAGGAAGGCGACAAGAAATATGGGGAAGGAAATGAAGAAGAGAAAGAATGAGAAATAAAGGGACGAGAAGAAATAGAGGGAAGAGGAAGTAGTTGATGAAGAAAGAATGTGAAGGAAAAAAAAAGAAGAATCGAATGAAAGGGGAAGAAGAGAACAGAAAAGAGATGAGGAAAAAGAAAGAATGAGGAGGAGAAGAGAAAGAAGGGAAGGGAGGGGGAAGAAGGGGAGGAAGCAAAAAGGCTGGAAAGAGGAAGAAGATGAGGGAAGAGGAAGATTAAGTGGAGATGAAAAAGTGAGGAAAGAAGGGAATTATCGAGGAAGACCAGAAGGAAAGTATGAGGGGAGAAGGGAAGAAATGAGGGAGAAGAGATGGAAAAAGGATATGAAGGAAAAAAAAGTGAGGAAAGAAGAAGGAAGTGAAGAGGAAGAAGGAAACGAGGAAGTCGGGAAGTGAATTACGGAGGAAGGAGGAAAGAAATGAGGAAAAGGGAAAGGGTAGGAAAAAAGGAGAGAGGGAGGAAACAGGGAGAAGAGAAGGAATGGGGAAGAAGGGAAAGAAAGGGGAAGAAGGGAGAGAAAAAAAAAAGGAGGAAGGAATGTAATGAAAAAGAGAAGGAAAGGAGAAGCAGGGAAGGAATGAGAGAGAAGGGAAGGAAAAAAAAAAGATGGAAGAAGAGGAAGGAAATGAAAGAGAAAGAAGGAAATGAGAGGAAGGGAAAGAAAGAGGAAAAAGAGGGGGAGAAGAGCATGGAGAAGAAATTGAAAGAAGGGAAAGAAAAACGACGAACGAAAGGAAAACCTACGAAGGGAAGGGAAAAGGAAGAAGGCGAGGAAAGGGGGAAGAGGAGAGGGAAGGAGGAAAAAGGAGACGAAAGAGGAGGAACTGAGACATTCTACACTTTCATCATACGGGTTATTTCATGATTTTAATATTATACCCTTTCGAGCTCACCCATATTTCTTTTTTTCCTCATCTTATACCAGGTTTTCTTATTCCAACATTATTCCTAACGTACATGATCGGAGAGTTCGCGTCAGAATAGGTCTGGTTTGGGCCTTGGTGTGGCGGCGTCCTTAGCAGTCTTTGTATACTGTTTGCATCCTCTAAAATAGTTTCTTATTATATTTCTTGATTTTTCGTGGTTCACATAATCAGTTCATTGGATATTTTATTTATTTATTTCCTGTCAATGTTAATCACTTTGCATATACTAGTACCGTACTCAACTCCATTTACTATGTCTAGGGCCAAATAAACAGTGTATGAAGAACTCTCTGATATCACATGGTTTTGTAAATATATGTCAACACTATTACCATAATCAAGAGTATCATCAGCAAACCTATATATTTTACAACACAGTACTTCGTCATTTTTATACATATATACTTTCAATATCATACATGTAACCTAAAAAAAAATAATCCAACACTGAGCCCTGCAACACTCCGCCTGTAATATCCTTCCAGTTTTATTTTGTTCCATTTTTATGACTTTACATCCCATAAACCAGTACTAATCCATCTCAGTTCACTGCCACAACAACCATGCACCTTTAGTTTCTGTAGGAGTCTTTGAACGGGAACTTTATCGGACGCTTTTTAGGAATCTGAAGTAGAATACATCAATATAGTCTGGTCATGCGGTATACTTTAGATAATCCAGGAGACTCTTAAAGAAATAGCGATTGTTCTGAAGTCTACGTTGTCATCTTTGTTTCTTAGCGACTGATAAAATTGTCTGTGATGGTAATTCCAACAACCTGAGGACCAAAGATATCAAGGCAGCTGGACGGCAATTTCATGTAGGGATTTTTTACCTTTTTTCCACTACCAGCGTATCGTCCGCTACCAACCATTCGCCTGGCTCTATGTTACTTCTTAATAATATGTTGATAATTTCAGAAAAGTTTTTGATAATTTGTTGTTGCTTATTCCCTTTGACGCTTATGGAGGTATTCTGTCTCGCCCGGGTGATTTATTTCTTAAGGTTACCGATTGCAAGCCTTACATCTCTCTCGCTACCCATAATATTACTATAGTTCTTTAGCATTAACTCGACCCAAATATTCGTCTTTTTGCAACTTATTTCACGTTGCTATGTGGCAGGAGACAATGATACGGTTCTACAATCTTTCCATCTCAGTTCTTCATGACTAGCATCATTTTCTAGTGTTAATTTATTGTTACACCTCAGCATTCAAGACGGAGGGAGGGCAATTTTAGGCCAAGTAAGAGGAAAAGGAGTGTCACCCTCTTCTAAATAATCAGGAGAAACTGCACGGTTCATTAATACAGGTGGATGCAAAAGAAAGTGTTAAGAATTCTTGCCACCTTGCAGAGTCCACCGTCAGTATGCTCTATGTTGTTCATGGCCAGTCGTCCTATTGATGATTGGGTCAAGTGAGGATGAAATGAGGAGGGAGAGGTGAAAAAGGGTGCAGGGAGTTCGAAGGTGAAGGGAGGGTGAAGGAAAGTCAAAGAAGGGTGAGGGTGAAGACAGAATGATGGGAGGTGAAGGGAGAGTAACAAGAGGGAGGGTGAGGGAAGAGTGAAGTGAGAGAAGGGAGGGAGGGTAAAGGAAAACTGAAGGGAGTAATGGAAGGATCAAGGGGGGAAAGTTAAAAGGGGAGTCAAGGGGGGATGAAGGGGGTGAAGGGAGATTGAAGGGAGGATGAAAGGGGGTGAAGGGAGGGTACCTGTCTTGAAACCCAATCACTTTGCTCATCAAATATGTATGAAAGCGTTTGTTCCTCTGCCCATCCGAAGTAGGGAGGAAGGCAGGGGTGGAGAAAGGGAGGGAGAAGGAAGGAAGGGAGGGAGGAAGCGGGTTGGAAGGGAAGAAGGAAGGGAAGGAAGAGAGAGAAGGACGATGTGAGGGGCGGAACGATGGAAGAGAGGAATGAAGAGGAAAGGACACAAAGGAAGAGGAACTGGAGGAATGAATGAAAAGGAGGGTGAACGGCAGGAAGAAGAGAACGAAGGGAGTTGGAAGAGCAAAGAAGAGGGAGGAAGAAAAATATGAATGGGAGGCAGGGAGATGTAAGGAAAAGAAGGTGGAAGGAAGAAACGAACGAACAGGGAAGAAAGGAAGGGAAGGAGGAGATAAGGAAGATGGATGGAAGCAAGGGTGGAAAGGAGGAAAGGAAAAGGAAGGGAGACGATTGGGTACGAAAGGTGATAAAGCAAGAAAGGGAGAGGGAACGAAGTGAGATGGAAGAAAAGGAAAGTAGGAAAGGAAGGATGGATGGAGGAAGGAAGGAAGGATGCAAGGAGGAAAGGAAAGAAGAAAAATGGGAAAGAAGGAATGGGGGGAAGGAGGGAGGGAGGAAGGATCCAAAGAAGAAAGGAAGAAAGTACGGAATGAATAAATGAATGAATGAACGAATAAAGGGAGGGATGGAGGGAAGGGGGAAGGAAGGAAGGACACTGGAAAAGTAAAGAAGGAAGAAAAGAAGGGTTAGAGGATGGAAGAGTACTATTCAAGGAGAAAAGAAAGACTGCGGCAGGAGAGAAGGAATAAACGAAGAGGGATATAGGGAGGAAAGAGAGGAAGGAACACAGCAGGAACAGAGGACGACAGAAGAAGCAAGAGGAGAAGGAGGAAGGCGATGGAGAGGGGAAGAGTGAAATGAGGAAGGAGAGGAGACAGGGAGGAGGAAAGAGGGAAGGAGATAAGACAGAGAGAGAGAGAGAGAGAGAGAGAGAGAGAGAGAGTAATGGTCTCAGGTGTCGATCAGTCACCTGTGGTCTGATGGGTAACGCACCGTGTACCTCATACCTGGTGCACACCTGGGTCGCGGGTTCGTCTCTCTCTAAATATTTACCCCACTTAAGAGAGAGAGAGAGAGAGAGAGAGAGAGAGAAAATTAAAACGTATGATAAAAAATAATATACGTACAGTCGCGGTCATAAATATCGTTCCACTTTTTGGCCAAATAAGTATGGAACTCTCACATAATATTCTGAGAAACATATGAGGCTCCGAGTATCGTATCACTGGCTTTCGGAAATCATCGCTCACTGTGTCGTTATTATCGCAGTGAAGAGGATCATTATTTTTGTCCAGGGCTGTACATCTAGGGTTAGGGGTTCATATCAATTACAAAGCCCAAGAAATATTTATCATACGCATTGTAAAATAAATATATATATCTATAAAAAAAAAGTGCTACCCAAAGATCCGATGTTTATCCATATATATTTTAATGTTTGATTGTACTGGGTAACTTACAAATAAGGATTATGCCATGATATTTTAATTTAATGAACGGCATATCATCATCTTAATCTTCTTCTTCTCCTCCTCCTCCTCCTCCTTTATCATTATCACCATCACCATCCAAACCCTCTTTCCCACCATAACACTAGACTGAAGGTACCCTGGGGGGAAAAAAAAAAAAAAAAAAAAAAAGTCCTATCAACAAAGGTCCCTTTAAAAACAGGTCACATATCCATTCACTTTCGAAATTCCCTCCCTGACAGGCCAAAGTTATTCAGGGGCGCACCCAAGAATGAAGGGGGAGGGGGGGGGGGTTTCCGAAATTTTGAGCCGGGTGCAGAGGCGATACAGATCAACTATAGAACATTAAAGACTCCAGGTTTTATTCACATTAACTATAATATACACACTGGTCCATAAATAACCCTACACCACTCCATTGGCCTCTTTATCGCGTGTTGTGGGGGCGTTATCAAAGTCTTCCCTTCATCATTGTGTTTAATTCTGAGAGTCATCTATTTTATTTTTTCCCTGCTCTCACACATTTCAGTTTGCACAGTGGTGGTTTTGATTACTGTATATGCACCGTGTGATGTCCGAGGCGTGGAAAAGAAAGGTAGAATTTTGGAATCAACTGTGTAAATTGACGGAACAAATGGAAAGTAGTTGGTGTGTTTGTGACCGGTGAAGTGAAAGAAAGGGTTAGGTTGGGTCTTGTGCATAACGTAGTGGGTCGCTCTGGTGTGCCAAGAAAAAATTATAATGAACGATGGATAAAGGGAATCTGACAGGAAATGAGAGTTGTGTTAAAGTAAGCCACATATTAACCCCTTCAATCCAGTGACATATTTTATTTTTGCTATTTCCGGACGATTAATCCAGCTTTGGAGGGACTCTAGAGGCTGAGAGGGTTTGACAGCTTTCATTAATCCCCTTACTGCTAAAAGTCTGCCTTAAATCGAATAAATACGTCTGAAGGCAGCAAGAACAAAATTTTAAAATGTCACCACTTAAAGGGTTCAACGAAAAAAAAGGGGTATTAATTTATATAAGTCATAAAGAAAATCCAATGAACGTTGATAAAAGTCTCGTTGATTATTTGCTGGCAGAGGGACAGACTCGAGTGTGTCACTGTTGCGAAAGTGGAGAAAGGATGGTGTGGAGAACTGTCAGGCCAAATGACTGTGGTATGGAGAGCAAGGTGAAATTGAGAGAAGCATCCATGAAGAAAGATGACAGCGATATTCAAAGTGGAATAATACAAGCGTAACTACTAAAAAGCAATGAAGTGGGAGAAAACATGCGCAATAACCAAAGAAGTTAGAGTCTGTAATTTAGAACACAAGGATCAAAAGAAAATACGGCCGGTAGTGGACCAAACAAGTCTCTAATGACCTCAGCAATTGATCTATGGGGGTGGGAGGTTCCGGGCACCCAGGAGGCCCCCTTGGGTGTGACACTGTGCCAAATGATCGATGATAAGGAAATGGTAGTTCATAATGCCCATGGGACGGAGACCAACCACCTACCAAGTTATAAAAAATAAAAAGTAGAACCCTAATTACGTGCATCTCCATAATACTTCGTCCATCTGTCTTTCTTCACTTCTTGTGCTTCCTCGACTTCTATACCTCGCTTATACACACGTTCATTTACAATAACCATCCGCCGGTCAAGTGGTTAGCACTGCGAATTAGGAAGATGCCGACTCGATAGCGTCAGGGTTCGGATCCCGATAAGGGCAGGTGGCAGGACTCAACAATGGTGTCCATCTACATCCGTGAGGTGGAATGTACAATAAGTACCGTACCAAGGGTAACACCTGTGAGGGAAGGGAGTTATAGTGGTAACCTGGATGATGAAAGGGCTTTGTATCTGCGGACAGCGGGTGAATTCCCCACCACATACCCAAAAGCCTAAGATACAGACAAAAAGAGCTAAGTGCCTCATGCCGCCAGCCACACCTTCGCCTCATCCTTGCCTTCCACTCCTCCTACCCTCAGATTATATACCCTTTTTACCACCCTGTTCACATCCATTCCCTCTATGCCACACGACTAACCAAGAGGAGGCGATGCGAGAGGAGAAGTGGAAAGACAAAAGAAAGTACGGTCAGGGAGAACAAGCATGGGGAAGAATGGGAAGTGGATATAAAAGGAAAAAAGGAAGAGGAGCAGATAGGGAAAGGGAGAAGGAGAGGAAACGGAGAAAAGAAGACGAAAAGGCCGGGCAGACAGGAAGAGGAAAACGACGAAAAAATTAAGAAAATTATTATGAGAGAGAGGAAGTCAGGGAGAAAGTGAGGAAGTAATGGCGGAAGATGAAACAGATTTTTGCAAAGTTAAGTGAGACGTTAATGAGGAGGGAGAGAAGGTTTACTATAAAGGAGAGAGAGAGAGAGAGAGAGAGAGAGAGAGAGAGAGAGACGTGCCGTAACATTCCTGAGGCCAATATTGACACATCCTCAGTGTAAGGTTCATTTGATATGCTAGGGAGGAGGCAGGGGGAGGAAGGAGAGGGTGAAGAAGGACGGGAGGAGGGAGATATGGGAGGTAGGGAGGAGGCAGAGAGTTAGGGAGGCTGGTAGGGAGAAGATAAAGAGGAAGCAGAGGGAGGCAGGAAGGAGGTAGAGAAGAACAAAACAGGGAAAAAGCGGATGGAGGAAGGCAGATGGAGAGGAAAAGGGAGGAGGGCCAGTGGGGGCAGGGAAAGAGAATGAAGGGAGGAGGTAGAAAGAAGTAGGGAGGAGGTAGAGACAGGTAACGAAAGAAGAAAGAAGCACAAAGGTAGAAAGAGAGGAAAGGGAAGGCAGGCGGAGGAGCAAATAGGATAAGATAGGAAACGGAAGATGTAAGAAGGGAGGAAGTGTGTGTGGGGGGGGGGAAGATAGGAAAGGCAGGGGAGGTAAGGGAGAGTGGGAAAGGCAAGGAGTGGGATGGGGGGAGGGGAGAGGAAGAAATGGGGAGGCAGGGGGCAGGGGGAGGTAGGGAGGAAGGTAGTTAGAGGGTAGGAGAAAAATGGAGGGAGAGAAGCTGAAGGCGGAGAAAAGTGTGGGGCTGTAAAAAGGGAGGGAGGAAAAAAAAAACGAAGGGAGAGAAGCAGGGAGGGGGAGGAAACTAGGGAGAGGGAAGGAGGAAGAAGGGTTAAATATGGAGGGGTAGAGAAGTGAGGAAGGATGGGAGGAAGACAGATAATTATAGGAAAGAGTGAGACGGAGGCAAGGAGGGAAAAAAGATCAGGAAAGTGGGAGAGATGGAGGAAGGGAAGTAGGTAGGGACAGAGAGGTGGAAACTGGAAGGAAGTGAGGGATAGGTGAAGGGAGGGAGAGAAGTAGGTGGAGGAAAGATAAACGAAGGGAAGGATGGAGAGGGAGATATAAGAAGGAAGGAAGGATGGAAGGAAGACAAAGTGGGAGAGGGGGAGGTAAGTAGGTATGAAAAGGAAAGAAGGTAGGGGAAGAAGGGGAAGGATGGAGGAAGGAGGTAAGGTAGGGTGGGGAGGACGGTGAAGTAGGGAGTCTGTGGAAGAAGGGAGGGAGAGGAGAAAAAAAATGGCGGGTGAAGAAAAAAGGGAGACGAAGGAAGAGAAGGCACTGAAGAGAGAGAGAGAGAGAGAGAGAGAGAGAGAGAGAGAGAGAGAGAGAGAGCCGTCTTTCATCTTGTATGAACTGGTTCAAACGCGCAGTTACCTTGATGTGTGTGTGTGTGTGTGTGTGTGTGTGTGTGTGTGTGTGTGTGTGTGTGTGTGTGTGTGTGTGTGTGAGACCCTTCCATCTCCATAACATTCCAATTTCCTCATCACCTTCTTTGTTATTCTTAATGTCTTCCTTCCCTTCTTACTATTTCTTATCACATTTTTTTCTCCTCCTCAACACCACGACGTCATCCTTACTTAAACCTTTCTGCCTCCAGACGATTTTACTCAGCCCAGGAAGGCCTCTAGGAATGGAGGGGTTAGATACAGCCTACATCTGCACCTTTACTATGGGGGGGACTGCGAAAGTGGAATAAAATAGTGTGGGGTTAAAGTTTGAAGAAAATGGAAAAAAACGTACTCGGCTTGAAAAGGATAAGTGATTCTCTCTCTCTCTCTCTCTCTCTCTCTCTCTCTCCTACAAATTCATCATCATCATAATCATCATCAACCATTTATTCCCCCTCGTCCTCGTCCTCGTCCTCCTGCTCCTGCTTCTGCTCCTCCTCCTCGTACTGAAGGGCTGGAGGAGGAGAAGGATGAGGGGAAGTGGTTCTAATCGAGTTAAGTCTTAATTAGTAACGTTTGATTATCCGTTGTACGATAATAACCTGAGGAGGAGGAGGAGGAGGAGGAAAATTAAGAAAAAGATAGACTGAAATATCGAACATGGAGAAAGATAAATAAAAAAAAACGTGATAGATGCATGGAGAAAGGAGCAGAAAAACGATGATAGTTAAACATATACAAAAAACATCGATACATACATAGATACAAACATACATACATAGACACACAGACAGTACAATTTGCCAGGTAAATAGACAGGTATATAAATAGACAGATGGATAGACAGACTGACTGACTGATAGATATATACAGAGAGATAAAAAAAAATAAGTAGGTTAACAGATTGACAGATGAATGAACAGAAAACAGGTGAATAAAGGGATCAGCAGGAAATGATAAAGGCAGTGTAATAAAGATAATATTTCAATACCTCCCCCGATAAACACAGTCTGTACATCCAGTTCCGAGAGAGAGAGAGAGAGAGAGAGAGAGAGAGAGAGAGAGAGAGAGAGTTGTCAATGAGGAGGGAAATCTCGTTCACCTCAGGATTACCAGACCGTGTAAGGGGGGGAAGGGGGGGAACGAAGGGGAGGGAGTAGTAGGGGGAGGTAGGAAGGAGAAGGCAGGGAGGGGAGGTGGGGTAGGGGTGGAAGCAGGAAGGACAAGAGGGGTCGTGGAGGGGATTTAAAAAGGGGGAGGGGGAGGGGGAGAGGATGGGTGATTGAGGGGAAGGGAGGGGTGGAACTGAGGAGGAGATGAGGGGTCAGGTAGGGCTGGGTAGGGGGAGGGGAAGGGGAAGGAGGAGAGGCGTTGGGGGAAGCGAGATAAGTGGAGACGAGGGGGAGGAGATGAGTGCTGGTAAGGGCTAGGAGACAGGAGGATGGAGAGGGGAAGGTGTGAGAGAGAAATGGGGAGCGGAGGAGAGAAGGGGAGGAAAAAAGACGGGTGAAGGGATGAGAGGGATGAGGGGAGGGGGGGGATATAGGGAGGGGAGGCCCGAGGGGAGAGAGAAGGGTGGTGTGGTAGGGAGGGGGGAGGGGGGGAGGGGAAGGAGGAAAATGCCAAGGAAAGGAAGGGGAGAGGGAAAGGGAGAGGTGAGAAGGGGGAATGGTTTGAAAAAAAAAAAAAAAAAAGGAGAGATGGGGTGGAGGTTAGGCGGAGAGGATGGGGAGAGGAGAACGGGAGGGGAGAGAAAGAGAGAAAGAAAGGTAGGAGGGATAGGGTAAGGAGAGAGATTGGAGGAGGGGGGAGAGGGAATAAAGAGAGGGAGTAAGAGGAATGAAAGAGTTTGGGGGGAGGATGGGAAGGGAAAAGTGGAAGAGAGTGAAAAGAGGAAAGGGAATGAAGGGAAGAAGGAAGGGCAAAGAGGAGGGAAGAGAAGGGGATCAGGATGGAAGAAGAGGGAAGGGAAGAAGAGGAGATGAGGTAGAGAGGACGGAATGAAAATGGAGAGGATGGGGTGCGAATGGGTAGGAGAGGGGATGAAAATGGGGAGGAGAGGGGGTGGGACTGGGGAGGAGGAGAAGGGGTTAAGAATGGGGAAGAGTAAAGGGGGTGAGAATGGGGAGGATGAAAGGATTGGAAAAAGGGAGGAGAAAAGGTAGCAAATGAGGAGGGGGAGGAGAGAGGGGGAGGTGGAAGGGTAGGGGTGAGACTGGAAGGGATGAGGAGGAAAGGAGGGGGTGAGAATGGAGTGATAAGGTGAGAAAGGAGAGGATGGGGCGAGGACTAGGAAAGGGGAAGGGGTGATAATGGGGAGCTTGGGATGAGGATGGGGAGGAGGAAACGAAAATGGTGAGGGGATGAGGATGGGATGAAGGGAGTGAGAATGGGAAGGAGGAGGGCCAGGGGTAGACAGGGGATGAGGATGGGAAAGAAGAAAACGATGAGAATGGGAAGGGGGAAGGGATGAGAATGGGAAGGGTAAAGAAAAGTACAAAAGAAAGCAAACGGCAACAGATCTATTGGTTCTGTCAAAGCATTTATAAGGTTGGTTGAAAGTAACATTTTTCTCCAGTTTACTTTTTCACTGCAAGGAATGACTGAAAATACACAAGACCTTAATTTCGTACCCTAACTTAAATGGGTAAAAAAGGTGGGCAAGGCAGTTGCTGAGGAGTGCTGATACAATACCAAGCGTCAACTGGGTGAGACAGAAAGCCTAGTGTTTACATTGCCGAGCTTCGTGCCCTTGCCAGCCGTCCACCACAGCGCGCCGTAAGCTATACCTGACAGGGGGAAGATCACCGCCCCCACACCAACAGCGCTGCGGGGAATAATCTCAATCCCAGGTGCAAGGGAAAAAGGAGGACCGGTAAGACACAGAAAGAGGATATGTCGGTGGAAGAGCTGCGGGAGAGAGAGGGAATGGGGTTGGGGGAAGGAAGGGTGAGGAGGTGAGAGAAGGGGAGTCAGGGGAAAGAATGGAGAGGCGGGACGTTTGGGAAGAACTGGGAGGGAAAAAAGGGGACAGAAAAACAGAGAGGAAAGGGGAGGAAAGAGGAAGAACTGGAGACGAGGTGGGGATACGAGAGAAGGAAGGAGGGAGGGGGACTGATAGGGGAGGGAGAGAGAGAGAGAGAGAGAGAGAGAGAGAGAGAGAGAGAGAGTCAGGTAGTAGGGAGATAAAGAGAAGGAAGATAAAGGAAAGGGAGGCTCAGCCGTAAAGAGGTGAATTCTGCTCTCTCTCTCTCTCTCCGAACTATATATTTTCTCAATTTTCTTTCCTCACACCTCTCTCTCTCCTTCCTCCCCCTCTCCCCTCTCTCTCGCCTTTCTCTCTAGGGGTGGGGATGGGGGGGTGTGAGTGGCAGGGGCGGATTTAGGGATTTTTCTTGCGGTGTTGAAGAGAGAATCACATTTTTTATCCCGATAGGAGGGGGGTTACGAAAGAATGTGGGGAATTTCCTGCTGTGGTGTGTGTGTGTGTGTGTGTGTGTGTGTGTGTGTGTGAGAGAGAGTTACACAGCTGCAAACAGATCACACAGACTTTAACTAAGCCAGGTGTTCCATCCTTGATTATGACAAAATAACCTTTACCCTGATGACAGAAGGATAAGACAAGGATACCACTGCAAAACTCGCCCCCCCCCCCCTCTCTCTCTGATGATATGCAGTACACGAACACGGTGAGAAGCACAACCACGCAGAACGAATTTGCTACTCTTGCCACAACCAGACGATTTTATGCGGTTGAAGAGAGCACTGTACTTGAGTTGGGGGTTAATGAAGGCTGCATGAAACCCCTCCACATCCAAAAGTCTCCCCTGAACTGATGAAAATCGTCTGGAGGTAATAGGAACACAGAACAAATTATTTACGTCTAATCAGTAAACCTCTTCAACACGATGACTCACTTTTATTTCAGTTATAACCTCAGACGATTTTATTCAGTTTACGGAGGCGCTTTCGAACTCCCTTATCCCTCTCACTACGACCCTATTAACTTAAATTTTATCTGCAAATAGCAAGCCTGAAAATAAGACGTACTGGGGTTGAATGTGTTACGCTAGGGATATTCTTGTTACACATATTTTTACATATTATTATCACTAATCATCATTATTACAATCATCGTAATTAATATAAACAGTTTTATCTGAGGGTGATGTGTATGATGACTTTTTATACATCATCATCTTCACGAATGTTTGTTCTGCAAGTGATGAATATGATGATCTTTTATACAAAAGCATCATCATCATCATCAGCAGCACCACCACCACCCACCACCACCACCATCAGCACGATCAACACTATCATCACCAGCAGCAGCAGCAGCATTTACTGTAATCTTCCTCAGCATTTTTGCTGTAATCATTTTCATCATCATCATCACCAGCAGCAGCAGCATTTGCTGTAATCATCTTCACCAGTTTTACTGTAATCATCATCATCATCATCACCATCAGCAGAAGCAGCAGCATTTACTGTAATCAACTTCAGCAATTATACTGTGATCATCATCATCATCATCATATACTTACACTCAAAATCACGGTCATAGTCAGCATCATAACCATCTAATATGACGATAATGAGGACAGTAATAATTTCTCTCGCATCTAATTCCCCAGCACCACCATAATAATAAAATTACACCAGCAGCATCCCTCCCTCTACCAACGAGCCATCCTGTGTCTGATTTATACTAGTTCACCCTTCAATATCTCGTATTTACCACACATCACTCTCTCTCACGTGTGAAACAGAAGAGCAGCGCATGAGAGAGAGAGAGAGAGAGAGAGAGAGAGAGAGAGAATGATCTGTGCTAAATACGAAATATTGATGGGTGAACTAGTATAAATCAGACACAAGCTGGCTCGTTAATAGAGGGAGAGATGTTGTTGGTGTAATTTTAAGATCATTATGGTGGTGCGGGGGTATCAGATGCGAGAGAAATTATTACTGGCGTCATTATCGTCATATTAGATGGTTATGATGCTGACTATAACCGTGATTTGAGAGTAAGATATGATGATGATGATGATGATGATGATGATGATGATGATGATGATGATGATCGTGCTGATGATGATGATCGTGCTGGTGCTGCTGATATGTATAAAAGATCATCATATTCATCATTTCTGCATTACACACATTCGTTAAGATGATGATGATGATGATGTGTATAAAATGTCATCGTATTCATCATCCTCAGATAAAGCAGTTGATATTAATGATGATGAAGGTAATAATGAACCATGAGAGAGAGAGAGAGAGAGAGAGAGAGAGAGAGAGAGAGAGAGAGAGAGAGAGAGAAGAATCACACAGACTTCACAAACCCATCATCATCATCTAAAACGAAGATGACAAGAAGCAGCACTCACAGAGCTCATACCTCCGCCAACGCCTATACCAAACAACTCAGATCACCACCAAAATTTAATCAACTCTTCCTTGACCCATGGCCCACTCATCCACAAAATTTTGCTGAAAACCATTGATAATTTTTTGAGATATCTGGTGGACAAACAAATAAACAGACAAACAGGGGTGAATACAACCTCCTCCCACTTCGCTGGCGGGGGTAATGATGACAATAATTCTTCTCACATCGAATTCCCCCCGTACGAACACATTAATCTTCATATTACAGTATTTTACTCGCATCTCCCCCTGTGGTAATGACGTGTAATGTGTCTGATTTACACTAGTTCACCCTTCAATACCTCCCACTTCAAACATCATTCTCTCCCTCCCTCTCTCTCTCTCATATGCGAAACAGGACACACACACACACACACACACACACACACACACACACACACACACACACACACACACACACAGAAAACGAAAATGGGAGACATGTAACAAAAGATATATACTGAAGGGGTGGACTGCTGTAAATCCGACATATTCCTGCCTCTTTATCACAGACAGAGACGCCGTTGGTATGAATTAAGGATCAAGGTGGTGGCAGGGAGGAGTCAGGTGTGGGAAATATAATTAGAGTTGTTATTATTTTCCTATTTGGCGAGGGTGGCGGGGTTAAAAAGTACATGTTATCTGGTTAAATAAAATCGTGACTATTTGTGTTTGTCTGTCTGTCTGTATATCGGTAACTCTTTCTCTTTTTTCTGTCTGTGTCTGTCTGTCTGTCTGTAACTCTTTCTCTCTGTTCTGTCTGTCTGTCTGTCTGTCTGTCCGTCTGTCTGTCTTATTTCACATTTTGAGAGAGAGAGAGAGAGAGAGAGAGAGAGAGACAGGAATCCAAGGAAAGAGCGGAGAGAAGGAAAATAAAAAGGAAGAACAGATGGAGAGTAGTAAGGAAGGATGGACGGAAGGAAAAAAAAAAATGCAAGGTGACAGAAAGAGATATGGAGGTTGGGAGGGAAGGAAGGAGGAATGAAGGAAGGGAGAGATGAGAGTAGGAAGGATGGAAAGAAGTTGAGAAAGGGAGAGATAGTGATTAAAAGTGTGACAGAAGTAGGGAGGTAAGGAGGAAAAGAAGGAAGGGGAAAAAAGGGAGGAAAGGGTAAAAAGAGGAGGGGATCGAAGGAAGAAAAAGGAAGAAGGCAGCAAAAGATGATAACGGAGAGGTGGAAACGAAGGAAGAACAGACAAGTAGAAGAATGAAAAAATGAATGAATGAATGAAAGAATGAAGGGAGAAAGGGAGAAAATAAGAAAGAAAAAATGTAGAAGACAGGAAGTGAGAGAAATGGAATGAAACGAAAGAAGCTCTGGTTTGGAAGATGGGAAGTAGGAAAAAGAGGGAGGGAAGGAGAGGGAGACAAGGAAGGAGGATGGGAGGGAGAGAGAGTGATGGAGGGAAGGAAGGAAAGTTATAGAACGAGGAGAGAGAAAAAAAAAGGAGAGAAGAATAGAACATAAAAAACTATGGAAGATATGAAGGCAGAGGGAAAGAGAGTAAAGGAGGAAAAGGAGCGAGGGAGGGAGGGGGAGAGGAAAGGGAGAGAAGGAAGGGAGAGAGGAAGGAAGGGAGGGACGGGTGGCCCAGATCAGGAAATTAGCGATGGTAGGATTAGAAAGGAAGCCTCTCTCTCTCTCTCTCTCTCTCTCTCTCTCTCTCTCCACTGATAAACATATATACGTACATATATATACATACATACCTTCTCCCCGTCCCCCACAAACAAATATCCACACTCAAACGTTCCCATTCTCTCTCTCACACACACACACACACACACACACACACACACACACACACACACACACACACACACACACAAACACACACACACACAAACACACACAAACACACACACACACAAACACACACACACACACACACACTCGTTCCCCCCCCCTCTCTCTCTCTCTCTCTCTCAAAGCTTGGGCCGCTGACGGAACGATAATAAAACCAGGATTTAATTGGTTTTCTCGGGGTTAAGACGTGAGGCGTAGCATGTCTGTCTCTCTCTCTCTCTCTCAAAATCTGGTCACCTCAAGACGATGTTATTCTTCAAGACTGACTATTTGACTTAATTTCTCTCAGGTTTCTTCGACTCACTCTTAGCTTAATAAAATCGTCTGGCATTAGCTGGAAAAGACCAGTCCCAACCATTAGGGAGTTAAAAGCCCTCCCAAAAGATAGTAATAAGATAGTAGCAAGAAATATATAAAGCGAAAAACCAGGCAGTGATTCATATTTGCATTTGTCAACTGGAAATATATATTAGGCTGTAAACATGATCGAATATTCAGGTGAGATTCTAGTAACCTGTCCCCACCTAATTAGCAGTCAGAGGAATAATGAACATCTTACAAATTCAAGTCTCCTTATACCGTATCGCGACTAACATTGCCATCTCACACCTTCCTCCCTCATGTACTCTTCCCCTTCATCCCCTTTTTTTACTTCACTCTAATGTTATGTTTTTATTGTATTCTTGCTGCCTCCAGACGATTTCATTCAGCTTCATAAAACACCCAAGCAGTAAAAGGGTTAATGATGACTTTACCTAACCCCTCCAGTTCGAAAAGTCTCTCCTAATCTTAAGAAAATCGTCTGAATGTACTAAGATTTAATTTAAAAATACGTAAAGAGATTCAGGGGTTGTGTGTTCGTATTCTCTCCCTAACACCTTTTCTTAAGCGATTTATTTTGCTTCATACGCCTTACTGTCCTCTTCTGTGTTATATAAATTCTTAAAACCTCGTCATACTCTGCATAAATAACGTACACAATTATGTTAACCAACCATATCCAGAAATAAACCACTAAGGATGAGGTGCTAGGGAGCTTCCTTAACCACCGCGCATACAGGCCTTAATCTCTTCCTCGTTCTCGGTCTACGTCTCCTCACTCACCCATTCTTTGCATCCGCCTCTCCCATTGGTCTCTGCCGTCATGTAGGAAGTAAAAGGAGCGACGTGATTGGCTGACGCTCTCCCCTGCTGGCCCCTGATTGGCTGGGGGTTGTGAATGGAGGGCTGTGATTGGTGGAGCCATCGCGTGACTGGGGACAACATCATCAAAACAAAAACAACGACAACAGCTACATGATGGCGGATAGGGGAAGAGGGGAGGGAAAGGGAATGGGGAGAAGGAAGGGAGAAGGGTGAGGATGGTGATAAGGAGGAGGAAGGAATGAGAAAGGTGGGAGGGAAAGGGGGATGAATAGAGGAAGGGAAAGATGGGAGAGGAAAGCGAGGGAGACGACAAAAAGGTGGGCTGGAAATTAGGACAAAGAGAGGACGGAGAGGAAGTGGGAAAAGAAAGGAGGAAGGAAGGAAATAGAAAAGAAAGGTGGGATCAGGAGAAAGGGGAAAGTGAGGAAAAAGGGACGACGGGAAAATGAAGGAAAGGAAAACGAAGGAAAGGATGAGGTGACAATGGGACAGGAGAGGGTGGAGGTAAGAAGGTGAAGAGGGATGAAAAGGGAAGAGGGTGGAGTGAAAGTGAAGGGAGAGGGAAATGGAAGGGGAGAGAAGGGAGAAGGGAGCGGAAAGGGGGGTGGGGAACGAAGAGAGGAAGAACGAAAAGGGAGGCAGAAAGGAGAGACAGAAGGGAGAGAAAGGGTAGAGGAGGAAGAGGGAGGTGTGGGAGAAAAAGAGAAAGGAGGGAGAGAGAAGAGGTAAGAGAAAGAAGGTACGGAGGAAATCGGGAAAAGGGAGGAGGAGAAGAAAGAAGGGGGAAGAAGGAAGCGTAAGGGATGAGGAAGAAGAAGGTAGGGGGACGACGGATAATAAGGGAGGAGTAGAGAAAAAGGGAGAGGGAAGAGTGGATGCGGCAGGAGGAAAAAGGAAGAAGGGAGGAAAACAGGAGACGGGGAAAGAGAAAAGGAAGGAAATGGATGGACGAAAGAAAGGGGTAGGAAAGGATGGAAAGAGAAGAGGAGGGAAAAGAGGAGGGAGGAAAATGGAAAAGGAAGGAGAGGGAAAAGAAAGTGAAGACGGAGACGAGGGAAAAGGGGGAAAAGCATGAGGTGAAGATAAGGGAAGGAGAGAGGAAAAGTGATGGAGGGAGGAAAAGGAATTTGGGAGGAAACCCGGAATAGGGAGAGGAAAGGGAGGCGGAGAGAAAAAAGAGAGAGGAGGAAGGGGAAGGAAAGGGATGAGGAAGGGGAAAGAAAGGAAAACGGTGAAGAAAGAGAAAATAAGAGAGGGGTAAAGAGGGTGTAGAGAGGAGAATGTGTGTGTGTGTGTGTGTGTGTGTGTGTGTGTGTGTGTGTGTGTGTGTGTGTGTGTGTGTGTGTGTGTGTGTGTGTGTATTTCTTGCACGTGTAGGTATATATCATCACAATCATCACCACTTCTCGCCTCAGTCTCCCTGGGGATGGTGCTCACATTTCCATACAGATGTCGCCATATTCTCTCTCTCTCTCTCTCTCAATATTTGCATCTTTCTCCCTCACGACTGTATTTCGCTTCTTTCCGATCCTCTCCTAGACTCTCCTTCTTTCTTTCCTTCCCAAATTCTTTCATCCTCCTTCCTTCCTTAGCATTCCTATTTCCTCCTGTCTAGTTTTCTTGATTTCTTTCATTTTAGCTTTTTTTCTTTTCATTGTTTTTATTTCTCTTATCCTTTATTTTTTGTTCTCACCTTATTATTTTTTTTGCCTTCTCTCCTTTCTGCCTTCCTTTATTTTTTCCTTCCTTCCTTCCTTCTCTTCCACTCCATTCTTCCTTCTTTTTCTCTCTTATTCCTTCGTATTATTTTTCTTTCATTACTTTCTTTTTTCTTCTTTTTCATAATTTTTCTTTCTTGTATTTTTTCCCCCTTCCTTCCTTCATTTCCTACTATCTGCTTTTTCTTTTCCATTTTTTGTTCAATCTTATTCTTCTTTCTTGCTCGCTAATATATATATTTTTTTTTATCTATTCCCTTTTTTGTGTCTTCTTCATTCATATCTCACCAGTCATTCTTTCTCCTTCCTGTCTCTCATTTTTTTCCCTTTTATTTCTTTCGATCTAAAATCATCCCTTCCTTTCTTCTCTTCTTTTCTTTTCTTCCTCTTTTCCCTCCTTCCTTCCTTCCTCTTCGTCCAACCTTTAATCCTTCCTTTTTTCTCCTTCATTTAATTCCTTCAATGATAATCCTTCCTTCGTTCCAACCGTTATTCTTTTCTTTCCTTCTCCTTCATTTTAATTCATTATGTTTAGACAAGATCTCTTCTTCCCTCCATCCTTCCACTCACTGTTCCTTCACTTTTCCTTCCTTCCTTCTATCACTCCTTGACTTCTTCCTGCCTTCCTTCCATCACTCCTTGACTTCTTCCTGCCTTCCTTCCATCACTCCTTGACTTCTTTCTGCCTTCCTTCCATCACTCCATCCTTCCTTGCTCTCTTCTCTTTTATCCATTTATTTTACATTCTGGTGGTAGGTGGGGAACGCCTATCACCCACTCACTAGATGTAGTGCTGCCTACTTCTTCCTTCATGTCTAGCATTCTCTTTTTTGTGTCTGTCCTCCTCTCTTCCTATTTTCTCCCATCCTTCATAACACTTTATTACTCTTCTTTCCGTCTCAGGTGGCTCCGAACCGATTAACAAGCCAAATGGTTTCTTGTAACTCAATAGACCATTTACAACACTAGGTGGTAACCAAATAACCAGATAATATGGTAGTGTGACGCCTACTATAGTGACCTTGTTGACTATGTGGAGAACAGCAAACCAGGCGTCCATCCAGGAATCAAGCCATCACAATAATCCCCGTCCCTGTGGCGAGACGCTGCCTGCCGCGAGGGAACATCATTTCACTGCACGGGACATCCCTGCAGGGCGATACTTTGCCTTCTTGTTGATGGGCCTGCTCAATCAGACAGACTGGGCAATACAACAACTTTATATTCTTCCCTCCTTCCCTCTCTCCCTCCCTCCTTCCTTCCTACCTTCCATCGTGACTTTCTTCTTTTCTTTCTTCCTTCAGTTTTCCTCTCTCCTCTCTTCCTTCTTCTCTTTTCCCTTCTTCCATCCACCCCCCCCTTACATTCTTCAATTGTAATTTTTTTTTCTCTCTCTCTTTTCCACTCAAATCCTTCTCCCTCCCTCCCTCCCTCCCTCCCATCTCTCTCTCTCATCCATTACATCCCTCCTCTCTTCCTTCCACACCTGATTTATTCCACCTTTGTCTCATACCTATTCTTCCTTTCTCTCCTCCTCATCTTCCACTTCCTCATCCCTCCTCCTCCCTTTTCTTCTTTTGTCACTCAGCAGCTTTTATATGTTACGTATATACCGTATAGATTCTTACCCCCCCCCCTCTCTCTCTCTCTCTGTACGCATTATTATTCTCTTCCGTATGCTGGTAAGGTTTCACAGGCCTAATGTGATACTAAACCCACCTCTATGGTTATATGACGCAATGTATCTGTCTGTTCATCGCACACTTAGCTTTTTTAGTTAGACATCTTATATACAGGCATATCTATCTATCTACCTATCTATCCATGCATCTCTCTGTCTATCACTTTATCTGTATATCTCTCATCTATCTATCTATCTATCTATATATACTGTATATTGGTATGACTAAATGATTTTATGAAAATTACGATAGAAAGCGTCTCTCAGTAATATGTTGGTAATAGGATAGACTCAAATTCATGAATGTAACTAAGTAACTCGACACAGTAGCAAAGGGGGTTAAATACTATTTGCAATGAAACTGGAAAATATAGTGGCACAAGAAAGGAAGGTTGATGGTGTAATGAAGGACTGGTACGAAGCAATCATCTGGGTGTAAATGCTGCTAGAGAACTGCATGAAACTATACCTGGGAAACATTAATGCACGGGTGACTGTGGTTTGGAATGAGTCTGTAATGTCAAGAGTAAAAGCAGTGTAAATGGGACAAGAAAGGAATATGCACAGTGTTGAATGAATACCGGTAGCATAAAAATAATATGATTTTTGGAAGATGTGACAAACGGGGTTTTGTTGACGACTGGGTAGAGGACTGTGTGGGTAGATGGTATGGAAACATGGAGAGGAAGCAGGCGCAAAGGATGGTGAACAAGGTGAGAGGAGGCGTGGCAGGCCAAGAAGAAGGTGGATGGATAGGTTAACTGAAAGTGAAAGAAAGTCAGGAACGGAAGTTAAGAAGGCTTGGGAAATGCCCGAGTATCAAGATGTCTACGAAAGTAAAGAGAAGAATGTGATAAGGCTTGGCACACCATTTCTTAGTTGATTACCGATTGGGTGACTGTGTGTGAAGCGGATGACGATGATGATGATGATTAAGAGAGACACTCTATGTATCTATCTATTGCCAGACGCCTTAATCCCTTACGGGGTGGCCACAAACAAATCGCCTCCACGTCGTCCTGTCCCCCGCCATTTCACTGCCCTGCTCCCAGCTCACACACCCCAGTCTCATATACCTCTCCACTCCATCCCTCATCCTGGGACTCCCCCTTCCTCTCTCCCCCTCTACCTCACTCACATACACTCTCCTCGTCAGTCTCTCACTCTCCATCCTCTCCACATGGCCAAACCACCTCAGTGTGTTTCTCCTAACGCTTCCTATCACATCCCCATCCACACCACAACGCTCCTTCATATCCTCATTTGTCAGTCTGTCTCTCCATGTGACTCCACAGGCTCCTCTCAAATAACTCATTTCCACTGCTTTCTTGTGTTCCTCCAACAAGGTCCAAGCTTCACTTCCATACGTTAGAGCTGGTATCACAATACTGTCATCTAGTAACTTTTTCACGTCCATGTTCACTTCCCTGTTTCTTATCACTCCTTTCAAGGAACCAGCAACGTGAATATAAAAGAGTCTGAAACAGTTTCCATTAAATTATATAGTACGATGATGCTTTCTCTGTTTCTATACGTATATCAAGAGATTTTTAACTAAGGCGAGACCAGTCGTCGTGAAGAGATTAATATAAAATATATTCCAAAGGCATCTGTAAATCCGATTGCTGAATATCATCCACCTGTCCTTTTATTATGTCATAACTTCTCACTGTAACGAAGCCATTCCTTCTTACCACGTCGCTAAACATTTTTCTTTAAGCACTTCACAACGATAATCTATTTCAGCTGTTTATTCGTACTGCCTTCAAACGATTTTATTCAGCTTGGTAAAGACCTCTAGTACTGCAGGGGTTGATTAAAGCTATTTCTAATCTTTCCAGGTCTAAAGTCTGTGCTCTTAAATCCCACACCTGAAGTCTCATACACTGAAAAAGGAAAAGTCACCAAAACTTTCCCTCTACTCAGTTTTTTTTGTCTTTAAAGTTTCATCCTATCCAGTTGTTTTATATCAAAGCGCGAGAAACCCTCACTCAGTTTTAGTCTTCACCATTTCTCGTCGCGTTGGAACGGAGCGAACACATGAAAAATTCTGTTTCTTACGGCAACTGAACACACCAAAACTCTTCCCCTTCGTAGCTTTTGGTGTCTTAAAATTCTCAGGGTAACCAGTCCTGTGGGATGTAAACACGCCACAGACACACCCACAACTAGAGCGTCCCACCACCCTGCCAGAGGGGATATCAAGCTGTCGGTTTTGTCGTTGTGATGGGGTCAGGAGCCGTAAGAGTCATCATATTTCTTGGCTTCATATGTAGGTTAATCCCCTGACTACCTTGGCGTCTTTAAATTTTTTTCTTGATGATGTGATGCGCCAGAAGAGATTATATTTTCTATTTCTACTTCTACATCTCTTATTGCCTCATTTGGAGCGTTGAGGCGCGAGGCTAGCCTACTCAGTACAGACAATTTAAGTGAGAATAATCACTCACCTCTGAGCGGCATTATGTGAGCAATAAACTTCAGCACCCCTTAGGATGCAATCTCTTATGGGCAACATTCGGCTGGAGTGCCTTAATCCACTAGACCTACAGGCGTCCATTTGTTGGATATATGGTTACAGAAAACTATTTCGCACGTCACTCGGCCCAGTCACCTCAAGGTGGGTGGATGGTGGGCCCCCCTCCCAACAGCGTAAAACATAAAAATACCATGAATACATATAAATGCACAAACGAAAATAAATTTACATAAATGCATCAATACAACACAACAAACAGACACCAACACTCTGGCGGAATGTAAACAAGACATAAGTCCTCTCACAAGGGATAAAAAGTCGCACCTTAACAGAAAAAAAAATTGTCAGCATCGATATACATATATGATATAAAGCCCCACATTCCCAGATTACTGTGTATGCTGTACAGGACATAGAAACTCCACCACTGATAGAGAGTCTCACCTTCATAGAAACATCCACAAAATGTAGATACGTTCACAGCAGACCGAGTAGCAACAACACAAAATATAACCCTTAATATTTTTCCTTTATGGAATCTTTCCCTGAAAAATGTCCCTCACATGCTGCAACAAATCATCTGAGAGTGGCAACAATACATAGATATATCGTCTGCGTGTACACGGGTTAGGGTAAAACTGAGCCTCCACACGACATAGAGACACAATAAATAGAAAGTCACATCCACTTAAAAAAATGTAAATAAAATATGGCTACACCACAAGCGATAGACAGTGGCACCTTCACACATAAAAGCATAAACAACACAATAAAGAGAGAGGCGCACTTGAGGTATGTAACGAAGACAGCACAAGGGATAGAGGCTGACACCTTTACTAATATAAGCCAGATAAAGATACACCGCAAAAGAAAGTGAATCACATTTTGACAGAACATCAACAAGACCACGAGAGAGAAAATCACACCTTCACACACAGAAATAAAGTACGAAAAACAGAGGAGCCCACCCACCTACAATTTGCAAGCAAGACGGACACACCACGATAGACACAGACTGGCAGAAAATATAAACCACAGACAAAATACATGACCTGACTCTCCTTGACGTAAGCTGGCGTGGTGCACGGGAATATGGAGTACAAAGGAAAAAAAAAATATGAAGCACTGAGAGAAGACAGGACCTGACTCTTCCTGACGCGCTCTGGGGTCATGCTCCATCTCATTAGGGAGAGAGATGGAGGAGCAGCCATGAATAACGCGACAGCCCGCCTTGATGAATGACCGATTATTCATCAACTTGGAAGGAGGAGCAGCGGAGGAAAAGGGAGGAGGAAAGAAGAGAGGGAAGAAAGGAGGAAGGAGGGGGGAAAGGGAAGGGATAATATTGGAGGGGTTATGGAAACTGGGGGGATGGAGGGAGGAGGGGGAAAAAAGATTGTGGGAGGGGAGTGGGATGGCAGTACTCAGGGGTAGGGGACTGAAGAACTGGCAAGACGCAGGAGTTATTATCACTGGAGAAAGTGTGGGGATTTGGCAACACTGATAACAAAGATACTACCCCCTCCCCCATCAGATGACACATATCAGCATTTGCCCCTTCAATCCAATGACGTATATCCTTTATTATTCGTACCACCGAATGATTTTATTTAACTAAGAACAGACCTCCTTTCAACAAGTGATGCATGAAGCCTATATACAAAGCCAAATATAATAGACTGGAGATCACAAGATTTAATAATGTCACTGGACTGAAGGGTTTAATTAATCCTAAGTAAAGAAAGACGATTTATTGCACCGTAGGAGCACATCTTCATCTTTTCAGGGACAGGTATTTACTTACATATTTTATTTTTTCTCAGGCCAGACGTCTTTACTGAATGATACCTATGCCTTCTAAGATGATAACAGGACCAGGGAATTGTAAGACCTAAAAATGTGTCCTTGCAAAAACACCCTTATTATTAGTTCCCGTAATGTACTATATACCACCCCCCCTTTTTTTAATACACTCTGTCGTTCCAAATAAGACACACACACACACACACACACACAATGTACTCTCACCTACCTCATCCAAATTTAGTAATAATAATAATAATATGACAGTCCCCCCAAAATCACATAAATAAACAGAGAACAAAACTTATACAATTACTGTCATAAATAAGAGATCATATTTTTCGAAGCGGAAGTGAGGCCACCCCTATGTTGTCACTCCTCCCTTGTGAAGGTGTCCAGGTGGTGTGTGTGTGTGTGTGTGTGTGTGTGTGTGTGTGTGTGTGTGTGTGTGTGTGTGTGTGTGTGTGTGTGTGTGTGTGTGTGTGTGTGTGTGTGTGTGTGAGAAAGAGAGAGAGGGGGGGAGGGGGAGGTAAAGGGGAGGTCAGAGGGAAGACTCACATTGTTATCTTAGCCGAAAAGTTATGGTGCTAAGTCAAGGTATTGGTTTTTTTTCTGGGGGTTATATAAAAAGAGAGAGAGAGAGAGAGAGAGAGAGAGAGAGAGAGAATCCAGACTCCGTAAAGGGCTGTGGGAAAGAAAAAAATGAAGTGCCGAACAAAATCATTAAAAGAACCATAAAAAACATAATTAGAAAGAAGAAAAATGAAGTGATTTAGAGAATACAGAAAACGGAGACTTAAGATAAACATGGGAGAGACTTTAATAAAATAGGGTGGGAGAACAGCACTGATTTATGAGGGCAAGGTTAAACTCTCGCACTCTAACTTATTGACACATTGCCGATATTTTCACAGCCTCCACTTCCCCCTCCTCTCTCTCTCTCTCTCTCTCTCTCACACACACACACACACACACACACACACACATAACGTTACTTTCGCCCTTGTCTCTTACCAATTCCTCTTGTGTTCTTATCGTCTTCAAAAGCTACACGTTCTGTCCTCTGTGTTACTAAGGCGTAAGGTGGTAAAGCATGTATGGTGCAGCAAATGTACCACAAAATACACAGACTTCTTTATTTATGTCAAGTTATTATCACTGATAGACATCTGTAATCTCGAGGCCAAAAAAAAAATAAAATAAAATAAAAATAAATAGCAGTAGTAGTCCAATTAACACCATAATTTATTAGAATCTCTGTGAGCAAACTGTTCTAGTGTTTATCAGTCCCATGGTTATTTGACATTTAGAGTATCATCTGTAAAATCTACCCTTGGGCCTAAGATATGAATAAATGTGTGTGTGTATGGATGAGTGAACTGGGAGTGTGTCGTCCTGTCTCGGCTACCCCCCTTTCCTTGGGGGAGGCAGCGTAGCCTATATACTGTAGATAGACAGATAGTACCATGTTTCAAAAAACTTCCATGAACCGTTTTATGCCGTCAGATTATGAATACGATTATTTCTGAATGGTGAATATTTGTCTTTCTGAAGTAACTTTCTTTAATATGGCCCTAATATATGTGAAAAATTTGCTGATCTAAAGCTTAGGGTCTACTGCTCAAGACAAATGAAGCTTGTAGGAAACTTGCAGAAGTATACCGTGATAAAACACTTGAAAAAATGCTTCGGTGGCTGGTAATGATATCACCAAATGGACGCCTTGATGTCTATTAAGTGAAGGCTGTCCAACCGCTGTGGCTCATAAGGCCTTATATCCAGAGGGTTGCGGTTAGTGATGCAAAAAAACGATCGGTCACTTTCGCCTTAAAAATCTGGACTACAGTAAATATCCATACCCTGTGCCCCCATGTTCTTTACGGGCAATATGAAATTGGATAAGAAGTAACTGTTATGCCAGCGATATACTGTACGGCACTGATGTCTACCTGTTAAGGTATATACTAAACTTAGATTATTTGTGGTACAGCACACTTTTCATCAAGGCTTGAGTAGCTGTCGTATCTTTATAAACTTTCTTACAAACAGTGCAAATGGCCACAGTGTTGTCACAGATGGTTCAAATAGTGCCTCGTGGTCACGACAGGTCCCCCAAATAATATTAAACGTTGCTTCCACCGTGTGGCGTGCGACAAGGTTGTGTGATGTCCCCATGGTTGTTCAATATACATATGGATGGGGTGATGAGAGAAGTAAAAACACGAGTAACGGAGAGAGGGATGGCGCTGGTCATGAATGGTGATAGAGGGAATATCTCAAATTTGTTCTATGCTGATGATGCAGTACTGCTTGCAAGTACCGGACAAGAACTTGGTAGGCTAGTGTAGAGTTTTGCTGATGTCTGTGAGCGTCGTGCCCGAGAGTAAATGCAGAGAAGAGTAAAGTGATGGTTATTGAGAGAGATGGTGACTCCCAATGTGATGTCACAGTGAAGGGAGAGAGACTGGAATTGGTGAGAGAGTTCAAATACTTGGGTACAGTGATAGAAAAGTGAGGGAAATGTGCAAAAGAAGTTGAAAGTAGAGTGACACAAGGAAGAAAAGTGGTTAGTGCAATGAAGGCCTTGATAAGAAACAGAGGCTTGAGTGTTGCAGCTGCACGAGGCTTACATGATGGAGTGTTAGTGCCAACTCTAACATATGGGTGTGAGACTATGGTGTGGCATGAAAATGAAAAGTCAAGAGTAAGAGCAGTGGAGATGGGACTGCTGAGGAATGTATGTGGAGTACAGAGGGTGGATAGGATACGAAATAATGTGATTCGTGAAAGGTGTGGAGTGAGGAAGTCAGTGGACACCAGAATCGAAGAGAGTGTCCTGAGATGGTATGGTCATGTGGAAAGAATGGATAACAATAGTGGTGAAAAAGGTATACCTGAGCGAATTTGAAGGAGGGAGGAGGCGAGGTAGGCCAAGAAGAGGGTGGAGAGATATGGTGGATGAGTGTGTAAGGAAGAGAGGTTTGGAAGCCGGTGAGGCTAGGGAACTGACAAGAGATCGAGCTGGCTGGATGTATTTTGTGAGAAGAAGTGCACAATCAAGGATTTTGGCACACCTTGTGAGCACGGCAGCATCCGGACTGACTCAATCGGATACGTGTGTGAAGCTGCAGAATGTGGTGAATGTTCTTGGCGTATCCGGTGGAGCCACGATTCCGGAGGCTTGAATGATGAGTGAATGGAAGTGTGGCCTATTTGGATGGGGCAAGTTTGTGCTGTCTGGAAATTGTTACTCCTCACCCTACCCTTGGGTGGGAAAGGAGGTCCGGATGATGATGATGATGATGCTTCCACCATGTCCTGCTTCAGCGTCGTATTCTTGACTGGCGTTGTTTTAGGTGACTGTCCTCTCCTTTCTCTTATAAAGCGTCGACAGTAACCTTGCTTTTCTTTGGAAGCATACAAGCACACTCCATATCGTAATTTCCCGGGTCACCCGCACATTCCGGGTGCACCACTGATTCACTGGCTGTTGTTGGCTGATCATGACAACAGTTCGGCAGCATTTTTTTCTTCATCCTGTCCCTCGTGCACTCTGTGCCTTCAGGCTGTGTTTTACTGAATTTTGGCATTTCTATTCAGTTTGCCTGTCTGGGTCACATAAATAATACAACGTTGGTCACCACACACTCCCCTGCGTATATTAGCTGATTTTGTCAACAGTATTCTCATTCTCTTGGCATGTCAAGAGAATCTGGTTGTAGCCTACAACCATTATAGAAAATGGAGGCGAAATATTTCAGGCATGACTTATCTTTATAAAATCGTTTCGTTCCTGACCCATCTCTTTCAGAGGGCCATTGTATGTCGTATTCTCCATTATATGCAGACCTTGCCTCACGTTAAAAAGACGTCATAAACCTCGGTTTTATGAAAATCCTTACAAATACGAGCTTAGAGCTGATACACATAGGTTGCTCAAACAGAAAAAGAAAAAAAAAAAAGAGAATAATAATATTTGCCAATTAATATCGATAACTTTTCTTTCCCGTAATAGGGTCCCTTCTGTTGTTCTGAAGAACAGAGTTTCCGTCCTGACACCTTGCCTAGATGCCTAGACCAACACTTTCATCTTTCCCAACTTTCATTTTTTTTTCTTTTATTAAGTTTGCTTTAACTCTGCCTGTGCTGAAGTGTTACTGTTACCAGCCCACTGATGGGCAGTCGTTTCCATCTCTCTAACTATCGCCCAGCAGATTTCATCTTCTACATAATAATAAAAGTTTATCTTCAACAGGAGATTCTGAAGTACCTTAGTTCCTTCTTCCTGACTGCCAGTATGGATTGTGTTAAAAATTCTCCAGTGGTGACTACTCTTCCTTTCAGATTCCTCGTCATCCTTATTTCGGGATTTCGATAAAACCTTTGCTGTTGTGCTAAACATTCCAAATGCCCTAAAGAGGCTGGAATTAATCTCTAATTTCCGAAACTGCCATCCTACGGTAATTACCCCTCTTTCTACCTTCATCTCAGATCTTCTCTCAGGTCGTTCTGCAACTGTGAGTGTAGAGGGTCGCTTATCTTCTAAATTAATACGCAGTGGTGATCCTTAAGTTTCTCTCCTTCAGTCGGTTATCATTTATTAATCAAGAACCTTTTAAGATGTACATTTAACCCTCTCTACTCATCAGCCGATGGCTACCCTTCATTTGTTTACCATCTTCTTCATCGCTTTTGCTCCTGTTCATTAGTAACCTTCCAAGCTATACGCCTGGCTCTGTGCATCATCCGCTGATGACTCCATCCTTCACTCTTCCACCCACTTCGTGTAACTTCCGTCACCACAATCACTGTAACAATCACGAGCTGAAGTTCGGGCGCATTTGACTTATGATTTGTTATTGTTTTACTGTGGCAAGAAACTTTTTAGGCATTGAAAAATCACTTCCCCCATCGCTCACTTTGCTACAATCTTCCACCTGAATATTCGATTACCTGCAAACAACACACAACTCAATCATTCTGACACTCTCAATTTCTCTGGCGTGTCTTCTTTTCTTGTGATATTTATTGCAAATGTCCTATCACCTCTCTTGCAAATTCAGCTTCGCAGACATTAGGTTTGCTGAACCGACCCCGTGTTGTCGTTAACCTTACTAAGTTACTGGCTTTGTCGCTCATGCTGCTTATGACCCCAAATCTTTTATGTGCAATGACTCCTGGCACCTGAAATGAAAGGATATTGTTTTTTTGTCTGGCTATTGTATCCAACTATTTTTTGAAGAAGATGTCCAAGCTCATATCTATTCTTTCTTTTTTAATTTGCATAAAAACATCCTAACATTCTCTCTGTCTCTCTCTAGCTCTCATCCTTACCTGCCCACCACCACCACACCACCACCACCACCACCACCACCACCACCACAAGACGCCCTCCATCCCATCACCACTGCACCACAACACCCACTCCATCGCACCACCATCTCCAAACTATCATACCCTCAAAAAATCTCATAATTACAGCAAGAAATTAATGCCTAAAAATTACCCTAATTAGCCTGCTGGAAGCCCCATTAAGAGCGAGGGGCGCTGGCTGGAGAAGGCCTTGGCATTTTTTTTTCCTTTTTTTTTTCAGGAGGCAAAGTTGTGGATTTTTTTTTTTATTTGATGTAAGTCTGTGGTTGAAGAATTTCGGGAGAGGTGAGGCGTTTGGGGATTTGTTTTTCAGCTTTTTTTTTTCTGTCTGTCTGTATGTCTTCCTTACTCCATTCTCTATGTTCTCTACCAGTTATTTGTCTCTCTGTCTGTCCGTCTGTCTACTTATCTACCTGTCCACATCTATCTATCTATCCACTCATCTCTGACCCACCTATCTATTCCTACCCACCTCCTACCCTCACACCTCTCTTCATATTTTTTCCATTCCCCGATCTGTCAGTCTGTCTGTCTGTCTCTGTTTCTCTTCCTCTCTCTCTCTCCCTCCCTCTCTCTCTCTCTGATTTGATCCACTTTCCTAATCTCACAGCGCCCAATCAGTTCATTATCTTCTTTTAGGGTTTTTTGTTCCCCTGTTTCATCTAATCTCCTAATCCCTGCTTCCAACCCTAAGACTTTTTAATCCTCTCTCTCTCTCTCTCTCTCTCTCTCTCTACTCTTCCTTTTTCTTCTTCTTCTTCCTCATGTATACAATAAAAGCTTTGTGTGTGTGTGTGTGTGTGTGTGTGTGTGTGTGTGTGTGTGTGTGTGTGTGTGTGTGTGTGTGTGTGTGTGTGTGTGTGTGTGTGTGTGTGTGTGTGTGTGTGTGTAAACTTTCAAGTCATCCTGCTGACGAATCTTAGTGGGCTGATGAGTGGGGTAGGGGCTGGGTTGATAGGTGGGATGGGTCGCATGGGTGGAATGGGATGGATGGGCAAGGTAAATGGAGTGGACTGGCCCGGAGGGATGGGTAGGGTTGATAGGGTGGATGGGGTAGGTGGAGTGGGACAGGTAGGTAGGTGGACTTGTGGGTGGATGGGTGGCTGACAATGCACGAGACGGGCTTACATTTTTTTTCTCATCATTATAATTCGCCAGTTTTTTCTTTTCTTGTACGCTTCCGCCTCTTTTCTTCTTTGTTTCTCATCGTCTATTTTCTTGTGAGGTTCGTTTCTGCAAGACATGCCTTCTCACTGTTTGCCTGTACGACTTATTAGCCAGAGGACCTTGAGGGCAGGGGAGACAGCCTATATTGGCCCTTTTATATATTTATGATTATGGAGAAATTTATTTTATCAGCATTAATGTTCATCTACTTCGCTGCCGTTGTATGATCTGTGTGTGTATGTATGTATATATGTATGCGTATGAATGTATATATGTATGTACGTATGTGACTGGCTAACACATGACATTAATGGACAACTCTATGTTCACACTGAAACAGTAGAACATCAACTTCTGGACACGGGGGATTGACCCGCCCCCACCCACTGCTTTACTCACTGATGTAAATGTGGAAAGCTTTGGGAGAGGAGGGTGAGAAGTGCACGTGGAAATCGTGTAACAGTGTCCGCGCTTGTGAGTGAGAGAATATTTGTCATCCTGGGAACCTGAACATGATATAAACATGTGGAAACTCATGAAGGGACATACTACTGAATAGCTTTACATGACCGCTCTCAGGTGGGGCTCAACTCAAGTAAAGGTGAGGATCGGACTAAGAACTTGATCACCTAAGGCTCTAGGTCTGGGTGATCTGTGTAAAAATGCTGCCCTTCTCCCCTCCTCTCCCTTTCTGTGTGTGTGTGTGTGTGTGTGTGTGTGTGTGATTTGCGTCTCAGCCCTATCTTAATTATCTTTATCTCTATCATTCTCTGCCTCAGTGTCTCTCGCCATTTTTCTCCCCCTATCTCTTTCTTTCACTTTGCACCATCTCTTCCTTAAACCGTCTTTCATTGTCTCTTTCTTTCTTTCTTTCTGTCTGTCTGTCTGCCTGTCTGTCTCTTGATCATTAACTCTCGGCAACTTGAGAAGAATCAAAAAGTTAGTCTCTCTCTCTCTTTCACACACACACACACACACACACACACACACACACACACACACACACACACGTTTATAAAGTCAGTCACATCTCTTCCTCCACCCCTCTCTTTCTCTCTCTCTCTCTCTCTCTCTCTCTCAAATTTATAACGTTAGTTACAATTATCTCTCTCTCTCAAGTTTATAGCGTGAGCCACATCTTTCTTCCTCCCCCCCCCCTCTCTCTCTCACCATGGATTCAGGTCAGACAGATTCTTCCTCCCAGACGTCCGTGAATTTTATAACCTATATAAAGTAACAAATGTCTTTACTCCTTTCATTTTATCTTGGCCTAAAATTGCCATCTATCCATCTTGCATGCTGAGTAGAAGCAAGAGAAGCACCGGAATATGATGCTAGTCACGATGAAATGCTATGAGAAGGATGTAGGGCCGCAGCATTATCTTTTTCTCCCACTGAACAACGTGAATTTAGTTGCAAAAGGACGAAAATTTGGGCCAAGTTAAGGTGAAAGAACTGCAGTCCAATTTAACGCCTTCACTACGATGTCGATTTATACATATTCCTACTACCATCAGACGATTTTATCCAGCTTAGGGGAGACTTTGCTAACTGGAGGGGTTAGATACTTCATTAACCCCTTCACTACGATGATCTAGGCTGAAGAAAATGGACTAGCAATAATAAAAATACCAGAGGATTACGTTCTCTATTTTTTTAACTCCAACACAAGACGATTTTATTCAGCTGTGGGGCAGTAAAATGGGCCTGAGTGTGTTAACCCCTTCGCTCCCAGGAAGTCTTGGTCAGCGTCATCCTTTTTACCTCCAGACGATTTCCCTCATCTCTGGAATGGCCTCTCGTAATGATGGGATTAATGGAGGCTTTATCTACCTCACCCCCCTCTCCTTTACTACCAGACGTCCTAAGATCAATAAAGTTGTCTATGTTGCAAGAAAATGTCATCGTTCTGAAAAGGCGAAGGCAGAAGAGGCACGGCTCTTCACTATTTCTGTTTTTTTAATATTTTATAAAACATATGATGACGACGATGATGATGATGATGATGATGATGATGACAGAACAAGATGATGATAATGATGATGATGGTGACGATGATGGAAGACGCCTGACCTCTGAGTGTCGTTACTGGCAGCACTCCGTAATGTGGGATGCAGGCTGATCACGTCTAATATTTACACCTGATAAATAAAGGTAATGACTGGCAACAATAATGGGCGTATTTGCACTTTGGCGCACTCAGATTTGGTGATGCATTTCAGTTGTGGGTGTGACTCAGTTGTGCCAAGTTGAAATGAAAGGATTATATACGAAATTATAACATGGTGTATAACTCGAATAATAATAATAATAATAATAATAATAATAATAATTATAATAATAATAACGATACCGGTAATAATAATGTCGGGACTGAGTAGCCTAGCCCCGGACCCCTACGCTCCTGCTAATATGGGGTAAGTTGAGACTGGGTGAATAATATTAATCATCATCATCATGAGCATTGTCATTATAATCATAATTATTATTATTATTATTATTATTATTATTACCGGTATCATTATTATTATTATTATTACTAGAACATATTCCATTCCAACAGGGCCAGAGGGTTTATGTGGTTTGTGTATCTTTGAAAGTTTGTGTAACTTTCTGCTTATTATATACTGCCGCCCTCCCTTCCTTCCTTCCTCCTTCCACCACATCTTCTATATACCATCCCTTCTCTCTCATACTTCTTCCCTCCCTCCTTCTGCCCTCATACTTCCTCCTTTCCTCCTGCCCAGGCAGGGAACTGGGTGGGTGAAGGGGGCGTTACTCCACCTCTATTTTAAGCAGATTTAGTCACGATAAAAAGGCAGTTTCTTCCCAAATCATTAGCATTAAATAGTTTATTGCAAACAGTGCTTCCCTGTATTATTGTATCATAAACAATTTTTGAGTTACTTTGCTCACACACACACACACACACACACACACACACACACACACACACACACACACACACACACACACCGCTCAAAACACAGCACCCGGTACGCGCTAAGGGAGTCGCAGGTGTAATGAAAGTGCATTCTGATTTGACTGTATAAATTGATGAAGTGATAATTCTGCTATAATTCCGCTCCTTTTCTTTTTTTTTTTTTAGTGATGGATTCCGCCCTGTTTCCCCTCTCTCTATCATACTTTTCCTCTCTCTCCTTCACCCCTACCGTTATCCCCCCTTCTCAAGTTCCCTCCTTCCCTCCCCTTTCTCCTATTTCTTCCTACCTTCCCTCTTTTCTTCCTTGCTTTCTGTGTCTTCTCTCCCTAACCCAGTTCCTCCCCTATATATCCTTTCTCCTTCCCTCCCTCACTCACCTATATCTCTTCCTTTCCTCCCTCATTCCCCCTTACTTCCCTCCCTCCCTCATTCACTCACATTCCTCCCTCTCTCTCTCTCTCTCTCTTCCTGGCCGCCTTCCCTCCCTCTCTCCATCCCTCGTATCTCCTCCCTCTCTCCTAACTCACTGTCCTCCAAATTTAACTTGCAATTCCGACTTCCTCTCAACTCTTCCCTGTTCCCCTCCTCCTCCTACTCCTCCTTCTATCTTAGTTCCCTCTCCCTAGTCTCCTTCTCTTCTCTCCCACTCTCCCCTCCACCACTTCCACTCCTTCCTTCTCACTCCTACTCCCCTCTTCCCCACTCCCACTCCCCTCCTCCCTACTTCCACTCCCTCCCTCTCCAACTCCCACTCCCGCTTCCCCCACTCTCTCTCCCGTCCTCCCCCACACCCACTCCCTTCTTTCTCCACTCCCTCTCCCTTCCTCCCCCACACCCACTCTTCCTTTCCCACTCTCATTCCCTTCCTTCCCCATACCCACTCCCTTCCTTCCCCACACCCACTCCCTTCCTCCAAAATTCCACTCCACTCCCCTCCCCCCACTCCCACTCCACTCCTCCCCACATCTATTCCACTCCCCACACCCACTCCCACTCGCCTTCTCCCCTCCCCCTCCCCCATTCCCACTCCCTTCCCCCTCCCCAACTCCCACTTCGCTCTTTCCCCACTACCACTCTCCTCTCCTCATACACCTACTCCACCCCTGGGCCCACTCAAACTGCCACTCCCCCTTCCCACTCCCTTCTCCATTCCATCTCCTCTCCCTTTCATTCCTATCTCCCCTCCTCTTTCACTCCATCTCCCCTCCTTCTCCACACCATTTCCCCTCCTCCTCCACTCCCCTCCTACCACACTTCCACTCGCCCTCCTCCACTCCCATTCCCTTCCTCCCTCACCCCACTCCCAGTTCTCCATACTCCCCTTCCCCACTCCCATTCCTCCCCACTCTCGCCCCCTCCTCCCCCATTCCCCCTCCTTCCCTCCCACTACTCCATTCCATCCCGTTCCTCCTCCCCCTCCCTCCTCCCCCACTCCCCAAACACTAACTTCCTCACTTTTTCCCCTGTCTCCCCCACTGCTCACTCCTTCCCCAAACTCACGATCCTAACTTCCCACCAGCTGGCCTCACTTCCTCAATATCCTCTTCCTCTTACTTCGTCTTCCCTCCCTCCTTCCTCTTATCTTCCTCTTTTGTAGCCTGTATATTCTGTTGCTTTTCCTCTTCCTCCTCCTCCTTTTTTTCCTCTGTCTTATTCTCTTAACCTCCGACTCTCCACTTCTTATCGTCCTCTTTGGCTTTCCTCTTAGTCTTTCTCTAATCTTTCCCTTTTTCCGTTTTCTTCCTTTCTTTCTTTTTTCCTTGTATTTTTTCCTCGCTCTTCCTCTGATCTCCCTTTTCCTCTTCCTTCCTTATTTCTTCTGTTTCCTCCTCTCCTCTTTTTGTCTTTCTCTCTGACTTATTTTCTCCTAATCTTCTTCTGGTATTTTTCCTACTCCTTTTCGTTCACATCATTTCTCTTCCTCCTCTTATTTTCCTCTTCACCTTCTTCCTTCGTCTTCTTTCTCTGTCCTCTTCATTCGTCCTCCTCTTTGTAACATCTTCCTCTGATTATCTTTTTCCTTCTTCTTATATCCTTTTCCCATTTCCTCTTCTTTCCCTCCCATATACTGTTTTTATTTTCCTCTTTTTTTCTGTTCCTCTTGGTCTTATATTCTTCTTCTTTTCCTCTCTCCTTCTTCTTACATTCCTATCCTCTTTCAATCTCTTCCTCCTGCTTATCTTCCTCTTCCTTCCTATTTCTCTTCACAGTTTCCTTCTTCTCCTCTTCCCTCTTCTCACTGTCTTCCTCGTTTGTACATATTTCTACTTTCCTATTTCTATTCTTCAGTTTCTTCTTTTTTCATTTTCTTCTTCCTTCTTCTTCTCTTTTCTCCCATTTTCTTCTTCTTCCTCCTTCTTCTTCTCTTCCTCTTGGTTTATATTCCACCCTTGACTCCAGTGACTTCTTAGTTTCCGCATCCTCTTCTTCTTACCTCTTAATTCTCTTCTTGTCATCTTCCTCTTCTTTTTCCTTCCTCTTCCTCTTGCCTATCGTTCTCTATCCACAATTTCCCTCTTCATGTTATCTCCCCTCCTCTCTCTCTCTCTCTCTCTCATTCTCCCCTTACCTCCAAAACTCCCCTTCCCACTTTTTCTCTACTTTTGTTTTTCTTTTCTCTCCTCCCTCTGTTCCTCTACACATCTTCCCATTCCCTCTCTCCACCTTCACCCACTCTCCCTCCACTCTCTACCTCCCTCTCTCCCTCTCCAAATACTCCCCCCCTATCACTCTCTCTTCCTCTCCAACTCCCTCTCTCTCACAATCTTTCTCTCTCCATCTTTCTCTCATTCTTTCCTACCTATATTTCCCACCCACCCCTCCCTCTCCCTACCTGTCATTCCCTCTCCCTCCCTTACTTCCCACCTCCATATTCCCCCACTCCTCTTCCCTCCCACTCCTCTACATCCCACCGATTCCAATTCTTACTCCCCATCCCTCCCCTCCTTCCTCTATTCTTCCTCCCACTCCAATTCCCTCCCCTTCCCTTCTTCACTTCTCTCTCTTTTACCCCCTCTCTAATTTCCTCCCCCTCCCACTCCCTCTCTCTCCCTCCTTCAATCCCCTCTCCGTTCCTCCCCTTCCATCACACCCTTTCTCCTAGCCTCCCCCTCTCAAATCCCTCCCTTCCTCCACCCAGAGAGACTGAGAAATAAGACAGCTTCCAAAAATACCTCCACCAAGCTGTCACCGCCTTCCTCTCTCTCTCTCTCTCTTTCTCTCTCTCCTTCTTCTTCTACTCCTCCTCTTCCTCTTTATCTCATACTTCTCTGCCTTCAACGTCTTTACATCTCTCGTCATTTTCCTTCCATCCTCCTATCTCTACCGCCTTCCTTCCCTTTCTTCTCTCCTGTTTTGTCCTCATCTTCCTTTTTCCTCCTCGCTTGTTCTCTTTCTCCTATCTTCCTCCTCCTACATTCCTGCCTCGCTTCTGGCTTCCTTCTTCCTTTCTTCTCTTATTCTTCCCTCCTCCTCCTCTCTTCTGCCCCCACTGTCCATCTCCTTTCTTGCTCTTCCTTTCTCCATCTCTTCTTTCTTCCCGCCTCCTCCTTTCCTCCATTCTTCTCCCATCTTCCTCCAATCTGTCTCCATTCCTCCTCCTTCCCCCTTGTATTCCTCCTCTCTCTGCCCTGTTTCCTCTTTTCAGTTTTCCTTTTCCTTCCTCGCTTCCTCTTCTTCTTTGTCTTCTCCTCCCTTTATTTCTCCTCATCTTTCTCTTCTTCCCTTTCTTCCTTTCCTCCCTATCTTTCCTCTCCTCCTCCTCTTCCTTCTTGCATGCTCCCTGTCTTCTTGCTTGCCAAATGCCCGCTCCATTCCACCTCTCTCTCTCTCTCTCTCTCTCTCTCTCTCTCTCTCTCTCTCTCATACGTCCTTCACTTTCATTTATCTTTCTATCACCATCAATCCCTGTCTGTCTGTCTGCCTGTCACACACAAGGTACCTGTACTACTGCCTCTCTCTCTCTCTCTCTCTCTCTTCTATTTACTCATTTTCCTCTTTTTCTAGCTATTTATCAATCAATCAATCTACATATCTATCTATCTATCCATCCATCCATCCATCAATCTAGCTATCTCTTTCTCTCATTCACCAACCCTCAGTTTCCGCCCTTCTCTCTCTTTCTCCTCTTTTTTCCTCATTTCCCCTACTGCCCATATTCCCCATTCCTTTCCATTCATCTTTCCTCCTCTTCCTCCTCTCCCCCGTCTCTCTCTCTCTCTCTCCCTCTCTCTCTCTCTCCTTTATCTCTCTCTTCTTTATTGTTATTCCTCTTCTCATCTGAATATCCTGAATTTTTCTCCCATCATTATTTTATTTTTCTTCTTCCTGTTCTCTTTATTTTTCTTTCTTCTTTTGTCCTGATTTTGCATTATCATTTCTCTCTCTCTCTCTCTCTCTCTCTCTCTCTCTCTCTCTCTCTCAAGAAAGCTCCCTAGCGCCTCTTCCTTAGTGATTTATTTTTGGATTCGACTAGTTAACATTTTGTGTTTCACAGACGTCATCGTAAGGAAGAGGTTATTCGTTCATAACTGCCCGAGAACACTTTGAATCATGAACACTGTATTATGAACTTTGAATCATGAACTTTTCAAATCATGAACACTCTGAATCATGAACACTGAATCATAAACACCTTGAATCATGAACACTGAATCCTGAACACTTTGAATCAAGAACACACTGAATCATGAACACGTACACAACCACCAGCCACTTACCCCAAATCCCCCACTACACATACCATCACCACTAATGAATCACCACAACCTCAACCACCACTAATCAATCACCACAATCACCAATCATCACCGGTCATCATCTAATCAGCTACCAATCCTCAAAACATCATCTAACTATCCATCCTAACCTGACAGCTTAATTCTTCACCATCAGTCATTCAATCACCAATCGCAATCCATTATCTAATCACCAGTCATCATCCAGTCACCTATCATCACCCGATCACTAGTCAGCCCCCAATCACTCAATCATCCATCATCACCCAATCGCCAATCATCACTCAGTGGCCAGTCACCATTCAATCACCAGTCATCAGCCAATCACTAATCAACACCCTAACATTACCATCATCCAATCACCAATCAGCACCCAGTCACAATCATCATCCAATTACAGCCATCAGCCAGTCACCAATCAACATCCAGTCACAACACCCTGTCACCAATCAACACCCAGTCACCAATCAACACCCAGTCACCAAACATAACCCAGTCATCACCCACTCATTCAGTCACCAGTCATAACACAATAACCCATCACCACCCAATCACCAGTCACCACCCAATCACCAATCACCACCCAGCCCCGAATTAAAGCAATCAATGGAACCCAGACCTGCGGATCGACGGCCCTCTCCAGGAAACTTTGATCCCGTATTAATTAATTGCCAGGAAGCTTAGTCCTTAAAAATAATACCAACCACACCAGTTCCGGGTAGACTGGCTTGGGTTGGGTTGGGTTTGGTTGGGCTGGGTTGGGTTAGGCCTCAAAATTGGGACCTACCACAACAGCTCGGGTCTGGAGTGGGTTTGGGTTGGCTTAGCTTTGGTCTGGTTAGGATGACTTTGGTTTGGTTTGGTGTGGTTAGGAATCGTTCGGGTTACATTTGGTTGGGTCTGGTTGGATTACGTCTGACTGTATATAATGTGCGTTGGTTTGGGTCCCACTTACTTAGGCTGGGTTGGGATGGAGATGATGATAGTTTTGGATTTGGGTGCATTAAGTTAGGTGGAGTTGGGTTAACTTAGACTTCCTGACTCTGCACAAGTTTCATCTCATTAGACTGACCTGAGTAGGCCTGAGGTAGGTTTGTCTGGGACTGGTTCGTTAGGTTAGGTCAAACTGGGTCAGGTCAGCATGAGACATGATAGGCTAGACTAGGCTGGGTTGGGTCAAAAGGGGTAGGTTAATAGTAGGCTATGTTAGGTCAGCTTAGATAAAGATGGATTATGTTAAGGTTGGGTATGGACAGAATGAGTCAGGATAGAATAAAGTAGGTTGAACTGCAGTAGGTCAGACTTTGTAGGTTAATTGTAGGCTAGGCTTGTCTTCATTAGGTTGGGGTAGTTTAGGTTAGGGTTAATATAAGTTGGATAGGTGAGGACGAATCAGGAGGGATGAAGGTAAAAATGAAAGCCTTGCCGTCAGAAAGGAGCACTCCCCGATTCTGAATACATCAACATTTTTCAGGCGGGGAGTGTAAGTGTGTTGTCACAGAGGCTTACACACTCATTGCTATTCCATCCCTCTTACGGTGCCTAGAGTGAGAGGAGGGGGAGGTGGGCGCTGCGAGAGGAGGAGTGGGGGAGAAAGGGGATGGGGAAGAGTGCAGGAAGTGGGGAGGACAAGGTAAGATGAGGGGAAATGAAGGTGGAAGAGGAGGGGAAGAAGGGGAATTGGGGAGGAAGAAGAGGGGAAGAAGGGGAACAGGGGAGGGATAGGATGAGAAGAAGGGGAATTGGGGAGGGAGAAAAGGGGAAGAAGAGTGGGAATGGAAGAGGAGGAGAAGAAGAGTGGGAGTAATTGAGGAGGGAAGAGTACTGGAGGAGTGAAGGGAATATAAAAGGAAAGGCGTGGACTGGGGTGAATGGGAGAGGAGTGTTGGAGAGAGGAGTCGGCAGTGGCGAGAAAAGGTGGGGATGAGGGCAAGTGGAAATGAGAGAGAAGGAATGAAGGGGAGAGGTGAGAGAAATGCGGAGGGGGAAGGAATGTGGGAGAATGGAGAGAAGAGTAAGAGGGAAAGGAGAGGTAAATGGGATGGGAGAGAAGAGGACTGAGGGGGTGAGTGGGAGGGAGAAGTGTACTAAGAAGATGTGGGATAGGTGAGATATGAGAGGAGGGGTTTGGAGGAGTGGGAGTGGGTGACGAGGGGAAGAAGGTTGAGGGGGAGGAGTGGAAGATAAGTCAGAATGAGAGGTGGGCTAAGTGGAACGGAAGGAGGGGGTTAAAGGGAGTGTGAGTGGGGTAAGAGAGGAGGAAGACTGAGTGGAAGAGGTGGGAGAATGGGGAAAAGGGGAGAGTCGAATGAGGGGAAGAAACGTGAAGAGGAAACATGAGGTGAGAGTGCAGGAGGGGAAGAGAGGAGTGAGGCGGAGAGATGAGGTAAGTGGGATGGGAAACAAAAGGACCAGATGAGTGGGAGTGGGCTAGAAGATGGCGGGGGAGAGGCAGTGTGAGTGAGGTGGAAGAATGGGGGATGAGGGGAAGCGGAAGTGAGGGTAGAGGGGAAGAAGACTGGGGAGGAAAGAAGGGGGCTGGTGATAGGAGGGATTGGGAGTGAGTGGGGTTGGGGAGAATAATAAGGGGAGGTAAAGTGAGTGGGGAGGAGTGAAAGGGGTGAAAGTAGTGGGACTGGAGGATGCAGGTAAGGAGAGTGGGGAGGAAAAGGGAGAAACTGAGGTGGAAGAGGAGGGTAGAGGAAGTGTGCGATGGAAAAGGGTGGAGAGGAAACTAGGAAAGGAGGGAAAAGAAACAGTGGGATTTGGAGAGGAGAGGGAGAGGAGTGAAGGTGGAGGGGGGGAGGGGACAGGGCTGGTGTTATGGGTGAGAGACAAGGGGGAGAAGGAGAGTGGGGAGAAAAAGAAAAGAGTGCAGTGGAGAGAGAGAGAGAGAGAGAGAGTCGGAAGTGGTGTAGGTGTGAATGATGGGGGTGAACGAGGTGGAAGAGAAGGAAGAGGGGGATTAAGGAATGAGGTCTGGGTGTTAAAGAGTGATTCAGGGGATGTGGAGCAGAAGAGAGAGAGAAAGTGGAGGAACATGGGAGGTAAAGAGAGGGAGGTTTGGAGGGAATGGGGTGAAAGGGACGTAAATCAAGAGGTTCATCATCATCATCATCATACAAAGAGTAGCTATAATAAAAATAAGAAACTAGAATATGAAGCAGAAGGGTATATTCCGGTTTCTTACTCTTGCACTGTACGGACTTGTTCACATGGAAGAAAAGAGGGAGGAGGAGGAGGAGGAGGGGGACGGTAGGGGGGGGGTAAATTCTTCCATAAAGGTGAGTGAGTAAAAGAAACCTGAATGTTAAGACTATTGGCATATTAACCGTCTTGCTGCAGGGGCGACGTAGTATGTTAGTCACCCACCTTCACATTATTTTATGCAGCTGAAAGCGAGTCATGGGAGCCCGTGATTGCTAAAATAATACCTACTTCTGGTTTTTGAAAATTCTGGTTCGATCTCAAAGGCTAAATCGAGAAGAAAATTTAAATGAAACTCCCATAATTAATAACATCTACAAAAATGCACACTTTTACCCAGACACTGTTAAACCAAAGCGATACAAATAACTGGATCTAAAAGAGCAGACTGTAGTGAATTTACGACCGTGTTAGTTATACTGAGTGCATGAAGGTGTAAGCAAATCCCACCTGTAACTGTTAGAAAGGATCAGGCTGCATACCACATTCCAGAGTGCAGTCAGCAAAGATGCAGGAATTTCGTCACGTTCAGTCATCACATGCTTCAGAAATTTTCATTAAAAATCTGGGGCTAGTCCACACCTCTGTTCTGTGTCTTAATTACCGTCCATCACCTCCACGCAGGTAGGACAGCTCGTTTGTTAGTACCGAACGAATATCCCCAACTCTTTACTGCTCCGTTCATGACCAGTTTTACTTAGGCTGGAGGATCACTTTAACTAGTAGTCAAGGAGGCTCATTTCTACCTCACAAATAAGGCTCATTGCAGTTTATGCCATCACTACTTAATATTCAAGCTGTGGGAGTGACCCACTTACATCAGGCGAACACAAACGGACGATAAGATGAAAGTTACCACTGTCTTTGTGGGAATTTTCCCACAAATTCTCGTTATGTCCAAACAAGTAGTATTTTCGGTAACAGTGAAGACAGATAGACAAGCTAACAAACATGATGATTTAGAGAGACTTTTAAAAATGTTTAATGTTCACCAAAATTCACTTACTTTTTGAATCAACATAAACATCGCCACAAATTCCCATCACAATCCTCCCACTAAGTGGCAGGTGGAGGTGACCACCATCTGCTCGGTCAGTGTACTGAGTGACAAGCCAAATGTTTCCTGCAATCCAGGACTATATTTACTACGTTGGGTGGTAACCACATAGCCAACAGATCGACGCCAGGCGATCTAGTGGGTAAAGGTGCTAAAACAGGGTGATGCCCATAGGAGTGTTCAGACGGAGGCTACGGTTTAGTGCTGACATACTGCCGCTCAGGGACAACAGAATGGTCACTCTCGCCACGAATGTCTAGAGTGAATGGCATAGTCCTAGTCTAATACGCGCCTGATGTAGGAGTAAAGGAGTAGATGATGGATGGATGGATTACTATTTCTGCAACCCAATAAACAAACAAACGCAGACAAGTGGACAGACAGACAGACAGACACCAACAATACCAAAACACCCACCCCAAGCTGAGTTCCAGAGGGTAATAAATCCGAGGAAACCATAGATAAAAACCTTACATAACACCGCCTCTCTACATAATATATTCCAAACCTCCATTAACAAGGGGGACTCAAGGGAAAGTATGTGGCCAACCAAATATGCATGAGCTTGTTTTTTTTAGTTAGATGAAGATATAATTGGGAAAAAAGATGGAGAGAGAGAGAGAGAGAGAGATTAGCCACGTAGACATATGATTATTCTGATGGGGAGGGATTAGTGTTTTCACCCCCTTGATTTCAATTTGGTTGTGGTCCAATCTCTCTCTCCCTGTCTCTCTCTCTCTCTCTGGTTTCTTTCAGTTCCCTTCTACATTTTCTTACTTGTCTGTCTGTCTGCCTGTCTTACCTTGTTGCATTACTTTTCCTTTCACTCCATTTTTCTCTTCACATCTTTAGCCACTCTCTCTCCTCTCCCGCCATCATTCTGTTATCTTTTTCTCTTCCTCTCTTTCCTCTCTGCTTCATCGTATTTTTCTCTTTTCTATCTAAATCTTCTCTACTTTTACTTTCATTTTCGCTCCTCTCTCTCTCTCTCTCTCTCTCTCTCTCTCTCTCTCTCTCTCTCTCTCTCTCTCTCTCTCACCACATTTATGCTCCTACATCCCCACACCTCCCCCTTTCTCTTCATTTCTCTACCCCCTCCCTTCCTCCTTCCTTTCCCTTCCCTCTCCTCTCCCCCCTCCCTCTAGCATCACTTCTCCCACTGTACCGTATATATGCTTGGGGGAGGGAGAAGGGGGAAAGAGGGAAAATGGGAGAGAAGAAAAGGAAGAAATGATGGGAAGGGAATGGAAGGGAAGGAATGGAGGTGGGAAAGGGAGGGAAGGGAGGAATGAGGAGTGAGAGGAAGGAGAAAAGAAGGGAGGGAAGACGGAAGTGAAGAGAAGAGAGTGAGGAGGGAAGCGAGAAAAAGGGATAGAAGAGGGAAGGGGGGAGAAGAAAACGTAGAAGGGAGAGGAGGTCATGGATGGGTAAATGGAGGTGAGAGAATGAAGAGAAGTAGGAAAGGGAGACAAATGGGTAAGAGGAAATGGGAGAGAAAGGATGGAAGAGAAAGGGAAGAGGGGAAGGATGGAAGGAGGAAGGGGAAGGGGGATGGGGAAAGAAGGAAACCAAGAGGAAAGGTAGAAAAGAGAGTAGAGGGAAGTGATGGAAGCGGGGAAGGTGAGAACGATGAAGAGGGAAAGGGAGAAAAGGGAAGGAAGAGATGAAAGAAGAGAAAGAAGAAAGAGTGGGAAAGATAGGGACAAGAGATGGAACAGAAAACAGAGGGAGGAGATATGAGTAGGAGTGTTTAAGGGAAGAGAGGAGAGGGGAAGAAGAGGAGGAATAGGAGGGGGGAATGGAGAGGGGAGAAGAGATTAGGAAGGAGAAGGGAGGAGAGGAGAGGGAAAAGAGGAATAGGAAAGAGGAAAGAGGAAACGTGAAGACTGAAAGAGGGGAAATCAGAGGGAAATCAGAAAGGGAAGAGCACAGAGGAGCACGAGGGAAAGGAGAGAGAGGAAGGGGAGGGGAAAGAATAGTGGGGAGGAGAGAGAGTAGACAATAGGAAGTAAGGGTTACAGAGGAGTAGATTAAAAACGGGAGGGTTGAGGGAGGGAAAGGAGAAGTTAGGGGTGAGGGGAGGGAATAGGGGAGAAGAGGGGGAGGGTAGGAAGAAGGGATGAGGTGAGGACAAGGAAGTGGGGAGATAATGAGGGGAGCAATCCTCCACATTACCTCCATTGACAAAAAATCACGTTGAGAGAGAGAGAGAGAGAGAGAGAGAGAGAGAGAGAGAGAGAGAGAGAGAGAGAGATCGGAGGAGAAGGGAAGAAGAGAAGGGAATGAGGAAGAGGAAAAAGAAGAAAAGAGGAAGAAGAAGAGAGAAAAGCAGGAAGGAATGAAGAAACAAGAGGATGCGAAATTAACAAGAAAAAGGGAGGAAGTAAGGAAAGAGGGAAGACGAAGGACAGAAGAAATGAGGAAGGGAAGAAAGGAGGAAAAAGGAAAGAAAGAAAAAAAAAAGAGGAGGGAAGGAAAAGAGGGTGGGAAGAAGGGGCTAAGAAAAAAAGAAAGAAAAAAATGAAGGAAGGAAGGAGGGGAAGGAAAAAAGAAGGAAGAAAGGATTGAACGGAGTGGAGAAGAGAATGAGACAAAGAAGGAATGAAAAGAATGACGGTAAAGATGGAAGGAAGGAAGGAGGAGCGGGAAAAAGAAAACATGGCAAGAAGGAAGGAAGGAGGGGTTCAAGGAGAAGTGCTTACCACGGAGTTTAAATAAAGGCCCATAAGGAAGGGTCTAAGAATGGTGGATTAGCTGGAAATTTCTGGGAAGGGATTACATGCTGAAGGGTTGGGAGGGGAAGGAAGGCGAAGGAGAGGAGAGGAAGGAAGGAAAGGAGAGAAGGAGAATTGGCAAGAAAGAGGAAAAATTAGACGAATACCACATAATACACCTTCATCCACTTTCACCTTCCCTAATTTTATCCTACCCAATCCTTCCCTATCCAATCCAATCGTTTATAATCCTATCTTATACTATCAGATCCTAAGCTATTTTATTTTATCTTATTTAGACAAGCCCTAAAGAGTACATTAAATATAAGGCGTAATCCTTTCAGTTTTCTTTCTTTCTTTTATCTATGTGCTTGTGAGTCATTATAACGGGACAGGACTGTACGTGGTGCCCGCTTACACAAACACACACACACACACACACACACACACACACACACACACACACACACACACACACACAGTGACATCCCCCATCAAACACACACCTACACCTATCCCCTCACAAACACAAACACATCAACACACTGAAACACAAACACAAACACAGCAGCACACACACACACATACATACGTAACCACATACACTTTCACCTACTCTTTCTTTCACATCATCCATCTCTCTCTCTTTCTCTCTCTCTCTGTACACACACACACACACACACACACACACACACACACACACACACACACACACACACACACACGATAAAAAGTACACAACAAACAAGTTAATAGGAAACATACACAAGCGCTTACTCATTAAAAATTTTCTTTTCTCTCTCTCTCTCTCTCTCTCTCTCTCTTTTTCTCTCCTCTCTTCTCTCTCTGATAAGGTATACAGAGATGATGGGAACTATCATCACTGTCAAATTGGAAAGGGGACGAAGAGGGAAGGAGAGGAGAGGGGGGGAGAAGATGGGGAGATGAGGAGAGGAGAAGAGGAAAGAAGGGGAGAGAATGAGAGGAGGGGAGAGAAGAGGAAAGAAAATGACAAGAGGAGATGAGAGAGGAGGAGAGAGAGAGAGAGGAAAGTATGGAAAGGGACGGCAGAGAGAAAGGGAAAGGAGGGGAAAGAGGGAGGTGGGAAAGAATGGCGAGAGGAATGGGAGAAGGAAGGAGTGACGAAGGGAAGGGGAGAAGGAAGGGATGGGTAGGAAAGGGAAGACGAGGAAGGGGAGGCTGTGGAGAGGATAGATGAGGGGAAAGATGGGAGGACAGAGGGTTGAAAAGGGGAGGAGAGGCGAAGAAAAAGTAAGGGACGGAGGGGATGGGAACGGTGGGGAGACGAGAGGGGGAAGAGATAAGAGGGGGACAGGAGGAAGAAAAGAGGAAGGATCGGGGAGAGGAGGGGAGGCGTAAAGTACATACATAGTGCTCCCTATTATCACGTCCTTTACCTCCCTTTAAACTGGGGAGGAGAGGAGAAGGGACGGGGAAAGGAGGGGGACAGGAGGAGGGAGGAGAGGGAAGGGATGGGGAGAGAAGAGGGGCGTACTCAAGCCCTGTACATCCCGTTAAGATGGGGAGGGGATGAGGGGGAGGGGAGAAGAACGAAAGAGGAGATGAAAACAGAGACAAGAACGAAAGGTGTGGAGAGGGAAAGGGAATGTGATGAAGGAAGAAGATACAGCAGAAGGGTGAGAAGAGAGAGGGGAGGGAAAAGGAAGAGAGTTTAGCAAAAAAGTAAATGAAGAGGAGGGAGAGGGAGGTGGATGGAAAAGATAGAGAAGTGTGCGGAAAGGGGGATGAAAGAGGAAGGAAGGGACAGAAGAGGATGGAAGGGTAAGGAAAGGAGGCGATGAAAGAGGGGAGGGTGGAAGAGAGGCTGACGGGTGGAGAGTAGAGAGGGGAGTTAAGGAGACTGAAGAGAGGAAGAAGGGCGAGAACAGGGCATGTGAATAAACGGGAGGACAAGGAATTATGCGAAGGGAAGGAGATGTTGGGAGAAGTGAAGGGTAGGATGAAGGGGATGAAATAGTAGGAAGGATGGAAGCAAAAAGGAAAGCAAAGAAGGAAAGATAATTGAAAGTAAGGAAGGAAGGAGGGAAAAGGTAAGAGTAAAGAATGAATGAAAAAAAAAAAAAGACAGGAGAAAGAAGACAAATAACAAAACGAGAGGAAGAAGGAAGGATGGATGGATGGATGGATGGACGGAAGGGAGGGAGGAAGGAAGGAAGGAAGGAAGGAACGAACGAACGATGGAAGGAAGGAAGGAAGGAACGATGGATCGATGGATGGAAGGAACGGTGGTTGGATCGAAGGAAGGAAACGAGATAAAAAATAGCAAGAACAGAGGAAGAATATAGTACTTGTAGATAAAAGAACGAAAATGCAGGGATATAAAAATGAATAAAGACTTTAGAAGGAAGAGCAAAAAGGAATATAAAATCTGAAACTGAGTAGAGTGAATTATAAAGCTTTAAATAGTGAGCCAATTCCACCGATAAGACAGACTTTCTTTTTTATACATATTATACCTACATACAATTTTGCTCAAGTTAAGGAGATAATTTTCAAGCTGGAGGAGTCAGATATTACCTTCAATTGCTCTTTCATTGCTAAGGGCGCTCTCTGAACCTAGATATAATTGTCTTCTAGTTGAATGAATACCATAAAAATGAGGTTCGCGGTCTAAAGGGGTTGTGTGTGTGTGTGTGTGTGTGTGTGTGTGTGTATTTCACTGGGCACTTGGGTGATAGCTGTTCTATTTTGTGTTTGTCTTCGTGTTTCTGGATTCTGCCCACACTTGTCACAGTAGGGATTAAAGTTTGATGATGATGATGATGATGATGATGATGATGATGACGGAGATGATGATGATGATGATGATGATGATGATGATGATGATGATGACGATTAATGATTGGTGATGGTGATGGTGACTGACGACTGACGACGACGACGACGACGACGACGATGATGATGATAAGGACGACGACGATGATGATGATAAGGACGATGGCGATGACGATGTTGATGAGGAGGAGGATGCAACATAAAAGAAGCACAAATAGAAAATACTGTAGTGTACAATCAGAATTTTTTAATAATAAATTTCTTTTACTTCATAATTTGGTACGAATGGGAGGCGGGGTAGGGGGGTAGAGAAGGAGGGGGAGCAGGGAGGGCAGGGGGAAGGAAGGGGAGGGGAAAAATAGGAAAGGGTAGGAAAGAGAGAAGGTGTAGGGAAAGGGAGGGGAAAAACAGGAAAAGGTAGGAAAGAGAGAAGGTGTAGGGAAAGGGAGAAGGATAAGGAACGGGGAGGGGAAGGGGAAGCAGGTAGGAAAGAGGGGAGGGTTAGGGAAAGGGAAAGAGATGAGGAGTAGGGTAGGAGTGAGAGGAAGGAGGAGGTTAAAAAAAAGGGGGGGGAGGCAGAGAAGAAATCAGGGTGGGATAGAGAAACGGGGGAAAACTGGGAAGGGGGAGAGGAAAGGCAGAGCAAGGAAGGGAGAAAGGGGGTCGGGTATGGTACAGGGAGTGAATAGATTGGGGAAGAAAGGGAGGGAGAGGGTAGTGTAGATGGGGAATAAGAGAGGGTGGGAAGGGAGTAGGGCTCGGTAAAGGGAGAGGAGAATGAGGGGGGGGGGAGAAGAAGAAGAGAAAAGGTTGGGGGAGGATAGGAAGGGGAAAGGAGAGGGGAAAAAAGAGGAAGCAGAAGTAGGGGAAAATGAGCTAGATGTATTATTCAGGGGAGAGGATAGGAGGGGTGATGCCAGGAGAACAATTAGCTTGAGAGAGAGAGAGAGAGAGAGAGAGAGAGAGAGAGAGAGAGAGAGAGAGAGAGAGAGAGAGAGACAGACAGACAGACAGACAGAGAAATGGACGAACAAGATTAACTGAAAAAGAGGAAAACGAAAGTGGAAGTGCGAAGGAAAGAAAAAGTGGAGGGGAAATTGAAAAGGAAGGGAGGGAAATGAAGAGGAAAGGAGAAACTGAGAGAGAGAGAGAGAGAGAGAGAGAGAGAGAGAGAGAGAGAGCGCTGTGTGGGGGAGTGAAATCAGTCGAGTCAGCAGAGAGCCACTAAAGAGGGAGTTTGACCTAATATTGACAGTAGCCCCGGGGTCATGGCCTAGCCTCACCCCCTTACCCCCTCTCCCTGCCCCAGCTACCAACACAACTATCAACATTTCCTGTATTAAAATTAGCCCTACCAATATTACTCCTGTCTTCCGTACAAATATAACTCCTACCAAAATTACTACCAACATTGCTCCCCCTACCACTTCTCCTATCACTATTACCAACATTTCTCCTACCACCATCTGCCAACACTATATCTACCAACATTTAATAACCCGCATCCAAAGCACGCGTATTCATATCAACTTTACCAACCACAGCCTGCGGTGTGTGGATTTACCCCTTCAGTCCGGTGATGCGCTTTTCGTTTACTTGCAACACCAACAGATGTTTTTATCCATGACGTGTTCTCGTAGGGCAAGGAGGCTCCCTAGCACCACTTTCTCAGCGATTTATTTTCCAAACTACCTATTAATATCCTCTTAATTACTTCTTATCTATATTTTAATGTCAACACAGACTGCATGAATAACACACAAGAATAAAGTAACGGAGCAGAATCAGAAATAAACCGGTAAGGAAGAGGTGTTAGTAAGCTTCCTAAATGCACACCAAAATCCAGCTAAACTCCAAGACCCGTATAACGTGGCTTGAACGTGTATAAAACAGCTACCCGGCCGCTACAGTACACTCAAGCAACATTATCAACAAAAACGCCTCTGTAATTTATATCTGACAAACATGGCCAGCTACCAACATTACTGCTACCACTATCACCAATTTTACGTTACCACCATTGCTAACCCACATTACTACCACAATTACCAACATACCCAACCTCACAACAACCAGCACTACCCTAGTTTATCCTCTTTTGCTACTGAAATTACCAACATCCCTTATAAGAACGAGTCTGCTGTTGTCAGAAATATATACTGTATAGTGCTGCCACCATTACCAACATTACTGCTACCAAAATCACGACTAAGTTCGCTGTCAACGTTAGGCCCCAAATATTACAACCATTATCGTCGCTACCAACATTAGTGCTACCAACATCGTCACTCATACCAACCATTTCACAACTACCATCAAACCCACTATCACTACCACTACCATCGCTACCACCATCGCCCAGTGTCCCACCAAAGTTCATCGCCCCCAGTCTTCCATGATGCCTACCACCACTACCACCATCGCTACCACAATCCCCAGTCAGGTTCCTACCACTACCACCATCGATTCTACAAACATTATTGCCACCAAATGACGTTCAGACTATCATCTACCATTGCTACCACCATCGCTACTGCCAACAACACTGCTACCAACTCCTCTCTACGTCTTCTACCATACTACCACCATCGCTGCTAACACCATTTCCAAGCCATCTCATCTACCACAACTACCACCATCTTTGCTACCAATATTATCTCTTCTCTGCTGCCGCATCACCACAACCTCTTCTCTAACACCTACCACTACTACCACTATCTCTACTACCACCATTACCCCTTTTTTACTTCAATTCCCAACTATTTCTTACACCTCCACTACCACCACCACTACCCAAGTACCTCTTTTACTTCTAACCGCAACCACAACTACCACCATCACTACTACTACTACTACTACCACTTTCCAACTATCTCTTTTACTTCCTGCAACTACCACAACTACCATCATCGTTACTACCACCATCATTTCGTTTCCTACCAACATTAACCACCTGTTTCCTCTATACCTGCATCAACCACAACTACCACCATCGTTCCTTGTGCCACTACCTACCATCATCCTCAATACCCACACGTCTCCTTTAAGGCTTATCTACCACAACTACCACCATCAATATCACAGCCACCATCATCTGCCACCACCACAACTACCACAATCACATTCATCTTTGTTAACTACCACAACCAGCCATCGCAACCATCATTAAAACAACCATCATCATCATCATCACCAACTACAACCATCATGACCATTATCAACCACAACCACCATCATTACCAGATGCATCAACTACTTCAATCATCATCATCATCATCATCATCATCATCATCCATAACTACAACATTACTACCACAACGTCTGTAGCACCACTACATGATATTTCCACCACCAGCTACCACCATCAACCACTACCCCTGCTTTCGCTATCACCACCACCACTATCACTACTACCACACCACCATCACAACCATCATAACTAAAACCGCGAAATACCACCACAACTACCATAATTACCATCTTAACTACAGTCATTACTACTACTACCAACAAAACTACCAACTACCACACCACTTCCTTCACCATCACAACTACTACTATTACCACAACCACAACAATCCAACCACCATCACAACCAGTTACCAAAAACCACAACAAATTTTCATCACAGCAACCACAACTACCACCATCAACCACCACCTCAACCACTATCATCACAACTATCTACCTAGTTACTGATACCAAACCTACCACAACTACCACAACCAATATTACCAAAACAACCACAATCACCACAGTAAAAAAAATATCAACCATAACTACCACATCCACCACCAAATCCACCACAATCATCACAATCTAAACAATAGCTACCAAAACTTATACCACCACCACCTCCACAACCACAGCTACCACAATTACCATAGCTACCAACTCAACTACCACGGTCACTATACCATAATAAAAACATCACCACAGCTACCACAACAATCACAGTTACCCCATTTGCCACAACCACCACAACTACCAAATTCATCACCTTCACAATCTACTACTACTACTATACTACTATTACTACTTCAGTCATCACCATTGTTATATCATCACAAAAAGACAGCAACCACAACCATCATAACCACCACACTGACCATAACCACCAAAATCACCACAATTACCACAACCGCTACATAAATACGGCCACCAAAATCACCAGTTACCACAACCACAACGACTACTACATTAAAACCACCACCACAATCCCAAAAACCACACAATCACCAAAATCACCACAACTGTCACAATCACCATCTCCACAAATACAATCTCCACTCTCACTATAATCATCACACCATCACAACCACAACAATCACCATCACCACAACCACAATCACCACAACCATCATCACTACCACAATTACCACAACCACCACAATTACCACAGCTACCACTATCCCCAGCCTGATACCAGCCGTCCACTCCCACTCCTCAGGATAAAAAAAAAAAAAAAAAAATCCGATAGCCAATAGTCAGAGCTCCCATCAACGCTCAAGCAGCCACGAGAGGGTCTGGATGAGGTGGATGGGGTGTGGATGTGGTGTGGATGAGGTGGATGGGGTGTGGATGTGAGGTGGATGGGGTGAGGATGTGAGGTGGATGAGGTGTGGACGTGGGATGGATGTGAGGTGGATGGGGTGTGGATGTAATGTGGATGGGGTGTGGATGTGAGGTGGATGGGGTGTGGATGTGAGGTGGATGGGGTGTGGATATGAAGTGGATGGGGTGTGGATGTGAAGTGGATGGGGTGTGGATGTGAAGTGGATGGGATGTGGGTGTGAGATGGATGGGGTGTGGATGTGAGGTGGATGGGGTGTGGATGTGAGGTGGATGGGGTGTGGATGTGAGGTAGATGGGGTGTGGATGTGAGGTGGATGGGGTGTGGATGTGAGGTAGATGGGGTGTGGATGTGAGGTGGATGGGGTATGGATGTGAGGTGGATGGGGTGTGGATGTGAGGTGGATGGGGTGTGGATGTGAGGTGGATGGGGTGTGGATGTGAGGTGGATGGGGTGTGGATGTGAGGTGGATGGGGTGTGGATGTGAGGTGGATGGGGTGTGGATGTGAGGTGGATGGGGTGTGGATGTGAGATGTAGATGTAGGGTGGACGTGGGATCGATGACAGGTAAAGGTGTGTATGTTGTGTGGATGTGAGGTGGATGATGGATGGATGTTGTGTGGATGAGGTGTGGATGTGGGAGGAATAAGATGCTGTGTTAATGAGGTGTATAATATGCCAATGAATGATGTGTGAACAGTGGTCAAGTAGAGGAAGATGTGGATTGTGTGTGGATGAGGTGTGGCTGAAGGGTGGATGTGGTGTGGATATGGAATGGAAGATGTGTGTGGATGGGGTGGATGAGATGTGGATGAAGTTGGGGAGAAGAAGGAAAAAAGTCGATGAGATGTGGATGGGGTGTGGATGGTGACAGAATGATTTAAATTATGTGGATGAAAAGTGGATGTGTTGTGGACGTGAGGTGGATGACGAGTGGATGAGGTGTGGATGAAGACAGAAAGATTAAAATATATGGTGGATACTGGATGAAGTACGAATGTGGTGTGGATGAAGGTAGGATAAGAGGATGGACAGTGGATGAGGTGTGGAGAAGACTAGATGATGAAGCAATAAAGTAGGTGGAAAAGGAAGGGTGGGTGAGGGGTGGATGAAGACAGGATGCTGGAAGTAAAGGCGAATGGATACTGGCTGAGGTGGATGAGAGGTGGATGAGGTGTTGGATTGGGGTGGATGTAGTGTGGATGAAGGGTGTATTTGGTGCATAAGGAGTAAATACGGTGTAAATGAGATGTGGATGTGATGAGGATGAGGTTGGATGAACTGTAGATGTTGGGTGGATGACGGGTGGGAGAAGTGTGGATGAGATGTGAATAAGGCAACATGGTGTGGATGAGGGATGGGTGAGGTGTGAGCAAGGTGGATGACGGGAGGAAGAAAGATGGATGAGAGGTGGTTGGCATGGATGAGATGCAAATGAGGTATGGGTGAGAGCTGGATCTTGTGGATGTGATGTAAATGAAAATTGGATGAGTTGTGGGTGTGGCTTGGACAGGGATGGATGAAGTAGACTGACGTGGAAAGGGTAGATAGGGTGGATGGGAGATGGATGAGGAGTACATGGGTATGACAGGATGACTGAGGGGTGGACATGCTGTGGATGGTGTGTGGATGTAGAAGGGAGAACGTCTTAATAAGGTGATGGGTAATGGAAGATGATAAGAGGTAGATGTGGTGTGGTCATGGAGTGGATGTGGTGTGGGTGACCTCCCCAAAGCCAGACGCATAAAATGATGATAAAAATGAAAATAAAAATGGAAATAATGGGGCACTTGACATTTCCCGAGTCTCACCCCTCACCTTTACCTCCCTGGGTTCAATGACGTCTTCTTGTTTCTTCTTTATGTCTTACCTCAAGGCAATTCTTTTCAATCACAGAAAGACCTCCCGTGTTGAAGGAACATTATGAAAGCTATCCCATCTAAGTTTTTAAGATTCTCCTAAGCTAACTTTAATCTGTGAAGGAAACAAAAATGAAATGGAAGCGATGTCTCTGTGTTTGCATGGGTACAAAAATCTGCTCTCCAAATAACCCTATTTCACTGGCTTTCTCCTCCCATTGTATCCCTCTCGTGTTTTAAATGCTCACGATCAAGAAGCGTGAGCGGGTATTTTTTGCTCGCCGTGCGCGCGTATGTTCATAAGTATGTACCTATATACTGTAGTGTATATATATTATTTATTTATTTATTTACGTATCTATTTTTATACTTGTGTGTGTGTGTGTGTGTGTGTGTGTGTGTGTGTGTGTGTGTGTGTGTGTGTGTTAAATAACTGACACGTGATTTTAACCAAAATTGGTAGGAGAGCTAATAAATATGCAGAGTTGACCTTTTGCTTTTGGGAATAGGAAGTCAAAGGTCAAGGTCATAGGGCTGTCAAAATTTGACCTAGCAAAGTAAACTTTAGCCATTTTTATTTGATCTCGACCAAACAAAGGTAAGGCAATGACGAAGTGATTCGATTTCGAAAACAGTCAAAGGTCAACGTCACAAGATAAAGTCAGAGGACCCGTGTGTTTGAGTGTGGGTGAAACAGCTAAAACATTTTTTTTTATCTGATCTGGATAAACTTTGATGGAAGTGTTGAGAATCAGCGAAGGGACTGAGCAATTATTTTTGAGAAAAATAGGTCAAACGTCAAGGTCACATGGCGAGGTCAACTTAAACACTTTTTATCCGATTTAAACCAACTATTGTGGAGGAGTTCAAGATAAAACAGTGAAAGGGGAACTCGATTACAAGAAGCAGTCAGAGGTCAAGGTCACAGGGAAAGGTCAAAGATAAAAGTCACAGGGCAAGGACAATTCAAACAACGCTGATCCGATCTGGATCAAGCTTGATGGAATGGTTAAGGGTCAGGCAAGAACGACGTAATCCGATTTTGAAAGCAATCGGTCGAAGGGCAAAGTCACGGAATAATGTCAAATGTTCGGCCCTTAGACTAACTGGGAGGCGGAAGTACTGCAGTTTCTTATTGTTCCTTCTTGTTTGATTCTCTTTTCTCCTCCTCTCCTTTTTTTTTTCAATGTGTTTTTTCCTTTTCCACTTCTATCTTTATGCCTCTCTTCTTCCTTCTTTTCTCCTCACCTTTTCCTTCTTTCTTCCCTTCTCTTCCTCCATTTTCCCTCTTCCTTTCTATTAAGCATCCTTTATCTTCCTTATTGCATTCCTTTCAGCTCCCTTTTTAATTTTCTTTTTTCTTCTTTCTCTCATATTCTCCATCTTTTCTTAATTGCATCCCCAACTCTCTTCGTTTCTCACCTCTTTTTCCCTTTTTCCTCCGCCTCCTCTTTCCTCATCCCTCCCCCTCCTCTTCCCTATTTCCTTCCCTCCTCTTTCCACTTTCCTCCCGTCCTGTTCCCACTTCCCTACCCACCTCTTTTTCCCTCATTCCTCTCTTATTCTTCCCTCTTTCCTCCCCTTCCCTCTCTTCTTCTTTCCTTCCGATTCACCCAGTGAGCAAAATCGTCCGATGAATGAACTACACACACACACACACACACACACACACACACACACACACACTCACAAAACCTGTTAACCCCCAAACCTTTAGAATTTCTTTCAGCTAAACAAAATCGTCTGGTACAAGCCTGAACAAAATCTCCAAGTGGGTCCATGGAACAAAAGAATCCCTCCCTTCAATCCGATGACGTCATTTCTATTCAACTCTTGCAATCTCCAGACGATTTGAGACAAGATGGATTTTTCAAACTGTACGTGATGGATTTAACATTTTCAACCCCCTTCCCTACTAGACTGCTCTCTAAAAATGAATAAAATCGTCTGGCCGCAAGACAAACATGCACAGAAAAATAAAATAAATAAATAAATAAATAATGAAGAGACTAGAAAAAGCAATTACGTCCTCGGGGTGAAGGGTTAAAAAAAAAAAAAATGCTTCCCCTAATTTTTCCCATCCAGCGAAATGAAAAACAAATAACTCACAGCCAACGATGAATAAATATGAATAACTTGTGTAAATAGAACGCTTTCATGGTTCATTCATCTACATAAAATGGTTGAGCAGTTGAGTGTATAGTCAAGGATGAATGTGTGTAATGAGGCGTGAGGAGAAAAAGTTATTCATAGCTCTGTACATTGTGAAGAAACTGGGGCACAGAGGGTGGGTATGGCTGTGTGTGTGTGTGTGTGTGTGTGTGTGTGTGTGTGTGTGTGTGTGTGTGTGTGTGTGTGTGTGTGTGTGTGTGTGTGTGTGTGTGTGTGTGTGTGTGTGTGTGAATGCTCAATGATCACGGAATCTATGTGCTAAATAGGGGGCTCTGTGTGTGTGTGTGTGTGTGTGTGTGTGTGTGTGTGTGTGTGTGTGTGTGTGTGTGTGTGTGTTTGTGTGAGGTTTGGCTGTGTAGATATGCGAGAACACCAACTCCCCTCCCCCCCCCTCTCTCTCTCTCATCCTACCTACCTATCTATCTAAATGCCAGACAAACATACAAGCAAACAGATGAATCGAAGCAGACAGATATGACTGTGTACAGTTTGCGTGTAGCTATACAAATGGCTGTATATATTGATAGAGCGAATACCTGACAGTCTGTATACGACCCAATATTGCTGTGGCTAGGGCTGTGGTGGGCGGTGTGGCGGTGGCTTAGCATTCTGTGGTGCGTTAGGGTGTGGTGACAGCCCCGGGATATATGAGGCAGGGCAGGCAGGGGAGGCAGCAGGGAAAGAGGGAGAAAAGAGGGAAGCGGCGATGGAGGGAGACAGGGAGGAGAAAGGGACAGAGGAGGAATGCAGGGGAAACGTAGGGAGAAAATAGGAACAAAGTACAAACGAGAACCAAGGAAAGCAAACAGCAACAGCCCCATTGGTTTATTTTAAGCTGTTTGTTATTTTGAGCCAATTACAAGGACAAAATCACACTGGCTCCACCTATTCCCCCCACCAATCCCACCAGTCAAAAACAAAGGGATACAACAACGCAGCATAGAAAAACTGTCCTGGAATTTCACAGGAAAGGATGAATGGAAACAATACTCCACACAATCTTAGCCGGTAAAAGAAAGTAACATCATCAACATTAGGTACATAGGGATGCTGTTCTATGGTTGGCTTCAGTGCTTTCTAATGTACAAAATACTATAGTTCAGACGTGTATTTTGTTATCGTCACCTTTACTTAACTGAAGATTAAAAGCCAAGTACTTAGCTATGAGATATATGTGAAGTTACTGTCACATCAAAGTTTGCCACACAGGAAGGCTAGAGAGAAACAGGCTGGGAGGGAATGAGTGAGCAGGAAGGAGGAGAAGCAAAGGAGGAAAATGGTAAAGGGTAGGACGGAGGAGAGGGGGAGGATGGAGAAAGGAAAGGACGAAGGCAAGGAGAAAGGAGGAAACAAGGGAGGGAAGCATAATGGAAAGAAGGAAGGGGAGGAGATGAAAGGAGGGCGAGAGAGAGAGATACAGAGAGGGGAAAGAAAGGAGAGAAGGAGGAAAGGACAGAGAGACAGGGAGAAGAAAGAGGGGAGAAAGGGTAGAGGAAGGAAGGGATAGAGAAACAGAAGGAAAAAGAGGGAGGAGGGATAGGAGAGACTCAGGGAGGGAAGAAAGAGAAGCAGGGAGATTAAGAGAGAAATAGTAGAGGGTAGGAAAGGGAGGGGAGCTGGGTGAAGGAGTGTAAGACAAGGAAAGCAACAGACGGGAAGAGAGGGAAGAAAGAGGAAGGGGAGAAGAGGGAAAGGCAAGGTGGAGAGGAAGAAAAGCATGAGAGAGAGAGAGAGAGAGAGAGAGAGAGAGAGAGAGAGAGAGAGAGAGAGAGAGAGAGAGAGAGAGAGAGAGAGAGAGAGAGAGAGTTGGGAGGAAATGGAAATGAATCGATAAATGTAGTGAGAATGAGACAGACTTCGAAAGAGAGTTGATGAGACGAAGGAGAGAGTAGCGGCAATTTGGAAGGCAAGGGAGAAGGTAGGGATGTAGGGAGAAGGTAGGGAGAGATGAAGGAAGGGAGGAAAGACGAGAAGAAAGGAGGGAGAAAGGGAGGGCATGAGGGAGGGAGGAAGAAGGACGCACAGAGATGCTGGCGGTAAGATAAGTTACAAGAATATGGGTAGGAAATATTGGGATGAGAATGGAAGAGAGGGAATATGAAGAGGAGGAGAAGAAGGAGGGGGAGGAGGAGGAGGAAAACGTGAAGAAAGTAGCGACGAAGAAAAGAATGGAAACAGAGAAGAGAATGAAGAGAAGAAAATTACAGGAGAGAGAGAGAGAGAGAGAGAGAGAGAGAGAGAGAGAGAGAGAGAGAGAGAGAGAGAGAGAGAGAGAGAGAGAGAGAGAGAGAGAGAGAGAGAGAGAGGAGGGACGAAAAGAAAAAAAAAAGAGAAGCGAGTGAAATGGAAAAGGAAGAAGAGGAGGGAGGGAAGAAGTGAATGTGGGGGAGGAGGAAGAAAAGGCAGGAGGAAGAGGATTAAAGAAGATAAAGGAAGGAGGAAATGCAAGACGGAAGAGAGAGGAAAAGGAGGAGAGGGAAAGGAAAGAAGAGAAAAGGGAGAGGCAGGAGGGGAAAGAGATGAAAAAAAGAGTGAAAGACGGAAGAAAGAAGAGGAAGGAAGGAAGGAAATGAAGTGAGGGAAAGAAAGAAAGATAAAGATGGACCAGGTGGAAAAAAGAAAAAGAAAATAACTGATAAAGAGAGGGGGGGCGGAAATGTGGGTAAGAAGGAGATGGAGGGAGAGGATGAGAAAAAGGGAAGAAAAGAAGGAAGAAATGAATGGACATAACGAGGAAAGGGGAAAGGGAAAAAGCAGAAGGAGGAGGAGGAGGAAGAAAAGAAACAGGAGCAGGGTGAGAAAGAGAGAATAATGGCAAGGGAGAAATGGATGGAAGGGAGAGAATGGAAATAAAGAGAAGGAGGGAGGGAGAGAAGATGGAGAGAGACATAACATTAAGAATCTAGGGCAGGGACTGTCCATGAAAGAAGCTGGAGAGAGAGAGAGAGAGAGAGAGAGAGAGAGAGAGAGAGAGAGAGAGAGAGAGAGAGAGAGAGAGAGACAGACAGAGAGAGAGAGAGAGAGAGAGAGAGAGAGAGGCAGACAGACAGACACAGACAGAGACAGACAGACACAGATCCCACCTGTAGCATTCGGCGGGGGAGGGAATTTAGCGTACCAACTTTCGCCTACTAGCTCATATTCCCAACGCTTATGTGTCAATATTTTGCGTTTCCTCCTTAATGAACTTTCGAAAATGCACTACAGTCTGTTTGTCTGTTGTCTGTTTGTGTTTGTTTTTGTTTCTTTTTTGTTTTTGTGATGACCCTTTGCATCTATCTATCTATCTATTGCCAAACGCCATAATCCTGTAAGGGGTGGCCACTTGACTTTGAGTTATTTGTTTTACAGGGAGGGGCACTAACCCTCCACCAACCCACTCGTTGACACGTAGGGAGCACGTATGGTTTGGTTATACGGTTACCACCCAGCGTTGTAAAGGGTTTCTTGGCTTACAGGAAACCATTAGGCTTGTCACGCAATGTAAAGCCACCTGTAAAGGAAAGAAAAGCAATAAGAAGTGGCAGGAAAGACGGGAGAAGTAGGAAGAGAAGAGGGCAGGCACAGAAAAAGAATGATAAAAGCTACGGAAGAAGAAGGCAGCACTACATCAAGTGAGTGGATGATGGTCGCCACCATTTACCACTGACGCTTTGCATAATAGAATTAAAAAAAAAAAAAAAAAAAGCATTACTCACTAAGGACAGGCATAGATATGAAAGAAGGATTTATGGACATGTACGTAAGGAAATGCAGAGTCGAGGATGAAGGGAACAATAAAGAAAGAAAAAAAAGAAGGGGAAAAAGGAGAGAAATATTGAGAAGGAAGAAGAGAGGGAGGGAAACATTCAAAGAGACGGAGGGAAAGCGTGAGGAAAGACAGGAAGGAAGGGAGGGAGGCAGAGATGAAGATGGGAAAGACAAAGAAAATGGGAGTATGAAAAGGGAGATAATTACAGTAAGTGGAGGGAAGGAGAGGAGAAAAGGAGAGTTTCCGAGAGGGAGGGAAGAAGGGCACATGAAAAGAAGAAGGAAGACGGAAAAATGAGAGGAAAATGGAAGAAGGAAAGATGAAAGGAAGGAGGAAGAAGGAATGATGAAAAGAAGGAAATGTGAAAGGACGAAGGAAAAATGAAAGGAAAAAGATGGAAGTGAACCGAAAGGAAACAGGAAAGATATAAGGAAAGGAGATAGGGAGGGAGGGAGGAAGAGAGCGAGGGGGAAGGGAAGATAAAAAGGGAAGAAACATTGAAAAGGAGAGATGAGGAAAAAAAAAGACACTTGGGAGGGTGAAGAAATGAGAGAGAGAGAGAGAGAGAGAGAGAGAGAGAGAGAGAAATGTGTGACGGTAGAAGAGAAGTAGGTTAAAGGACTCGCTCTCTCTCTCTCGCTAATGAACTGGACGGTGAGAAAATGAAAGTTCAAAGTTTGGTCATTTAGAAGCTCCATCTGGCAGTATACTTATCTACTTATATATCTATCTACCCATCCACCTATCGTTTATCTACTTACCTATCATCCTAACTACCCGCCTACCTACTCATCCACTTTAATACTTACCCATTTACCTTCCTATCTGCTTACCTGCCTACACAGCCACCTACCTACCGACTTACCTACCTACCTACGAACCCACTTACGTATCCCAACTTATATATCTACCTAACAACCTATTAACCAACCAACCTATTTACCTACCTTATCTTTCTCTTCTGGAAAGACATATATAGAAAGGTGGGTATATATAGATAAGCAAGTGGACAGGCAAAGATAGGCAGGTAGGTAAGCATAGACAGACAGGCAAGTGAGCAACACAGGTAGGCAGATGGGTGGGAATAGACAGGAAAGTGGGTAGGCATCGATAGGCAAGTGGGTAGGAATGGACAGGCACGTGGGTAGGTAGAGATAGGCAGGTGGGTAGGCATGGATTTGCAGGTGAATAGATACTGACAGGGAAGTGCGTAGGCACAGACAAGCAGGTGGGTAGACATAGACAGACAGGTGGACAGGCAAAGATGGATAAGTGGATATATAAAGATATATATTTCAGTTCCATCATCATCATCATCATCATCATCATCATCACCATCCCAGATTCTATCCCCACCTAAAGACAGGGTGAAGTAGGGTCCAAAGAGGAGAAAAAATCTGATGGGGGGAGAGAGAGCTATCAAACGTCTGTCCAATTAAACGAGCCATTCACTCACCATTCAAGCCGCCTTTCCCTTTCCACTCTCCCTTTTCCCCTCTCACTTCCTTTCCCTCCCTCAACCCTCAAATCACCTCCCTCTCTTACCCCATGTCTTCCTTCTACCCTCCCCAGTTCCACTCCTTTATTCATTTTCAACTCCCTATGTCCCCCTCTTTCTTTTCCCCTTCTCCCGGTTTCCACTCACTCCCTTCCTTTTCTGTTTTCCTTATTTACCATTTCCTTTCCCTCTTTCCTCCTGTTCCTCTCCTGCCCTTTTTCATCCTTCTACCTTTCCCCTTCCCTGTTCTCTCTTTTTCCCCTCCCCTTAGCAACCTTCCTTCCCCTTCCCACCCTCCCTTTACCACCTTTCCCCTCTCCCCTCTCGCTAACCCTTCCCCATCCACCAAGCTACCCTTCTTTCCCTACCTCTTGCCCTCCCCCTGATCCTTTTCTCCTTATCTCTTCCCCCACCCTTCCAGGTCCCCTTTCACCCCCTCTCCTGCCTCCTCCCTTCCCCCTAATCACCCCCACACCCCCACCTGCCTCCAAACGGCCTTATTACAGCCGTCCCCCATTTCCCAGCCCTTACATCATCATTATGGCGGGCGTCTCCAATCATAACCTATTTGTTTTTTAGGTCGGGTCTCGTCTTTCGATCTGTTTGTTTTTCGAAGGTGTGTGTTTTCTTCCGTGTGTTTTTTTTATCAGTTGTATTGTTCTATCCGGAGTTTGTGTTTGTTTTTTATCTTGTTTTTTCTTTCCGAGGGGGTGTTTTGACGGCTGTTTCTCTTTAAGGTTTGTTTATTTTCTTCTAGTCTTGCTCTATGTAACATCAGAGTCGTTTTATTTTTTATTATTTTTTTTTTTTGACTCGTTTGTATTATTTCCCAATCGATTTATTTTATTTTTCCAGAGTCTTGTTTTTTTCAGAGTTAATTTTTTCCAGTTTATTTGTTCAAGCCATGTTCATTTTTTCGATTCTCCGATTTTCCTTCAGAGTCGTGTTCATCTTTTCCCGGTTTCGTCGTGTGTTATTTCCCGGTCATGCTGTGGCCACCGGTACGACTCTCCTAACCCCTTCAGTACAATTTCTCTTTAGGTTACTCTGGCTTTAACTTCTTCCCTCCAATGACGTGCTTTTCATTCCATTTTATTACTATTACCAGATTTTATGTAGGTGAGGAGAAAATTTTTTAAATATATGGAAAAGATAAAGCCTCCATTAACCCCTACAATACAAGACGCCTTTCAAAAAAAAAAAAAAAAAAAAAAAAAAAAAAAAAAAAAAATCGTCTGGAGATTGCAAGAAAAATAAAGTCATGGGATTGAAAGGGTTAACAAAGCTCTCCCAGGCCTCTGTTGGGATCTAAGTAAAGCTCCATCATCTCCTTTACTATTATAATACCTTTTCACTTTATCTTATTACCCCTTCAGAACGACGACGTCTATTAATCTTATTCTAGTTATGATCAGGACACTTTATTCTGTTCAAGGGAGACTTTATGAGGTTTTATTTAAAGCCTTCATTAATCCGAGATAAAGGCTTCATTAACCCCAGATAAAGCCTTCATTAACCCCAGATAAAGCCTTCATTAACCCCAGATAACGCCTCCATTTACCCCAGATAAAGCCTTCACTAACCCCAGATAAAGCCTTCATTAACCCCAGATAAAGCCTTCATTAACCACAAAAGTATTCAATAAAACTAAGATGATTTATTGGCCTCAGGAGTAAAGCTTAAGACGTCATGGTTTTCAAAGGGTTAAGGACAAAGAGGCCCTCCAGTAGTGAAGAGGTTAACCCCTTCTATTCAGGGACTTATTTTCTTGCTTAATTCTTGCTACCTGAAGACGAGGAAGTAGTCAGTGGGTTAAGGAAAGTCATTAGGAAAGTCATACCTAACCTTCCTTATTTCAAAAAGTCTCCCCCTAAACTGAATACTGTACAATCTTCTGGTAGTGGTTAGAATTATAGGAGACGTATGCTATTGAACTGACGGTGTTACGGCCAGACTGGGGTTCCTTTCCTGTGTGTGTGTGTGTGTGTGTGTGTGTGTTCAAGAATAACCGTGCCTAGCCTCGCCCCTCAACAGCACACAAGGGGTAGATAACGAGGCCGGATGTTACTTGTTATCAGTACCATTCTTTACTTATTCTACTGGTAAAATCTCATTAAATAAATTAAGTAATGTAAGAAACTAATTAAGGTAAGATATTCGTGTAGTGAATTATAAAAGAAATGAAGATAATAAAAGAGTGAGTATTGAAAGAATTAATATATCTCTTTCTCTCTATTGCAGGTAAGTTGGATGATGCAGAATTTTAAGACAACCTGTAAAGCGGTAAGGTGTGTGTGTGTGTGTGTGTGTGTGTGTGTGTGTGTGTGTGTGTGTGTGTGTGTGTGTGTGTGTGTGTGTGTGTGTGTGTGTGTGTGTGTGTGTGTGTGTGTGTGTGTGTGTGTGTGTGTGTGTGTGTGTGTGTGTGTGTGTGTGTGTGTGTGTGTGTGTGTGTGTGTGTGTGTGTGTGTGTGTGTGTGTGTGTGTGTGAGAGAGAGAGAGAGAGAGAGAGAGAGAGAGATGAATCTAGGCAATGCAAGTCTTGCGGATTTAAAAGCTCCCTAAGAAAAAACATATATATGTTTCCGGAGAGCAAGTGTGTGTGTGTGTGTGTGTGTGTGTGTGTGTGTGTGTGTGTGAGAGAGAGAGAGACTTAAAAGAAATAAAGATGGAAAGAGAGAAAGAGAAACAGAATACAAGGAAGTGAAAGAAGGAGGCAGAGAATCCAGGTGAGGTCCCTCAGGTGTGTTCCAGCAGACAGGTGAAGCGAGGAGAGGTCTGGACGAGAGAGAGAGAGAGAGAGAGGGGGGGGGAAGAAACTGGAAGAGAGAGTCTGGAGGAGTGTGCTTGGAAGAGAGTACCTGGAAAAGAATACCTGGAAGAGAAGGGGGAACTTGGAAGACAGTCCGAAAGAGAGCATGGAAGGAAGAGCCTGGAAGAGAGAGTCTGGAAGAGAGTGCTCGGAAAAGATAGCCTGGAAGAGGAAGCCTGGGAGGGAGAACTTGGAAGAGACAGCCTGAGAGAGAGTCTGGATGATAGATTCTGAAAGAGAGACTAAAAGAGTTTCAAAGAGAGCCTGGGACAGGGAGTCTGAAAGTAAGAGCCTTGAAGAGAGAGCCTGAAAGTGAAAGCCTGTAAGAGAGAGTCTGGAAGAGAGGGCCTGGAAGATAAAGCTCGGTGAAGAGAAAGTCGGCCTCCAGGGGGTCATGAGAGATGGTCAGCCACTTTCCTCAATCGCCCTCGCTGGAACGCTTGAATCTTGCTGCAAAACTGGAAAATCTCTTAAAGCCACTTCCTTCAGCCATTCCCCTGTATCGCTGGAATCCTTCGCATATTGGAATTTCACTTACAATCTTGCTGGAAAACTGGATTCTTCTGCCATGGAATCTTTTAGTCTTGCTGAACTATCGAGACCAGGTAAGATGCTTCTGGATAAAGCGGGAGAGCTGCTGGTATAGGGAAGTGGTTTCTCTTCTGTCAAGTGTATCCCAAGGCGCACCGTGAAGGATTATCTGCAGGGGTATGAAGCTCGACGAGATAAACATTAGGCGGTCTGTTCCCCTGTGCCTTTAACCTTAATCCCGCATCAACGAAACTTGGTAGTGTATTGCCGCTCTACAGAGGCAGTCATAGTCAGCCCAATGACTTCTTTAGGTTAGGATACTAGATTCGGGACCTGCGTATTTTCTGCCATTACCCGCAGTGAATAAATAAAGCGTCAATTATTGCTATATTACTTTTTAATGACGATCGGGTATTGGGCCTTGCATACACCATCAGCCTGTCGGCTTTAAGATAACAGCCGTTTGAGCCATGCTGGAAAACTGGCAGCCTTTATTTCGGAATCAGTTATGGCCATTACAGAGCCCAGATTGCAGCAGTGGGTAGGGATGTGGTGTGTGGGCAGAGGGGAGAGGCCCTTCTGACCAGTTATTCCCTGCGAGTCATACACGACGAATAAGGGTTAGGTATTGGGGTAAAGGAACTGGAAAAAGCTCCGTTAGAGAAGTTTTACTGCAGTATGGGAATTATTCTGTACAAAGGGCTCATGTTCGTCGACCATGAGAACTTAAATTACATCTCTCCACTCCATGTCAGCGTATGATCCTCGATTCAGTTGAGATGATGATACTTAGCATTGAACTGAATGAAATTATTATTATTATTTATTATTATTATAATTATTATTATTATTATTATCATCATTATCATCATTATCATCATCATCACCATCATCGTTATCATTACTCCAAGCATGCAGCAGCTTAATGGCCCTTCAGGTCTATTTATGTCCATTTTCTCATAATTTCATTACGTTAATCGTTCCCCCAAAACCTTTAGCACTTTCATTCACCGCTTAAGTGCTGAATTACCGCAAAGCACCAATTAACACTACAGCAGGTGAGTCCTTGTGGGTTCAGGCTGTGTTTGGCTATTATACTAGTTCTGACAGATTATAGACTCTCTCTCTCTCTCTCTAGCCCCTGAGATCTGTGACTAACTGACCAACAAACGACCATTACTTCTTTCATTTATTCACTATCATTTTTTTACCTCTATTTTCATGGTCATTAATATATCTCTCTTTGTGGTGACGTATGATATGACTGCCGTAAATCTTCTTCTTTATTTCTTACTGGATCTTTACTTCTATTTATCTTTCTTACATCATCAATCATCGTCTGTCTGTCTCATATACAAGCTACTGTTCTCTCTCTCTCTCTCTCTCTCATTTCCTCATCCTTGCGTGTTCCTCCTCGTTAGCCAATAGGTCAGCTGACATCAATCTCTCTCTCTCTCTCTCTCTCTCTCTCTCTCTCTCTCTCTCTCTCTCTCTCCACCTATACCTTTATCTTCTTTATTCTCTCTTCCATTCCACTGCTCCCCTTCCCTTCATGTTCTCTTTCAAATCTCTCTTTTCTTTCTTTTTCCCTCAAACACCTTGTCTCTTTTAATATCTCTAATTCCTTATTTCTCTCACATTCTTTCTACTGTTCTGTTCCTTTCTCCCTCTCCCCTTTATCTTCTCTCTTTTTCTGATTCCTCTCTTCCTTTCATCTTTCTTCCCATTCTTCCTTTCCTCCATCCTTTCTCTCTTTACCCTCCTTTCTTCCTCTTTTTCCTCCTACTTCTTCACTTTCTTGATTCTTCTCTTCTCGTTTTCAGTATTTCCATTCTACCTTCCTTGTCTGGTCATTCTCTCTCTCTCTCTCTCTCTCTCTCTCTCGGACGCACAAGTCAGGAGTCACGTATTGTATAAGGGCGTATGTTACCCTGAGTGATAAATGGCACCCCTCACCCCCCTCACCCCTACCCTCCCCCATCCCCTCACCCCTCCTACTCCTCTCGCGTCCTTCACCCATATCCCCTCACACCCCTCTCTCCTCCCTCATCCTCACCCTCTCACACCTATTACACCCCTGCCTCATTTGTCACTGCCTCCTCACCCCCCTCACCTCACCCCTCATGGCCCCCTCACCGCCTAATCTCAGCCCCTTATCCATCACATCCCCTACCTCGTCTCTCACCCCCTACCCGCCCAAAACCATAATGTGGTGTGGTGTGGTGTGGTGTGGTAGGTGTGGTGTGGTGTGATGTGATGTGACGTGATGTGGTGTGGTGTGGTGTGGTGTGGTGTGGTGTGGTGTGATGTGATGTGGTGTGGTGTGGTGTGATAGGTGTGGATAAAGTTTGGTGGGAGCGTCAGCCTTGTGAATCGGAGAGTGGTCCGAGTGTGGATGTATGGGTGTGAGTATGGTGTGGTGTAGTGTGGTATGGTGTGGCGTGGGTGGCAAATGCATGGTCTGGTGGGCGTATACGTGTGGGTGGCAGATGCAAGGCGTGGTGTGTGTGTGCGTGTGGGTGGTAAATGCATGGCTTGCTGGGTGTACGTGTGGGTGTGGTGTGGGAGAGGGTATGTAGTGGGTGAGGATGTGGTGTGGTGTGGTGCGTAGCGTGGTGTGGTGTGGTTTTGTGTGGGTGAGGGTGTGGTGTGTAGCGTTGGTAAGGGTGTGGTGTGTCGTGTGGGTGGGGGTGTGGTGTGATGTGTGGGTGAGGGTGTGCTGTGGCGGAGTGTGGGTGTGGGTGTGGTGTGGTGTAGTGTGGGTGGGGGTTCGGTGTGGGTGTAAATGACGATGTGCGGGTGAGAGTGCAATGTGGGTGAGGGTGTGGTTTGGGTGAGGGTGTGGTTTGGGTGAGGGTGTTGTGTGGGGTAATGTGGATGAGGATGTGGTGTGGGTGAGAGTGTGGTATGGATAAGGGTTTGGTGTAGGTGTAAATGATGACGTGCAGGTGTGGGTGTGCGTGATGATGTGTGGGTGTGGATGTGCGTGATGATGTGTGGTGTGGGTGTAACTGATGATGTACGGGTGTGGATGGCATGGTTTGTGGGGTGTGGGTGTGTCAGCGGTAAATTTATGATAGGTTTGCCGCTCTGGTCTGGTTTAACTCTTGATGGCGTCTCTACAGTGCCGGGGAATACCAGATGGTGTGGTATATCAGCGGCTGGTCGGGGAAGGAGGGGGTTCAGGTGGTATGGACTCCCCTCTTTTTTTTCAGCTATAAAATTTTTTCTCCCGGCCCCCAGAAAAACAAAGTCTGTCTTTTAATGAGGGAGACGGCTGACACTGACCCCAGATTTAAATGCGGAATTACCGAACGAAAGAAGCAACTCATGTCTTCACGTCCTTCTTGCATCCCTACTACCGTACTGTCTTTAACCGTACGGCGTTTTTTTGAGGGCAGATAAATGCACGACTCCCACCTCCCTTTCATTAATGATGATCCGCTCATGTAGATCAGCCATTGCATGCCTCTCTCAGGGCGCTAACACCCCTTTGCTTAAAACTCGCATCTTGAAGGGAAAAGCAAGTTCTATACTATTTATGGTAATTACTAAATCACAAGACAAAAACATAGCGTACCAGGCCCCTCTATATCATTCCAAACTGAACTCTGTAATGTGGGATGCAGGTTAAGCATATCTACTAATCTAAGTTGTTTCTTGAATGGCCATCAAATGCTGGCAACTTTTCTACCTCTTCACACTCTCAGTTTAACCTCTGCGGTATGACGACATCTCATCTTTATTAATACCGCGTCTGAACAACTTTACCTAAGAGAGAGAAGAACTGTCGTATTGAAGAAGTTAATGAAGATTATACCTTACCCCGACAGTATATAATGAAGAAATTCTTAACCTGAATATACTGTAATTGGCTGAAGATTAAAACAAGAAAAAAAGCCGTCATCACTGAGAATGGGTTTGAAATGCGTCCGTAATGGCTATCATCTCAAATGTAATATGCCAGGGATATCACACCCAGATGGCATTCAGTACTGGTGTGATGGTATAAGCTGGGTTGATTTTATGAAGTGTCAGTAGAGCCGTATCCAAAAACAGTGAAAGCCGTGTTAGAGAATTTCATATCATCTAAATCGTACCTGCGAGAAGAGGGATCGAACTCGCGACCAAACAGTTCTGAGTCCACTTTTTATCCACCTACTAGTCACTTCTCACGTATACGTTCACTCCCCCCCCTCCTCCGCCCTCCTTTGTCCACCATCCTCTCATATACTTCTCCATCCCCTCACCCCTCTCTCTCCCTCCCTCTCTCTACATCGTTTCACCCTTCCTCTCGCAAATTCTCTCATTCCTCCCGTCACTTCTCACCTTTCCAGCCATACACATTAATTTTTCCCCCTCCACCCTCCTTTTTCATACCTCCCCTCACCCCACCTCTCTCTCCCTCACCCTCCTTACACTATATCATCCTTTCCATCCCTTCCCCTTTAACACATTCTCTCATCCCGCCCTTCACCTCTCACCCTTTCAATAATTCGGTTTCACTCCATTCTCCGAACACCCTCCCACTTCTCCCCCTTCTCTCCCTCACCCCAACCCCTCCCCCTTCTCTCCCTCACTCACACCCCTCATCCGTTTCACCCCTCCATTCCTCCCCCCTTCGTTCCTCCTCTTCACACATTATTTAATTTCTCCTGTCACCTCACACCTTTTATTTCTCCCCAATCCTACCCTCGATCCCATCACCCTCCCATACCCTTCTCCCATCCATTTTCCTATCCCTCCATTCATCCCTACATTCTCTTTCTCTATATTAAGCATTTCCCATTCCTCCATTCATCTCCCATCCTGTTCCTCCCCTTCTACCCATCCTCATCCTAACTCTCACCCTCTATCCTTCATCCTCCCTCTGCTCTTCCATCCTTCTATCCCTCTCCCATTCATTCCACTATTTTCATCCTCCCATCATGCATTCTCTCACTCTTCCTTTCACCTTTTTAATCACAGTTTTTTCATCCCTCCTCCCCCACACCTCCACTTCCCCCTCCCCCACTAATAAAGCCTTCACACCAAACCTCGTATATTTATCAGAGCCAAAAATTGCACTGTGGTGTTTTTATTCACGTGACAGGTGATGTTATTATTGGAATGGGGGCATGGGGTGTTTGGAAGGGGGACAGGAGGGGTTTTTGAAGGGGGAGGGGGCATGTTGGGGAAAGAGGAGGGGGTGTTAGTGACAGAGGTGTGAGTGGTGGATGGGAAAGGAATGATTGTAAAGGGGCGACTGGAAAAGAAGGGGTGTGATTGGAGGAAGAGAGGTGCAACTGGAGGGGGGGGGAGAGGTGCAACTGGAGGAGGGAGAGGTGCAACTGGAGAGGGGAGAGGTGCGACTGGAGGGGGGAGAGGTGCGACTGGAGGGGGTGAGGTGCGACTGGAGGGGGTGAGGTGCGACTGGAGGGGGAGAGGTGCGACTGGAGGGGGGAGAGGTGCGACTGGAGGGGGGAGAGGTGCGACTGGAGGGGGTGAGGTGCGACTGGAGGGGGAGAGGTGCGACTGGAGGGGGAGAGGTGCGACTGGAGGGGGTGAGGTGCGACTGGAGGGGGAGAGGTGCGATTCGGAGAGTTGTGACTGAAGAAGGAGAGGTACGATTGGAAGGGGAGAGGTGAGATTTGAGGGAGGGAGGTTAGACTGGAGGAGGAGAGGTGCGACTGAATGGGGGGAGATGCACCTGGAGAGGGGGAGGTATAACTCGAGGGGGAGAAGTGCGACTGGAGTGGGAGAGGTGTGACTGGAGAGGGAGAGGTGTGACTGGAGAGGGAGAGGTGTGACTGGTGGGGAGAGGTGTGAGTAGTGGAGGAGAGGCGCAACTGGAGGAGGAAAGGTGTAAATGGAGAGGGAGAGGGGTAACTGGAGTAAGAGAGGTGTGACTGGAGGAAGAATGGTCCGATTGGAGGGGGACAGGTGTGATTGGAGGAGGACAGGTGTGACTGGAGGAAGAGAGATGTGAAGGGAGAAGGAGGGTCGGAGAGGTAGAGATGTGACTGGAGGGGAGATGTGTGAGTGGAGGGGGAGAGGTGTACCTGGAGACGGAAAGGAGCGATGGGAGGAGGAGAGGTGTCGTTGGAGGGGCAGAGGTGCAACTGCAGGGGGGGGGGAGGTGTGACTGGAGAGGGAGAGGTGTGACTGGAGGGGGAGAGGTGTGACTGGAGGAGGAGAGGTGTGACTGGAGGGGGAGAGGTGTGCTTGGAGGGGGAGAGGTGTGCTTGGAGGGGGAGAGGTGTGACTGGAGAGGGAGAGGTGTATATGGAGGGGGAAAGGTGTGACTGAAGAGGGAGTGGGGTGGTGAGATGAGAGTAGTGGTATTTTTGCTTAGGTTAGGTTAGATTAGTTAGAGGGCGGTTAGAAGGTATTGGTGGAGGATACGGATAATTGGAGTGGAGGGGGAGGAAGAGGGGTGATGAGGGAGGGAATGGGGTGATCAGAGAGGGAAAGGTGATTAGAGAGGGGGAGGGGATGATTAGAGAGGGGGTGGGGACAATTTGAGAGAAAAAAAGGTGTAACGACTGGGGAAACTTGAAGCTGGAGGGGAAATTAGAGGGAGGGGAGAAAATGAGAGAGAGAGAGAGAGAGAGAGAGAGAGAGAGAATGATTGGGGAGGAAAGCGTTGTTAATCACCTTTGCGTCGTTATTTCACGGCAATTAACCATATTAATCACTGCTACACTCATCATTTCACTGCATGGCCCACTCACCTTTATCTTTATTTATATATTTATTTATTTATACACTTTATTGGTTGTTACAAAGCCCCAACATTTTATTAATCTTTACTTGCCCATTTTCCTTTTGGTTTTAAGTGCTAGCAATCCTTTTCTGTATATATTCCTCCATATTTTTCTCACTCCTCTTTTCACTTTTCATTCAGCATCTTACAAGTCTGTGTTGGGGCGATATTTTGTCAATATTCATCATTCTTTTTTAGTGTCCATTTTCGGTTTTAGGCTATATTATTTTGGTTTTCCTTATTTTTCAGCTGTATTTTTTCATTTCTATCTTCATTTTGTACTTTTCTTATTTTACAATCATTCTTTACCACAGCCTTGGTAGTTTTATGTTATCTCTGTTTTGTAAATTTAGTTAGCTCGTTTCTTATTACACCCGCACTCGCAAAGCAAGAGTGGATGTTACGTTTTGATCGTTGCGAGCGCGTAACCAAACTTGGTGGAAGGGTTGAGGGTCAGTCTGTGAGGAAACCAACTGTTCCTGAGAACAAGAGGTCAAAGGTCAAGGTCACAGGGTTAGGTCAACTGACAGTTTTTGTCCAATTTTAATCAAACGCTGTGAACTGGCTGAGACAAAGGCGAGGATAAATGGATATGATTTGGGGAACACTCAATCAAAAGTTACGGTCACCGGCCAAGATCTTCTCAGACATTTTTTACCTGATATCAACCAAACTTAGTGGAAATGTTGGGGACCAGCAAAAGAACAACGGATTCAAGTTTGGCGAGCCATTCAAAGGTCAAGGTCACAGGAAATGGTAAAAATTCGTCCTGTGTGTGTGTGTGTGTGTGTGTGTGTGTGTGTGTGTGAACAAAATAACTAAAACAGTTTTAATCTAATTTTGAATGAAACTTAGTGGATGAGTTGACGATCACCCAAAAGGCTGACATACTGCTTTTGAGAACAATAGGTCGAAGGTCAAGGTCACTCTAAGAGGTCAAGTTAAACAGATTTTTATCCGATGTTGACTAAACTCGGTGGAAGGCCTCAGGTCAACACATGGATAAATATTTTTGATTTTGAAAACAATAATTGAAATGTTGGGTCACGGGGAAAGGTCAAAGGTCAAGGTCAAAAGGAAGGTCAAATATTCGACCTCTAAACTAGGTGGTGGACGCAGGTGTTGCACTCTTGTATGGCTCCTTCTCTTTATTTTATTAGCCTTATTTTCTGCCGTCTTTCATATAACTGACATTTATATTGTATTTCTTAATGTAGATCCGGTTTTGCTTGTGTTTTTATCCATCAAAACTTAACTGTATTATTGTTTGTTACTCATGTTTTCACTCTGTTCTTTAATTATGCATGCTGATTATTATTATTATTATTATTATTATTATTATTATTATTGTTGTTGGTTATTATTATTATTATTATTATTATTAACATTTTCCTGAACAGTCATCTACTCACCTCCTCAGGTCCTTATCACGTCTGTGCCTCTTTAATTCATTACTACTCTCTCACTCATCATCATCATCAGAGAGAGAGAGAGAGAGAGAGAGAGAGACCTACACCACGCTTCCATAGCATCCCCTTGAAAACCTGCATTACTAAATTAAAGTAAGATAATCTGTATCTATTAAGTCTCTCTCCTTTATACCATCATTAGTTGTGTTAATTATTACCCATTAATTTCTACATCTTTATTCATTAGTTCATTAATTACCACCCCTTTAATTGACATCTGTTCCACCTCTCTAATTATCACTCCCTCAATTATCTTTCGTTTAATTACAACTCCTTTATGTATCACTCAATTGCCACCCCATCAGTTATAAGTCTTCTTTATCATTCCTTCAATTATCATCCCTAAATCATCACTCCTTTATTTTCCACCCCATCAATTATCGCCCCTTTAATTATCACTATTTATCATTCCTTAAATTATCGCCCCTTTAATTATCACTCCTTGCATTATCATTCCTTTAACTAGGACTCCTTTATTTACCATCCCCTTTAATTATCATTCCTTCACCTATCATCCCTCTAATTATCACTATTTATCTTTCCTTTAATTATCACTCCATTAATTATAGTCCCATTAATTAAGCACTATAATTACTTCCACAATCAAAACTTTCATTATCACCACTTAAATTATCGACCATTAATTATCAGCCCATTATCAACCCATTAATAATCAACCCATTAATTATATTCCCATTAATTATAAATCCATTAATTATCAACCCATTATCATCCCTTCAATTATAAATCACTCATCACCCTTATAATTTTCATCCATATAATTATCAACCCTTGCATATCATTCTTTTATTATCAAACTATTCAAATACCTCCCAATAAGTTATCATCCCTTAAATTAACACTTTGAATTATCACTGCTTCAATTATTAACCCTTAAAATTATCACTGGCTTAATTATCGTCATTTAATTACTTTTTTATCAACCTATTATCACGCTATTAATTATCGCCCCTATAATTAACAACTCTAATTATCAACCCTTTAATTGCCATCTATATATCGCCTCTCAAATTATTATCCTTTAATTTATCATCCCTTAAATTATCACCCCTCAATTTATCACCCATCAATGCCCTTCAATAACCACGCGCGAAATAATTAACGTTACTTTTCACGCCAAATAACTGGGGGCGATTTTATGGTATTATTGAAGGTCGGGTGGTTCTGACAGGTGATTAGTGTAATGGGCTGGTTAAAGGTAATTCGGTAGTTAGGGGGTAGTTAAGGGGGTAGATAGGTTGTTACAGCAACTACTACCTACCAGTTTTAGTTTTTATAATATCATCATCATCATCATCACCATCTTCACATCATTATTGTCATCGTCATTATCACCTGCACCAACCTCATCGTCGCATCACCACAACAGGCACCCTCACTCTCACTGTCTTTCTCCCCACAACTACCATAATCCTCACCACTAACTTCATCACCTTAACCACCACTATCACCACCACCACATTAAACACACTCTCCCATATTCTCACCACCACCACTACACACACCTTCAATCTCACCACCACCACACACTCTTTCCCACCATCATCACCACCATCACACACCTCTCTCATTCTCACCACCACCACACACCCTCTCACTCTTACCACCACCACCACCACACACCCTCTCTCTCACTCTCACCACCACCACCACCACACACCCTCTCTCACTCTCACCACCACCACCACCACACACCCTCTCTCACTCTCACCACCATCACACCCTCTCCCTCACTCACCCCCCCCTCCACACACTCCCCCTCACCACCACCGCCACCACTACACCACCACCACACTCTCCCTCACTCACCCCACCACCACCGCAACCACCACACTCTCCCTCACTCACCCCACCACCACACCATCAATCAAACCACACAATTACACCGACCGCTAACAACCTTCCTATTTTCCGCTGGGCAGTTAAATGAATCTCCTACTATCGGCAGTCTGACCTTCGCTTCCAATAGTTGTAATAGTTCCCAGGGCTGATGGTTATTGGAGAGAGAGAGAGAGAGAGAGAGAGAGAGAGAGAGAGAGAGAGAGAGAGAGAGAGAGAGAGAGAGAGAGATTGTAATTGCTTTTGTTTTGTTGTGGTCATTTGGACTGATGAGTTACGTGTGTCGGTAATTCTGTTTGGGATATTATTTTTCTTCGCCCCCTTCAGCGCTATGTGAGGGTGTGTACCATCCACTCACTTGATACACTGCATCTTTAATGTGACTGCACTAACTGACAAGTAAACTAATTATGATGGCTATGATGACGATGGTGATGAAGACGGCGAAGGTGATGACGATGATGATGATGTCAATTATGATGATAAAGTAAATAATAACGATAATTACGACACCAATACCCATAATGTCGACGACGACGGCGATAATATAATATTAATGATAATAACAACAACAATAATAATAATAATAAGAAGAAGAAGAAGAAGAAGTACGCAAAATAATTATACAAAGTGCAATAATTAAGAGTAATACTGAAGGTTTCTACTCACCCAACGCCAGCCAGACACAAACCTGCAAAATGAGTTAAAAATTAATAAAAAGTCAATGGAAATTTTTAACATCAGCAACGATAGCAAGAAGAACAGTAACGACAAGAGCAACAAAAATAACAATGATGATACTATTACTACTACAACAATTACTGCTACTACTACTACTAATAATAATAATAATAACAAAAACAATAACAAAAACAATAATAAAGACGCCCAGCCTTGACCCTGACCCCTGACCTCCCCTAACCCATGCAGCGAGGTGAGACTTGAAGCAAAATCCATCACCTACGCAAACACCCCCAAATTCTTCACCTCTCACTGTAAGGACTCGATCGAAGGACGGCGGGTTTTTGTTTTTTTTAAATTTTGCTGCTACGGGACGATTTTTCAAGACTAACCCTTTCAGTACAATTTAATCTACATATAATTCTTGACACATCCAGACGATTATTTTTGTTGTTTAGGGGAGGTTTTTCTAACTGGAGGGGGGGGGGTTAGGCGGGGTTAGGTAAAGTTTTCATTGACCTCTTCACCACCTTCAGTACGAAAGGTCTCCCCTAAGATGAATAAAATCGTCTGGGCGTAGCAATAATAAACCAACAGAATAGATTAATGACTATCTAACCCCCCCAGTTCGACAAATCCCTCCTTAGCTGAATAAAATCGTCAGGAGAAAGCAAAAAATGAGGTCTTCGGTCTGAAAGTGTTTTTAAAGAAGTATCGATGAAATATGCACACACGACCACCATCTTGACCTGTGACCTTTGTGCCGTAAGTCGCGCTTTTCTTCCTTCTTTCATTTATTTCTCCTCTTCTTCGCCATCTTCTTTCTTCCTTCTTCTTCTTCTTCGCCCATTACCTCCTCCAGTTCTCAATTTTCCCGTTTTTTTTTCCTCCCTCCTCCTCCTCTTTCAGTTTCGAATTTTTCTTTACTTCCTTCTCCTCCTCCTCTTTCTGCCCACTTCTTTTATTCCAGCTTCCTCCCTTTTTCACCTCCTCCTCCTCCTTCCTTCAGCTCTTCCTCCCCTATCACCTTCTATCTTTCCTCACTTCCTCATGCTCTTCCAACTCTTCTTCCTCCTCTTCTGCTCCTCCTCATACTCCTCCTAATACTGCTGCTCCTCTTCCTTTTCTACTGCTACTCCGTTCCTCTTCCTGTTCTTATTCTTCCTCTTCTTCCTCCTCCTCTTCAAACTTCGCCTCTTACTCCTCCTCCTCCTTCTCTTACTCCTTCTCCTCCTCTTCCTCTTACTCTTCCTCCTCCTCTTCCCTGACCTTCCCCACACTCTCATGAATTAATCTCCCTCCCCAAAGAAAAAGGGTTTACAGTGCCACACAACCTTCATGTGGGGGAGGCGGAGGGAGGGGAGGGAGAGGGGAAGGGAAGCAGGGGAAGGAAGAACAATGTGAGGCAGAGGAAAAAGTGGTGGAAGAGAGACAGGCTGAAACGGTAAAGGGGAAGGAGAGAGAGAGAGAGAGAGAGAGAGAGAGAGAGAGAGAGAGAGAGAGAGAGAGAGAGAGAGAGAGAGAGAGAAAGAGAGAGAGAGAGAGAGAGAGAGAGAGAGAGAATATTAATTTTACACCAGCGATATAATGGTGCTGCGTGAAGACTGGTGTATAGGGAGAGGTATTTGAACTCCACGATATAGACAGATAGAAAGATGGATAGACAGACAGAGACAGATGGAGAAACAGAAAAACAGGTAAACAGCTAGATGGATGGACGAACGGATAGCAAGATGGATGGTTACAGACGACATTAATAAATACCCATATACCGAGAAAGTGATGGACATACAGACAGACAGACAGCTATACAAACACATAGACGGACAGATAAAAAAAAAAAACGATTAGATGGATGTTTAGATAAATATATGGACAGACAGTGAGATATAATGTACACATAGACATGAGGCAGAAATATATGCACACAGGAAGAAAGACTGATGCACATAATTCTCAACTCGCTTCTACCTACATAACCACATCAAATATACTATAAAATCTGTTATTCTGTACAATATTCCCAAGATCCACTGCAAAACTAGGTCTACTGCTGAGAAGGAGGGTGACAGCCAAATTTAACTAATCCCCATGCCGGCAAAGTACGAATGAGGAAGAGATAATTATAGGAAGGAATACTTATAATACCCATTCCCCCACCTACAATACCCGCTCCCCCACCTACAATACCCACTCCCCCACCTACAATACCCACTCCCCCACCTACAATACCCACTCCCTCACCTACAATACCCACTCCCCCACCTACAATACCCACTCCCTCACCTAAAATAGCCTCTCCCCCACCTACAATACCCACTCCCCCACCTATAATACCCACTCACCCACCAACAATACCCACTCACCCACCGACAATACCCACTCCCTCACCTACAATACACCCCCCCTCACCTAGAATACTCACTCCCTCACCTACAATTCCCACTCCGTCATCTACAATACACACCCCCTCACCTACAATACCCACTCCCTCACCTACAATTCCCACTCCCTCACCTACAATTCCCACTCCCTCACCTACAATATCCACTCCCTCACCTACAATACCCACTCCCTCACCTACAATACCCACTCCCTCACCTACACTCGCCTCTCCCTCACCTACAATAGCCTCTCCCTCACCTACAATAGCTTCACCCTCACCTACAATAACACTCTAACTTTTCCTCTCAGCCCATTGTTGAGGAAATGGCCATAAAAAGTAGGAAAAAGAGAAAATAGAGAAATAAGTCGTGTTGGTGACTCTCTCTCTCTCTCTCTCAGACTGGAAACAAGATCTACAGAGAAACACTGGTCAATTAAAAGAATCAAAATGTGCAGAAAAAAAGGTTGAAGGAGAAAGATGCTGAGTAAATGCATAAAAGAAATTAATATAAATAAGACAGAATTATAAGTTGAAAAAATAAAAATGAAAAAGAAAGTGATAAAGAAAAAGAAAATACAGGAAATGATAAAACTTTGGAGCGATCTACATGAAAAGAAAAAGAAACATGAAAAACAGAAAATGGGTGTAAAGAAATGACAGGTAAATGGAAGAAAAAGGTTATGAAAAAGTACTGAGGAGAAGAAGGTCATAGAAGACAAAGATTTAGAAGGTCTCTCTTTATTGTTATTAGTTTAGTTGGAGATACTGCAATATAAAGGAGTCTCCCTCTTCCTTCCTACTGTCTGCTTGCCTGCCTGTCTGTGTATCTGTGTCTGTCTGTTTTTCACACTTACTATATCGAGCTGTTTACTATGTCAGAGAGAGAGAGAGAGAGAGAGAGAGAGAGAGAGAGAGAGAGAGAGAGAGAGAGAGAGCGTCAACAGGACTGAGACTGACACCACATTGAACCTCACATAAATTTTCCCGGGGGGGGGGGGAGGAAGAGGGGGGGAGAGAGGAGGAAAGGAGGAGGGTGGGAGAGAGAGGGGAAATGGAGGAGGGTGGGTGAGGAAGGAGGAAGAGGAGGGAGGAAGAGGGAGGAAGAGGGTGGGAGAGAGAAAGGAAGAAAAGAGGAGGGTGGGAAAGAGTGACAGGGACAAGGAGAGAGGAAGGGAGCAGCAAAGAGGAGAGGCCAAATGCGGAGAGGCGAGGAAGGAGAGCGAGGGAGAGAGAGGAAAGGGTGCATAGAAGGGTGATAAGGATGAAGAGGAAGCAGAGGGAAGGAGGCTGAGAGGGAACGGGAGGAGGAGGGGGGAGAGAAAGAGGAGCAGCAAAATGTGGAAAGAAGGACGGAAGGACAGTGAAGGAGAGAGGGATGAGGGAGTAGGAGAGGAATGTCGGGGGAGAAAGAGGGCGAGAGAAGGGAGAAGGAAGGAGAGCAGGAAGAGGAAGACAGAAAGGGTATAGCCAGGGAGAAAGGAGATGATGGAAAAGGAGAGGGAGGGGGACAGGGAGGAGTGAAAGAGGGATAGGGGAGTGGAGGAGCGGAACCGAGAAAGGAAAGAAGAAAATGATACGAAGTGGAAGACGTGAGTGGGAGACAAGAAGGAGGAGGAGAAGGAGGAAGGAAAAGAAGAAAATGGACTGAGAAATAAGATGATGAAGGGAGATGCTAACAATGAAGGAAAATGAAAAAAAAGATGAAGGGAGAAAAATGGTGAAGTGCGAAAGGGGATGGAGGAAGCAAAAACGATGAAGGGAGAAGAAAAAGATGAAACCAGGGAGAAGAAAGGATGAAGGGACGAGAAAAGAAGGATGAAGAAAAAAATGGCAGGAGAGAGGTAATAACGGAGGGAGAACACATGGAAGAAAGGCGAAGAAAAAGCCAGATGAAAAGTTAAGGCGAAAAATACGAGTAATAACACTAAAATGAAGAATGAAAAAATAAAAAGAGATGACGGGATAAGGAAGAAGAAAAAAAGATAAAGGAAGAAAGAAGGAATCACGGGAGAAGAAAGGAAGAACATAGAGGAAAAGAACAGAGGGAGAAATAAGAACATATGAAGAAGGTAAGAAAAGAAACGTAGGAGGAAAAGAATAAAGGAAGAAGAGAGGATTAAGGAAGAAGTAAGCAAGGAAGAGGATGAGAATAAAGGGGGAAGATACGAATCCAGAATAACAAAAAATTAAAAGGAAAATGAAAAAAGAATATAAAATGAAAGGAAAGGGAAGGAAAAGAAATGAGAAATATTGTAAGGAAAACAATGAAGAGAAAAATAGCGTAGGAAAAAGAGAAAGAAAATCAATCTATCTATCTATTGCCAGACGCCATAATCCCGTAAGGGGTGGCCATTTGACTTTGAGTTATATGTTTTACAGGGAGGGACACTAACCCTCCATCAACCCACTTGTTGACACATAGGGAACACGTATGGTTTGGTTATATGGTTACCACCCAGCGTTGGAAATGGTTTCTTGGCTTACAGGAAACCATTTGGTTTGTCACTCAATGTAAAGCCACCTGTAAAGGAAAGAAAAGCAATAAGAAGTGACAGGAAAGATGGGACAAATAGGAAGAAAGAAAATAAGATGAGAAAAAATATAATGAAAAAAGGGAAGAAGGAACAAATATACTGTATACAAAAGAAAACGAAAAAGAAAATGAAAGAAGAAAAAGGGAGAATAGAATAAAATGATGAAAGGGAGACTAGCATATGTTCCCCCTTGCATCTCCTTCCTGCTCCCTTTGTCCTCTGGCAATAAGATGAAAGCTATGGCGAGGAGGAGGAGGAGGAGGAGGAGAACAAGAACAACAACAAGAACAAGAATAACAACAACAACAAAGAAGAGAGGAAGAAGGATACGGAAAGGATAGAAGGAGAACGCGAGAAGGATATAAACGCGATGCAGGAAGTAGAGAAGATAAGAGAAAGGAAAGAGGTGAAAGACGAGATTGGAAGAGGGATATATAAAAGGATATGAGATGGAAGAGGAGGAAGAGGAAGAAGGTGGTAGGGAGAGACGAGAAAGAAGAGGAGACGGGTGAGGAAAGAGGAGAAGAGGAGAGTGGGAGAAGATTCGAAAAAGGATATGAGGAAAAGAAGAGAAGAGATGAGATGAGGAGGAGGAGGAGGAGGTGGTAATAGTGAATAAAATGATGATGATGATGATGGAAGAGGGGAAGGAGGAGAGGAAAAAGGCTGTATGAGATAGTGGTACAAGGAGGATGGGGGACGAAGGAGAAGGGGTAAAGCATAATACATGAGAGAGAGAGAGAGAGAGAGAGAGAGAGAGAGAGAGAGAGATTAACCCTTTGAGTCCATTAGCCGCTCTTAGCTCTAACTTTTCTTAGAAGTACTACGCTTGATGTAACTGGGAATATGTACTGGCAATCAGGCATGATGTAACTGGGAATGTGTACTGGTAATCAGGCATGATGTACTGGGGATGTGTACTGGTAATTAGGCATGATGTACTGGGAATGTGTACTGGTAATTAGGCATGATGTACTGGGAATGTGTACTGGTAATTAGGCATGATGTACTGGGAATGTGTACTGGTAATTAGGCATGATGTACTGGGAATGTGTACTGGTAATTAGGCATGATGTACTGGGAATGTGTACTGGTAATTAGGCATGATATACCGGGAGTGTGGACTGGTAATTAGGCATGATGGACTGGGAATGTGTACTGGTAATTAGACATGATGTACTGGGAATGTGTACTGGTAATTAGGCATGATGTACTGGGAGTGTGAACTGGTAATTAGGCATGATGTAACGGGGAATGTGTACTGGAAATTAGGCATGATGTAGCTGGGAATGTGTACTGGTAATTAGGCATGATGTAACTGGGAATGTGTACTGGTAATCAGGCATGATGTACTGGGAATGTGTTGGTCAAGAAAACTTTGGCGGAGAAAGAAAATGAACAGTTAGGAATATCTGGGGTACACTTGGGAAAATTTCGATAAACTATGAAAAAATCTTAATGACGACAGATGAGACGCTGTAAAATTAAAGGGGAAGAAGATGGTAAATGAGAAAAAAATAAGGTGAGAAAATAAGGTGAGAAAAGGGAAAAATTTAGGGAAAATTTTGATAAACCTGGGAAACTAGGGATTTTGGGAGGATGAGTTAGGAAAATTGGAGGAAATGTAGGATGAATTATGAAGCAGAATAGGAAAATTTGGCGAAAGTATATGGATAGAGTGAAAGATTAGGGGGAAATATGGGGAAGAAAGTTAGGAAAATCAATGAAAACACTGGAAAATTTTGGAGAAAGCTGAAATCATTTTGAGGCAATTATGAAAACTTTAAAAACAGGAAAAGCTGAGAAAAAAATCAAGAAAAACAAAAAAAATATCTGGAAGAGTTGGTGCGATTTTAAGGTAACTCCAGGTAACGTTAGCGAAAGAACTGGGGAAAGTTGTGGAAGGAAATGGAGGAAAATTGTGGATAAGTGGGGAAACTTGGTGAAAAAGGGGAAAAACTGAGATAAGGCATGAAAAGCCGGAAAAATCAGTGCAAAGTTGAGGAAAATTTGTATGAAGTTGAAGACAATGTGAAATGTTGGGGAAAGGAAATTGGCGGAACACCCCAGATGACTTTGATGGTACTGACAGATACATTTGGGTACAAACTGGGTAAACTGGGGAAAGCGGTAAGCAAGGTCGAGTAACACTGGAAAAATTTTGAAGGATAACTGGGATATTAACTTTGGAGGTACGTAAGTTTCGGGATATAAATGAATAAAGTTGGGAAACCTGGTGACAAGCTGGGGAAAACTGAGAAGGCATGGATGATTACCTCCGCCAACGAAGCTGAAGGAGGTTATGTATTCACCTATGTTTATCTGTCTGTCCACACGAAGTCTCCAAACGTTCTCAATGAACTTCAATGAGATTTTGTGGAAGGGTCAGCAATGGACCAAGAAATAACTGATTAAATTTGGGGGCGGATCCGGATCCGGCACTGGCGGAGGTATGCGCTCTCTGCGTGCTTTCTAGTCTTAGGTGCAATTGGGAAAAAAACTGGGAAAACTGGAGAAAAAATGGAAAAATTTCAGAAGCTTTGAACGATGCTTGATTAACAAGGAGGAAAGCAGGTAAGAAATTGGTTAAAGTTAGGAAAAGTTTTGGAAACAGTTGCATAATCTGGAAAAATGGTTAGGAAAAAAGTGTGAAAGCCTAAATTATTTAAAAGTAAATTTGAGTGATAAAACTGGGTAAAGCTGGGAAAATAGATGAAAAGATATGAAACTTAAAAAGAAGGTTGGATGGTATAAGATAAAACTGAGGAAAATATTGGGAAAAATCTAGGGGAAAAAATGTGTAAATCTGTGAGAGAGGGTGGCTAAGTGAGGTGGGATTGGGTGGGGAACAGGTGAAAAAAGTTAATTGACTCTAGACAGGTGCGAATGGGAGAGGGGGAGGGAGATATAGAAAAAATAAGAGAGAGGATAAAGAGAATGAAGGTGACAGGGAGAAGGAAAAAAGAGGTGAAGAAGAGATGGAAGAATGGGGAAAGAAGAGAAGGTGAAGAAGAGAATGAGGAAGAGGAAAGAGCGAGAGGTGAGAAAAAAAGGAGGAGGAGGAGGAGGAGGAGCCACAAGAAGAAAAGAAGGGAGAAAGACGACTAAGGAGAATGATGGAGGAAAAGGAGGTTAAAGAAGCGAGAAAACATAAGGTTGAGAGAGAGAGAGAGAGAGAGAGAGAGAGAGAGCAGAGAACGTTTGATGAAAAAGTGAGAGTGAGTGGCTGTGGACACAAGAAAGAGATTAGCAGAGGATCAAATGAGAATGGAGGAAGAAGGGATGGAAGGAGGAGGAGGAGGAGGAGGAGGAGGAGGAGGAGGAGGAGGAGGAGGAGGAGGAGGAGGAGGAGGGCTGGAAAATGGAGCTGCGAGAATGAAGAAGACAAAAATGACATGGGAAAGAAAAAGAGATAGTTGAAAAACAAACTGATAAATATGGGAAGGAGATGAATAAAGATGAGAAGAGGGGAAGGGAATGAAAGAGGGGAAGGGAAAAAAGGGAAAAGGAGGAGGAAGAGAAGAGAGGAGAAGAAAAGGTGAAAGAAGAGATGGAGGAGAGGAAAAGAAAGATGAATGAAAGAAGAGAGGCAGGAGAGAGAGGAAAAGAGACAGGAAGGAAAGCATAGAAGCAGGAAAAGGAGGAGGATCGAGAGAGTATGACTTGTGAGAGAAGAAAGAAAACCAAAGAGAAGGAAAAAGTAAAAGGAGAAGGAGAGACATGAAAAAGAGGAAAAAAGGTTGAGGATGAGAATGAGAAAAAAACGGAAATAGAAAAAAGGCTGGAATGTAAAGAAGAAGAGACAGAGAAAAGAAAAATGAAAAGGGTGATGAATGTTAAAGGGTCATGAAATGTGTGAAAGTTAAAGAACGAGGAAGAGGAGACGGTAATAGAAAAAGAAGGAAGAGAATGAAAAGGAAAAGACAAATGAGGAAAGAGGGCACGGAAGGGGAAGAAGAGGGAAAATGAAAAAGGAAAAACGGAGGGAACAATGATACAAAAAAAAAAAGGAAAAGAAAGGGGAAGAGGAAGAAGATGAAAAGTAGAGACAAAGAGATATACGAAAAGAATGAGATACCAGCGTTATAAAAAAAATATTACGATGAAAAAGAAATACGAAAAAAACTTTGAGGAAGAGACAGGTAGGGCAAGAGGAAGAGGAAGAACATAACGGAAAGACGGAGAAACGCAGAGGAAAAACTTACGTGAAGAGGAAGAATAATCAAGGAAGAGGATATAGCGCATTGAGAGAGAGAGAGAGAGAGAGAGAGAGAGAGAGAGAGGCAAGAGATTTAAAGAAACATCTAACAGGAAGACGAAGAAAATCAGGGAAAGAGGAAGAACTGTTAAGGAAGGCGACAGACCACAGAGAGAGAGAGAGAGAGAGAGAGAGAGAGAGAGAGAATGTGGCAAAGAGTTAAAAGGGCACACAGCTAATTTCTGACCTGTTTGGGAGGCTGCCAGGGAGTGAGGGGCAAAACAGTCACCCCTGGACGAGAGGGTGACGAGGGCTGCAGCTGAGAGGGGAAAGGGGTCGAGGAGGAGGTTGGAGGGTGAGTGGGAGGGGCTGCAAACTGAGGGTGAGAGTGAGGGTGAGGATGGGCTAGTGTAGGTTAGGTAAGGTTGGGTCTGGTTAGGTTAGGTTTGGTTAGGTTTGGTATGGCTTGTTTAGGTCGAGGGTGATGGTTAGGGTGCGAGTGAGGATGATGACTGGAGGCTAAGGATGAGGTGGGGGTTAATGACGAAAGAGGAGATGCGGGGGGAGTTGGGGTGGATATCTAGTTTCATTTACCAAAAGTCAGTGTTACGGAGGCGGAAGCAAAACTGGCGATCTGTGATGAAGGCTGGACTCTTGCTCTCAGGGGTCGAAATCACAAACAGACTTAAAACCGATTCTGTGTCGCACCTGTGATTTGTTCTTGCAGGAAAGTCAGGGAAAGGGGAATGTAGAGGCTTCCCGTGTCCCCTGTTCCCTCTCACAAATCTTAGTTACGAGAGGATAATTATCTTAGGTTACCTCAACTCTCAATACGAAGAATGAAAAAAGGAAAATGAATTGTAATTATGTTCAAGAATACAAAATACGACCCGAGATGATGGAGATAATTGACTGTTGCCTGATAACGGTGGGCGCGTTTTTTGTAAATTGGTTCTAAAGTTTTGAAAATGTTTGTGAGAGAGTTCTGAGGGTAAATGCTGGCAAGAGGAAAGCGATGGTTGGTGAGCGGGGTGGAAAAACAAGTGTGAGGGCAGTGAAAATGGAATATTAATGAATGTAGTGAGGGTGCATAGGACGGACAGGATTAGAAATATGCAGATTCAGGAAAGATAAAGAATAATGACGTCTTGCGGATCAACAGATAGAAGAATATGCTAAAGAGACTGTATTGAGACTGCAAGTGAACAGACTAGTGAAAAGTGTGTATATGTGAGCGTCTGGTGGCAGGAGGAAGTAAGGCAAGAAGATGGATGACATGGAAAGTGAATATGTAAAGAAGCAAGGCATGAAAGTCGAGGAAGTAAAAAACTGACAAAGGATAGAAATTCACCGTGTGTATCCTACAAGCATCACGAAGCATGTATTAAGGTGTCTCCTTCGGCTGTGAGGTGAACCTAAGAATTTCGACGTTTTGAAATAAAAAGGAAGTAATACGTGGCTTATTGCACCTGAAATTCTGCCGATACCACTGCTGCCTTGTATTTTCTTATTTAGATTCCTGGATCCTTTTTCATCGCGTGTGCTGTTGATATACTGGACAAGAGTGATGGTGATGATGATGATGATGATGACAGAGATACTGTAATCACAAGCGTCTTATACATTTCACATATTTTGTGATGATTTCTGCATCCACTTTGCTTAGTAACAGAAATCATTTATACAATAATAATTTGCATCATTTTGCACCTACTATATTTGACCTTAAGAGTTTTGTAGGCATTTTACATCACCTTTCAAGATTAATTCCTCTTCCATTTTCCTAGCAGCGATGTCTGTTTCGTGGACGGTCTTCCTAAACGTGACTCTTTGGACTGTATTCTAAGTGGGTTTGGAGATTTCGTAGCATCATTTCCCTGGCGATTTACTCTGCAATCACAGCTCTGCATCCTCCCGTAAATTACTGATCCAAACAGTGTAGATATCAAGGCGACATGAAGAGCACACAAGGGAATGTTAATGTGATAAGCAAAATAAATCACCGACGGACAGATGCAACGAAGCCTCCAAGACACCTGCATTTATAGACACACACACACACACACACACACACACACACACACACACACACACACACACACACACACACACACACACACACACACACACACACACACACACACATTTACATACATCCACTCTCCTTTCTCTCAGCGCTGAAAGGATAAATGCACTTTGGGTTGCGTGTGAATAGCTCCAGTTTGGGGGCATTCAGAGAGGTGATTGTGTTAGTGTGGTGGTGGTGGTGGTGGTGGTGGTGGTGGTGGTGGTGGTGGTGGTGGTGGTGATGTCTGTGGTGGTGGTACTGTGTAGTGGTGGTGTTTGTGTTACTGAGGTGGTGGTTATGGCGGTGTTTGTGCGGTTGTAGTAGTGATGGTACCATTGTAGTGGTGGTATGAGATCACTCAGATAGGAGACTGTAATTATTGTTGTGGTGGTGGGGGGTTGTGGTGTTAGTGGTGTTTGATGGTGGTAGTGGTGGTGGTGACTGTGATTGTGGTGGTAGTGGTGGTGGTGATTGTGATTGTGGTGGTAGTGGTGGTGGTGACTGTGTTTGTAGACTTTATAATACTTCCCTACCAACACGATCAAGCTACATACTCTCTACACAACACACATCACCACACTTCATCACATGTACACTAATTTCACATTTCATATCACCATAACACCACAAAAATACCACCTCAACACACCTTTCCACACCTCCACACGCAGGTATGAACATCCCCTCATCACACATCACCTTGACCGCATTGCTTACCACACATCATCAAAACATCACCATATCTCATCACGACGTCATATACCTTCTTATCACGTAAACACACATCACGAAATCAATAAATACATCTTATCAAACATCACAAACAATACTTCTCACCATACATCGCGCTCAAAATCATTACATCTCATCATCACATAACACACGCTTCTCACCACACAAACGCAGATCACAACACGACTAAGATTATCGTCTTATTATACATCACCAATCAACAAATTTCATCACACATCACCACCGCAACATCACCACACCTTATTAACACACTCCAACACCAACGAATACACTTACCACACAGCACACAATACAACACTGCTGTTTAAATAATGTCATCAGTTATAACCACAACAAAAACATATCGTCACATATTACATAATTCATCACAATATCAATATGAAAACACTATACTACATCATCCTTAAACATCATTACTTATTCAAACATCATGTCGGCACACTCTAACACTTCATTCATCACCACACACACACACACACACACACACACACACACACACAATTTCTCGTCACCATCACAGTCTTATTACCTCCACCAAGGAGGTTGTGTTTAACTCCGCGTTGGTTTGTTTGTGTTTGTATGTCTCTGTCTGTCTGTTAACCGGATTACTCAAAAAGTTATGAATGGATTTTGATGATATTTTGTGGAAGGGTGTGCCATGGGCCAATGAACAAATGATTAAATTTTGGACCGGATCCGGATCAGGATCCGGAGCATCGCGCACAATATCTCGAAAAGTTCTCCATGAACTTCAATGAAATATTGTGGAAAGGCGTGCCGTGGACCAAGAAAGAACTGATTAAATTTGGGGGTGGATCCGGATCCGGATCCGGGATTACTCAAAAGGTTAAGAACAGATTTTGATGATATTTTGTGGAAGAGTGGGCCATGGGCCAAGGAATAAATTATTAAACTTTGGGGCGGATCGGGATGAGGATCCAGAGTATCCCGCACAATACTTCAAAAGTTCTCAATTAATTTCAACGAAAATTTGTGGAAACGTGGGCCACGGACCAAGAAAGAATTGGTTAACTTTTGGGACGGATCCGAATCCGGATCCTTTTTAATGGCAATGGCATTGGGAGAGGTCTGCGCTTTCTGAGCGCTTTCTAGTTTAGCACAACAATACATCAAAATACCACCACTAACACAAAAAGCATCACACACAACACCATCACCAACATTACAACACCACCAAATCACAACATCACCAAATCACAACACCATCAACTCCACCCCCCCCACACACACACACAAACATCCCCCCCCCACACACACACACCATCAGCAGGACCCGAAAAGTGCGGCGTCATGATGAGTCAGCACAAAGGGGAGTTCGAGGGAGGCAGATGCAGGGCGACGGATCAGCCGGCCAAGAACGCCTGTCAGCCCGTGTCAGTGTGACTGTCTCCTGTCTGACTTCTCGAGGGCTTAAAGCTGAGGTGGAGGCAGGAAGGGTAGGTAGGCAGGGAGGCAGTGTTAGGTAGGTATGTAGGTAGGCACGTAGGTCGGTAAGTTGGTAGGTGGGTAGGTGAGTAATTAGTGTGACTGAGCAAGGTATGAGGTGGCTGAATGGATAGGGGGGAGGCAGGCAGGGTAGGTAAGGAGGTAGTATAGGTAGGCTGGTGAGTGACTGGCGTGGCTGCATGAAGTATAGGTGAGATGAGGGTGAATGGACAGGGAGGAGGGAGGCAGAGTTGACATGGAGGAAGCCTGAATTGGTGGGTAAGTCTGGGAAGCTGAATGGATAGGGAGATTTTAGGCAGGCGGAGTAGGCAGGGAGGGTAGACAGGGAGGGTAGACAGGGTGGGCAGACAGGGAGAGTAGACAAGAAGCAGGATGGGTAGGAAAACGTGTGAGCTGGCCTGAAAAAAAGATAACCCCTTCAGCCTGATCATATTTATTTCCCTTTTTCCAGACGATTTTATTCAGCACAAAAGAGGGCCCTGGTGGTGGAGGGGTTAATGAAGGCTATATTTAACCCCTCCAGTTTGAAAATCTCTCCTAAACTGAAAAAAGGTCTCCCAAATTCGCAAGAATAAGAGAAATACGTAACCGGAGTGAAGCGGTTAAAGTCGGCAGGAAAGGAAAAGTTAGTAGGTAGGTAGGTAGGAAGGTAGGTAGGTAGGAAGGAAGGTAGGTAGGTAGGTAGGTAGGTAGGTAGGTTGGTTGATTGGTTGGTTGGTTGGTTGGTTGGTAGGCAGGAAGGCAGGCAGGCAGGTGGGGAGGATGATAGGAAGATAGGTAGGAGAGTTAGGTAAACAGGTAGGTAGTCTGGAAGGGTAGGTAGGTAAGTAAGTCAGTAGGTATTATTATGGGAGGTAGGTACGTAGGTAGGCTGGAATGTAGACGGATGGGTTGGTAGGTAAGTAGACAAGTACTTAGTCACGAAGGTACGTAGTTGGGTACGTAGGAAGGAAATCTAATTGGCAAGCAGGTAGGTAGGTAGGTAGGTAGGTGGGTTGGTAGGATATTAAGGCAGAACGCAAAGCAGGCAGGAAAGGATGGCAGGGGGTTAGGCAGAGGAAGATAGGCAGCGTTTGATGAGAGGCAGGGGTCCACTCTGCAACATCCAAGCGAGTCGGTGTGTGTGTGTGTGTGTGTGTGTGTGTGTGTGTGTGTGTGTGTGTGTGTGTGTGTGTGAGAGAGAGAGAGAGAGAGAGAAAGAGAGAGCCACATACCTGCCACTCAAAGATATATGTAATGGATGTAATCTGCATGCATTTTCTCCTATATTACTGAACGCCTTACAGTAACACAGAGAAGCACAATTTGTAACACTGAACGCGGAAAATCCTTGTTAATGTATTCTCCTCCTCCTCCTCTTCCTCTTCCTCCTCCTCCTCCTTTGTACATCTCCATCTGTCTTGCTTCCTTTCCTTTTTCATCAATATTCTTCCTCCTCCCTCAGCCTTCCTCTTGCTCTTCCGCACCTCTTCTTGCAATCCTCTTCCTCTTACTGCCATGTACTCTGTCTTCCTCTTCAAGTATTCCTGCCTTTTTCCTTCCTCTTCCTTTCCAATCCTCTTTCGGCCATCCTCTTCCTCTTCCTGTGTTCTATTGTTGTCACTCTCATTCTCTTCCGGGTGGTTACCGCCTTGCTCTTCCTTTTACGGTCTTCTTCCTGTCCTCCTCTTTTTCTTCCTCATCCCCGCATGATGGACAGTGGATTAAATCTTTACTTGGTTCTTGGTTTTGATCTCCCTTGCTTTTGATACAGTAGTGAGTGCAAAGGAATTACTGGGAAGAAGTGTATATCTAAGGCTCTGAGATTCCCGGTAGTGCAGGGCTTGTTATACGACGTCTGTAACTTACTTCGCTTGGTCGTACACACCCACACACTCTTGAAACACCCACACTTTAAAACACACACACACACACACACACACACACACACACACACACAGCACCAAGGCATAACGGTAAGCTATAAAATGACCGAATTACGTGACTGTCGTAAATACTTGCTAAATTACTTCCAACACTTCAGAAACGTTAAACTCTTGCACTCAATTATTCCACTCAATTTTGCACTCCGTTCTTGCACTCAGGTTTTGCACTCACTTTTTACACTCAACTCCTGTACTAATGTATTTCGACTCAGATCTTGCATTCAATTTGCACTCAATTTTGGCTTTTTTGCACTCGGATTTGCACTCAGTTTCAGCACTCAATTTTGTACTCACTTTTCTCCTTCATTCTTGTACACAGTGCCTGAGCTCATACTTTGGATTCATCTCTTGTCCTCACTCTTTGCACTCACTTCTTTTAACACAATTCCAGTCGACTCTTTCATTCATTCTTGCACTCGATTTTGCACTCAACTTTGTACTCAATTCTTGGACTCAATTCTTCACTCAGTTTTTCTAATTAGTGTCCAGTTCTGTGCTGTCATGTAGGCAATATTTTGGGGTCTGAGAATTTTTATAAAAGTTAACGTAATGTCTTGAAACAGTAAGACATAATTAGCATTGGAAAAAACTGTGAAAGAATAAATCGAAAGGTGACAGGCGCTACGCTATATGTATGAAATAAAATGGAATAGGAAGAGAGGGAAAGATTGGTTTTAAAAGAGAGAGAGAGAGAGAGAGAGAGAGAGAGAGAGAGAGAGATGCAGAAGTATGAAGAGAGTGACGAAGGGTAACACAGAAGGATAATGGAGTGGAAAAGAAGGGGAGGGGAGGGGGAGGGGGAGGGGGAGGGGGAAGGGGAGGGGGCAGGGGAGGGGGAGGGGGCAGGGGAGGGCAAGAGAGAAGGAGAGAAGAATAAAGAGGAGAGGAGGAGGAGGAATGGAGAGAAATAGTATAGAGGAGGGGCTGAAATGAAGGAAGAGAAGAGGGGACGGAAAGAATGGAAAGCAAGGAGGAAGGGAAGAGGAATATGGAATGGAAGAGGAAGGGAAAAAGGAGAAGGTTGGGACAAAGGAAGAGGGAAAGAGAAGGAAGAATATCGAGGGAAGGGAAAGAGGAACACGGAAGGAGGAGGAGGAAGAGAGACGGAATGGCAACGAGAGGGAAATGAAAATGAAGGGAAGGAGGAACAACAGAGAATGGCAGGAAGGGAAGAATGGAGAGCGACAGAAAGTGGGAGGGGGATCAAAAGGAAGAAAAGTGGAAATGAAGGGAAGAAGACTGGAGGAAAGGAGAGAGAGAGAGAGAGAGAGAGAGAGAGATCGTCAGGCGAGGTGGAAGGAAGGATGGAAGGAAAGAAGGGGGGAGAGAGAGGGTGAAGAGAAGAAAAAGGAGAACAAGGATTACGATGAGTGAAGAGGGAGAAAGAAGGAAAGAGGAGAGAAGAGGGAGACAGAAGGAAAGAGGGAGACAGAAGGAAATAGAGAGACAGAAGGAAAGAGAGAGACAGAAGGAAGAATGGAGGAAGGGGAGGGTGGGGTAGGGGGTCAGATCCTGGTTGACCTCTCAGCAATATCGTTTCCTAAACAACATTTTCAAGGAGGTATAGGGTAAGGGGGGGTTGGGGTAAGGGAGAAAGGGAGGAAAGAGGAAAGGGAGGGGTAAGGGAGGGAAGGAAGGAAGGAAAGAGGGAAGGGAGTGGAGAGGAAGGGAAGAGGAACGGAAGAAGGAAGAGCAAGTGAGGGAAGGAAAGAGGATAGATGGAAAGATGTAATGAGAAAAAGAATGAATGACGGAAGGGGAAAAAGAATAAAAGAGCGAAGGAAGGAAGGAGAAAGAATAAAACAACGAAGGAAGGAAGGATGAAAGAACGGATGAATAAATGGATGGATGGAAGGAAAGAAGGAAGGAGGGAAGAAAAAATGGAAAGGAAAAATAAAGTTGAAAGGAAGGGAAGGCGGAAGGAAGGGGGAACTACAAAAAAGAAAAAAAGATTGAAGAGTGAAGGAAGGAGAGAATAAAGAGGAAAATGAAGGAAAGGAAGGGAGATGAGATAAGAGAAGATAGGAGAGAGAAAGGTAAGCGTGTAGGATAAGAGTGGGGGTGGGGTGTGGGTGAGGGTGTTGGATACTGGGCGGGGTGAGATACAGAGAGAGGGTGGGGGTGAGGGGTGAGGATAAATGCAATTAAGGAAGGGAAGAGAATATTAAGAAAAATCACAAGGGAAACGAGGAAGGAAAGGGAAGAAAAAAAAAAAAGGCAGGAGGAAGGAAGGGAAACAGGAGGAAAGAAGAAGGGTGAGAGGTATGATTCAAGGGTGAAAGTGTGGGGTGAAGGTGTGGAATGGGATGCGGGTGAGGGTGTGTAGTAAGGGTGTAGGGGCAAGGGTGTGGGATGAAAGTTTTGGTCACTCGAGGTCCACAGTACTTTTTCATGGCTCCACTGCGGCCTCTATGAAAAGATATAGTTTGTAAAGCACATCTGGGAAATGCCATATATAAGACAACTTTTAAACAGATGCCGACCCTGCAGGCAAGGTCAAAGATACAACTGCGGACATAAATACTGATCCACTCCATAACGATACATAACGAAACAGTGAACAATGATTTTCGAAACCCAATGACTCAATCTTCGAAATCCAACAAGCGTTCTATTATTTTATGTTAGAGTTTCACAAATGTTAGACTAAAAGGTGGAACGATAGACAATTTCCTTTATAATGTCAGTTTTCCGAGTGACAAATAAGCCACATAAATAAAGGGTGGAAATCACAAACACACTTACGATTGATCCCCTTTCGCGGCCAAAATTATCTTTCTTAGGAAGGACAAGTAAATGACTGCAGACTCCCCCCTTAACTCTTGTTCTTCCTGGAAATATAAATCTGAGTTACGAGGGGGATTTCATCGCTGGTTTGCAATCTAGGAAAAGCAAGACGCATGGGAAAATCCTGACGACTCCTTCCCTTGTTCACCTTGTTAAAGATAAAGAAACTATAACAAAGAATTAATTAGAAGCTTTTTCGTGAACCTGGACCTTAGACTTCCCACCTCAAGTCGGATATAAGCCTTTTTGTTTCTCTCTCTCTCTCTCTCTCTCTCTCTCTCACACACACACACACACACACACACACACACACACACACACACACACACACACACACACACACACGAAGGAAGGGTTGCAGAGTACGTGAATGACCCTACCCACTCCCATCTCCTCTTCCCCCTCCTCATCCCCCCTTCCCTCTCCCCATCCCCCACCCTCACTCCCCCAACTTTACGAGCCATAACCCCACAGTCTTCGCCGCAACCCCCCTCCTCCCCTTCGTAAATAGGAGGGGAAAAGCTGTTCTCGAGCAGGGCATGAAATGTGACTCGAGATTAAGGTTTGTAGCACTTTTAGGTACCGACACACACACACACACACACGGACGTATATAAACACATACATACACACTTATCAGTCTTACATACACGTTTACATACAGAGACTACATGCAGGTAAAATACATATACGCTAACAATACATGTAACACGCTGCATGAGATCACCCCACCTCCAGGATCGGACCTTTTTCTCGGGGGGAGAGTGATAACCCGATCTAATTCTCACACTATGCTCGCAAAGTACGAATGAGAAAGAGGTGTCTGTAGGGAGAGTGATGCATGTGAAAATCAAGTGTTGTAGTAGTCGTGTGTGTGTGTGTGTGTGTATCATCAGTAAGGCCTACAGTGATGTTGACATATGCAGGAACTAAAATGCTCTGTTACCTGTGTCCAATTTTAATGTCCGCCACACCTTAGGTTTCGAACCCTTGATTTGGGGGACATGCATCAAGAAATGAGTATGTTAACCAATAGGCCACGGCAGCTACTTGTATCTATCTATCTATCTATGTATCTATATATCTATCTATAAGAGAGAGAGAGAGAGAGAGAGAGAGAGAGAGAGAGAGAGAGAGAATTACCACGAAATGCCAATGTATTGGAAAGAACTAGGGGGGAGGGGGAGGGGGAGAGAGAGAGAGAGAGAGAGAGAGAGAGAGAGAGAGAGAGAGAGAGAGAGAAATATCATGAAATGCCGATGTGCTGGAAAGAATTAGCTACAAAAAGAGAAAATAACAGAGAAATGGAAAGGATAAAATAAAAAATTGTAACTCTCTCTCTCTCTCTCTCCCCAGCAATTGAATCTAATTATACTCTCATTTAAATCCTCTTCATAATTACTCTCAGCGTAACTACAGAATCAGTAAAATCAACCTCTTTTATCCCCAGTACATCATCATCATCATCATCATCATCATGAATATTATTATTGCTAGTTATTATTGTTATTATTATTATTATTATTATTAGTATTAGTATTAGTATTATTAAGGTCTTCCATCTCCAATGGAAGACCTTCTTGTTCTGCTGTTTCTTCTTATTATTATTCTTTTTCTCTTTTTTTTTTTTTTTTTTTTTTTAACGTTAGTAGCTCAGACGTTTGATGTTCGATTTCGTTCATGTTTTCAGAAAAAATGCAACGCTAGTAGGCGCTGCTAACCCACGTTTCGTTTTTCAAAAAAATCTACTTCCGGTACCGAGAAAACGGCATTTTTCTACAAAATATTTACGTCATTTTGTGCACGCAAAAACTCAGGAAAAAAAAAAAAAAAAAGAGCTATTGCAACGAGAATCGAGACTTACGTAGTCTAGACATGAAAGTTAATCCGCATAGATTTCAATTTGACCGGAAGTGCTGCACAAACAAGCTCGCCTGGACCTGACATACGGAGGCGTAAAAATGTTCATTTTTTCAACACGTTTTTGTTTATATCTTTTAACGTGTAATCATTTTGTTATAACATACTGAACAAAAGTTGTGCTGTTTTATGAGTTCTTCCATTTGATATCAAGAAAAAAGGGCTTCACAACACACCTCATGTTAAGAAGCTACGATACCTAAAACGTTTTGTTGAACAAAAGCAGTCTTGCCCAACTCTCCTATACTTTAACAGTAATCATAAAATAAACGTCAGCTTTGTAAATCCAACTCACAACGCTTCAACAACTTTGTTCTCGACTTTGACCTTGTTGCTCCAGCAACAAACAACACTTCGTTATTATTATTATTATTATTACTATTAGTAGTAGTAGTAGTAGTAGTAATAGTAGTAGTAGTAATAGTAGTAAATTATTTTCTTATTACCAGCGTACGATCATATTCACGTTAGGGAAACGCCTGAAACTGAAGCTATTACAGTAAATACAATCACGATTAATCTCTTACCTACGAACACTGTCTCCTACTCTGGATAAAATTGTCTGGCGGCAGAAAAAATAAAGTTAAAAAAGGACGCTTACCACTTCATTACAAAGACGGTTTTCTTAGCGTATTCCTGTTACTGCCAGACGATTTTATTTACCTCAGGACAGCCTCGCGGTGAGGGGGTTTGCCTCTTGTAAGGAAAATAAAATAGTGTTGGCAGCCAGATAAAATTAGGTTGACATTCTGGCACTTCAGGGAATAAATGAAGACTGAAGGATGTAAGGAAGGCATGGGAAAGATGGAAAGAAAGGAGGGAGGGAATGAAGGAAAGAAAAGAGGGAGGGAAAGAAGGAGAGAAAGAAGGAAGGGAAAGAAGGAAAGAAAGGAGGGAGGGAAAGGAGAGAAAGGAAGAAGGGAAAGAAGGAGAGGAGGACGTGAAAAAAGGAAAGAAAAGAGGGAAGGGAAGAAGGGAGTGAAGAAAGGAAGGGAATGAAAGGACTGAGTGAAGATAGGGAATGACAGAAGAGAGTGAAAGTAGTGTCTGTTAAGTGAAAGAAAGGAGTGAAGGAAGGGGCTGATATCATGAAGGAAAAAATGCGTTGCTAACATATTCACATAAGTTAAAATTTATACACGAGATTATCTAAAAAAAAAAAAAATCTACAATAATGGTATAAATTCTCTCTCTCTTACAAAACTTCTGTTTGTATCATATTGTCCTTCTCTATCTACTGTGCTAATTTATCTACTTATGCATAGAAGATACATAGCTATCTATCAACACAGTATCTATCTATTCCGCTATCCATCCATCTATTCATCTATCCATCTGTCAGTCTATCTATGTATCTGCCTGGCTGTCCATCAACCCATCTATCGCTTTATATCTATCAATCTATCTATCTATCAGGCTAGCTGTGCATCAGTCTATGTATTCCTTTATGTCTGTCTATCTATCTGCCGACTATATATCTATCTAGCCTATATTTATGGATATATGTATGTGCATATATGTACGAGTACCGTATCTATCTATGTATCTATCTATCAACATACATACACACATACATGTATACATTTCTTTATTTATCTATTTATTTACTTACAAAATATACATAAATAAACGTAACTCTATATTTAACATATTATTTCGCGATACATTCAAAATAAAAAAGAAAATCACAAAAACCCAAGCCATTAACAAAACCCTTTAAAATATTCCATTGAAACAAGAAGCCATAATTTACATCTAACAGAGATATTAAATTAAGAGAAAGATTTTTTTTTCTTCCTCCCTATAGGGATAAAAATGACATTACAGCTACCTTAATGAGAGCGGAAACTTTCTCTAATGGAGAGAGAGAGAGAGAGAGAGAGAGAGAGAGAGAGAGAGAGAGGATGAGGGTAGGAAGAGGTACTGAAGGAAGGGAGGGTAGGAAGAGGTACTGAAGGAAGGGAGGGGAGAAAGGAAGGAACGGGGTAAGGGAAAGGAGTGAAAGGAAGAAGGAAGGAAGGAAGGTAGTAAATAAGAAGGGCGTGAAACAAGGGAATGAAGGAAGGAAGAAATGGAAGGAGTACAGGAAGGACAGAGTGACGGAAGGGAAAGAATGAAGGATGGGAGTGAATGAAGGGAATAAATGAATACTGAAGAAAGGAAAACAAGGAAAGAAAGGAGGGAGGGAAGGAAAGGAATGACGGAAGAGAGTGAGGGAAGAGTCTGTTGAGTGAAGGAAGTGAATCTGTTAATATGTGAAGGAAGAGTCTGTTAATAAGAGAAGGAAGGAGTGTGGGAAAACTTTTATAGGTTAATGAAGGAAGGTATCTCAACCTTTAGTTAGCTAAGAGTGAATCATAGGAGCCTGAGTGTTAATATCGCTACCAGTAACCCTCTCATGATGGGGACAACTCTCGTAATCTATTCCAGCTGACGCCAGACGATTTTATTCAGCTGAGAGTGAGTCATGGAAGCCTGAGTGTTAATGGAGATAGTTTATAATCCTTTCACACTCAAAGATCTCTAAACTGAATATAATAGTTTTCCAATAAAATACCATAATAGACTTTTTTTTTTTTTTTTTTTTTTTTTTTTTTTTTACTAAAGCGATGAATGGAGGTCGTGTTCAGTAGTTCCTCCCCTATATTCTGAATGAAATCGCCTGGCGGTGAAAAGAACACAGTAAAGACAGTATCATTGCACTGGAAGAATTAATGAGTACTATTAAGACGTTTGCTGGAAAACAGTAGTAACAGCGAAAACAATGATCGAAGAAAACCGGCAAGAGGGAAAAAAGAGGACAGGAAGAAGAGGAGGAGGTAGAAAGGATAGGAAAAGACTGGGTGGGAAGAGGATGAAGGAGGACAAATGAAGAATCTCTGGATAAAATGTATTCGACGTGGTTGATTAAAATTGATGTAGGTTGAATGGAATTGATTATCTGGTAACTCAGCGGCCCGCGATGAAGTGCGCATGCGTGGGAGGTCGAAAATAGGTCCGTTGCCAGATCGCTCCAGAGAGACACGAGACACAAACCCCAAATTACTACTTATTTTGTCATTTTGGCCTATTTAAATTCCTGTGGCTGAAGGGAAACTATATTCGTGTTGTTTTTCTCCCCTCGGCGTGAACAAGGGGTGGTGCGGGGGAGAGTACGAGGGGAGAAAATCTATATATGAGAGCGAGCGCTGGCATCTCACGCAGCAGGACCGGGCTAGGGCAGACGAGGTGGCGGGGCGCTAAACCAAAATTTCCCGCTCTTTATCCCGTCCCTGGTGATGTCTGGCAGTGATGTCAACGTTGATGAGGCTGCTAGATGCTGGCAATGATGTATTGCTGACGTCTGGGGGGTTTGGGAGGGGGGAGGGGGGAAGAAGCTAGGTGTAAGGGGGTGTGTGTGAGGTGGGAGGGGGGGCGATGATAGGGCCGAGTTGTCGCATCCTTGTGAGCTTCGGCAACAGCAGGAGGGTCGAGCCTGGACCCCGTGTAGTCTCCCTCGCGCCCTGGAACCATCACCACCTGTCTCCGCCTTCACTTTGTCGCTCTCACGCCGGCAGGGACAACCCCCCACCGCCACTAACCCCCCTTTTTTGTCTCGCTCTTCCGTCTCTCCCACAGTCCCTCCCTTCGGCTGTCCTCCACTCTCTCAAGTCTTAAAAATCTCGTCACCTCTCTCAAGTCTACTGTAACAATCTCTCCAAAAACTTATCAAGCCCTGTTTCATCATCTCACCAAAATAACCCTGAAGCTCTGTACTCTCGCCAAAAATAACCCAAGCTCTAAAAACAAACCCTCTCAAGCTCTCCACAACATCGTCACACCTCCCAAGTCTTCTCCAATCTCACCCAAGACTACAAGTAATTCTAATAGTAATAATAACAAATATATATAAATAAAATATAATCACGTTGCAGCGGTCAATCTCTCCTCTACCCCGTGTGCAACTCTTCAACTATCTATGCAAAGCAATAATATTAATAATACTAATAATACTCATAACCCTGGATCTGGTGGAATGGTAGTGAAAGCGAGTGCCTAAAAAAAATTATATATATACACAGTTGCCGGTCGTGTTATGCCTCCTATCACACGTGGTTGTCGTCTTTGTCGTTGTTGTTCGCCGCAGCTCATGATCCCGAGCCCTCCTACTCCTACTGCCCCGTCGTCGTCGCCAGCCAGCACCAGGAACGTCGATCAATCACCTCCGAGACGCCCCACGCTGCCACACTCAACCACACAATCCGACCGTCATCACAGCAGCACCTAGCCAATTATACACACACCAAAACCCACCTATAAAAACCCAAAATACAATAAGAAACAGCAACACAGCCCCAACCAATCTCAACCAAATTCAACAACAACACACAATCAACTCCAATCAACCAACCAATCAACCTCACTGCTCATCCAACCAACCAACTCTCCCCACCACAACCTCCTCTCAGCAATAATCTCCAAAGTAAATAAGGGATACTGCAAGGCTCCTCGTCTCCTCCAACCTCTCCAACCCTCACCTGGATAAATCAACCCTTGGAAACGACAGGAGGGAACGACATCATCTTGTGTGGCGTCTCTCCTTCGACTCAAAGGTAAACACGATACACAAAGGAAAAAAAAAAATTAGAATAGATTTAGTTTAGACAATAAGCAAAATAAGCCATTAGAACTCCACCAAAACATATGTGCTTTTCGTAGAGACTGTTAACAAAAGAATCGATCTCAAATTTCCTCAGGGCGAATTTCCTTTTAGCGCGTATAAGACCAAAACTAGCCATTGGAGTTTCCCTTAAAGGCCAATTTCTAATGGTGTTGATAATATGCAAAACAAGCCATCGAAAAATCCTTTGAAAAAACATCCTTCTCCAGTAAACAGGAAAGCATAACAAGCCATCAAACAATTCCTTAACCCCTTCAATCCCAGGACGCCATTTTTGTTTTCCTCTGGCTACCACACAACGATTTTAGTCGGCTTAGGAGGGAGTGTCTGAGTTAACGAGGGGTTGGATACAGCCTCCCTTAACCCCTTCGCCACGAGAGGAGTCCCCAGGGCCGGAATTCTCACCTGGTGCTAGCAAATAACGAATAAAATAGCGTCACCGTACTGAAAGGATCAAAACAAATGTCCCCCTTGATTAAACAACAGGTAGAAAGACCACCATAATTCCCGAATAAGCCATTAAAAAAATCCTGTATATATAAATCCGATGAAAAATCCGTCGTGAAAACAAGAGTTGTATATAAATCACCCATTAATCCCCCCATTAACCCTCAGAATCCCAGGACGTACTCTACTGTTGTATTCTTGCTACTACCAGACGATTTTTTCCACTTTAAAAAGGTCTTGTAGCAGTGAAAGAGCTCATTAAGGTCACATCCAGTCCCTCTAGTCATAAAAGCCTTTCCTAAGCTGAATAAAATCGTCTGGAGATAGCAAGGATGAACTAAATATACATCACCGGACTGAAGGTACTAAGTAAATCCCCCTGAAAAAATCCCCTCGTACCATAAACAATGAAAAACAGAAGCCACCAAAATCCCCTTTAATGGGGACCCTAAATACGCCCCCGGAAACAAAATCCCTCAATAAATCCACTGATGCAAATCCCCTTAAACAAAACCCCTTTAATAGATCCACTGAAAGAAATCTCAGACAAATCCTCTTAAATATACCCCTTTAAACAAACCCCCTAAAATCCCCTCAAATAAAGGCCTTAAATTGATCCCTCCCCCCGGAAAAAAAATCCTTTTATAAATCCCCTGAAACATTTTCCTTCAAGTGGATCCCCTGAAGCAAAGACCCTGAAATAAATCCCCTCAAACCATAAGCAAAAGCAAAGCAAGTCATTCAGGGCCCCCTATTTAAATCCCCTAAAATAAATCCCCTGAAACAAATCCCCTCGCAGCATAACCAAGCAAAACAAGGCCCCGGAATACCCCTAATCGAGACTTTGACATCCGTGCATCTATGTCTATTCATCTATCTATCTTTATCTTGGTATCTATCCATCCATCTATCTATCTACCTATCTATTATCTACCTACCCGTCTATCTATTTATCTATCATCTACTCCTTTACTGCACCATCAGAAACGTAGGGATCCGGGGCTAGGCTACTTACTCCAGACATTTAAGGCAAGAGTGACCAGTTGCCCTTCCCTGAGTGGCTTCATGTGATCAATAAGCCCTAGCCATCCCTCAGACGCAAACCCTCATGGGCCCACATCCGGCTGGAGCGTCTTAACCCCCTGAAATAAATCGTCTCGTCGCGTAAACAACAACCAAATCCCCTGAGAGAGCCCTTTAACCCCTTCAGTACGACGACGCATTTTACTCTTGCTACCACCAGACGATTTTATTCAGGTTAGGGAGGATTTTTTTTTTTTTTTTTTCGAACTGGAGGGGTTAGATGTCGAGGGCCCAGGTTCATTTTTGGACGTGAACCCCGTGGACTGCAGGCTTAAATTGCCCTTCTCCTGCAGTCCACCATCCTCCTTTCGTGGGATAGGCAGGGAGATGAGGGACGTTTGTATATCCAGGCAGTTTAGCCACCACGTGAAGGCGCCCATCTCCGGCACTGAGGGGTTAGATGAATCCTTGCCTCAACCCTTCCCTACCAAGACGCTCTCGTAAGCTTAATCGTCCGGCAGCAGCACGAATACACTAAAAGAAATACTCATACGTTCTAAAAGAAACACGTACAGGCGAAATCAATCCCCTGTCCTCTTAGCTCCGTGGGATTTCGGTGACGTCTTTGATTGTTTAATTTTGCGACCTCCAGACGATTTTATGCAACTCTGGAAAGATCTCTCGTGTCGAAGGGGTTGTTGAAGGATACATCTAACCCATACAATCGTCTCCTTAGCTTAAGGAAATCGCCCGGGGGCAGCAAGAACATACTAGCAAAGAACATCATACTGGAGAGGCTAACTTATTAAATCTAGTGACATTTTTCTAGTACAGTATATTGTTGATGCCTCCAGACGATTTTATTCTACCTGGGAGATGCTGCGTCGTAGGGAGGTTAGTGGAGGCTTTATCTAATCTTCCCCCAAACCCCCCCCCCCCTCGCCGTTCGATCGATAAGTGTCTCCAGATCAGAATAAAATCTCTTGGAGGTGACAATAAGAAAATGTATTACTGTGGCATCTACATAACCAGGCAGAGAAGTCCTCCAACCACCTATTCCCCGAAAGGAGGAGTGTGGACTGCAGGAGGAGGATAGATTTAGCCTGCAGTCCACAGAGTTTACGTCCAGATGGGCCCAGGGTCACCACAACTACAAAAACCCATTAGCATAAACATTAGGAATCTTTTAGTCTATCCTTGTCACATCCAAAAAGTTCCATGGAGGATAGGAGGGGATATTTCAACAGCATTATCCTCTTCACTGAGAATCTTCATAACTTGAATAAAATTATGGACCTCGGATTAAGCAAAGAAAATTCTAAAAATCGTCTTACCGAGCTTTCTTTGTGCCCAGTATAATGACGCACTTCTTGTTTTATTCTTAGGACATCCAGACGATTTTATTCACCTTAAGGGAGACTTTTAGGACTGGAGGAGACAGATGCAGTCTTTATTAAACCCCCCCCCTCTCTCTCTCTCTCTCACACACACACACACACACACTACGATTTGTCTCTGGCCTTCTCTTGGGACGAATTATTGACATTAACTGTAGCATCTTGAAGAAAGTAAATGAAAATGAAAGCGCCCTCCTTCCTTCTTTCCTTCCTTCCATCCTTTCATCATTCACCACCTACCTCTAGTTGTTCCTTCTTTCCTTCCTTCTATCATTTATCTGTTTTTCTTTCATTTCCTCCTTCCTTCTTTCATTCATTCATTCATTTCTACTGCCTTTCTTTTCTCCTTTCCTTGTTCTTTCTTTTTCATTCATTCACTTGTATCAGTATATCTTCATTCATTCTTTCTTTCCTTCATCTCTAACTTCCCATTTTCTATTTTTTCCCTTGTTTTCTTCCTTCCTTCCTCGTTTCCGTCCGCTCTTTCGTCCCTCCTCCTTTCCTTTCGCCCTTCATCCTCCTCCTCCCTCCCTCCCTTCTTTCCTCTCTCCCACTCTCGCTCACTCACCTTCTACCCCCCCTTTCTCCCTCCTTCCTCCCTCCCCCTCTCACTCCTTCCTTCCTCCTTTCCTTCTACTTCATTTGAACACATAACACACATTTTCAAACACACTCGTCTGAATATCTCCCTTCCATATCTCTCTCCTGCTACTACCACAACATTTTTTTCCTTATTGTGGAGATCTAGGGACAATTTTAGTCTTTTCAGTCCCACGACCTATTTTCTATTTTTTCCTACCTACCGTCAGTTTTAATTCGCTCTGGAGAAACTTTTTATACACAGCCTTGAGGTAGTCACTCATTAATCAGGCCTCCCAAAAGATGAGTAACATCGTCTGGAGGCAGGAAGAATGAAGGACCAACTACGTCATCGGAAGGAAAGGGATTCATGGCGATTTTTTTCCAACCTCCTTCACTTCCTTCCCGAAATAAAATCGTCTGGGAGAGTGAGAATTTTACTGAAGAGGGTGGCACCGTATTGAAGAGGCTTTATATTAGGGCCAGCAGTTCTTAACCGAGGATTTTTTTATTTTTTGTTTTATAATCAAGCTAACACGGGACGATTTCATTCAGCGATTTAACTGTATATTGAAGGGATTAACTAAAACCATATCTAACCCCTCCGGTCCACCTCCTGAGTCACTGAGTTACTGAAGTTACTGAAAATTAAAAAATAACAATATACGTTCTCGGACTGAGCTGACGATACATTCCTTCACCCTTTCATTCTGAGGAATTTATTTATTTATTTATTTTTTTACCCCCATACGATTTTATTCAGCTGACGGGAGGATATTCGAATAGACTTTATTAACCCCGTCACTACAACAGCTGTCCCATAATTAATTCGTCTGGTGGTTTGCCTGATTAAAGTGAAAATGACGTAAAAGCCAAAAAAGTAATTCGTTAATCCTGATGGCTTGATCCTTGAAAACAGTGCGTGGATTTTTGAAGGATAATCCTGAAAAAAAAAAAAAAAAAATCTTAATTACCCATCATACTAATTACTTAATCTAATTGTTTTGTTGATTATGATGGTCTGGTCCTTAAAATGCAGTTCTTAGCTTTTTTATGATGGCTTGTTTTGCTAAGTAACGTAGAGGATGATACTGATTGCTCAAAATGTAGATTATGGTGACAGGGAAATTATTTTGTTATTCTAATGGCTTATTTTGTCTTGACGTAAATGAAAATAGTGATGATAGTAGTGATGATTTTTACTGAAGATGACTTAGTGATAGTGAGGGTATATAGTTGTTTTAATGGCCTATTTTCTCTATTTACGTAGATGAAGATAAAATATAATGATGATAACACACTGATAATGAATGTATTTAGTATTAATGGCTCATCTTTCTTATGTATATAGATGACAATGATAACTATATATATTGAAGGTGACGTAGTGATAGTGACTGTGCTGAATATAAACTGTGATTTACATATTCGGTTCGGAATATGCATGTGCCGAGCCGCTCTCCAGTTTAAGGCTGATGATGAAAAAAGGTAAATAAAAAAAAATGAAAAAAATGAAAAATGCAAAACAAAAACTGAATATGAAAAAAATGAAAGACAAATACAATATGCTAAAACAAAAATGAATAATACAAAAATGCATAACATAAAATCGAAAATCGACAAAATAAAGAAAAAAAATGAATAACACAAACCAGAAGAAAATGAACACTAGAAACCACAAACGGGAAAAAAAAAACGAAAACCAAATAATACAAAACGAAGATGAAAACACACACACACACACACACACACACACACACACACACACACACACACACACACACACACACACACACACACGGAAAAGTATCGTTTTTTTGCCAATCCCAATTTACCTCTTCGATATGAAGGCGCCCAAAGCCAGAACATCTTAGACTCGTACATTTGGGGGTAGAGGACCAGCCTACTCCCCCAGGTGGCACTGCAAGACCCAGAAACTTCCAAACACCTCTCAGGGATCCACTCTATACAATGTCAGTCCTATCATCAGGGTTTTAGAGGGACGCCTTCACTTGGTGGCACTGATATGGCCAGGCGGTGGAGCTGTAAAATTACACAAACGTCCCTCAGTCTCCTCTCTGACCCCGGATGGATGGTGGACTACGGAAGAAGGGAAACTACTTACTATTACTACTACTACTACCAGTACCACTACTACTATTATTACTACTACCACTACTACTACTACTACAACTACTACTTTTATTATTATTTATAGTGTCTTTATCATCTCCCTTTCCAGTAGTCCATTTCATACCGTTAATAATTTTTTTCTCGCTAACCCTCTCATGGTCGGAAGATCTTACCTGTTACAGCAAATATCAGACGATTGAATTCAGCCGAGAGGGAGTCACAGAGGCCTGGGAGTGTTAATACTGTCACTGTTAACTCTCTTGTGATCGGGGCAAATTCAGTATTCAATTCCACCTAATGCCACGCAATTCGATTCTGTTGAGAGTTTCCGTCCAGTGCTAAAAGTAACTGCACGAGAGAGAGAGAGAGAGAGAGAGAGAGAGAGAGAGAGAGAGAGAGAGAAGAGAGAGAGAGAGAGGAAGGCATAAATGAAAGAAAAACTGTAAAAGAGGAACAGGAAATGGGTGTAGACGATTCCTATAAAAAATGGTTCGAGGAAATAATAGGGATAAAAAAAAATGTATATTGATATGTAATGGGAGAAAGAGGCCCGGGGAGGGGAAGGGGGAAGGAAGGGGGAGGGGTGACGGGGAAGGGGGAGAGAAGAGGGAGACGGGGAGGGGTGAGAGGGGGAAGAGGGGAGGGTGGAGTGGTAAGAGAGTTGTAATTTTTATGGAAACTAAACCGCTTCAGTATGGCAACCGGGAACAGCATTTTTTTTTTTTTTTTTCCTTTTTAGCCACCCCGAAGGCATAGTTTTCGAGATCGTGTTGGTTTCTATGTATGTATGTATGTAACTATGTATGTATTTATGTATGTGTGTGTGTGTATATATTTTCCTGCACGCATGTATGTGTGGATGCATGAACGTCAGCAAAATAACTTACCAATGCCTGATTCGGTTAGGATAAAAATCGACACATTCTGTTTTGGACTGTCTGGGAAGAAGGTATTTGATTTTTGTGTAGTTAGGTTACAGGTCATTGTCAAAGTTCAGGGAGTGGGGTCAACTTATTCTGGATCAAATTTCGCACACTGAAAGAAAGAGAGAGAGAGAATGTGTGTGTGTGTGTGTGTGTGTGTGTGTGTGTGTGTGTGTGTGTGTGTGTGTGTGTGTGTGTGTGTGTGTGTGTGTGTGTGTGTGTGTGTGTGTGTGTGTGTGTGTGTTAAAGTAATTAAATACTGGTGCAGCTCAATCAAGGCCAAGGTCACGGGTCAAGGTCAGAGTTCAGACGCGGTGCCCCTGTGCCGTCTGATTACTCCCTCAAGTGCACCTTTAACTACCATTCATCCCTCTAGGCCCAGTGTCACTCAGGGGGACGATGTGGGACATTTTCAGGATCTAAATGAGAAGGAAACCCTGTAAGAGTTTCGCGACAGTGAGCTGGTAGGCCAAGGGCGGTACGTTATCCTTCCCTGACAATCCTGCGTGCATCAACCCTGAGTTTTGGAGGATAAAGCTGCTTTATTCAGCATACGGGAGGCTGGGGAGGAAGGGTGAGGGAGTGGTGGGTCATTCTGATGGAGAACATGGAAAAAATTTTAATAATTGGTGTCTAATGGAGGGAAAGGTCAGTATGGCGGAGGAAGGGTGGAAGGAAGGAGGGGAGGGAGGGGAGGAGGGTAGTAAAGTGGTTTCGGTAAATTTAATCGCTTCACTACGATAACATCTTTATTATATCGCTCATATTACTGGCACATCATTTCATTTATGGGAAAACTTGTTGAACAGATGGAGTCAGCAGCACCCCATTAACCCCTCACTGCTACGCCATATCTTTACTTCCCTCTTAATAAAACCCGGCTACTTTATTCAGCTTAGGGAACACTTCTCGTACTCTGGGGGTTACAAGCAATCCCCCCGTAAGTAGCCGTCAGGTTTCTTCTATCCTTCCTGCTGCCGGACGATTTGACTCAGCTTACGAAAAGGCCCATCGTAGTGAAAAGGTTAAAAAAAAGACAAGCGTAAATAATAAAACACTAATTTAAATCAGGTGACATATCTGATGGTTTATCCGTACAAACTCCAGACGATTTCCTTCAGCTGGGGGAATACTCTTTGTAGCGAAGGGGTAACGGAGGCATCATCTAACCCCTCGAGTGCGATAAGTGTTTACAGGTGTAAATAAAATCGTCAGGAGATAGCAAGATTAATATATATATATATATATATATATATATATATATATATATATATATATATATATATATATATATATATATAAAACGGCATCAAACCGAATGGGGTAGCAGAATGGAAGAATTAAAAAAAAAAGGTGGTAAAAAAGATACCAGCAAAAGTAAATTTAACAATAAATAAGTAAATAAATGATATGAAACTAATCGATAAACAACATTTTAGGACAATGAACTAAAAAGTTTCAAAAAGGGGATTGGGAATCAATAATATAATTCTGACAGATAGATAGATAGATAGATATAGATATAGACAGACAGATATGGTAGATAGATAAAGATATACTCGTATAAATACAACAGGATATAATGGGGGAGGGGGGGAAAGAAGCAGCTTGTAGGAGAGAAAGATTTAACCCATCTGCCAGAGGACGCAATCTTAGTATATTATTTAAATGTCCTGACGATTCTGTGGAACTCTGGAGAGATTAACGAATTAAATGAATTAGATATAGCCTTAAAATATCCTCTCAACATTGAAGTTCTCTCTAAAGTCACACGAAATCGTTTGACGGTAATACGCATGGCATTAAAAATACGCCATCGAACTAAAGAGTTTGTAATTTTTGCTGTGGTCCGAGGCTCATCTGAATGTAAACCCGGTGGAATTCAAGCTAAAACTGCCTTTCTGCGGTCCATCCTCCTCCTTTCGGGAAATAAGAGTGAGTTGTGGGGCGTTTGTAAAATCCGACAAGAAAGCCTCCTGGTTGTATAGAGTGTCCCGGGAGGAAGGGTCAAAACTTTGGGAATTGACAGATGAGGGAATTCTAAGCAAAAAATTTTAAATGAACATGTGTCCAAATCTCCACCGCTACAGAGCTACAGTTACTGATGACCTCATGGTGTGACTCTTTGGTCTTGTAATATGTAAGTCTTGAGCTTTGGTTAAAGTTATTGTGCTAATCGAAGGCAGGATGACTTAAAGATGAATACAGGGAGTTGATCTTGATTTATTACAAGGAAAGTCTTAGTAGCAGTGTATGTATTACACAGCGACGTAATTTACTAAGTGTCGTCGGACCCCTCTTCTTATTTCCTCTCTCCACGACCTGTTGGTTTTATGGCTAGCCCCATTCTGATCTCTGATTCCTACATTCTTGTTTAGCAGGGGTCGTGTCACGTGGCCTACACTGTCGTGGAAGCTTCTAGAACCCTGTATGTCTGTGTGTATGTAGTGCTTCCGGTGCCCACTGGCATACTATTCATTAAGTATTTGTTGAACTCGTTTCCTTTTGGTCGATTCTCGCTGACACACTTCCTATTTCACACCTGGCTGGTGCTTCTATCTATCTATCTATCTGTCTATCTATCTATGAGTTGTATTATTATAATATGGAGTCCTGACATCGGGTTAATATGGTCTTCGGAATTTGCCCATAAGGTCATCAATAACTGTAGCTCTGTAACGGCTGAGATTTGAACACATGTTCATATAATATTTTTTGCTTCGAATGTCATAAAGACTTTGTAGTTAATTGTAGAGAAGTATATTTTAGACTTGTGGTCGAGCGGCTTTTATATCTTGTAGTAGTTTCCCCACCAGATGTCATGTAGTGACGGGAGAGGTAAAGAATAGTATGGGACTATTTTTATTTGTCTTGGAAATATTAAACAGGTATAATAGTATAAGTCCTGGGTAGCTACCTCCCTGTCTCGCTATCTCTCTCTCTCTCTCTGTTCTCAAGCTAATCTCCGTCTCGACCTCTCTCTAGGGTCGCTTGTCTCCTTCTGTCTAGCCTGTTCGGTGGCTAATCTAGGTCTGAGCTCTCTTTCCTAAATTCTGGTATAGCAGGGGTGTGTCACATGTGTTCCTCGTGGGTGGACTAGATCTTTCTCACGAGAGGACTGCTGACAGCTAACTGAATCATCTCCTTACTGGCCGCTGTCGTCAGCTTTCCCCCGTGTAAGCGTTTAGCCTGCTCGCTTCTCGCAAACACAACACCTTCTCATCATTTGACTTCCTGCTTCTATCTGTCTCTCTATCTATCTATTTATCTATCTATCTATTATGTAGTCCTATATTTGCTCGGCCGCGCGAAAATGACGTACCATCGACATTTAATAGTTAATATATATTAATACATACTACATACACATTATAATGAACTTATAAGCTAATTAAGTGAAATACATAATATTGTAAAGTAACATAATTGTATGAATATTGTATACATATATTATTCATAGTAAATAGTGATTATTCAGTAATATTACATTTTAAATAAGTTGAATACATATTGGAATAAATGCATTAAAGTAAATTATTTAACTGTAATACAGTATGTACTTGGGTTATTATAGTGAAATGCATACATGCAAGAATAAAAATAGTTTAAAATTAAGATTATTGTAAGAGTTACTAATATTTCATTTAAAGATAATGGTACTGGTCTGCCATATATGGGTCATTCTTCTTTGTGTTATTATTATTATTATTATTATTATTTTTTTTTTTTTTATATATATAATTAATACTATATACAAAATATATACACTTCATTCAGGGTGGTTAACTGTGATGTTAACTCTCCCCCACTAAACAATGACTCCAAATTAGCAATTCTTGCATGCATTCTGTGCATGGCCAACAGCATTACTGCAACCACAATGCAGATAATTATGAAGACAGAAGGTGCTTGGCTATACACATAATATGGGTTGAACATACTCAAACTCAAATCTTCCCAGGGCTTCATTGTTTCATTGATCAGCTGCATAGTTTCAAACTTAGGTGAAGTCAGCTTAATACTTGTGCTCATGTTTAAGTCCATATCAGGCAGTGGGTGGAAATGTTTGTGTGTATGATTGAGGATGGCGTAGTGATTGATGGTGGAAAAAGTAGACATGGATGGTGTAAATACCGCACAGTAGTCTGGTGCTATGTATAATCCTGAGGCTGATGTATGAGATGGTGGTATATCTGGACAGACTATGTAAACTGATGTGTTATGAGGGAAATAAAAAAAACTGCGAGTGTCCAATGCGTTGATGGTGTACAAGTTTATCTGGAGCAAAAGTGAAGTTGCAATGATGATGAATATTGTTATTGCTGATGATAGCCATTTCACAAGGGACCGTATCAGTAGGCTGAAACGTGAAAATGTACGCAGGACAAAGATGAACAGCATGTAAGGATGTGCGGCACTTTCGCTCAATCGTTGACTCACTTGCGAAAGTGACAGTGTCTCGTCTCTTGGAGACCATGATGAGTTCGGTGTCTGTGTTGATGTTGATGATGACTAAAGTGTTGTTGTTTCTATAGGGGAAGGGGTGTATTTGGTATACTGTGAACAGGTCTTCCGTGATGAATGGTACATGAACTATCACTGATGTGGGTGTTAGTGTTGCTTCCAAGTACGGGTAATATTGCATAAATTCCCTACTGCGGAACAATGGCTTCAATTTATGTTTATGTATGCCTTGACTAACTATCTGACGTAGCTCATGAACTGGGAGTAAGTCATTTGTGATCTTGCCATCACCAGCATTCGAAATTCCTTGCATAAGTGCCCTGAAATGATCTCTAGTGTTCTCTAATTGTAGTAGAATCGTGTCAATATGTTCTGTGATGATGGAGAAGTGCTGGAAAAGGGTAACGTTACCCTCCAAGTTATTTATTTTATCTATACTCGAGAGCTACGTTTTCTGCTTGTTTCAGATTTTTCACAATTGTTTTCATTGCCAAGTTCTGTCCTGTGATGAATTTATCTTGGTATGTTAGTACCTGAGCTATCTTATTAAATTTTTTGTTTATTTCTTTAAGGTCATCCTCTGTAGCCAATCCAAAGATGTTCCCAAGAATTGCGCCGCCCAGATCGAACAAACCGCGCTTTTGGCGAGTACGTGTGATGTTGTTCCTGTCGCTCAGCACCTCTGTTCCAGAAGATGGGAGATCTTGGATCATGACGAGCATAGTTGACTTCGCCTGTTCTAGTTTCCATTTCGCTAACTTCACCATTTCATCCACTTCCTTGGTGATATGTGATTGTGAAACATAATTCCCTATCTTGAAGTCCAGAGTTCGCATCGGCGTCGCAAGTCTTTCTATATAAGTAGGTAAGTCATACAAGTAATCTAGACTTATTTCAGTACTCATGACATCCTTGACGATTGTAGTCGTGGCCGTTGGAGCTATGAGGCATCCTTGTCGTACTATATGCTTGGGGTCTAGGTGCGCATATACTCTTACTATGTATAGGAGAATCCATAGCATAAGTCCCTTCATCGTAACCTACCGAAAAAAAAAAAAAAATCTATTAATTTCCTATAAAGCTGTGGTTGATGATAGTGATGATGTGCGTTACGGTTGGCTGTTATTTCATTTATAGAAGGAGTTTAAATCGATATTTAATTCTCGTAAATGATGTACTGTAGATTTCATTGGAATAGTTGCACCTATGTTCGATTGTTTGGTATATGACCTTAATTTCTTTTGTAATCATTGTTGTGTTCTTGCTTGGTTTCTTGAGGTACGTTCACCTGTTCGGTTGTATCCGAGGCTGAATAATTATGTGATAATTCCCTTGAAACTCGTTTTAAATGGTCAATATGAACTTGTTTTTCCTCGCCACTTGAAAGTGACTTAATTAAAACTTTGTTTGCCTTTATGTTAATTACTCTGTATGGGCCCTCAAATTTAGGGGATAATTTATTGTCTCTCGTATGAATGACTCCGTAAACAATGTCTCCTAAGCTGATAGGTGAATCTTTTGCCTTTTTGTTAAATGCCTCCGTCATTTCTTCCTTGGACATCGTTAATTGTTTTTGTACTCTTTTGTGTATGTCCTGGAATTCACGTAAACGGAGTTTAGAGTAATCATCGTAATTGTATATAGGCATGCTGTCACCTTCTAGGAGCTCATATGGTAATTTTTTATCCGTGCCATATATAATGAAATGTGGTGTGTCACCAATGGATTTATTTATAGACCCATTAATGGAGGCCTCTACTCTGGGAATCCAATCATCCCAGCTCGCATAATTTTCACTGAGAATGTGTCGTAGCACATCTAATACCTTTTTATTTTGTCTCTACCAACCCATTCGATGCTGGGTGATAGGCCAAAACGTTAACCTTTTTAATGTTGTATTGTTTACATATTTCTTGTAAGATCTCAGAATTAAATTCTCCTCCATTATCACTTATTAATACCTTTGGGGTAGTAAAGCGACATATTACATTATCTGTTATTGCCTTTGCTACTGTCTCTGCTGTCTTATCTTTAATTGGAGCTAAAATGACATAACGGGAAAAATGATCCGTTGCTACGAATAAGTATAGGTTATTATTGTATGATAATGGCAACTTGAGTAAATCAACAGCGACAACGTCCCATGGTTGATGTGGTACTGGGTAATTACCCATCGGTGCAGGTGTGATTGGGTATCCTTTGTGTTTCGCACATGATTCGCATCTGTCTATATGATTGTGTATATCTCTTCGTAATGAAGGCCAGTAATATAATAGCTGGGCTTGGTTGAATGTCTTATCCTTTCCAGGGTGTCCTGCATGTGGGCTGTCGTGTATCATTCGTAATACTTGGGGTATCATGTCATTAGGTACTACCAACTGGTTAGTATTTCTTTGGCGTTTTGGTTGTTTAGAGTTAATTTTGTATAATGTATTATTGACCATTGTGAATTGTTCAAGTGGGACATGCAGTTTGGGTAATTGTATGTCATCTCCACTTTCTAACTTGTATATTACTTTTGACCATACTGGGTCAAGTCTTTGTGCCTTTGCGATATCCTCGTGGTTTGGGATATTTCCTTTGAGATCTAACGCCGCAACCTGAATTGTGTTCGGGTTCCTAGATAATGCGTCAGCTACTATATTCATTTTACCTTGTATATAATGTATTTGTACACTGTAGTTTTCAACTGTACATTTCCATCTTGCTCTCCTCCCAGAAAGGAGTTTTTCTTTAAACATACCCACCAGTGGTTTATGGTCGGTGAATAGGTGGATTTCGTAACCATATACCAAATCTCGAAACTTTTGTAATGCAAAAATCACTGCAAGTGCCTCTAAGTCTGTAGTGCTATAATTTTTTTCTGCACCTCTTGTTTGTCTGCTGGCAAATGCAATTGGTTGATTCTTTTCCTCTTTTTATCTTCCTGCATCAGTACAGCCCCTAATCCTTTAACTGATGCGTCTGTACAAATAAGAAATGATTTCGTGTAATCTGGATATGCTAAACAAGGTGCATTCGTTAGTTTAATTTTTAGATTGTTAAATGCCCTTTTTGTTCTTCTTCCCATTGGAATACAGCATCTTTTTGAGTAGTTGGAATAGAGGGAAGGCTATATGAGAGAACTGTGGTACGAAGGACCTAGTACCCAGCCAGACCTAAAATTGTCTAACTTCGTCAGTCGTAGTGGGTTCAGGAAAATCTCTCACTGCCTGTATTTTGTCATCAGTGGTGTGAATACCATCAGAGCTTAATTTGTGGCCTAAGAAATTTATTTCCTTAAAGCAAAATTTGCATTTAGAAAGTTTAATTTTTAATCCAGCATCACTAAGCTTTTGTAAGAGTAAGTCTAATTTCCTGAGATGATCCTTAATATTCTTCGTTGCGATAATAATATCGTCAAGATAAACAAATATTCCTTGTCCTAAAATTCCGGACAATACGTAATTCATAAGACGCTGGAACGTACCAGGGGCTGTCCTCAGTCCCATTGGCATTCTTGTATATTGATAATGGCCTCTGTTTGTTGAAAAGGCAGTGTATTTACGTGACTCCTGAGATACCGGAATCTGATAGTATCCGTTTAGGAGATCGATGGTCGAGAATATATTATTCTCAGGACCAATAATCTGTAGAACATCACTTAGCAATGGCATGGGAAATCTGTCTGGGATGGTGTGATTATTTAGTTTACGGTAATCTACTACCGCACGCATTTCTCCATTTCTCTTGGGCACAAAGAAAAGGGGAGCGTTCCACGGAGAAACTGAAGGCTCAATAATTCCAAGCTTTAACATTTCATCGACATACTGATTAGCAAGTGTACGTTGGGGAGGTGGTAGGCGATAAGCGGGTACGAAAATTGGTGGTGTTTCTGGGTGCACATTAATCATGTGATTAATCAAGTTAGTACACCCTAATCGTTCTCCGGGCAAGGCTACGGTGTCCCTGTGTGTATCCAGCAGGGTTAACAAATCATTTTCTTCGTCAAATTCACCTGAGTGAATTAAATTCTCTTTATTCTTTCTCTATCCGTAGATTTTATCTCACTTGTTACTCCACCAATATTTATTTCCTTTACAGGGGCGAAACATTTTTCAATATTAACTATGCAAGTTCCCTCTTCAACTGAACTTCCCCATTCATGTGATTAATAATGAATATCTGAGTTAGCCCTTCGTCGTTCGTATGACATAATGCGTTTTCTACTGACAATCCCTTTACTTTACATAATTCTTCTAAGACAAGAACAGTACTATTCCGTAATTTGCTCTTTATGGTAACCTTCATGTATGAATTAGGTGGTATAACCAAATCATTAGTGAGATGGGCTGGAAAAATTGATAAATCAGTACTGTTAGCTGGGTCACTAATTCTGGAGGATGGGGTTGCTGGTGTAAGTGGATCTATACACTCATCTATTTGTGTATGTTTGTTTAAGCCTTTAATATTACCAATTCTTTTTGGCTCTCTTCTACCAATCGGTGAGGGCTCTGAAGTTATTTCCTCTATAAATTCATTATCAAAGTCTATTCCATTCATTTGTGGGAGTATAGTTATGTTCTCAGTTCTCATGGATCTTAAGCCCAGTAACATATGAGCTTTAATTGCTAAGTTTTCAACGATATAGAACAATGCAGAGAATGGTCTTGTAGTTTCTGTGAAACTGAGATTTAATCTTATCATACCTTTTACTGTAATCTCTTGACCATCTACTGTGTTTAATTCTAAATCAGCTTCATCCAGAAAAGTTACTTTCTTTTTTATTTTTAAGAATTCTATTTAGTTCTTCATGTGTTATTAAGTTCACTGGAGAGCCTGTATCTAAAAATAAGGAAACGTTTTGATCCTCACATACAGCTGGTATCAAGATACACTCATTTCCCAACATGCCTCCTATGTGAAGTTTAACCTTGTTCTTTTTTATGTTTGTTCGTTTTTTGTCATGACTTGGTCTTCCCCGATTTGAACATAGACACAATTTTTTCTACTGTTTTGCAATCACTAGTCCAGTGCCCTTGGTATCTATGATGCCTACAGTAAGGACCAAACCCTTGTGTCTTTTGATTATCCTCTTTTGCCTTGATAAAGCATTCATACCTTGTGTGTCCTGGTTTTGCACAGTAATGACACAGAATGGACCTATCCCTTGACTGTGACCTACGAGGTGATTTCACATAAAAGTGTTGTTTATAGCGCGAGACCTGCTCGGGCTGCGCGAAAATCTTATGAAACTGCCTGTAGGAAGGCGTGTGGGAACGAGGTCTAGGCGTCTTTGTCTGTTTGGACTGCCTCATTTCAGGTCGCGATCGATTTTGTTCTCTGTTTGGGGTCGGTGTTGATGTTTTCACAGCTGATACTGTCTCAGGTACCCTGATTCTACCAGAATGTGCATGTGTGTCGACCACACCTGCTTTACTGCACTGCATCTCTACCTCGTTCATTAAGTCTAGTAAGCACATTCCAGGGATGTACGCGATTGTTTTGGCGATCTTAAGGGTTCTATCAGGTAATTTACACAAGGCAGCTACATAACCAATGATGTCCACGACGAGGTCTGGGGACATCTTTCCATCATCTGTTATCCACTTAGAATTCTCCAGAGTAGCTAATAGGGTTCTCTTGATTGTGGAGACATCAGCAGTTATTTCACTGAGCACATGGTTTGTAGTGTGCCCCCTTACAAGATCTACAATTTTATGTAATTCTGGAATTATACCTGGCAAGAAGTTCATACCTCCAGAAAATTTCTTCAGAAATTCAGTTTTAAATTCATCATATGTCCTAGCACGATGTAGCTTATCGGAGCGCAATAAATTGCTTGCTGGACATCTTTCCTGGCTTATGCAAGATGAAAAAATAGCAATTTTCTTGTTCATCTAGTATGTGGCGCTTGATGAACATTTGTTCGCACTGACTGATTAATGAAATGACATCAATGCGATCCTTGTCTGTGCCAGAGAATTTTGGGGCAGTCTTATCCTCGTGATACACAAAAACGTGAGGTGTGGTTTTTAGATCAGCAGTATTTGTTTCTTGATTCATCTTTAATGATTGCCCTGTTAATTCAACTTGTACGAGTTTATCGTTATGTGAGGGAATGGTAGAATATGTATGACCGGACCGGTGAACCCTGTTAAGTATATTGGCATACGTATTTAAGGCAGCTGCGAAGTCGATACTCTCAACATCTGAAGGGGTTTCCCACTCATCATCCGAAACTCCCGTATTTGTTTCCTTATCTATAACGTGTGGTGTGGGTTGTACAATGGGTGGGCTGTCTCTTAATTGTGAGTCTGATGTTGTGGCAATTTGTGTGTCATCTGGTATTAACGTGGGTGGTTGCGAAAATATTCCTGTCATTAAGATATGATGTTATGAAATACGCCTCTTGTTTATTTATGTCCTAGCAAACTAGATGATTAAATAAGTTGAATATAGCTAATTTTAGCACTGAGAAGAAATGAGCAAGTATAATTTTACCCACTTGATACAGATCGTAGAGGTGTGTCGTTACAAAAGTCGATCTCGGAAGAAAATACAGGTTTGATTGAAGATCTCTTGATAATTCTAGTGGTGTGTTGATGGACGATATTACTCAGGAAACTCCATGGCCTGGTATTTGTAGTGGTTAACGGCTGTCCCAGGCAAACCTCAACATAGAACGTCGAATTTCCAACTTAACTGTGAAAATAAGTGAATATGAGTAGGAGCTATGTGAATAATGAGTAATGAGTAGTGGGTGAGAAGTGCCTGGTGTCCGTCACACGTTGCTTGGCATGGCAGACTCGCGTTGTGATGTCATCTCAGCACATGGTGACGTCGGCTTCCCACACTGGTAGCTGTGGTGAGTGAATGAGTAGCGATGAGTAACTTGAGGAAGACGAGTGAGTAAGATGAGTTGTAAATCGTGTCTCACTCTTCGTTTGTTTGTTCCCTTTATTCTATGTGGAAGTTTCTCTGTCCTTTTCTCTAGTGATTTATTCGGTGTGGGATGAAGACCGCCGCTACTTGTAGGTGCGTGTAGAAGATTATACAGACGACGTAGAGTTGTTAATTGTAGTTGATTGTAGATGGCTGTAGACTTTGTAGAACTGGAGCTAACTCTTGTAGTCTCGGTTGCTTTTGTAGAAATTTGCTTTAATTCGGAGACGATGTCCGCAGATTTGCTGATTTGTCGTTAAGCTACTTGCAAGGCGTCGAGTGATCTCTTGACCTCTGCATCAGCGTAATGATCTGGGAGACGGAGGGGGCAGGAGCTGATATTGTTGGTTGTTGTCAATCTTGATATTTTGTAGGAATTTAATGTTGATTCGTAGACGAGGTTCGTATACGTTCGCTGCTACCAAATGTCATAAAGACTTTGTAGTTAATTGTAGAGAAGTATATTTTAGACTTGTGGTCGAGCGGCTTTTATATCTTGTAGTAGTTTCCCCACCAGATGTCATGTAGTGACGGGAGAGGTAAAGAATAGTATGGGACTATTTTTATTTGTCTTGGAAATATTAAACAGGTATAATAGTATAAGTCCTGGGTAGCTACCTCCCTGTCTCGCTATCTCTCTCTCTCTGTTCTCAAGCTAATCTCCGTCTCGACCTCTCTCTAGGGTCGCTTGTCTCCTTCTGTCTAGCCTGTTCGGTGGCTAATCTAGGTCTGAGCTCTCTTTCCTAAATTCTGGTATAGCAGGGGTGTGTCACATGTGTTCCTCGTGGGTGGACTAGATCTTTCTCACGAGAGGACTGCTGACAGCTAACTGAATCATCTCCTTACTGGCCGCTGTCGTCAGCTTTCCCCCGTGTAAGCGTTTAGCGCTGCTCGCTTCTCGCAAACACAACACCTTCTCATCATTTGACTTCCTGCTTCTATCTGTCTCTCTATCTATCTATTTATCTATCTATCTATTATGTAGTCCTATACGAATTCCCTCATTTGTCAATTCCTAAAGTTTTCACCCCTCCTCCCGGGATACCCTGTATAGATGCAGCCACAAGAAGGCGCCCCTCCCCAGCATTACTGAAGGAGTTGAGAAGATAAATAAAATTGAATCAAGAAAATAAGCAACAAAGTGTAACGTATCCGAAAGAAAGTAAAGCGGCTGGAACAATAAACACCCCCAAAAGAAATAAGAATTATGGCCGCCTAATTAGAACTCAGCGAGCCAAGGTGTAATTAAACCTCTAGTGACTGACCCTCATTTATGGAACACCTGTAATTATTAGACGTGATTAGCCTGCATCTCACGTTACAGACTGTAGCAAGCAGTGGTAAAGAAAAATTAAGCACTTCTATCATCACATGCTTTAGAAATTACCGTAAATAATTGTGGGTTTGTCCATACGTACGTTCTCTCAGCTTTAATAATGCAGCTCTCACAGTACAAAGGCTGAAAGAGAGCTCCATGATGGCATACTGGTGCCTATATTAATGTATGGGTGAGAGAGAGAGAGAGAGAGAGAGAGAGAGAGAGAGAGGGTCGCCTTCACGCGATGGCACCGACATAACTGGGCAGTCCATTTCTACAATTATTCACAACTCCCTCTCTATTTCACTAAAGGAGGGCTTCAGAAGGGCATTTTTAACTTACAGCCAACTGGTTTCATCCCCAGATCAGCTTGTGGCCACAACAACAAAAACAACATAGGAGCAGAATGAGCTAAAAAATCAGGGATGAGAGAAAAAGATGTGGATCGTTTACCTCCTCATTTTAATCGTACTGTTTCTCTTATTCTTGTTGTCTTTAAGCGGGTCTATTTACTTTAAGTGAATTTTCAAATGGAGAGGGTCAGCTATAACAAAAAAAAAAAAAAACTTCACAACCAGAGTTCCCAAGATGAATAAAATCGTCTCGTGGCAGCAAGAATGAAATAAAAATGACATACTCGGACTAAGGGATTAAGAAATGGATGCGATGTGCGTAGGTTCGATGAGCTAATATTCCTGAAAGGCGTGGGAGTAAGGAAGTTCGCAGATCAAAGGGCAAATGAGAGTGTGCTGAGATGGTATGGTCGTGCTGAAGGGATGATATGAATAGGGCTGAGAGAAGGGTATGTATGAGGCTCGAAGTAGCGGCGAAAAGATTATGCATGAGTGAGACAAGAATGAAAAGGGCAATGAAAAGGGTATGTATGGCTGGGTTTAGAGGTAGGAGTGATTAGCGTATTGAAAGGGTATGTATGCATAAGTTTGAAGGGAGCAGTGAATAGGGTGGTGATAAGGATATGCACGAGCGAGTAGGGCTGAATAGGGTAATGAGATGAGTAAATGTGAGGGAAGGAGACGGAGTGGAAGGCCAAAAAGTAGGTGAATGGATTTAGTGAATGAATGTATGAAAAAATAAGGTGAGGAAGCTGAAGAAGGAAAAGCACTGACGACTGATAAAAAGTGACGGATGAAGTACGTATGGAGATGGATTATGACAATGGATGCATCTTATTTTTTAACGTGGCAGTCGATGAAATGTTACCTGTCTCACGGCCATTATGAAGTGTGTGTGTGTGTGTGTGTGTGTGTGTGTGTGTGTGTGTGTGTGTGTGTGTGTGTGTGTGTGTGTGTGTGTGTGTGTGTGTGTGTGTGTGTGTGTGTGTGTGTGTGTGATAAAACAGACGAACTTCGAGTGCCAGAATGTCGAGTGCAAAGATATGTATTTCACTGGACGCTGTCAGTAGATCTGCTTTTGTGCTTTCTCACTCCTAATCACAATCTCCCCTACCCCAGGTTTTAAGGGGAAGGAGAACCGAGTTGAGGGATGGGTAAAATATCAAGTAATAGGAAATGGTAACTTTGAGGGGATGGGAGAGGAGGATATTAGTGAAAGTGAAGGGGAAAAATGGCTGGAGAAAAACTAAATTTTCTCATTATATGCAAACATTTCGGCTGGAGCCTAGTAAAAAAAAAAAAAAAAAAAAAAAAAAAAAAAAAGAGAGAGAGAGAGAGAGAGAGAGAGATGGTGGCTGGAAAAATATAGTATTGCTAAGAATGATACAAACTAAACTAGTCAGCAATTACTCAGAGAACGCATACCCCCGCCATCGCCAATAAGACTTAAGATTTACTGCTGTAATTCCTTTTTCCTACCAGACAAATACTTTTACTGCCTCACATAGCCAATCAACTGGTGCCACGGTCATAGTCTGCCTTCTTACTGAATCTCATAGACTGCATACCTCCGCCGACGCCAATGAAATTTGTAATTTATTCCTGCATCCAGATCCCGATCCACCTCAAAATCTAATCAGCTCTTCCTTGACCCACTGCTCACCTATTCACCAGATTGCGTTCAGATCCGAACACAGTACTTTCAGACATCTTTGTCAACAGGTAGACAGAAATACAGGCATACGGACACGGGTGAATACATTATTTCCTCAAACTTCATTGGCGGGGTTAAAGATGTGGTAAGAAACAGTTTGGTATAATCGTGGAAAATACAGTGCTAAGGGAACAAACCAAAGGATGTGGCGAGAAAATTATCGTGTAAAATAGGGGAAATAAGCTGCAAGATGTGGCAAGAAAGTGGCTGGGCATTTCATGTTAACCAGAACAGCAACAACAGCGGGAGGTGGGCGGGTCAAGGGTTTCCAACGACAAGGCACAGAGAACCTAAGTGAGACACATTTTTTCAGTGTCAACAGAAATGACTCGTGTGGGGGTGGGGGGGAAAAGGAGGTGGTGTGGGGGAGAGAGAGAACTGGTGTGGAGGTGATGGGGGAGGGAAGGGTGTGTGTGAGAGGGAGAGGGATGTGAGGGAAGGGGTGTTGTTGTGTGGCGGTGTTCCGTGAAAAGAACGGGAAGTAATGGTGGTGGTGATGGTGCGTGGGTGTGAGGGGTGAGGATGAGGATGTGGTGTGGTGTTGCGTGGTGTAGTGTACCTTAGTGTGGTGTAGTGTAGCTTAGTGTGGTATAGAATAGTGTATTGTTGTGTAGTGTGTGTGTGTGTGTGTGTGTGTGTGTGTGTGTGTGTGTGTGTGTGTGTGTGTGTGTGTGTGTGTGTGTGTGTGTGTGTGTGTGTGTGTGTGTGTGTGTGTGTGTGTGTGTGTGTGTGTGTGTGTGTGTGTGTGTGTGTGTGTGTGTGTGTGTGTGTGTGTGTGTGTGTGTGTGTGTGTGTGTGTGTGTGTGTGTGTGTGTGTGTGTGTGTGTGTGTGTGTGTGTGGAATGGGGGGGTTTGTTGGTGGGGGTCATTGGGTGGTGGTGGGTGGGGAAGAGGGAGTGAATAGTAGGGGTGGTGTGAGTGAGGGTTTGTGGAGGGGAAGGGAGAGGTTTTATTAGTGGTGGGGGGTGCTGGGAAGTGAAAGGGGGAAGGGGGGGAGTAGTAGTGGAGGTGGTTGAGGTGAGGGTGTGTTAGGGTGAGGAAACAAGAACAAAAAGAAGAGCAGCTGGTGTGGGTGTAATTGGGTGGGAAGGAGGAGGATTGTAGTTGTCCTATCCATCTACATATCTATCCATCCATGCAAGTAAATATATGTGTATGTGTATGAATGTATGTAGGCTATGTGTGTATGTATATCTTTTTAAATGTGTATGTACAGTCGCCAAACTTTCCACCTGGGCCACCTAGCAGCGAGAGGGGGGTACCGGGTGCTGGCAACAATGAATCTGTTTGTTCGTGTGTACATGCTCGACGAAAGTTCGGATCATCAACTCTCTCCGTCCGTACTGACCTTCCGTCAGAGTCAGAGTTCATCCCATAGATGGAAGGGTACGGAGTTGGGTGGGGATAAAAATGTCTCAGGTGTAAGGCGGCTCTCCCATCGGCTCAGCCATTTGCATGAAACTGGTGGCATGGAAAACTGTTCTGTGCCACAGGTCGCGTTGACCAACGTCAAATAAATATGACTATACTAATTTTATGATAAGGTAATATATATATATATATATATATATATATATATATATATATATATATATATATATATATATATCATGAAATGATATAAATATATATTATTTTATATAATAGGATAAAATATTTTATACTATACTTACTTGGCCTTGGTCCGTGCAACCTGAGGCACGCAACAATTCCACGCGACCTGTTTCCTGCAACTGGTCAAGCCGATGGGAGGGCTGTGTAAGAGGGGAGGCTTGGCATGTAGTGAAGGCCAGGGCAGGCGCCGGACGGAGGGAGGCGGGGGTTACGTTATTCATACTGTCAGTGATAATAATTGCCGAACTAGTTTTTGAGATCCATTAGCATTCTATTAAATATTTGCATTCTTAACAATACTAAACATTATAGTTTCTATTTTATTTTTACATTGTTACCATAACATATTAATGCACCAAATACTGGAATCGCCCCAAGTCTCTCTCTCTCTCTCTCTCTCTCTCTCTCTCCAGTTACAAGTAAGATTACCTACCATATTCACATCATGAATGAACCTGACCAGTAAACATTAGGATGATGTTCAGACACTGTTAACGGTTGCTTATTTCCTCATTGGTAATACGTCAGGTAGGTGTTTTTATGTGTTCTGTGGTGCACCACGAAGAGGTATGTTAAAATACTGTCACCTCAATAGGCAAAGAGTTTATGCATACTGTTGTCGAATGTGGCTATTATATCAGCTATGATAATGACTTACTGTATCATATTTCATATGACTATGGTCATAACAGCACACCTGTATAGTTCATTCATCTAACGAATGACTGAATTACACATTACAAGGAAAATTGATTGTGAGCGGTGCCTCTTCTGTGTGAGGTCACACATTTACACTCTCATCGATTATTCACCGAACAACATAATCTCACATTATAACAAGATGAAGACACCACCTCTCCATAACAGTATGCAAAAGCTTCAGTCATTTTAAGCACAACTGCTAATGATTCATGAATTCTTGGGACATTTATATAACCATTGCCTGTTATATTACGTATGTGATTGGTAAATGCAACATAACGAACATGAAATTATCATTACAGGCTGGAATAAATATATATATATATATATATATATATATATATATATATATATATATATATATATATATATATATATATATATATATATATATATATATTTCCCCACGAAGCTAGACTCGAGGCAGTACTCTGTCTCAACGAACGAGTTTCAACCTCCGACATCTACTGTACAGTTCCTATCTCTCCTACTTAGTAATTACTACCCGCCCAGTTAGTAATCCTGTAACAATTAATGACCTAACTTATCTAACCATGTCTCGGATCAAAAATGGCATTTCAATAGGTTTAATCGAGACCGGTCCAGGACTGGCGAAATGCAAAACGAATAGTTAGACACCGGTATCAATTTTTCTACCGTAAGGGCTGGTCACACGAAGGTTCTTCCTCTCAATATTCAGTAGACAATTTTTAGCCATGGGTTTATCATGTAATAGAGAAAAAAAAATACGTTTATGAATATGTAACAAATGTTAAGATGCGGTCTTTTAGGTTATTTTACTTATTGTTTCAATACTCGCATTATCCAATACTTTCAAGAAGTTCCTTTGAAATTCTGTTGGCTAAAAATTGCCTACTGAAAATTGGGATGAACTCTGACGGAGGTTCACTACGGACGAAGAAAGCTGATGATCCGAATTTGGTCGAACATGTACACACGAACAAACACAAGCACTGTTGCCAGCACCCGTTGACAACCTCTCGCTGATAGGTGGCCCAGGTGGAAAGTTTGGCGACTGTACATGACACTGAACATAAATGTGTGTACGAGTATGTATGTCTGTATGTATCTTTGTGAACAGCTATCCATTATTCTATATGTCTATTTGTTTAACTGTAACAGGTTGTCAAAAGAACTGGGTTGAGAGAGGAGGGATGAAGATGGAGGCTGGAGTGGGAAGGGTGATATCTTCTCTTAGACACAGAGGAAAGAAAGATTAATGGTTTCACAGTCTGCATTTTGTTCCTCCAGTCTCCTTAACCTTAATTTCATCTTTCTTCCTAAAACTGAAGGAAAGGTAGTAATTTTCCTTTCTCCTCCTCCTCCTCCTCCTTTTTCTATCCTTACTCTCTGCTAAATGCTTTATACTGTTTTTTTTTATTTTTCAATTACTATTTTACGATTTTACTTTGGATATAGAGTAAACAATCCGTCCCCTGAGATCCAGCTGTACTCCGACATGGCACACACCTTTACATGTCACCACTTGGACACTCATGCTGACAGTTCAATAATGATTACATGCAAGGGCTCCCAATCAGGGCTGGTGTGGTGGTATTATTAAGGTATTGTGGTGGGTGGTTTGGATGATTTTAGAGTCTGTTTTAACGAAAATGTTATCAAATAATTCCCTGTCATATACTGCTCCTTTCAGACAGCAACCCACTGTCTCTCTCTCTCTCTCTATCTCTCTCTCTCTCTCTCCGCTAATTCCCTTTTATCTTCTCTCCTCCTCCTTCTTCCCATCTTCTTTATTGCCCTTTATTTCTCCCTGCCATTACTGAAGAAGACAGAGACTGGCAATTGCCCTTTCTGCTTATTCTTTTTTATTACACATTTCTCGTCTGGTTTCCTTTTATGTTGCCCTTTTTTTCTTCTTATTTTCTATTCTTTTTTTTTCTTATTTAGCTTAATTTTTTTTCTGTTCCACTTCTTTACCTTATATTTCTTCTTCTTCTACTACTGCTACAACAACAACAACTACTACTACTACTACTACTACTTCTACTACTACTACTTCTACTCTTCGTTACTCGCATTTGTGAGGGATTGTAATCGTCCTTTTATTATCCTCTCTCTGCCTCTCCACATTCCCTCCTAATTCATTTTATCTCCTCCCCTTCCATTTCCTTTTCCTCTTTCTCTTCTACTTCCTCCTCCTCCTCCTTCTTTCCCTCGTTTTAGACATGTATCCACTTTGTCATAATGGAAGAAAATGTGGATTTGCATTCATATTCTCTCTCTCTCTCTCTCTCTCTCTCTGTCGTTTAGTTCAACCCTCAGTGGAAGCAGGCAATGTAAATAATACAAAGCATTTTCTACGTCAGATTTTCCAATATAAAACACCGTAACAAAACGAATTAAAAAAAAAAAGAAGAAAGCCGGGGAGCAGACCAATGTTTCCTCCAGGTCCCTATGGAAAATACATAGAATATAACTATTTATAGAACATCCATTAGCGCCTTTTCTCTATGACATTTTTAAATTTATTCTTGCTATCTCCAGACGCTTTTATTCAGCTTAGATATGACGTTTTGAGCTGGCAGGAAGGTTAGACGCAGGCTTCATTAAACCCATCACTACAAGAGACGGTTTTGTAGGTTAAGTAAAAATCGTCTGGTAGTAGGAAGAATAAACTAAAGAACATATCACCGGATTAAGTGAGTTACGAAAAGATGATGTACCGGAAGTGAAGATGGACAACGACACGGAAGAAAAAAAAAAAAAAAAAAAAAAAAAAAAAAGTACAACACGGGAGAATATCAGACCAATCTATGTGAGTTCCTTAATGTGTAAGGTACTAAACATTTTATTAGAACTAAACTGTTTATCATAAAGAGAAATATAAATACACTTTTTCGATATTCATGATGGCTGTAAATCTCTTGGCACAGCATTCCTTGATTTCCAGAATGTTTTTTGATGCAATGCTTCATGATAAACTCCAGCTTAAAATCAGGGCTCTAGGCACCTCAGTTAATCTGCACAATTACACAACAAAAACAGAGTGGTGATAAAATGGGAATAATCTGTGTGTCAAATGATAACAGCGTGCCACAGGTCCAGCGCTCTTCACATTATAAACTGGCATTGACGTGGGCCTTAATAACTTTACATCAAAATTTGCATATAAGAAAAAAATTGCGGTGTTATTAGGGTATATTTTATTAAGACATGAATTACTACCTTCATGGGAATGGCTATTTTTTAATAACATATGCCAAATTTTGCACATCATATGGGAAAGAAAAACTAGTATGGAATGTTTGATCACGAATAAGAAGGACAATGGCAGGACTGAGGAGCGAGGACATCAGAAGACCTCAGTTTCTCATAACAGTGCCCTATATGTGCCGGGAAGTGAAAAGAATGCTTGGCTTCATTAAAACAAACTTCGTATTGAAACCCCACAATCTAGATAAGGTCCTTTTGTAAGTACTTCTTGCTGCTGCCAACCGAATTATTGAACCTACAAATGGCATGTTCTAACGGGGTATATTAATGTTGCAACTAACCCATCCATGTCGAAAACTCAATCATTTGCTCATTAATATAGACATGGGATAGCAAGAACAAATCAAAATTGTGGATTATATAAATTTTCAAACGTATGGAAAGGCAAAAAACAAAAACCTTACAAACCTAAAAAAGAAAAAGAATAACATACAAAAACACTACACAATTAAGGTAGTAAAATAACTCGTTCACACACTACGATTGTATCTTTGTTTACGGCACTACATTCTTCAGTTCCTATAAAATTTCCTTCAGGCATTCCATTCCTGTAAGGTGTTTCTGCTACCTGACATTCCGCTACCTGACTGCCGGAGGAACTGGAGGCCACGAGGAACGTGCTTTTTCGTCCTCTCTCTCTCTCTCTCTCTCTCTCTATTTTTCCCTCTTCCATATTACCTTACTTCATTTCTCTCACCATGCCTCTTCCTCACTCTTCCCTCCCTATCACTGTCCCATATACTACCCTACTTCCCTTCTTATCTCTCCCTCGCTCTCCCTTCCTCCCTTTCCTTCATACTAACTCCTAACTTTTGCCTCGTTTTCACCCTCCCCTCCTTCACCCTCCCTTCTTTTCCATCCTCTCTCCCTTGTTTCTCCCTCACCCTGTTCCTCCCTCCTCCTTCCCTTATCATCCCCTCACACTGTTCTTATCTTTCTCCCCCTCCTTGCTTCTCTCTCTCTCTCTCTCTCTCTCTCTCTCTCCATACTCTTCTTCCCATTTACTCTTAGGCTATCCTATTTTCATAATTTCCCCTCCCTCTCCTCCTTCCTTTCACTCCTCCTCCTCCTCCTCCTCTCAAACACTCCACTGAACGGAAAAGTGTTTAGGAGCCAAAGGGTTAAGCCAGGCACATATTTAGGTGAAGAGGTTGGGAGGGGGGGTAAGGGCGAGTGGAGGGAAATGAGAAGAGGAGGAGGAAAATGAGAGAACGGTGAGAAGGAGAAAGGGGAAAGTGAGGGAGAGAAGACAAAAGGATGGTGAGAGAAAGAGAGGGGAGAGAGAGGGAGAGAAGAGAAAAAGTGAGAGGAAGGACGGGGGGACAAGGAGAGAACAGGGGAAGAAGAGGATAGAGAGGAAGAGGGAGAGAAGACTGAGAGGATGGTGGAAGAGAGTAAGGGGAGAATGATGAAGGAATAGGGAAAAACAGTCTGAGAGTGGTGGAGAGAACACCTGAGTGGAATAATATATGAATGAAAGAAGGAAGGAGATGAGAGAATGAAGGGAGGAAAAGAAAGATAAGAAGAGAGGAGGCATTTCAAAGAAGGGAATGATAGAATGAAGCAGGGAACGAAGGACGGGACAAAGGAGGTAAAGAAAGATGGAAGAATATGTATTAAAAAAAAAAAAAAAAAAAAAAAACTAGGCGTGGCAGATTTCAGTGAGACTATAGGGAGCATTTTAGGTTGACTAAAAAAAAAAAAAAAAAATGCTCTAAAGACAATATGGGGAAAAGTTTAGGGACAGCATGAGAAAATTTTTAGGGAAGGAGCGGTATATTCTAAATGAGAATGTGAGAAAACATCTGAGATTGGGGGGAAAGTTTTTTAAGATATAGGGAGTGAACATTTATAAGCAGCTGACGGGAAATATTTTAGGGAGCCTGGGATAATAATTATAAAGGATGTGGGAAAGTTTTAAGGATACCCTTGGTAAAACTTCTCGAACTTAGGAAGAATACAAGGGCGTGGAGAAAAAACAAACAAACAAACAAAAAAAACTAAGGAGAGCGTTGGAAAATTTTGGAGCGAAGGAAAAATGTTGGAGAATGGGAAAATATGTGGGGGACGGGGAAATTTTAGGGGATTGGGGAAAAACAGGAGAATGGAAAATATGTGGGGGACGGGGAAATTTTAGGGGATTGGGGAAAAACAGGAGAATGGAAAATATTTAGGGAGACTGGGGAAAACTTAGGGAGATCGGAGAAACGTTAGGGAGATTGGGAAATTTAGGGAAACTGAAAATTTAGGGAGACTGGGAAAGTGTTAGGAAAGAAAACTGGATGAATATTAGGGAGGAGTTGGGAATATTAAAAATGGGAAACGAAAGGATAGAAAAATATAAGTGTGGGAAAATAAATGATAAGGTGGGAAAATATAAGAAAACGAGAAAATATAAGATGGCGTGGGAAAATTAAAGACAGCGTGGGAATATATAAGACAGCAGAGGAAAATGACAGCGTGGGAAAATACAGGATAGCAAAGGAAACTACTAGTACAGGAGAGCGTGGGAAAATATAGGACAGCGTGGGAAAATATAGGACACCGTGGGAAAATATAGGATAGCGTGGGAAAATACAGGATAGCAGTGTGGGAAAGGTGGTGTGGGAGAATTTGAAATACTGTTGATTTTCATAGAGTGAGAAAATGTAGCTAGTACGAGATAATATAATTAGAGGAAGTTAGAGATAGTGTGGGGAAATAGAGTGTGGGAAACTGAAAGGCACTGTGGGAAAATATGGGTTAGCGTGGGAATGTGAATGATAAGAAAATGCAAAGTGGGATCATTGAAGATAGTCTGGGAAAATGTGGTGTGGGAAAGTGCATAGTAATTGAAAAAAGTACTCAACGTTGGAAAAAGTAATGTGGGAATAGCGAAATATAAACTACTACTGAAAACTCAAGTTGCTTAAAAAAAAAAAAAAAAAAATAGTAGTAATAGACGGCGTAGAAAATTAAAGACGAGAAAAAAAAAAAAGCGTGGGAAAAGTGTGGAAAAAAATTTAAGAGTGTGTGATCAAAACTGAGAAAGCATGATATAAATAAAAGGCAGTGTGGGAATATACGAGGCACTATGGGAATATTAATGGCAGTATTACAGAACGAGAGAAAATAAAGACCCGTGGGGAAAATTTAGTCACCGTGGGAAACTTAAAGGCAGCGTGGGGAAATGAACCAGTGCGTGGGAATTATAAGGGAGTGTGGGGAACAGCATGATGGAAAAGAAAAAAAAAAAGGAGCCGAAGGAAATGTAAAGACAGCGTAAATACCTTAATGGATGGGAAACCTACATTAACCTCATCAAACCGAGAACGTCTTTTTAAATTTTGTTACATGCTACCACCAGGCGATTTTCTCCAACACAGGAGAGATTTTTCGAACCCCTTCATTACAAAAAATCTCCCTTAAGCTGAATAAAATCGTCTGCTGGTAGTCTAATTTATACTGAAAAAGAACGATCGAATTGGAGTCACAGTACCAGGGAAGAATTCATGGTAGCGTGATTAATATTAGGGATACCATGAGATATGAGACAGGGTGTGAAGAGGGTAATGGAAACTTCATGGTATTTGGGGGAAAAGATACCTTAGGCGAATTCGACAATGGAACTCTTTACGACTGTGTGGAAAAAATTGTAACAGTGTACGAAAGCTTGGGGTAGCAAGAAAAATATAGACAGATGGATAAAAATATTGATATAGATGGATAGACAGATGGAAGGATAGATAAATAGACAGACAGATAGACAGAGGGGGCTGGGGGAGAACTCGTGTTAGTGTGATTTTTAACAAGTTGGAAAATTTAATACGAAGGGAGGAAATGAAAAAAAAAAAAATACATAACACCGTAAGAAAAACATATTTAAAGGGTAACCATATTAGTTCCATGACGCAGTACACATTTTATGGGTGTGGTAAATGATAACTATCGTGGGTAAGTGATAAGAGCTTTGGAAAACTAGAGACACTGTGAGAATAACTGAGAGTACGTGGGAAAGTGTGCGAGAGGGTTAAAGAAAAAGTGGAGGGGTAAATCATAAGGGCGTGGAGAAAGTCGAGATGGTGTGGGAAAAGAGTGGGCAACGTGGGAAAGACTGGGAGTGTGTGGGAAATGATCGTAAGAGGGAGCGTGTAGGAAATCGTAGGAGAGTGGGAAAGCCCGAGATAACGTGAAAGAAAAAGTGGGGAAAAAATAAATCCTGTATAAAAAAAAAAGGAAAAAAAATAAAGGAAAATTGGATACAAGCTTTAGAAATCTTAAGACTGCATGGGAATTAAATGATACAGCCAGGGAGTAAAAATCAAATAAGCATCGAAATATATCAGTGCAGGAAAATATGTGAACGTATGAAATTGTCCTATGAGTGTGTGGAAATTAAAGACGGAATGTGGAAATGCGAGAGAGCGTGGGTAAAAAAAGACAAAACGTGTGTGGGGGGGAGGGTGTTTTGGAAAGGTGGGAAAAACTGAATTAGCCCGGGAAACTATATAAGGCGTGAGATAACATGATACTGTGTGGGAAAGGGACAGGGTAGTGTGGGAAAGGGTCAGGGCAGTGTGGGAAAGGGACAGAATACTGTGAGAAAGCGACAAGGCAGTGTGGGAAAATCATATGGCATGGGAAAAGGGGTGGGAAAAGTGGGAGAATTTCTCTAGACAGCGTGGGAAATCCCAAAATATCTCGTGAAAATGTTAGTTTAGGAAAAAAATAACAAAAAAGTGGGAAATTATAGAAAAGACAGCATGTGAGGAATTTCAGTGGTGTGGGAACAAAAATAATAATAAAAAAAAAAAAAAATAATTTACCTAAGCGTGGGAAAATTTTAGTTCACGTGGGAAAAGGAATGAGAGAGAGAGAGAGAGAGAGAGAGAGAGAGAGAGAGAGAGAGAGCCTACCTACTGGCGTGGGAAAAAAGACTGAGGGGTTGGAGTACGGGGGGTTAGGGATAGGGAGCAGGGAAGTGGTGTGTGTGTGTGTGTGTGTGTGTGTGTGTGTGTGTGTGTGTGTGTGTGTGTGTGTGTGTGTGTGTGTGTGTGTGTGTGTGTGTGTGTGTGTGTGTGTGTGTGTGTGTGTGTGTGTGTGTGTGTGTGTGTGTGTGTGTGTGTGTGTGTGTGTGTGTGTGTGTGTGTGTGTGTGTGTGTGTGTGTGTGTGTGTGTGTGTGTGTGTGTGTGTGTGTGTGTGTGTGTGTGTGTGTGTGTGTGTGTGTGTGTGTGTGTGTGTGTGTGTGTGTGTGTGTGTGTGTGTGTGTGTGTGTGTGTGTGTGTGTGTGTGTGTGTGTGTGTGTGTGTGTGTGTGTGTGTGTGTGTGTGTGTGTGTGTGTGTGTGTGTGTGTGTGTGTGTGTGTGTGTGTGTGTGTGTGTGTGTGTGTGTGTGTGTGTGTGTGTGTGTGTGTGTGTGTGTGTGTGAGCGTTTAGAGCATTGTTCTGGCCCCCTGCTGCCTCATAACGCTGAACTGAATGTCTGCCTTCCTACCTCCCCCTCTTCCTCTTCCTCCTCCTCCTCTCTTTCTTTTCTCTCATCTTTCTATTACTCTTTACTTCTCCCCTCTTCCTAATCTTCCCCTCACTTCTTTCTTCTTCAATTTCTTCCTCTTGCTTCTTTCATCCTCCATCTCTTCCCCTTTTTTCCTTTCATTCTTCTTGCTTTCACTTCTATTCTTTCCCATTCGTTCTGTCCCTCCCTATATTTTTTCCCATCTTTCTTGTCCTTTATCGTACCTCTCTCCCACCCTCTCCCCACATCAATAACTCTTTTCCACTCACCTTTTTTTCTCCTCTCTCTCTCTCTCTCTCTCTCTCTCTCTCTCAATGCAGTCCATCATTCCTTTCCCTTTTCCTCCCATCCTTTTTCCTTACCTCTTTCCCCATTCCATTTTTTTCCCTCTCTCCTTTCTTTATCTCCTACCTATTTCCCTCCTTCCCCCTTAAATATTTTCCGTGATTCTTGTCTTCTACCTTTTCTTTTTCTTTTTTCTCTCTCCTACCCTCTCCCTTCTATTTCCTTTGACTCTCTCCATCATACCTCCTTCTTGTGCTCCTCATTGTCCGCCTCCTCCTCCTCTCCCCCTTCCTTGAGCCTCCTCCTCCTCCTCCTATCCTCTTCCTTGAGCCCTCCTCTCTCTCTCTCTCTCTCTCTCTCCCCTCCCATTTTTTTTTGCTACATGAAGCCTCACCTCATAGAAATTGATAACATAGTCACTGCCTCTCCTGCAAAATAAACAGCCCCAAAAGGATCATTGGGTCTGTTGCTGTTTGCTTTCCTTTGTACTCTCTCCAGCTCTCTTCTTTCTCCCATCTCCATCCTTTCTTCTTCCCTTTTCCTTCCTCTCTTCTCCTCCCTTCCCCTCTCCTGTCTCTCCCTTCTCCCCTTCCTTCACTTCTCTTTCCTTTCTCCATTCTCCCTCCTGTTTTATCTTTTTCTCTCTCTCCCTGTTCTGTCCCTCTCACGTCTCCTTTCTCTCCCTTCTCTCCTCCTGTTCTTTGCTTGACTTTCATTTTTCTACTTCACTCCTTTCTTTTTCCTGTCCCTGTGCCCTTCAAAATTCTCTCTCTCTCTCTCTCTCTCTCTCTCCAAGTGTTTCTGAAATGTAAATAAAAGTGAGTTATGATTTTGTTTGTAAACGTCTTTGTAATTATAATGAGTTGAGTTGTAAGTACCTGCTCTCTCTCTCTCTCTCTCTCTCTCTCTCTCCTGACCATTTCCTTTCTCTTTGTTTGCCCTTCCTTCTGTTCTCTCTCTTTACTATCTCCTTTTATCCTTCTTCATTTCCTTCATCTCCATTACCACACACATCCTGCCTCCTTCCTTTCGCTTTCCTATTTTCTGTAACTTCTCTTTTTGTGTAACTTCATGGTGGCTCTTCTTACTTTTTCTTGCCGGCTTGGATGAAGGGACAGGTGGCTAGGGAAGATATTCGAGAGAGCTGTTAAATCTGTTGCTGTTTGCTTTCTTTTGCGCTCCTGTACTTTCTCCTCCTCTCACTCGCCTCCCATATCCCTCCTTTTCCCTCTTCTCTATTCCGTAATCTATTAATCCCTCTCCACCTCTACTTGTCTCACTTTCATATATTTGCTTCTCCCTCTTCCTCTTCTTCATTTTCTCCAACTCCCCCCTCAATCTCTCCCATCCTTCTCCCATCTTCTTTCTTTCTCTTCTCTCTTCTCCCCATTCCCCTACCTAAATTCCCACCAAAATCCACCAGTTATTCATTTACCATCCTCTGTTATTCACTAATCGGCTCATTCACTGCCTTTAATTATGAAACCAATTTATTCAGTTAATTAATAAAGAGATCTCGATGGCAACACCCTGACGAGGCGCGGTGATGCTGTCTGATGTGTTTTGTTTTTATTTGGACTGAGTGAAGCTTTTAGAGAGAGAGAGAGAGAGAGAGAGAGAGAGAGAGAGAGAGAGAGAGAGAGAGAGATTAACTTCTTGATCCCGAGTGTCATATTGTTTCTTTGTCTACAGGCGATTTGCTTTCACTAACCCCTTCAGTATGAGAGGTCTTTATTAAGTTGAATATATTAGATGAAATTAGAACTATCAATATTACAAGTCATCGTCGTGAAAGGGTTAATTGGAAGGTGGATATGCAGGAGGGAGAGGAGGAGGAAATTGGGAGGGGGGGGACGTTGTTCAGAAGTTGGTGCTGGAACAATGGGATTGAGTTGGGGGGAAGGAGAAAGGTAGGAAGGGAGGGAGGGAGACGAGAGAGAAGAGGGAGACGAGAAGGGTTCGGATTTATGAAGGCGAGGAGAAGGAAAGGATAGACAGAGGAGGAGGAGGAGGAGGAGGAAAAAGTTGGAGGAAAGAGCAGAGAGGAGGAGAGAGGGAGGATGTAGACTCGGTGAAAGAGGAAAAATGGAGAGGAGAGAGGAAAGATGAAGAATGGGAGAGAAGACGAGTAGGATAATGAAAGTGGAAAGAAGTGAAGGCGAGAGGGCGAGGAGGAAGCGAGAGGAAAAGTAAGAGCAATGAAGGAGAAAGAGAGATGGAAAAAGAGAGAGGGAGGGGGGGAAAAGAGGATAAGAGGGGACGAGTAAGAGCAATAAAAAAGGGGAGAGAGGTAGCAAAAACAAAGAACGAAAGAAAACAGGAAGAGTGGGGGAAATGAGTGAGGGAAGAGGGAATGGAAAGAGGAAGAGTAATGAAAAAGAAAAAAGGAAGAAGATAAGGAGAATATAGAGTAAAGGAAAAGTAGGAGAAATGAAGAAAGGAGGAACCAAAGGACACTAGAAGACGGGAGAGAGGAGAGGGAATGGAGAGGAGGAGGAGGAGGAATAGGGGCAAGGAAGGTAGGATGGAGGAAGAAAGGGACGAGGAGAAGAAGAGCAGGAACAATGATGGAGGGAAGAAGGAAAAGAGAAAGGAGGAGAGGAAGAGAGGAAAAAAGAATATAGGATAACTATAGAAGGCTTATGGGTCTATGCGAGGCACCTCCTATCAGTGAAGATAAAGATAAAAGTGAGAGAGAGAGAGAGAGAGAGAGAGAGAGAGAGAGAGAGAGAGAGAGAGAACGGGAAGAGAAAAATAAATCGAAAAGGAAACAGGAGGAAAGAAGGAAGGAAAAAAGGAAGGAAAAAGAAGAAACGGGGAAGGAAGAAAGGAAGGAAAACAGGAAGGAAAAAAGGAAGGAAGAAAGGAAGGAAAGAAGAAAGGAAGACTGGAGAATGGATGGAAGGAAGGAGAAAAGGAAAAAAAGGAAGTGCTACATGAAGGAAGAACAAAGAAATGGCGAAGTGTGAGTGAAGAAGGGGACATAAGAAAGAAAGCAGAGAAGAAAGAAGACAGAAAGAAAGACAGGAAGGAAAATAAGCGTGGTGATATTGGGGGAGAGAAAAGATGAATAAAAAGGACAGAGAGAGAGAGAAAGGAAACAGAGAGAAAGGGAAAGGAAACAGAGATAAAAGGTAAAGGAGGAATAGGAAGGAGGGGTAATGAAAGTGGAGAGATAAGAGGTGAGAAACGAGAACGACTATGCTAGGAGTGGATAAAGATAGAGAGAGAGAATGAATGAGTATGGGAGGGAAAGAGAGGAGAGCAGAGATAGGGAAGATGGCAGACAATAATCCCCCCCCCTCCCTCTCTCTCTCTCTCTAATAAATACAAAAGAACGAACAAATCTGAAATCCCCCGCCCGGCCATTTTCACGATACACCAGAAAATAGTTTTATAGAATACCATGCACGGGGCCGCTTATATATGCAATTTTCGGGTCTGGGAAGGAAACTGGGTACGGGGAAAATGCTTAGCGGACATTTCTGTTTTCCAGGCTAAAGTTAAATCTGTTCTACGATACCATATATTATTTTTTATTCTATTTTCTTGACTTACGATTATTTTATTTCCAACGGGGACCTCTTGTAGACCGTGGAGTTAGGGACAATCTCCATTTTCAATCTTTTCTTGCGGATCCAATTTCTCTTATTTGTTACCTCCAGACGATTTTATTCAACTTACAGACCAAGTAGAGAAGTCAATTTTTAAAAATCTTCATTTTTTTTTCATTTTTTAACTTCGATTATGATTTTTTTTTGTATATTAACTTTATTTTTTTTACTGCCAGACCAATAAATTCTTGTTCAGGGGAGACTTCTCGCAGTGAAGGGGTACAAGGAAAATAATGGAAGCGGTAGCATTCAGGATTATGTTTTGAGAGAGAGAGAGAGAGAGAGAAAGTACAGAAGAGTGTAAGCAAAAAAAATGAAAAAAATATTGTTTGGCGAAAGCAATGGAAATAGGAAAATAAAGGAAACGAAAAGAATAAAGAAATTAAAGGAAAAAAAGACGTGCGCTCGCTCTCTCTCTCTCTCTGCATATATATTTCCCATAATTTCATCTACCACCGACACCGCCAGTCCATTTCTACTCCAATTTCCCCTTTCCCAATTCTCTCTCTCTCTCTCTCTCTCTCTCTCTCACACACACACACACACACACACACATACAAGGCCTTTAGGGCAACTGTAGCCAATTACGTCATGTCTTACCCAGTACATGGGGGGGGAGGGGGAAGATGAGATGGAGAGGAGGGAGGGAGGAGGGAGAGTGAAAAAAGATAACAGGAATGATGAGGAAGATAGGAGGGAGGGTGAGGCGAGGAAAGGGAGAAGAGATGAGAGGAATGAGTGCATGGGGAAGAGAGGGGAGGGAATGGAAAGGAAGAGTTGAGGAGGACTGGGGAAAAAGGAAGGTAAGAGGAGGAAAGAGGAGGGGATCGAAAGGAAGAGGTTAGGAAAGCTGGGGAGGAATGGAAGTGGAAAACAGAGGAATTGAATGTGGGAGAGAGAGAGAGAGAGAGAGAGAGAGAGAGAGAGGAGGGGGGAAGGAGGGCTTGGGATTTGGAATGGTGGGAAGAAGAGAAGGGAGGAGGGAGGGGATGGAAGCAGAAAGGGAAAATCTAGACGAAGGAGGGAAGAAATACTGTGAAGAAAAGGAGACTAGAGGGACAAGGAAGAGATGGGAGGGAAAGTTGGAAAAAGAGAAAATAACCACTGTGCTACATATAAATTTAACGGTAAAGATGAGTGGGAAAAAAACTCTGCATTACTATATGGCACAAAGGAAAGTTACGTCAGCTTAACATTTGTACATACCAGTAAACATGCTGTGTTGTGGTTCCAGCCCCCGTGATCTGGAATGAAGGAAAAAAACAGTTCGGTAATATCTTAGCAAGGAATAATAACAAACCAGTACGTAAGTAAGGCCAGGCAGACAAAAATAGATCACTACATACATACATATATACATACACATACAACCATACTACATACATACACACATACATGCATACATACCGGTACACACTGACAAACAAACGGACAGACATACTCCCACAGCTAAGGCAGGATAAATAAAACTGAGAACCAAACAGACAATAAACACCAGGGCTCCCCTCCCCCCCCCCGACTCAGACCTAATCATGGTGCAGACAGGCAATCCAATCCCTTAACCTGAGCTGATTAGGACTGAAAGCAAAGCCAATCAGTTCCAATCATATCCAATTACTACGCTATATTACTGAGGCCAAGGTAATCCAATCACTACTACGACGTGTGCATATAGGTACATGTACACTCACACACGTCCATACATACTCTCTCTCTCTCTCTCTCTCTCTCTCTCTCACACACACACACACACACACACACACACACACACACACACACACACACACACACACACACTCCATTCTGATAAACCATAAACAATTTAGGATTAACGAGAGAGTGTTAAAACAATCCCTCTCGGGGAGGGGGGGGGCGGATTCCCACCTTCCCACCTCACTCTCTTCCTCTCCCCCTTCTCTCTCTTCCCTCCTTGCTCTGCCATCCCCTCCTTCCTCTCCTCCCCCTTCCTCCCTCTCCCCTCCTCCCCCTCGACATTCTCCCTTTCCCTTCTCCTCGCTCCCTCTCCTTTCCCATCTCCTCCCCCTCCTCCCTTTTTCTCCTCTCACTTTCACTGTAATCTCCCCTTCACCGTCCCTCTCCTTCACCTTCCTCTCTGTCTCTCCTTCCCCTTCCTCTCCCTCCCCTTCCCCTTCTCTTGTCCTCTTCTCCCTTCCCTTCTTGCTCTCGCCTTCCCGTCCTCCCTCCCGCTGCTTTCCCCGTCCCTCACTCTTCCTTCCTGTCTCTTTCTCTTAACCACTCTTTCCTTTTCCTTCCTTCCCCTCCCTTTCTTTCATAATTCTCTCTCTTTTATCCACCATGCCTCCATCCTTTCTCCCCTCTCGCACCTTACTCCCCTCTCCCTTCTCTTCCTCTTCCATCCCTTTCCGCACCCTCCCCCTCCCTCTCTCCCTCCCGTCCCCTTCCCTTCTTTCACTCACCATCCCCACCTCCTTCCCACCTTACTTTCACTCTTCTCACTTCTTTTCCTATCCCCATCACGTTCTTTCTTTCCCTCCCACTCCCTTCCCTTCTCTCACCCTCCCCTTCCCCTTCCCCTTATTTCTCCTTCCAGAGTTTCTTCTCCTCTCCCTTTCCATTCCTCCATTTCCTCAATTCCTCATCCTTCCACACTAATGTCTTACCCTTTCTACACCTCCCTTTCCTACAGTCTTGTTATCGTTCTCCCTGTCCTTCTCCCTTCCCCGTCACCTCTCTCACTTCCTCTCTTCCCCTCTTTCTCCACTCCTCTCACCCTCCCCAGTCATACCCCTTTCCCCTCTCTCTTTCCCCCTCTCCCTCCACTGCCATCACTCACTCTTTCCACACACCCTCTTCTCCCCTCTCCCCGCCCCGTCCTCTCCCCAGCCAGTGATGTACCGTGATCCAACACCACCGGGACAGTGATGGAACAGTGACAGCCAATAGCGACACGGGGGACGGGAAGGGAGAGGGGACGGAGGGGAGAGGGGACGGAGGGGAGGAGTGAATTTGGCCTCTGTATGTCGGCTGGAATCGTCAACGTATCTTCATCTGACGGAAAAGGATCACTTCGACAACTTTAACACTAAGTCGTGGATGCATGAAATCGGATAAGTCTTGGTTATGAAGTGGGAATGAGTCTCCTTGGTTGCTAGGCTGACTGACATGACTCTTCTGTGACTAAACTTACTGAGCTGAAAGGGGCTGGGGATCTTCGTCAGGTCAGCACAAACAGCTTTAGTCGAGGCATTAATTTCTTCTGATATTCACCACGTCACAGTAGCAACGAAAAGGGTGGGTAAGGAGTGGGCAGCATGGACTGACATGGTAGGGGAATTGCAGGGGAAGAAAATAGAGGAGGTGGATTCGTAAGGAGGTCGAGAAGGTGCACATAACAGACAAGGGGGAGAAAAAATACGTGAGGTGGATGGAAAGGAGAGGTTGGGGTAGGAAGGAGGATTTAAGATGGTGGTGGGTGGCAGGGCAGGGCAGGACAGGAGGAATGTACGGTACTCTGTGAAGATGGTTTTTGTATGATGGGTGGTGTTGGTGGTGGGGACAGATATCTCTTACAGGTTCGATATGAGGGACAGAAAAAGTGTGGGTGGAGTGGGGTGGGCGGGATGGACGGTGATGGTGTTGGATGGTGGGGCTAGGAGGGGGTAACACAACCTGTGAAATTGGGCGTTGTATCTTGTTCGGTATGAACGTGGTAGAGGTTTAATTCAAAATTTTCTCCAAAAGCAACACCAACTATAATAAAGCAAATACCACCATCACTACCAACAACAACAAGACCATAACCACCATCACCACCACCACCACAAACAACAACTACAACAAAAGCACGCCCTATTCTCATATACCTTTTTCCTCACGACGCAGGTGAAAATTAATGAGAGAGAAATTAGCGCTGGTGAGAGGGGGAGAAAATTTCGGTCTAAACTCAGAATCACCAGAAACGCCGTCAATACGAAACGAACCCATTCACCTTTCTAATGATCTCAATTTACCTGTGCTCTTACCTGGCCGCTGGGGTAATCAGAAGAGGAACAGGTGTTATTATGGGCAAGGGGGCACGATAATTATAATCGATTCAGAATAATTTTAGAAGCTGGATTACTGGTGGAAAAAAGGGGATCAATGAGGAGGATCGTGGGGGAGAGGGAGGGAGAGAGAGAGAGAGAGGGAGGGAGGGAGGGAGAGAGAGAGAGAGAGAGAGAGAGAGAGAGAGAGAGAGAGAGAGAGAAGTTCTACCGTAATCAGGAAAAGCCCCCATCTCACACCTAGTGGTCATGGCAGGGTTCGATCCCGGGACCTTACGAATCCCAGACACTCACCCTACCAACCACGCCACTGGACCAATAAAGTCTTACGGCAGGCACTGCAAATTCTAATCTTGTGGCCTCCAGACGATTTCTTTCTAATCTTGCTGCCTCCAGACGATTTTTTTCAACTTGACGAAGGCCCTAGCGCAATGAAACGATTATAAAGTACCTATATCAACCCCTTCGTTATCAGAGGTATTTCCCCAAGCGAGTAAAAGAGGCTGATGGACGCAAGAATACAATATGGCGTCACAGTTTGGGGGATGATAAGAAATTAGATCAAAATAAATGTAAAGGTGTACAACTACCGGGTGTACAAGCAAAAAAAAATTATTACAGGGCGTCTAAAAAGTACTTCATATACAAACTCGTAAATCATGGTACGGTAATAAAAGAGTAGTACAGTAACAGTAAAAGTGTTCGGCACATTAACCCTGTCGCTACGAGGCTGCTCTTTATTTTTCCGTATGTCTTGCTATCTTCAGACGATTTTATTCAGCTTAGTGGAGCCTTTTCGGTCTGGAGGGGGTTAGATGCAGCCTTCATTAATCCCTTCACTCCTTGAGGCCCTTCTTGAGATGAATAAAGTAGATCACCTTAAGAAGCTTGAATAAGTGGAAAGAGACGTCATCGTAGTGAAAGATATAAAAGAAAAGGGTGTTAGATATGTATACAAAAAAGAAAAAGTTGATATACGATGAAAAAAAAAAAAAAAAGTGCAGAATGGATGCAGATAGGGGTGGTGATGGCTAAAAATAAAAGGATGCTTAAAATAGAAGAGGGTGGCAATTCTCTCTCTCTCCCTCTCTCTCTCTCTCTCACTTTTTCACATCACCAAGTCGCTTCTCAGAGTTCCTACATAATTTCCCGTCGGTAAGAAGCTTTTCCCATCTCGCTCCAACTCTCGCTTCCATCACGACCTGAGAAGACACATTCCAATATATATTTCTTAGTCTTTTATAATACTTCATGGAGATTCATTTTATTTTATTCTAACCCAGCTTTATCTAACTTTAATTTGGTCTAATCTAACATGAATTGATCTTACTCTAAACTGATCTGACCTAACCTAACCTGACCTGACCTAACCTAACCTGACCTGACCTAACCTAACCTGACCTGACCTAACCTAACCTGACCTGACCTAACCAAACCTAGCATAACCTGACCTGACCTAACCTGACCAGACCTGACCTAACCTACTAACCTGATCTTACTATTATCTGACTATCTTTTCTCAGCCTACTGTATACCTAACCAATCTTACCTTGAACAAATTTGACCTCACTTACTTTTAATATAATCTAACATTAGCTAACATTATCTAGTGAAAATTAATCTAATGTAACCTAATCTAACGTCTGAAATTCTCTCTCTCTCTCTCTCTCTCTCTCTCTCTCATTAATTCTGGCTTCCACTTTCACTTCATACTTCCTCACTCCTCCAATTAGTCTCTCTCTCTCTCTCTCTCTCTCTCTCTCTCTCTCTCTCTAATCACACCTGACACCACTAATTGCCGAGGCTTAAAACTCAGCGTGCGTTTCAGATTACTTCGTGTTCTCTCACAGGGGCGGATACGGGGCTGAGCGAAAACGTCAGGTGTTGAACGGCTCTAATTGACACGTTCTTGACAGGTGGATTAATTGGACTTGCATTTAATTCGCTGGGATTTTTTCTTTTGTCTTTTTTTTGTGTGGATTTATTTTTGGTATTTTCTGTGATTTAGTTGGTGGATTTTTGTGGGGCTTGGTTTATTGTTGTTACTGTATTATTATTATTATTATTATTATTAGTCATTATTATTATTATTATTATTATTATTATTACTGTTATCATCATCATAATCATTATTATTATTATTATTACTACTACTACTGCTACTATTTTAAGCACTATCATTATCATCATTATTACTATTATTACCGAAATGACTGCTATTCCATGCAAGGAATAAGTGAGCAGTATTTTTCCCATAACCCCAGTGGTAAGTTGTCAGGCTGACAACCCAACCGTAATATGTGGTCTCCTGACACACTTCATTCACAGTAAAGTTACCAACAGGAAGCGCTACATTAAGTGAGTGGATGGTGGCCGCCGCCATTTATGTCACCCTATCTCTACGGCTGGGAATTGAAGCGATGATGATGATGATGATGATGATGATGATGATGATGATGATATGGCTGGAATGCTGAAGACTTATGATGAAAATGTTACTAATGTCATTATGGTTATTATTAGGTCAGGAAGGAATGAAGAAGGTAAGGAAGAAAAGGAAGGAACGAGCGAACGAATATAAGGGAAGGAAAAAGGCAAGAGAGGGCAAGTGGGATAGGAGGAAGGAAGTAGAAATGGGAAGGGAAGAGAGACAGAGATGAGGAGGAAGGAAAGAAAAGGGAGGGGAAGAAGAAAAAACGGGAAAGATGAAAAGAAGAAGGAAGAAGAACAGGAGGAAGAAGAGAAGAAAATGGATGAAAGATAAAAACAGGAGAGAGAGAGAGAGAGAGAGAGAGAGAGAGAGAGAGTTTCTTGCATTATCTTCAATATTTACAAGTCTTCATAAGTTACCCACCCAGGCGGAGGGAATCGAGAGGCACAGATAAAGCTCTCTCTCTCTCTCTCTCTCTCTCTCACCTTCATTCCTTCCTTTCCTACATCCCTCTCCTCCTTTCTTCTCCCTCCTACCACTCTTCCTTCCCTCGCTCCTACCTCCCATCCTTTCTTCTTTCATTCTCTCTCCTCTTCCATATTTCTTCCTTCCCTCCTTCCTTCTTTCCTTCCCTCTCCATACTTCTTCAGTTCTTTCCTACTTCCATTTTTCCTTCCTCTCCTCTTCTTTCAAACTTCCTTCATTCTTTCCTTCCTTCCTTTCTTTCCTCCCTTCCTTCTTCCCTCCTTTCCTTCCTTCCTGCCTTCCTTCATTCCTCCCTCCCTCCCTCTCCCCCTCCCTTTCTTCCTTCCCTCATTCTTTCCTTCCTTCTTTCCTCAATTCCTCCATTCCTTCCCTCCTTCCTTCCGTTCATCCCAATCTCTACTCCTTCCTCTGATCCTCCTTCCTTTCATCTCTTCATTCCTTCCTTATCTAACCACCTCCATCTCCTCAACCCCCTCCCCCTCCTTCCCCCCACTTCTCCCCCTCCTTCATGCACCACCCCTAAACATCCACACTGTGCAGTGTGTAGCTTCCACGTTATGTCCACAGACTTCCCATTAACTCAATGTAACTGGTTTATAATGTCATGCCGTAACTATTATTTTATTTGTTTACTTTCTCTTTCAGGTTACTCTATCGGGTAGCTTATAGATAAAGTATTAGAGAATGTGACTTTTCCTTTCCAGTGTTTCCTATAAAATTTCCATGTCAGTTTTTCCATGCTGCATGGTGGTTTTTCTCACTTTTTCCTGGAGGGTTTGGTGGTGGGGGGAGCCTTCTTGCTTTCCTATCCTTATCCTTCAACATGTAGAGTTAGATCCTGTAGTCATAGTTTTCTCTAACAAGCAGCCTCGAAAGGACCATAAGGTCTGTTGCTGTTTGCTTTCCTGTGTAATCCTGTGTAATCCCTATACCTCCACCTCCCCCCTTACCCCCTACCCCCTCCATTACACGCTTCCCCACTACCTCTCACCTTCACCTATGTCTCTCTCCCCCTTTCCCCCCCCCTCCCAAACCCTTACCCCTCTACCATCTCCCCCATCTCTCCCTTTACCCTTTTCCTCCTCCCTTCCCCCTCCTCACCCCTACCCGTCTAGCATCTCCCTCACCCCACCAT